>NC_090921.1:710964756-711589756 GCF_040938575.1 Ambystoma mexicanum | reverse complement strand
CAATACAAAGATGCCATCACCAAAGCTAAGGCCAACTCCTTCAACGTCCGAATCTCAAATGCCAACTCACAATCCAAGGAAATCTTTGCCATCTTCAACAAATTCATCACTCCTCCCAATACTCCAAACGAGATCATCAAAGATAAAGCCTGGTGTGCAAGTATTCAATCTGCCATGCAAAACAAAATTGATCTCCTTCAACAGAAAATCCAGAATCACTATAAACCCCTACCGCACGATCCTGAGCCCAAACTATCAGACCCCACTCCCTCTCTAATGAATGCCACTAAACCACTCTTCTCCTTTAAGGATATTACTGAACCTGAAGTGCTCATGCTCCTCAAAAACCTAAAACTCTCATTGAGCAAAGGGGACATCTGTCCACCTAAGCTTATTAAGGACTGTGCCGACCTCTTTGCTCCACTACTGACAGCCTTCATCAATGCTTCTTTCAGAACTGGTATCATCCCTGCCAGCCTCAAAGAAGCCTGGGTACACCCCCTCCTATCCTAAAAAAAAACACTCTTGCCCCACTCAGCCCAATAACTACGGGCCCATAACCACTGTGCCCTTGCTCCTCAAGATCTTGGACAAAGCTGCCCATTGCCAAATCCAACACTTCCTTGAAGCCCACTCTATTCTTGGGACAAGGCAATCCGGGTTCCGCAAAGGACACGGTACTGAAACAGCCTTGGTGGACATAAAAAAACAGATCACCCAAATCATGGACAAAGGTAAGCCAGCCCACTTCTTATTCCTAGACCTCTTATCTGCTTTTGATCTCGTGGATCACAAGACTCTTACATCACACCTTACCCACTCAATCAACTTCTCCAAAGAAGCAGCTCTCTGGGTCACCTCTTTCCTGGAAGGTAGGGCAATTAACGTAAACATAGCCAATGCAGCACCCACCACCATCCACTGTGGAGTCCCACAGTGCTCCTGCACAGCACCCACTTTGTACAACTTGTTCACAAAGCCCCTCTTCGACAAGCATGACGCCCTCAGTACCGCGTATATTAACTACGATACCGTTCACCGGATCATACAACAAAGACATACTGAACCACTTCATACAATCCACGCCACCATACCCGGATGGTGGCCAATGGCCTCTGCCTCAATGGGCAGAAGTCCCAAATTATCATACTAGGTCAAAACATGACATTAGCCAAACTTGACAAGCAGTACTCCAAGTTCACCACAGACAACACAATCATCCCTGTCTCCACATCCGTGAAGACTCTAGGAGTCTATATAGATTCCACTCTATCCATGACCAGCCAGGTCAGCGCCATCACCTCCACCTCAGCACACACCACTAAACTCATAAATGCAATAGAACCATACCTATCCAAGCCTAACTGTCTATCAATAGCCAGAGCAACTATTGGTACAAAATTGGACTATTGCAATTCCCTCCTAGCAGGTACATCTGCAAAAAATGTATACCGACTCCAAATCACGCAGAACAATGTGCTAAGAGCAGCATTAAGCATCCCCAAAAGGGAACATATTTCCCATGCCAGACAGGCAGCCCACTGGCTCCCGGTTAAAGAGCGCATCACTTTCAAAATCCTAATGCTCACCCACAAATGCCTCACCCTCAAAGCAACGTCATATCTATCAGAAACAATAACCAAATCTACCTCCACACGACCTATCAGGTTGCAGTACGCCAACCAACTACACACCTCACACATCAACAGGGCCAAAGCTGGTGGGATAGGCTTCCCCTACATAGCCGCCAAGTTATGGAATGCCCTACCCACTGACATCAGAACTGCAAACTCTCTTCTTGCATTCTGAAAAAAACTCAACACCGGCCTCTTCATTTAACCCATTGTATGCTTTTTCTCCCTATCATGCCTGCACTGGAAACTGTAATTGTCACCCTACCTGTAACTAAGAAAAAATGTCTGTAACAAGCGCCACAATGCCTCTGGGCTGCTGCGTACTCAACAAATGAGAATAAATAAATAATAAATAATTTTGACTGTTACCTCCACTCAGTCATGTGGCCTTACCATGTGTTTATAAGTGGTGGAAGAACACAGTAAATCCCCAAGTTTGGAGTTGTAGGTGTTTGTGGTAATTGCACCAACTGTAGCTTTTAAAGGAGAGGATGTACCTCCAGAATGATGCAAGATGTAAATATTCTACTTCAAGGAATTTGTGTGAGGTGAAATATAGCCCCTGATGGCCAGAAATAAAGAGGTCAGAGTCATTTGTAAAATCCCACAGAAATATAAGGTCAGCACAGAAATTATGATGTCAGACATAAGGCCTATTAAACCTAAATCATTATTGGCCTCAATTAAAAATGTGAAGATGTGCGCAAATCATTTCAGGAAGGAAAAGACACACATGTGGCTAACAAATCCAGTGAATGCAGTACCATCAATGGAATATCAGATTGCGGTCCAAGCAGCTAAAGTGAAACAGAGAATTGATGTAAAATAAATGAAAGAAAGTCATTTTCGTTTTTCCCTCATCCAAATTGACAGTATGCTAAGAGAAATGCTCACCAGGCTTTCAAAGTTTGAATATTGTGTTCTTATATAACAGCCTTATACATATGGACAATTTAGAAGTGACACTCATGTATGTTGAAACTGTGAAAGCCTTTTAAGATGCTGTGTAAAATTGCAATTATGTGTGAGTTTAAAGGCTATTTGCTGCAGGGTACATGGACGGATATTTCTCCCAACATGAAACTAAGCTCCAGGACCTCCCCTCTGCTGTCCTGAAGACAGGCCTGGTCGTCATCATCAATCAGAGCTATTACTTGAAAATCTCAAAAAGAATGACATGGCTTAGATCGAAAACATGGTGAAGACCAGATAAGCCTATGTCTGTTCTTGCAGCAGGAGTGACCTTGAAGTCACGAGTCCCATAAAATGTCCATAAGTGTGGCTATCAGGCCTTGAAGAGGATGCAGACCTAAACACAGACCAGGCTCTGCTTAGTCACATGTCTAAGGATAAATGAAACTGGAGGAGCAAGGGTGGGGGCCGCAGTGGACTGTGAAACTGCAGTTTGATTAAAGTGGGAGAAATACATTTTATCACATGAAAAGGGAAGCGTGCATGTCACAAGGGTTATTCCAGACTTTTATTAAAGGTGACAGTCACCCCCTTTTAACCATGCTAAAACAATTGTGGTGTGATAAATATTACTAAATTTATTAATGAGCATTTGAATTAGGCCTTCCCTTGAATCCGAGAGATGTGAAAGTTGGTATGAGCGTGCAGGTAATAATTAACATGGGGTCTGTAAAGTGGCATCATTTTCAGTGATTTGGCTCCTGAGTAAATGAAGAAAAACTGTATCCCTGCATAGGAAGGGTGTGCTGGCTTTAGACTAGCCTTATCTAATTTGCCTTAAAATGTAGTTCTCAAAAATATATGCATGATATGGCATTTATAACGCGCCAATACACAAGTGTTTCGAGCATACATGTAAAGATTTGAAAATGTAGGGTACTTGCCATGTTGAGAGATTTATGAGTCAAAACATGACCGATCCCATCTGTCAAAGTGGGATGATGAAGCTCTCTCCTCCCACAGCTGTCCCAAATCCCCTTGTCCTATTAGCACACAGGTGGGAGGTGGGTAGGGAAAATCAACCAATCCCTTTTGTGAGAATCATGACTAGTTAGTGATATCATTTGCCCTATAAATAAAACAGTTGCATTAGAACTGGGACTTCTTCCACTAATTCCGAAATCCAACCTGCTGCCAAAATCTGGCAAGAAACATCCCAGCAGAGAGGCCTCAACCTTGCATTGGAGACAGGAACCAGGAGACCAGAAGCTGATTGGGACCCCTTGGAGGAGTCAGAGGAGATCCTTGACTGACCCCCTTGCTGCCCCAGCGCTGCCCTGCTGTTCCCTGATGCCCAGTTCAAGGCCTATCCTGTAAGTAAAACTACCCCAAAGCCATAGATTGTGTAGGCCCTATATTTTTCCAGCATTGTTTTAGTTATTTCCCCAGAGGAAAATACCCTGATTGTCTGTGTAGATCCCTAGCATACTTAATCAAAGTAAATCAATTAATTTCCTTATTGAAATCACAGGATCTTGTTGTTGGCATTCGAAACCAACAAGCTCTTCCCAGTGTGTTGTGAGCCGGTATAGACCTAAAGATTTGCCAAAAAGAATTAATCCGAAAACACTGCCCCCACGTGAGTGTGCAGGGTGCAAAACGAAATTCCCTATTCATCCCCTTCAATTTAAATCAGGTGGGTGAAGCCTGGTAGTGCCTTTGCATATGCAAGGTGCAAAACGATATTTCCCCTTTGTATCCATTGTGCTCTGACTAGAACCCCAAAGCCCTGCCTGTTCTTGGTAGGTGTGGCAAAATGAAGTTTCCCATTGCTTATCTTTCGTTCCCATTGCTGCTGAGCTTCAAACCCCAAAACCAATTTTCCCATTGTGCTCTAATCAAAACCCCAAAGCCCTACCTGTTCTTGTTAGGTGTGGCAAAACACATTTCCCTTTGCTTTTCTGTCTCCCATATTGTTTCTGTGATCAATAGCCCAAAACCGATTTTCCCACTGTGTTCCCATTCTCTGCCACTGCCTTCAAATCAGAGGAGTCAAGTTGAATTGATGTTTGGAGGGTGAGGGTTGCTGGGAGAAAGTATAACAAAATCTGCAATCACTGTGTGTGTTGAATTTTTCTTGTTCTGTATTGGTGAAATTTGGCTTAAATAAATTAGTAAATCTATATTCTTAATAACACCGGCCTGATTCCTAGTCCATTGCGGCACCGGATCGTGTGGAGGTTGGGTGCGAGATGGGTAGGAGGCCTCACCAAATACCACCTGAATCGAAATCATAGTGATTTGTTGTGCACCCCATCCATTTGGGGAAAGTCACTCCCTGAGGTCAGGGTGACCGTGTAATGAACCGTGACAAAACTGGGGGCTTGTCCGGAATGGAAGAGAGTTTCCACTCGTGACAGTGCAGTAGCAGCAGACTATTCATTTAAGTACAATTGCAGTTCAGTGGTTGGAAAGTTGTGCTTCATTCTGAAGGCACCATTCGGACCTGTACCCTGGGTTTCAGGGCAGTGTGGATAGATAAAAGTATTAATTGATTGTCATTGTAAGTACAAACTAAGCAGGAAAAGGGTTGAGATTTTTCCTTTGCATATGATATGTTATATGATATGGCATTTGTAACGCGCCTATACACAGGTGTTTCAAGGCGCGACAAGGCAGGGAGGGGGACAAAGGGAAGACAGACAACGATCTTACTAGGCCAGGTGTCATTCAGATCGCGCAAGTGCATGGGCAGAGGGGAAGGGAAAGTGCAAGGGGAAAGGGAGAGGGGAAATTGCAGTACAGGGATAGTAGAATAACAGGATAAATAATAAGGCCAGCTGGTGACAAGTGCAGGGTAAGTGCAGACAAGTGCTGGGAATAGAGAGCATTTTAGATGCAGAACAAATTTCATAATGAGCACTGTAGAAATCAATATGGCCAGGAAGCACATTCTATCCAAATTGTTTATTAATGGTAAATAGGTAGAATGTAAGAATTAAATGTGGCAATCTAGAATGATGCAGGAGGCTATCTCTGCAAATGTTGATATGTGGCAAGATAATGGACTGTTACATCAGGCCCTAACAGACTTTTATATGGCACGGACCAGCAGAGATGAGCAAATTAAAATGGCTCAGCTCACATTATATATTTTCTTCCATATGATGATCATGGAAGAAAGATACCAGGTTAATGTAGCCTTTGTGCAAACCAATCTGAGCTTTTGGATCAAGCACAGAGAGAATTGAAACAATTGGAGGAAAAGGTGAAACAGCAAAAATTCACAGTTAAAATTAGAAAACATTATTCAGAAGCTAAAAGATGAGTTAGTGACATAGCGGCGAGCAAATTTAGAGCGAGAGTCTCAATTTTCTGCACTGAAAGAGGAGTATCAAGAAGGTGTTGAGAATCTGAGAGAGAGTCAACAAAAATTAAGTGAACAAGTTGTGCAAAATAGGAAATTTTTGCATTTCAAACACAGGTTAAGCACTGAACAATGAGAATAGCCACATAGTTATTAGGGAGGCCAATGCCCAGGTGGAATTTGATCAGATGAGCCAAAATCTGAACGCTCTGAAACGACAGAGAGAACACCTCAGGGAATAGAATAGCAAATTGTGTCAGGAGAAAAGTGCCCTGTGTCAGGATGTGTGTTAGTTAAGGACAGACATGGAGAAAAGTGAGTTGTGTTCTCAGGAACTGACTGGCATGAGGATAGAAAATTAAAAATTAAGGGAAATGTGAGGAAAATAGAGGTTGAGCAAGCAACACAGGCCAAAAGTGCACAAAGGGAGAGGATTAGTCTCCTGCCGAAGAAGAGGTCTGAATATGCCCAGACATTACAAGCCTCACAGAAGGAAAGTGAGTCCTTTTGTGAGGAGAACAAGGGACTCAGTGACCAGGTAGTGGCACAAAACAAAATACTGGAAGCTACCCAATGCCTGGTATCAGAGTTGAAAGCTCAGGCCTCTATATATCACCAAGAGATAGGGGCTGAGAAAAACATATCTGAGAGATTGGAGAAGTAAATAGCCAGATAAAAACAGGCTTTGAGGCAACCTGACCATTTAGAGTATGGAAAGGCACTCTCTGATCACAGAGTGACGGCCTCTTCACCAGGGACCTCAAGCCAACTCACCACATTATATGCACAGGGTGCTGCTATCTTCATGCCTGCCAGTTTGCAAGAACAGGGAAACAGCTGGACTCAACCAGACCAAGTCCAACTGAGCCAGAAGGCCAGTCCTTATAGGGGTATTGATGGATATTCATATTTATTCAGATTTAAAAATACCCTAGCATGTACTTTTAACCAGGAGGGCTCCTATGATGAAAGGATCAGGGAGATAGACTGGCAGAAACAAAAGTTACAAAGGGATCATGTGGTCAGCTTTACAGACAGAGAAGAACTAGTGTATAGGCCTCAAAAGAGTATTTTAAAAACCTTCCCACATTCAGGGTGGTGGGGGGAATTCTCCATCATACCCGTAAGTAAGGATGAGGAAGATGAGTACTCCCCTGGCAAAAAGGGTAACCCAAGGGAAGTGAACCAGAGAGCCCACAGTACCACCCGGGAGAAGAGACCAGACCCTGTCATTCTGGGAGGGATTCCCAGCCTCATAGAGGTAGGGAGCGCCTACAGGACAGGGAGTGGACCACCAATAGTAGCAGCTCTGAGTCTGAGGGTGAGTGGGCTCAAGTGCAGCAGAAAGGGAAGGCTACCAAACAGAAGAGAGGTCTTGTAAAAGACCCAATTCGTCAAATAAAAGCCACCAAGAGCTTTATCACACCATATCACAAGAATGCCAAATACTCAGTATGGTAGCATCTAGAAATGTATGACCAGATGATGACATCATTTGGCATCAAAAATGATAAAAGTTCCATGGAGTTCGTCAAATGGACATTTTCCCCGGAAAACTCCAGCTTCTTTGCTGGGCTAGAGGGCCAAGATCACCAAAGATGTCCCACCTATAAGGCAGCTATCTTAAAGCATTTCTCTGTGCACAGGAACCCTCAGGATGCCTCAAGGCGTTGTACAACCTGTAGTGTGGAGAAGAACAGCCCCTAGAGATAATACATCATGACCCAACTGGTAAGGGACATCTATGAGTGTAGGACCCTGGATTGGGTGATAGAACAGGCCACCCAGATTGGGTGATAGAACAGGCCACCCAGATTTATGGAGTACAAAAGCCCTCTGAGAACAAAAATAATCCCAGAAATTCCCAACACAACCCTCAACCACACCCGCTGCTGCAAAGATGGCTGAGGTGAAAAATACCTCCATATTGGACTTGGAAATGGGGGGGGCTAAAAAATACTCCTCCTGCTAATCCAGATAAACAGAATTAGAGGCAAAGGAGACCCTCTGATCCTACCCAATCGGGTAGTAGCCAGGCATGGTACCTGACAAATGCTCCATCTGACGCTGCCACCTATATGAGCCCAAGATACAAGTGTAACAGACCCACCTTGGGGTATGTATGGACTTCCGTGGCACAAATGGGAGTCCAATCAGGCAAGTACTGCCCCTGGAAACCTCCCCCAGAACTTCCCTCGGGTGGGAAGAAATGCTCCACGCCCCAAGCTGAGTTTCTTTCCCAGATACCCTTCAAAACCCTATTTCCAAATCAATCCTCCTCTCTCCCCCCGCTTTCAGGACAATAGATTCCCAAATCAGGGAGAAGGGAGACCAAGGATGGATTGTTATCAGGAAAACTCTCAATACCCAAGCTACTCTTTGAGAAGGGACAGCTACCCTTTCCGAGAGCAGCAAAGGTATGAATACAGACCCCTAGCAACTAGAAAAGATGTCTCAACTAGAGAGCCAGGTCCAACATTTGACAGAAGACCTGGGTGGAATGTTGAGGGCTCAGCAGAGCCCTCAAATGGAAAATGATGCCCAGAACAGCTCAACACCCAGGTCTGGTGCCCCGGAGCAATGACGGGAAGAAAATCCTGACAACCAACTGACAGGTTCCAGAAGAGGGGGCCCTAAGGTAAGGGGATGCAAACCCCTAGAGGAAATGCCCATTCTCACCTGAGAAAATCCACTGGAAACCTCTGAACCTGAACACAAATCCCCTACCCCCGAAAAGCTGTAATGTAGAGAACAGAGGGTAAGTAGGAGAAATCAAGGGCCAAAGAAAACACCCTTTTGAATGTTGTCCGCATCATCCAGTTTGAAGGGGAAGAATACCTGTAGGATCCAGGGAAGAAAATATGTTCTTTTAGGGATGGAGGGATCCCTCCCAAGGAAAACTGGGTCCCAAAAGACCTTACCTTAGACTGGGTAAGTATGGAGACTGATCCAGAGCAACCAATTCTTAAACCCCAACAATGTCACCAAGATGACACTCTGAAAGCAATGAAGGATCCTCCCCACAAACAGGTTTGGGCAAACAGTCTCCAGGAAAAGGAGTACAGGAAAAAATCAGGGGAGAAAGGGAGCTTCACCAGCCCGTTTGTTGCTGGGTGCAAAATTTTCTTTACAGATTCACAGACTCTGAAACAGAAAACTGTCCAAGATCACACAGTGTCCGAATTCAAAATAAAATAATGTACTGCCAAGCTGGCACAAAATTTGCATTTTCTTTGCCCCCTTGAAGAGAGAGGTGGGATATTGTATGCCTCTGTCAAGGTACAGTGTCAATGTGCATTCCCACTGCTGGTGGATACTGGATCCCAAGCCACCCTTCTGTACAAAAAGGCCCTTGACCAAATGAATTCAGGAAGGGGGGAGAGTCACCAAATTTCCCTCACACCTCTCCCAGGACAACTCCAAAACTTCAATGGAAATGATAGTTCCGTAGAAGGCGCTGCAGATCTGGAGATCAAAATGGGGCGACATAGGGTGGACCTCCCGGTGATAGTCGTCACTCCAGAGGGCACCCCTTGTCTACTGGGGAATGACCTCCACCAGAGGTTATCATCCCTGATTGACTGCATGAGCAAGATCCTCTGGGCTCAGACTAACCGGCCAATCAAATTAAAACAAAGCACAAATTATGTGAGTTTAAATGGCACATGCCACATGATTGAACAACGGTCAGACCAAATAGAGTTTCACTTTTGAAACAATCAGGTGCCAGACATCAGGGTCATCTCTGTAGTAGAGCAAACTGGGGATGGGAACACTTCTCCATTTTTGAAAATTAACCTTCCTCTCTGTTTATATGGCAATCCACACTGGAAGGAAATACTCTGAAATTGTATACCAGTTCACAATCTGAGGAAAACCCAAATCCCATGACAAAACGCGATGCAAAACCAGCTCAAAGTTTGACCAACATCCAGAGAAAGGGTGAAAAGCTGTTTCTCCCCATTCAGGTAAATGAGGGAGGGAGCCTGTTCTCACCAGAGGATGCCTGAATAATGGAAGAAGCTTCATCAATGAAGCATCATTCAGGAAACTCCCAAAGAGTCAGACCATTCCCACGTATACATTGATTGATAACTGGGAAATGGGCCTGGAAACTCAAAATTCCAGGTGCATGCTAAACATTTTCATTGGTGACAAAATCATAGAACATAATTGTCACCAGCCCTTGCAATATCTCCAAAGTGACCGAATCTGAACACAGAATGTGAATAATTCCAGAATTACTTCCTAGATTCTTTCCATGGAAGGGTTTCCTGTGTAGGTCAGATATGGCCAAAACAAGAAGAGTCCCCTAGCGCAAGGTTTGGCTGACTTGCATGACTGTGCTCAAGAAAACTGTCTCGAGGACGAAAGTCTAAAGACCCAAGACAACATAGAGGCATACCGTACTTCCCAGCACAAAGTCTATGAGGAAGACATGTGCCAGGGGATACCCACAGTTTATGTGGATAGGTGCTCCTACCATGCTGATAATCACAGGGAAAAAGAACTGGTGGCTGGCGTAGGGTGAATGATGCCCCAGAGCCCTCTGCTGGGTACCAGATAGGTCCCCAAAGTAGTCAGGTGGCAGTATTGATGGTGGTACATCAAACCATCCTCACTGCCATGCAACACCAACTCAAAGAACTGGTCATAATCACTGACTCAGATTATGTCAGGAATGGGGTCATGGAGCGCCTGATTAATTGGAAAAATTGAGGCATGCTGTGTGCGAATAACAAACCGCTCAAGCATGGGAAATTAATCAAAGCAATTGATGATCTGGTCACTTCGAATGAGATGACCATCTATTGCAAAAGATCAGAGGTCACTCCAAAATAGATGGACCAGACACAAGTGGAAATGACTTGGCGGACCAGTTGGTCAAAACTAGAGCCATCCAAGGGGATCTCATAGAAACCAAATCCCTGTTGGGGGAAGTCCAGGTCACTGCTTCCACCAGGTCCCAAACACATGCCCAAAATGAACTCTCAACTGCCCAGTGGAGTAAAGAAACCCGGATGCTGATTTGATTACGGCACAAAAAGGGGACCCGATTATTGGGAAATTTTATCAACATATTGAAGACCCCTAGAATTTTCCTCGTTGGTACGAAGATCTATCTCTGGATGTAACCAGTGCGTGGTACCTACCTCATCCAGAGCATGATGTTAAGTCACGCCCGTGACATGGCCACTGCCGGTCATAAGGGGTTTCATACAACTTTAGAAATCTTGCGAGAGGTCACATACTGGCCACACTTGGGTCAGGACCTCGACCTATACTTGAAGGGTGTATTGTGTGTGCTCAGTTTCACTCAAGTTCCCTCACACACCGAGCCACCCTACGAAATGGGGAATGCCAATGACATTGCCTTGGTCGTATTTGTAAGTTAATTTCATCGGGCCTGTGATTCGCTCTTCTAGGGGAAACAAATACATGTTGACCGTGACATGCTTGTTTACCAAGTGGGTGGAATGTCTTCTGGCCTCAAATTGCAAGGCAGAAACAGCTGCCGCCCTAATGATCAATTGCATCTTCTCGTGTTTCGGCCTTTCCCAAAGAATTGAGTCGGACCGAGGAAGTAGTTTTACTAGTGAGGGGTTGACAAAGATGTGGGAGATAACTCGGGGTACAGAGAAAACTCCACATTGCCTACCGCCAAGCCTCAAGTGGGGGAGTGAGAGGTACAATAAAACAATTGTGAGCATCTTGAAGAAGTTTGTGGCTGACTCTGGACCTAGTTGGGACATCTGATTCCCGCTTGACATGATGACCATCAGGTATACACCAACTTCTGCGACAAAAATGTCACCATTCGAGCTCATGACTAGCACAAAAAATGGTGGTACCTCAGAATCTGCTCTACAGAACTCAAGAGCAGACTCTGATTAATGAGTCCATGACCCACAAGTACAGTGAGAATTTATCAAAACACTTTCAGCACGCTTTTGCTTACGCTCAGCGAAATTTAGAAAAGTTGGCAGAGGGTATGAAAACCCAGTCCGACTTAAAGACCACCAAGAAAGAGTACAAAGTAGGAGACAGAGTCTACCTGTACAATTTCCAAAGGAACCAGACCAGAAAGCGAAAGTTCCTCCCCTCCTGCCAGAGTGCTTTTGAAATGGTTGATAAAATCTCACCTGTTGCCTATAAGATCTGCATCCCTAAAGGAGTACAGACGGAAGAGAAATGGGTTCAGTTCAATCAGTTGAAAAGCTGTCATCCCAGACAAAACTTGAGACTGATTGAAGAACCCAGTGAGGGTAGAGCACAGGAACCATCTGAAGAACAAAGGTAAAGCATGGGAACCCAGATGTTAATGTTAACACATTTACAGGGAGTAGAACAATGTATACTTATTAGGAAGTTACCCACTGTAATTGTCATTGTTTGAAAGTGTGTGTGCCAAAAGAAAGGTGATGTCTAACTTGTTGTGTTATTGTCATTTCCCACGTTAATACTTGGAAAGTAGTACTGTATGACACACTTAGCCTCTCTTTTATTCTCAGCAGATTAAATAACTCCTTGCCTCTACAGGCCTGAGGTGGAGCTGCCGCAAATGATCGGACCCAGGACCAAAACCCAAAATCCAAAAAGAGTGGAGTGCCGACCAGACCGCCACTCCCTCAGAACAAGGAAAAGAGCAGACGGGCTCCCACAGAGATGCCTAGACTTAACTCAGCCTACAAGGAAACAGACACCCCACTCTCTCCTTGCACTTCTCTCCGTCTCATTGGAATCAAAGAGCCAGGAAGGGGGGATTTGTGGGGTGAAATATAGCACCTAAAGGCGAGAAATAAAGAGGCCAGTGTCACTTGTAAAAGCCCTCAGATATATAAGGCCAGCACAGAAATGATGATGTTGGACATAAGACCTATTGAACCTAAATCACCAAGGAAAGAAAATGCGCCTCAATTAAAAGTGTGAAGATGTGCGCAATGCATTTCAGGAAAGAAAAGACAGACATGTGGCAGAAAAATCCATGAAGAGCTGCACTCCCACATATAGAGAAACAGTAGTGCGTACAGTACCTTCAATGGAATACCAGACTGTGCTCCAAGCAGCTAAAGTGAAACATAGCATTGCATGTAAAATAAATGAAAGAATGTCATTTTTGTTTTTCCCTCATCCAAATTGACAGTATGCTAAGAGAAATGCTCACCAGACTTTCAAAGTCTGAATATGGTGTTCTCATTTAACAGATGTATGCATATGGACAATTTAGAAGTAACACTCATGTATGTTGAAACTGTGAAAGCCTTATAAAATTATGTGTAAAATTGCAATTATGTGCAAGTTTAAAGGCTATTTGCTGCAGGGTACATGGACGGTTATTTCTCCCAACATGGAACTAAGCTCCAGGACCTCCCTTCTGCTGTCCTGAAGACAGGCCTGGTTGTCAACATCAATCAGAGTTATTACTTAAAAATATAAGAAGGAATGACATGGCTTAGATCAAAAACACAGTGAAGACCAGATAAGCCTATGTCTGTTCTTGCAGCAGGAGTGACCTTGAGGTCACAAGTCCCATAAAATTCCATTAGTGTGGCTATCAGGTCTTGAAGCGGGAGGCGGACATAAACACAGACCAGACTCTGCTTAGTCACATGTCTAAGGATAAATTGAACTGGAGGAGCAAGAGTGGGGGCGGCAGTGACGGAGTGTGAAACTGCAGTTTGATTAAAATGGGAGTAATACATTTTACCACATGAAAAGGGCAGTGTGTATGTCAAAACAGTCATTCCAGACTTTTATTAAAGGTGACAGTCACCCCCTTTTAACCATTTTGGTTTGATAAACATAACTAAAGTTATTAATGAAATTGATTTGGGCCTTCCCTTGATTCAGAGATTTGTCAAAGTTGGTATGTGCGTGCATGTAATAATTAACATGGGGACTGTAAAGTGGCATAATTTTCACGGATATGGCTCCTGAGTAAATGAAGAAAAACTGTATCGCTGCATAGGAAGGGCATGCTGACTTCAGCCTACCCTTATTTAATTTGCCTTAAAATGTAGTTCTCAATAATATATGTATAAATGTAAATATTTGAAAATGTAGGGTATTTGCCATGTCAAGAGATTTTTCGCATTCTGTCAAAGTGGGATGATGAAGCTCTCTCCTCCCACAGCTGTCCCAAATCACTCCCCCATCTCCTTGTCCTATTAGCACACAGGTGGGAGGTGGGTACTGAAAATCAACCAATCCCTTTTGTGAGAATCATGACAAGTTAGTGATGTCATTGCCCTATAAATAAACCAGTTGCATTAGAACTGGGACTTCTTCCACTAATTCCGAGATCCAACCTGCTGCCAAAATCTGGCGAGAAACATCCCAGCAGGGAGGCCTAAACCTTGTATTGGAGACAGGAACCAGGAGACTAGAAGCTAGTTGGGACCCCTTGGAGGAGTCAGAGGAGATCCTCGACTGACCCCCTTGCCGCCCCAGTGGTGCCCTGCTGTTCCCTGATGCCCAGTTCCAGGCCTAACCTGTAAGTAAAACTATTCCAAAGTCATAGATTGTGTAGGCCCTATATTTTTCCAGCATTGTTTTTGTTATTTCCCCATAGAAAAATACCTTGTTTTTCTGTGTAGATCCCTAGCATATTTAATCAAAGTAAATCAATCAATTTCCCTATTGAAATCATGTAATCTGTTTGTTGGCAGTCAAAACCAAAAACCTCTTCCCAGTGTGTTGTAAGCTGTGATAGACCTAAAGATTTGTCAAAAAGAATTAATCCCAAAACCCTATTCCCACATGAGCGCTCAGGGTGAAAAACGAAATTCCCCATTGATCCCCTCCAATTTAAATCAGAAGGTTCAAGCCTGGTAGTGCCTTTGCATATGCAAGGTGCACAACATAATTGCCCCTTTGTATCCATGGTTGTTTGACCAGAACCCCAAAGCCCTGCCTGTTCCTGGTTGGTGTGGCAAAACGATATTTCCCATTGCTTATCTTTCTTTCCCATTGCTGCTGTGCTTGAAATATAAATCTATATTCTTAATACACACCGGTCTGGTTCCTAGTCCATTGCGTACTTGTGGGGGTTGGGTGCGAGACAGGTTTCAGGCCTCACCAAATAGAACCTGAATCAAAATAATAGTGATTTGATGTGCGCCACATCCATTGGGGGAAAGTCACTCTCTGAGTTGAGTGTGACGCGTAATAAACCGTGACAGCAGTGCAGTAAAAATGGCGGAAAATCTGTTAACAACCAAAAACAGTGGTGGTAATGGATTTTTGTTTCATATACCACATCACTGAATCCATAACGAGTCCCAAATTGTCTTGCCCTGTATTATCTTTATTTTTCGGAAGAAAGATCTTTGGTTCCCTGAATTGCAGTTGATTCAAGATGTGTCAACACAGTGGAACTCGTCATTTTTGATGCTGGGGCGACTGGTAGGGCAGAGGCGGCCTGTAAGTTTGTACTGTGCGGTGAACGATAACGTGTTTAATCTTTCTGCCTGCCAGTGGCTTTTGGCAGAATACGTTTATCTTTGTTGGCACCCTTTGCAGAGGAGATATGCTCCCATGCATCAAGCATCTCCTTGGTGGTTCCTGCTGTCAAAGCTTTAAGGTCCTACCTGAGCTCTGGTGAGGTTAGGGACACTGGTGTGAGGTTAGTGAAAACAGAGTTATTGAAGGCTGTAGAGGCAATGGTCAAAGACATTAATGCTATACCTATCTACTGTGTGGTGAAAGGTATCGATCTGCGGTTCAAATTAACATTTTTCAGCAATGATGTTGTGGCCAACAATGTGAAATGTTCAATCTAATCTACTGCCTTAGCCCTCTGTGAGCAGACCTCCCACCCTCCTGTGGGGCAACCTGCAGACCCTGACCTGCAAGAGGACGAGCCACCACCAAGAAGAGTATTCAGCCATGTGGCATATGGACCTTCTGGGACTGTGTTGTTCAGCAGTCCATTGCTGGTGTGAGTCAATCAATAGGTTCCATGGACACTGAGCTCACTATCTTTTTGGGTGAGCCACTGCCCCCTAAAACAGCAGACCCGTTGGAGTGATGGGACATGAACAGTGTTCGATTTCCAGGGTTGGCAAACGTTGCATGTGCATACTTGGCACCTCCTCCTACCAGTGTGGACAGTGAGAGAGTGTTCAGTACAGCTGGAGATATTTATGCTGAACACAGAAGTAGCCTCTTAGCAAATAATGTTGAACGGCTTGTTTTTCTGAAATATAACCTACCCTTTAGAGGTTACTTTTATTAGTGAATGAAAGTAGATGTGGGTTTTTTCCAGATTTGTTTTGCATTTATTTTTGCCTTTGTAATAAGCTTGCAGAGATGTGTGACCAATTAATATACAGGAATACCCATGCAACATAATTCCTCCTTAGTTTATTCATTGAAATGCTGTTTACTATGCCCTAGAACATGTTTGCCTAAAAAAACAACTATTTGATATTCGGCCGAATAGTAAATTAACTATTCAGTACACCCCTAATGTCAATGAATTTACATATTTTGATAAGAGAAAAGGGCCCCACTGCAGCCTAAAAGTAAGAGCAGACATTTTAATATAAAACATGTATTACATTAATATTATTCATCATACTTAAAAGTCACAACATTTCCCGGAAATACGTCAAATGTTGCTACTGAGTACTGTATCATCAATGATATATGTGGCAGCAAATTCTGTATGAGGATGCATGCAGGAAATCCTTGTGTAGAGGAAATGTTGCTGGTGCTCCAAGTAGCCCAAAGAGCAGCATGGTAAACTGGAAAAGACTTACATAAGTAGAAAAATCTGTCTTTTATTTGTCTTCCTGGCATTAGGGGGACTTGTTAATAGCACTCAGTGTGGCCCAGTCAGGAAATACAGATGGATTTGCCGATCTTCTCTATCATCACATCTTCCATGGGCATGGTATAAGCATCAAATTGGCATATCTCGATAACTTTCCGGCAGTCAATACAGAAGCATTAGGATTGCATACCAGCATAACTGGGTAAGACCACTGGCTGTGGGATTGTTAAATAACTCAAAAGTCAATCCTTGTCTGTATATACCGATCACAGATAATCTGACATTGTGCTTCTGCCACTCGATAAGGTTGAAAGATCACAGATTTCCCAGCAGGGGTATGAATATTTTATTAAAATCCCTGCCCTCTAGGTTGGTCTGAGAATACATTGGCAAAGTGGCCCATCAAGTCCTAGAGGTCTTGCTTCTGACATCATTCAAACCCAGGCAATGGGAAAGCAGAGAAGTTGTATCCTCCTTTTGTTTCATTCTGGCCATAGCAAGCAGGGAAGGCTCATCATATTCTTTTGATTCCTTCAATCAGTTAATTTAGTAAAACTTCTCGAAAGGTGGTCAGTAAGGACCAAGTAAGGACCATCTTTAGTAATCCTACCCATGTAAAATAAAGATATAAATTTGTTTAAGGATTTTCCACACCTTATTATTCCACAGGGGGAAATATTCTGGGTAGCAGGTACACAGTCATCAATTACCAATATATAAATGTTTTCTGATTGGGATTGGCCGAAGGGTCCCATGATGTCCAGTACCTATCCGGGAGAAGGTACTTCATCAATAGGTAGAGGCTAAATGAGTACTCAGTCCTCATCTGCTCAAGGTGTCTTCTGGTATACAGTGCACGTCTCACAATAATGGCAAAACTGCTGATATGTTCTAGTCCTGTAAAATAGAGTCAACACATAGGGCCCCATTACGGGTCTGGCAGTAACTTTGCAGGTAGCTGCCGGACCCATAAACAGTTACCAGCTTGCCAGTAACACTGGGGTACTACAACCCCGGAGGCCGGAAAGTCAGAGGCTGGTAATATGTTGTTCCCCATTCACATAGAGTCCTTCAGGACACTGTACCTTGACAGAGGAATACAATATCCCACCTCTCTCTTCAAGGGGGCAAAGAAAATGCGAATGTTGTGCCAGCTTGGCAGTAAATTATTTTATTTTGAATTCCGACACTGTGTGATCTTGGACAGTTTTCTGTTTCAGAGTCTGTGAATCTGTAAAGAAAATTTTGCACCCAGCAACAAACGGGCTGGTGAAGTTCCCTTTCTCCCCTGATTCCTTCAGGACTCTATGGGAATGGGGAACAACATATTACCAGAGAATGGGGACCACGGAAACACTGGCATTGGTAATAACGGTGCCGGTGCTTCCGTGAAAGTCTGTGGGCTAGTCTGGAAACAATGGTGCCGCTAAGCTTACTGGCACCATTCTTTCCGGACCGGCAAAGTTATAATGAGGCCCATAGTATTGGGTTTTTGCTATTCCCTGTTTCCACCAATTCAATGGCCGGGAGCCGTTTAGTGTACAGTAGACAGCAAGGGGGAGGGTACTAGCAGCATTAACATTATTCTTCCCTCATTAAAGTAATCCTCCTTACTCTATAAAAATAAGGAGCCCAATAGCCCTTCTCTGTCTTGAAGGGGTATGTTTTCCTGGAATGCACTCAGGAAGGAGGGCTCATTCCACTGAGCAGCAGCAAAGTGAGGTGAAGCTTCTTAGTCTGGTATACAGATGTATTAGCATATAAATTGAGCAATAGTGTCCCCCTTCTGGGCAGGGCAGGGAGCAGTTGAATGCTTAGTGAAAAACACCACTTGTGTAAAGACATGTTATAAATCCCATATCATTTCATGACAACACCTCGGTAACTCCTATCCACTACTTCTGCCCCACATCTATGCAATGATTTACAGTGAGTCCCAATTTCAGTGCTATCCTACTGTAAGTGCCTGGCACTTGGATTTTCAAGTCAGTGGAAATCAGGACACAGCAACACCTGACATAAGTGTGTTCTCAGCAAGGTCAATCTGGTAGCATTAAGAGTGTCCCTACATGTCATTCTGGCCTTGTCAGACAGGAGAATTACCTTTAATGGGGGAGACACTTCCTTGGGTTCTCATGATGTTCATGCTATACCACTTGCCAGAGCCTATCATCCACCCCAGAGACATACAGTATGCTCTACTCTACTGGTGCAGGATCCTGTGGCAGAGAATAATGATGTACTCAACACAAGGCTCTGGAGAGAGTTGAACCTTTGTGCTTTGTTTAAGAGTAACTGCTGCCCCAGAGGACCTGCCAGATTTATTATTGGACAGTAATATTGATGTGGGCCTAACACAGAACATCTAGAAACCTACTTGTATTACCCTTGTGTAAGTGATTAGTATTACATGTCTGCAATAATTTCCCTACACGGTTTTATCTCTAAAACAATCATTTACACTTGTTTATACAATGCCTCTGTATATTCCTAAATAGAAACTTGTAATGAATGCTCTCACTCTTTTAGTTAGCATTTATGAATATGTATTTCCTTGTTTAGCTAATATATGGGCATTAGAAATAGTATAATGAAACAATAGCAGTCCCCGATATTAGCAATAATGTAGTTGGATATAGCCCTAGCCTCCAACTATTCTCTTATTCACTTGTAGGAGTATAACGCCCACAACCAATCAATAATGTGCAATAGCCACCATAAATATGGCATAGTAAAACGAAAGTTATACTATCAGTAGTGCTGTCAGGATTGGTAAACAGTAGACAGGTGTATTATTCCAACCACATTAAACCCGCAAATGTAAAGGCCTTTAAAACAACACTATCAAAAGCCTGTGGATTTTAATGGCATCTACCCAGAAACAATCAAAGGCCATGCCTTAAAAATACAGCAAAAACGGATAGTATTTAACTGCTGGGATGTATCCACGTGTATGTAGCACCACCTCCTGGGATAGCATTTCAAAAATACATCATAGCCACTCTTGATTGCCAAACATCAAAAAATATATTTTTGAAACCTTTACATGTCAAATATGCTTACAAAAAGCTTAATTCAACTCAAAAATAGAAGCAAGCACAAAATTATAATTTGCAAAACTTTGGCAAAGCTCTAGTCTTTAGGACCAGACAACATATTTACTGTGCTCTGGTAAATATATTACGGAAGCTGCTACTTCTTCATACTTATGTCAATTAGTCCATTGAGCTCCAGGGGTCATCTATGCCTTTCAGATCTTCCCCACATGGAATAACCTTACTCAAAAATTCAGGAAGCTCTCTGTCACCACTCCCTTTTAGAGTGTTCACTGTAAGATGAATTCAGGCTTATCGAAACATGCCTTTCCCTGCCTGCCAATCCTGTTCAGCAGTGTCATTGTCTAATCCTAGTAATGTTTTTTTGCATACAGCTAGTAGCACTTTTCCTCTCCAGCTTAACATATTTTTTTCTGAAAAGATACTGGAATTGATTCACATGGCGAGGTCCTTGTCTGTAATCTGGGTCGCTTCACATAACATAACTTTGCTAGCCCATAACACACATTCTCCAGAAAGCAGCACTTTTCCTCCATAGATTAACATAGATGTTTATGAAAAGACAGTGGAAATATTTTTAAGGCAATTACATGACTTCTGATCATAATCATGAAATCTTCAAGTGTCAGTCAGGCTTTTTCTCCATTCATATGCACTTGACTTTTCAAAATGGCTGCAAAGCAGCAATACATTGCAGATGCATCTTTATTAATATTCTCTTCATTATTCAAGAGTATGTACTCCTTATGAAAAATAAACAATGATTTTAACAATGTAGGCCATCAGGCTACAGCTATTCTATGTTTATTTATTTTACAAATAATTTGTAATTACTTTACTTTATTCAGCAATAAGCCATCAAAGTGTAAATATCACAGTACAAACACATTCACATAGGATATAGGTCAATCAATGTGAGTCGAGAGTAAGGTTAAACACAACATACCCCAAAGGTAATAATAACCTGATTATAAGTAAAAAAAGAGACTCTAAAATAATACATAGATAAGCAATACAATTCATTTTACCCCATTTATTTGAAACATATAATTAGAAGCAACTGCAATATAAGTTTCATAGTTAAACACTATGGCCACACACTTTCTAATGATCAAATGAATATTCAAATTAGTATTCAAACTAATCTCGTTCTTACTCTGAAGTTCAAGCCTTTTTTGCCTTAAAAATTAATATAATGGACAGAAAAACATATCGTGAGCTGCAATTTCTATAAGGTTACAGCAAAGCGGGCAACATTTAGAGCAGCCCTGTACCCTTTTAGATGTAAAATATTCAATAGGCAAACCCTTATTAACAGATTTCTATGGATTTTTTTATCAGTCCAAGACAGGCTGACATTTCTAAAATCTATCTTAAATAATCTTTGCTTAGGTCAAGCCTGGAGCAACTCTTTTATTTTTTTCCAATCTAACAAAACAACAGCATATCTGAGTCTAAAAGAAAATTGCGTTTTGAACAGTAAAGACACCTTATGCTACATTAAGACAATTTGATTTCATTTGTGAATATGGCAGCATCCTGGGTGTGTCTGAATGTCTCACTGTCAATGATGTAATGCCTATTGCATTTGGGCCAAACATTATCTGGGGTTTGGAGGTACTGCATCAAATGCAACCAGAGTGCCATAACACAAACCTACACTCACTACTAGTTGCTTTGTTGAGCATTTTATTATATGCACAATCGTGTAATGTGTGCTTTACTGTTGTGTTCATTGCTGTGTGAGCCATAATCCAGGTTTTGCAGCATGGGATAAGACAGTGTGTCCTTGAGTGGGACCAGGGAAATGCAGACAACTGGCTGGGGTACACAACTACCAATACATACATCAAGGACACAACACACTTCCTCAATATCCTAGAGAAATTATCAACACCAAGTAACATTATCCTCCCACAGCATAGGACAAGAAGCTGTCGAGTGGCTACTCCTATGCACCAGAGGCAAGAAAGCATCCAAAGAATTCCTAATGCTGTTACTGAAGTTCATCGCTCAGAACTCACATTCCAGATTAAAAAAACAATAATATATCCAAGTAAGGGGAACATCAATGGGGTCAAGCATGGCCCCTAGTTACACTAACATATTCCTGTATAAGTTTGAAACAAAGAACATCCTCAACCACACCATCTGCCAAGAACATCTACACTACTGGAGTTGATACATCAATGATGTATTCGGCATCTGGAAGAGGACAGAGGAACAATTCAATGCATTTGCAGAATACCTTAACACCATTGATGACCGTAGTATACAATTCACAACAACACACAGCCACAGTGAGGTCAACTTCCTAGACGTTACCATCAGGAATACAGACTCTAAACTTACAACAAGCCAAGTGATCGAAACAATCAGTTACATCGACTGAGTTTTCAACCACCCAATACTCTAAGAAGCCTAACATGCAGCCAATTTCTTCGAGTAAAAATAAATAGTACAGGATAAAACTGAATGCACCAGATTACTAAAGGAAATGGCCAAAAGATTCGAACAAACAGGACATCTTGAAGATGAGATCAATATCTTGTTACATAAAACTGACACCATCAGCAGAAAAAACATATTAGAAAAAGAGAAAACCATGAAGGAACCTCCTCTAATATACGTAACAAAGTATTCAACGCAGAGAAACAGGATTAACAAAATTGTGGAAAAACATTGGCACTTCCTATCCAAAGACAGAACTCTGGGAAACCTCTGCCCAACATCACCTATGTTTTCATGCACACACAGCAGAAATATGAAGGACATGCTAGTAAGAAGCGACATAAGCAACCCCAACGAGAGACCAACAAGAAGGGGCACATAGCCCTGTTTTAACTGTCCCAATTGTAACATGGTGCAAAAAGGAGAAGTAATTTTTCACCACAACACTGGCAAAAGAAATGTTTGGAAGAAATATGCAACATATGATACTGCCAATGTGATCTACAACATCAAATGCCCATGCAGCAAGTACTACGTCGGGCAAACCAGGAGAAAAGCAAAAATACGCTGGAGCGAACATCGGTCCAATATCTGTACTGGAAACATCAGATCTCCAATATCAAGACATTTCAGAGAGGCACAACACTCCAATATTGGACATCATAGAAAAGTGAAGAGATGCAAACATAGACATTAACAAACTTCTTAACCAAAAGGAGACCTACTGGATTGAAAGACTGAATTCCCTACACCAAGGTGGTATGAATGAGGAGTGCAACTATGTATGCATTCTTTAACACAATTCGGTCCAAAATAGGATGCAATCCATCAGACATTGTATCAGAGAGAAAAGCGATAAAAGTTACTTTGTGTACACCATGCAGCTAACTTTGAGTATCATAGAAGTATAACATAGCTTTTACAACTCTGGCATCAATACCGTGAAAGACATCTCACTCAAGAACTTTTCCTTTGTAGGTGGACTTACAACTGATTCTCAGTATCAATTTCTCTACTAATCAATCTAGAAGTACCATACTCAATTTGTCAACATCACAATAATTGACTTTATATGAAAAAATAGCATTATTGGACCACCGATTTTAATGTAATTACATTATTGGTTTGTATACAACATGAGCATAATGCCATATAAATAATCACAACATTACGAAATTGGACTAATTTAAAATGGCCGCTGGCACATGATGACATCATCACGTTGATGATGTCATCACGGCATCATGTTACGCAAGCCGGCGCCATTTTGAGCCTATATAAACAAGCAGGACACAGAGACACACGCATCACTGCGAGTCTGGTGTCCTGCTCGCGAATGTTATGGAAAATAAGGTAAGCCTTTACTCTTGTTAAAGAGATACTTTGACATTATGGACTTTTTGAACTCCAAATTTAGAATGGGGGCGCCTGTTGAAATGTATAAATATGTTGATACACAGGTTCTGCTAGGACTCCTGGAAACACATCTACCTTTACAGATTAAGCTATGACCCTCATTGTTATTTTTGTGAAAATAACACTGTGACAACACTATTACAACCCAAGAGATTTTAAGAAACTGTAACACTAGTGAATTTCCTGATGTATTACAGAAACACTGAGGGCACCAGAATGAATGCAAGCCATACTTTGGCAAATACCAAGTGAAGATATAAGAAGCCTGGTAAATATCAAGGGTACATTTAACCTAGCATGAAATGAAGTCAAACTAACAAAGTGTTACGAAATGCTTAGTCTAAATATGGTGTGTGTATATGTTTTTCTTTATTTTTGAAACAGTCCCTGAAGATGGTCAAGGATGACCAAAATGCATTGGACACAATTTGCAACAGGCCTGTTTCTCAATTGCTTTTAGAATAAAGACGATCTTTTTTGAAAATTACACAACCACTTGATGAATCATCATTTATTGATACTTAAAAAACTATCACAATATATAGTGAAGAAAAAATTAAGTGGATTTCCACACAGGTCACCTTACCCAGACAAATACTTGTTGGATACCTGTCCAAGGACATATCATTCTAGTACACCAAGCAGACTGCAGCTGCTGTGGAGAGGACTAGTGAACTGTGTTCCTCAGATTTAGTGGTGAGAAGATTTATAGGTTTTGGCATGTACATGCAGTACTTGGCTATACTCTTGGGCATATTGCATTATCATTACATGGATTACATTGAATCCGGGAGGCAGTTAACTGAGGTGACTCCTGGGCATTGCTACTCACCCCAGTGTGTTTCCTAGGACTCTCTTCGAGCCATAAACATGGGTGGCAGGATTGGGGAAGTGGGACCTCTGAGGGGAGGGGAGGGTCCTTTAGTTTTCATCCCAGAGAATGATAGATGTGGAACAATAAGGGGAAGGTGGACTTCCTGGCACACCTACGTAAGGGTCCCAAACTGAGCGTATCTGCTTATCAGACTATCGATGTCTTAGATATTGGTTCCATGTACATGTAATCCAATACAGAGAATATGTCATCAGTGTGCCGCTGGGGTGCTTGAGGTACACAGGTTGGCTAAAAATATAGAAAACCTGGCCTGAGAAAAAAGTGTTGGTGTGTCTTTCTTCGTCAGCATCCACCAGTTGGGTGTGGGTTGGATGGGATGTGAATAAACACAGTCTTGCATGATAATGACAGCATCGGGAACAGTATTAATGTGTTTGCTCCCAACAGTTGAGACAACATAGGGACTCAGGGCTGTAGCCTATTCCTGTTCATGTATACCCACAGCGGGATGAGTCTTGCACATATGCTCCCACTTCAGGTGGTTTGAGTGGGGGGATGTGCGTGTTACCCATTGTTGTTTGCCTAGCTGGTTTCTCCTTTCCCACCGGTCTGGGGACTTGGCAGGAACATTGGAAGCGTTCCCCACTATGGCCCAGGGGCGAGGCTAACAAGCAGGCCAGCGTAAACAGACCTGGGCTACAACTAAATGGAAATATTTTGCAATGAATAAACAATCCTTAAGATTTGTATGAATACTTGCTCTCTTGCATGTGAAAAACAGGACATGTACATTCTTTTCTGAAATGTTGGTTTATTCAGAGAACATTTTGTTTTTTACAGGACAAAGCGCAGATAAAGCCACTCTGCAGATAAATATCAAATCAGCATGTGCTGGGCGGGGCATGAGTGTGCGATTTGCATATGTGTGTGCCACAGAAATTAAATAATAAATGAAATATGTAACGTGCCATAAACAAACGTAAGACAGGACTTTTTAGCATAAGCAGTTCACATACTGCTCAAATCTGAATTTCACACCGAAATGGATCCCCTGCGCGGGTCTCGTTGATACCACTTCTGATACCCTGCGTCACATGCCAAGGAATCATTGGGAGAATTGAGACCGAATAGCAGGTGTACAACTTGCTTTTCTTCGTCCAAAACCTAGAGGCTGGATTAAAGCCTCTTGGGTTTAACAGAGAGTTATTGTACCAAGCAAAGAGTGGTACATCTCCATATATCAAGTAAGGGGCTGAAGGAAAGCACAATCAAATGAGAGGAGCAATGAAACCCTACTCCGATGTAGGACTGTGGTCCTCAGTACAAGTTTGCTCGTGATTTACAGCTATGTTCAGGGCTGCATCACCCTGGGTGGCTCACACAAAGTCAATCCCATTTTCTAGAAGTGCCAACTGTTCTAGGAACCTTCTTTCATAGTCTGTATGTTTAAAGATCCTGGACTTGTAGCCTGTTGACTGATGCAGAACACCACACATCCAATGCCTTGAGGTTTGGGTAGTGACCGTACATTTCTTCTCCAATTGCCCTGAGGGGATTTTTGAGGCTACAGGCATTATTGTCATGCTCCCCTGCCAGGGGCAGTACACAGGTCTGATAGGTAAATAAGCCTTCTGACCTCGGATCCGGACACCTAAGCACCATAGTTTCCCTCTCCTAACCGTGGCCTTTCACACTGTCAATGATCTGGGACAAAACCCCCAGTAAGTTTTGGGCAAGGATCCATCCTTGCAAATGCAAAATGCTCAACCTCGGTCAGTCTCTGCCTGCTCCTTTCTTCCACATCCTCATCCCTGTATTGCCCTCCCCTCTTCCTTACTCGTCTCTATCTTTCGTTCTCCTTCCCAACACCAGCCTCCCCATAACATTGCAGTTCTCTTCCCCCTCCTCCTATATGTTTCCCCCCTCTGACTCAAGCCTCTACCTCACTCCTCTGTCATTCTCCTCCTCTTGGATATTTCCCTTCACTAGCTCCAGCCCCCCTCCCACACTCCTGTCATTCTCCTCCTCCTTCCTAGCTCTGCCCACTTGCTCTGCACAAATCCAATCCTACAATCATCTCACTGCCTTCCAAACTGCCCCGCAAGTTCAGGGTGTGGTGAACTGTAAAGGGTTCTTCAAAGGTGACATTTGGATCATGCTTGCTGTATCAAGGGAGACACCTGTGTTTGGCTCGCTGCCAGTCCTCCCCCTTGCCGCACATCTGTGCCTTTTACAATATGTATTAGTCTAATGAGGCTGCAGCTGTGCGTTATGAACATATAATGGTAATGGTATTTAAAGCTAACCAGCAATGTGTTCCCAATGCGCAAGGGACGAGCTTCATGGCAGGCCCGCTGGCAGGAACACTTGATTCCTCCCCTCCAAGCAAGCATCACACAGGCCTGGCGCCCATTCCACAAGCTAAATTCTGAAGTAACCCCTTCATTCCTACATATGGCTGGCATTTCCAGGCCCCCATGAGCCATCAGGGCAGGGAGGTGAGAGATGCTCTGTGGGGTCCCCCATTTCCCACCTCTTGGGGTTATACCATGCAGTAGGCAGCTCCCCCACCCCTGCATGTGGTGGCCACGTGGCACTGCCTCACACTGGTTCAGGTTGCACATCACATAGCGGGAAGGCATCCCTGGTCCCCAGACCCACTCAGAGCCCGGAGAGGCGGTGACTAATGTTATTGCATCACACACCTCTGCCCTTTCACCAAATCTCCAGTTTATGAGGTTTGTCAGGTCTCCCCATAACCAAATCACAATTCACCTTTTGCTGGGTACTTCCCCATGGGAATTCTCGGGCTATGTTATAGCACTTCTCCAGCCTTTGATCTTTCATGGATTCACATGCTTTGAATATTCGCTATTGTCATGATGGAAATCCTTGATTACCTACCTAATATATTATGCTATATAGAAACAAAATGCATTTTTTGTAGTCTATCTCTGTTCTATGTTATTTTGGGTGCATTCAGCCTCAGCCAATGGGATGTTGAGTATCTAGCCCCACCTCGAAGGTCAGCTTCACATTCTAATTACATGTCGTGCTGAGGAGTCCTCTTACTTTTTTCTCCTGACAGAGAAACTTCCAACCAACATTCAAAGAAGATTCATCATTCTCCAAGCTACACCTCACATCAAACGCAGATACGTTTTGTTTAGGATGGAGGGGAGGTCAAAGATGTTGCTTTTTAAGTCTTGTGTGACTTGTGGTATAAAGAATGTGCAGGAAGGGGACAGGCATAAGGAATGCATATATTGCCTTTACCCCAATCACATTCCTGAAAAATGCAAGATTTGCCAAAGCTTTAGTGCTAAGACGCTAAGGGACAGGCTTTCGCTGATCAGATAGCTAGGCAAACTGCTACTCATCTCCTTACGGAGATGTATGTTTCAAGGGAATCTGTAGATGCTTATGCAATAGATGAGGGTGTTGGGCCTGTACGGGATATCCAAGCTGATGCCACGTTAGAAGAATCCAAAAGGTGGGCTGAAGGCTTGGGGAAACTTGATGATGACAGGTTTTGGGTAGACATAGTAGAAGGGAAATGGCTACTCCCTGACGCATACGTCATGATGATGGTCATCATAGCCCATGGTCCTATGCATGTATGTGCCCAGAAAATGACGAAAATGTCAGAAAGAGTTTGGGGAAATGACAAAATTTCGAAAATTGCCCAGCGTTATGTCCGGGAGTGCATCATTTGCCTGCAACACAACGTGGGAAAGGGGACAGTAACTCCAAGGGGTAGTTTTGGGCCACCCTCTGTCCCCTTCAAAGTGATCCACTTTGATTTCATTGAAATGGAACGATGCGATAATAAGAAATATGTACTGGTGGTTATCTGTGCTTTTAGTAAATGGGTTGAGGCTTTCCCTGTTAAAGATGCTACAGCTATGACTACTGCAAAAATCATGCTAAAAGAATACTTCCTGCGGTTCGGTTTGCCAAGAGTTATCTGGTCGGACAATGGTCCACATTTTGTCGCTGCTGTAATTCTGCAGATATGTACAGCATTACGAATTGACATACGGTTCCATTTGGCCAGACATGCTCAGAGCGCCGGACTAGTAGAAAGACACAACGGTATCATCAAGAACACGCTCGCTAAGCCGTGTGCCGGCACCAAATTAAAATGGCCGGACGCCTTACCGATCGTGTTGTTATCTATGTGCACAACCCCTCAAACAAAGACTGGGCTCTCTCCATTTGAGGCGGTAATGGGGAGACTTGCCAATATTTGGAACCTTCCTAAATGTAACTCGTTAAGAAATGTTGAAAATTTACTACTTTCAGATTATTGTAGCCAATTGACTAAAAACCTGTATTTGATTTATCACCAGGTACGAGAAGCTTTACCTGTGCGATACGAGGGCCCGATCCACAGCATACAGCCTGGAAGTTGGGTGCTCATCAAATAATTTGAACGCTCCTCTTGCCTTGCGCCTCGCTGGCGTGGGCCTTTCCAAGTCCTGTTGGTCACCCAGACAGCGGTGCGGGTCGCTGGGAGAAAGAACTGGATACACGCGTCCCACATTAAGAAACTTCCTCACCCTGTGCCACCCGTTACAGAAGAAACAGAACCCCTCGCTGACACTGCAACCAATGATCCCAAAGCAGTAAGTGTCACTGAGAGTGTGTCGGAGAATTTCTCTGAGCCCGTGAGGCTTGGGAAAGCTGCCATTTTGTCTCCACACTCTCCACAAATTTTGCATCCGGAAACTGCTATTTCGAATTCAGTACCTTCACTTGCTTCCGACACGTTGCTTCCAGCAGGAAGTGATGACATCTTGTTTCCGGATCAATCAGTACCGGGAAAAATATGATATAATCTATGACCACGAAGATAGACTTATGGCACGGTTTTGCTGTGCATTTGATAGACTTACGGCACGTTTTGGCTGTGCATTCGGAGAAGGAAAAGAGCCATAGAGGGCTTGCATTTGCCCAAATTTGAGAAAGGGCATTCTATTGGCTAGGGTAGTGGAAGGACTAAGAAGTCGCTCGACCGGGAGTTCGCCAGCAACAAACTTTGGAGTATCCGTTTGAAGACTACGATGCCCGCCACCGCTACCGCTCATATGGGACTTGTAAATAAAGGGGTGACCAACCGGGACAATGGACAAAATGCCTGGGCCCTGAAAATGTATTGCTGTATTTTGATAATGATATTTGGGTTTTTAATAGTCGCTGCCTTAGGATTGTGGTACCTCGAGGAAACGCACTCTTTAGAACTTTTGTTGCCTACTAAAAGTGCACCCATTGTTCCTACTCCCTTTGTACATTTGCATACTCTATCCCCTCGGAATTCCCAGCACAGACAAAGGTACCACAAATAACACTTTACTGCTTATCATGAATGCTACACATGCCATTTTTAATAAATCTAACTCTTGGGTCTGCTCACATTTACCGCAACATGGGGAAAAGGGGCTAGGTAGGTATATTTATCCTTTACCATTGACAACTGCTTGCTATGCTTCTCTTAGAGCACTGTTTTTTGGCTGATGGAATGATAACATCTCAGGGAACTTTGATGGCACCAATTTGAATAGTTTTGAGAAACGTGTTTTGACTCCCCTGGGATGCTCGCGTTTTGCAAATAGGAGTAAACCGAATGTTGCTTCTATTAGGCCTTCTGATAAACCTTTCCAATCTTTGATTTCCTTTAAGATGGCTCCAATAGGCAATAAGGATGCCATGTCTCCTTCTTACACTGTTAACCATAGCCCTGATTCAGTTTCTTTTTGCATTCAGAGGAATGGAATTCAGTCAATAGGAAATTTTCTAGGTTGTGCCAACGTTGCAAATTTGACTGGGGAAAACAGACCTTTGTATGTAGGCGAACCTGTCTACTTTGTCTGCGGTAATGTAGCATTCCCATTGTTACCCAGGAATTGGCAGGGAACCTGTTATTTAGGGATCCTGTTACCTGGGGTGTTTATAGCTAGTACAAAAGAAGATGGGCTACCCAGTTGTTTGACATCCACTGGTATACTCTTTGCATAAGAATACAGACATCCTCATTAGGTGGGCAGCCCATTTCTATACCTATATTGCATGACTCTTGGGGAGAACCCAGTTAAAGGTTTTCATATGGCCTATAGATTTTATTCCCTTTGATTTCAAGAAGACTCACTCTGGCAGGGCTCTTGTAGGGTTGCGATCTCCCTTGAAGACTGATCAGTGTGGTCCCTGTTGGAGACCGTTGTTGGTTTGGGAGGTCTTTTGGATATTGACTTCCAGGAAACCTGGCTCCATGACCAGCCAGGTCACCTCCCCTTAACCCTTGTGGCTTGGTATAGGAGTTCTAGTTTGCTCCCCACCCTAGGTTTATCCACACTAATGGCTAGGATCATCAGGGGCTCTGAATCTTTGGTCTGCTGGGGAATGTATGCCCTGCCAAAATATAGTTAAGCTATGTTGGGTTGGCTCTTTATTGGGTGCCCAGCCATCTTTGTCCCTAAGGGTTTCTAGTACTAAGGATGATGGAGGTTTTCTGTTGGCCCCTGTTTCTACACCATCTCTGGTATCCCCGGGTGAGTTCCTACCTCCGTATGGGACATTGGTGCCTCCCTCAGATTTAAGAGTGCCACTGGAAGGCTAGTTTGTATAGGGACAGCAACATGTTTCCCGTGGAGGGATTCCTATCCTTGCTTCTTGGAGTACAGTAGTGCCCCAGCTGACGAAGTCTGCGAGGGCTGCCCTATAATCTCCAACTGATTCTTGTCTGGTCCTTCTCTATGTTCCTAACCTTCGCATCTGGCTCGTGAGGATCAAATGTTTCTTGTTGTTTTTTTCTCAAAATTGCAAACTACTGGTTATTAGGTCTTTCCCAGCTAGCTAATTGAAGGGTTTGGCTCCTGCTCTCTCTGTGATTCCCTCCACCTCTGCTGGACCCTCTGCGCACCACAGATTCTCACATAGAATCTGGGCTATATTGTCCTACGTGATGATGGGATGGAAAGGTTGACAAATGCCGGACCCATAAAACCACAGACTCCTGCAATTCAGAAGATTCTAAAACGTTAATAATCTTAAATTATTCCCCAGAAGTGCATGGTAGTGGCAGAAAAAGAACGGCACAATGTCCAGTGTTGTCTCCACCAATACCTTTGTTTTCACCGAAGGATTTCTATTTTTCCAGGAAGCAGAAATCTAAGCTACTATAGGGGTTTGCATAATAATTCAGTGGATCTTCACGCGATCTGCAGATCATAGGTTCGAATTACAGCAGGGCCAAATCAGTCTTTCATCCTTGCGAGGTCGATAAAGGAGTACCACCTTTAGGTTGGTGATAATAATTGGAGACAACATGTACTTTGCCGAAAGTGCTATATAAATAACAAATTATTATGTCATTCCCATTTTTCCACTGTGATATATGGGTCAAGATCAGCACCTATTCACTTAACCAGTAAAAAATGTAACCTGAAATTGAAGGTCATCTAGTAAGCTTAGTATGTGTGTCACTGTCCAGACCTTCAGACAGGATCATGGCATTTCTTTGCGGGTCATAGATCGAACTTCTGTATCAAGTTCTATGGATCCCACTTCTAACACTACATATGATCGATCCAATAAACACTTGGCACAGAAGTACAGGTATTGTACAAAAAGACTGTATCTAAACGGTCTCATGAACAAAAAGTTCTAAAAATGCTACAACCAAAGGTTTTAACACCAAAAGTTTGAACCTTTGGTGGTAGCATTGCAGGTAAGTAAAAAAAAAAGACTGCGGATGTGCTGCGGGGGTGTCACCTGTGAAAAAGAAAAAAAAAAAGACAGGGGCTGCGGGGGTGTCCCCCACAACACCCCGCTCATTATACTGTGTGGTATAGTGAGCGGGGTGTTGCGGGGAGCACCCCCGCAGCACACCCGTGAAAAAAAACAAAAAAACAAAAAAAAATACAAAACGGTCTGCGGTGGTGTCCCCCGCAAAACCCCCTCACTATACTTTATAGTATAGTGAGCGGGGGTTGCAGGGGAAACCCCTGCAGCCCCCATAAAAAAAAAAAAGAAAAAGAAAAGGACCCTGTGGCGCCGGTTCCCAATCACGGAAGTGAAAGGGAACTGGCGCCGCAGGGACTCAGCGTGAAGAAAAAGGTAAGTGGGGTTTGTTTATGTTGGGGGTGTGGGTGGGGGTGTGTTGGGGGTGTGGGTTTGTTGAGGGTATGGGTAGGGGGTGTGTCATGGGTGTGTTGTGGGTGGGGGTGTGGATATGTACGTTTGTTCTCATGAGAAAGGTGCAAACTTTTGGTGGTTCGCACCTTTCTCATGCAAACTTTCCGGCCGTTGCAAAATCAGCCGCGGTCGAATCACGTAGATCCGAAGTACATTTCAGAACCTTTATAATCATGGTCTAGTCAGTATGGGTTTGGGATACACTATAAGGGTATGGGGTATTTTCATGACAAAACAAGTTATTCTTCACTTTGAACACTCTAAGCAAACAGATGTTAAGCGTTCCGGTGCTCTCAAGATAGGCTTGTGTTATAAGCAATAAAAATACATTAGAAAAATGAGTGTTGGAATGGGGTAAAATATAAAGTGTCAGTGCTCCTAATCTAATAGAACCCCTGCCCCCCTGAGATCCCCCAGTCTATTGACCAATTTTTAGGGTACAGATCCTGGCGCGCCTCTTGGCCTTTCCATCAGCTCTGGTCGCACAGCTCTTGAACCCAGGTCTGCACTCCTGCTCCCCTTTAACCAGACTGAGGAAAAACAGACTCTTAAATTAATAGGGCCAAGTGTCTACTTACACATTGGTTGGGGTAGTCAGGGGTTTCTCTGCAGTGATCTGACTGGAAGGGATGCATTGTGGTTCAAATATCAGAGGGTAGAGCTTGGCACCAGAGAGAATGGAACAGGAGGTTGGCTGTGGGGAATCCACCCAATGTCTCTCCCATGGCTTGCACGCCGTGTACCATCATCAAGTGGGCATCTCTGGTCCCTAGAGCTCCTTTGAGTCCCAAAGTCAGGGAGTGAGTAATGTGACTTTGTTACACATGGAGATGAGGCTGGCACATTGAGCTGGCACGCTTGCTTGACTGACATGGTGGTAACACCCCTGCAGTTCCTTCTGGTGGTATTCAAGCAATGATGTGCACTTAACTATACATCTTTGTGCACAATCCTTAAAAAGGGTTTTATTTCTATTGATAAGTGAGTTATATTTCCCATTTTGCCCTGAGTGGTAGTATTGTTGACCTGGCACGTAACCTCCTATTGGACTATTTCGCGCCTTCCTCTGCTCAAGTGGTTTCAAATCATATGTCTTTTTTATCCAATTCCTCCCAAAAATTGAGGTGCAAAATGCACCTTTTGATATTTGTTACTTTTCTTGGTGGAAGCACGTCTGCTTGCTTGCGTACACAATTCCCCAGCTGTGGTTACAAAGCTCCCAGCACAGCATCAAAGGCCAGCATGACAGCCACGCCCTGCTCATTTCCCGGCCCTGATCTGAGTCAGGAACGCGCTTTTCGCTTGTTTGGTTTCCTCTAAAATATGCGATATACAGATGGTCGCAATTATCTTGGACTAGGTTAATACATCTCAGGTGACTCTAAAAGTTGGCCGGCCCATCATTAAACCCAGTGCCTCTACTGCCATTTCTTTCAACCACGGATCCTACATCTGTGAGTGTCATCACAACCACCTATTTTTATACCAGTGAATGGCTGCAGTCTGCGATCTTTCTGCCCTTTCCCGCCAACGACCAGGAACCAATCCTGACAGTGACTAGTGCCCTGTTCACACCAATATTGCGGCGAATTCACCACACCTTCGCACATTTCCATGTGCGCATATCAGATGATCACGTGGTGCAGTGAGTGCACGAGGCATCCCGTGACCGCCAGAACTGGTTCCTCGGCAGGTACACTGAGTTCTGCTTGGCCTCCACCTGATAGGTTTGACGTGATACCGGCTGGGGACGGGGAGAGCTTTCTGGAGCTTTATAAGATCTCATGCAAGATATGTTTGTGTACGCATCACATGCCACGTCAGCAGCATATCCACAGGGACAAAGAGAGATACTGTTAAACTCCCCTTGTAAATAGCAAGCTATTCCTTTCAAATAGGTTGCCCAATCAGGCAGTATAATTTTAAAGCCATCTATGGACCCCTGCTAGTCAATATAAAAACCGATCACCCGTAGGCAGTGTATAAGAACCATCCCTCCCTACAACCAGTAAAGTAATGACCTGAACAGCAGTATAGGAATCACCCTCCAATTAACCAGTACAAATAAGTGGGGGTGCTGTTGCTCGATGCTCTAGCAGGTTACGTGTCCTGGTCGGTCCACTCTAGCTGTGGATGGCTAGGGTGGCCAACTATTTCATATCCTTTTGCGTGACACTTGCCCACAAGGCGGTTATGATGTCCCAGCGTCATTCACGTTTGGCACGCCCCATTTGTAATTTAAATGTGTTAATGGCTTAATTGCAATGCAAATGGTTTGTCCTTGGGAGGTGATGGTCATGTTTTTTAACTGCAAACATGACCATCACGACCCCAGGAACAAAACATTAGCACTGGAATGAAGACAGGTGTCAGCTCGACCTGCAAGCCCAAAAGGAGCCGGGCAGTGCAGCCGCACAGAGAAAGAAAGCAGCAGGCGGCAGCGCCGTGGTGTGTAGACAGCCACTTCAGTTTGCAGAGTGGCTGTGCTGGATGCAGGTTGTCCCGACTTGCTGTCTCCTGAGAGTCACACTGCAGGCAACAAAGCAAGTCGGGACAACCTTCGTCCCACACAGCCACTCTGCAAACTGCGGGACAGAGTGCCCAATTACGGGACAATCCCGCAAAATACGGGCGAGTGGGCCACCCCCCTAGCTGTGGTGACCTGGGAAAGCCCTGTGATGGCGTGCGGGCCCCCCAGGGTCTGAGCACTAGCGCGCGCGGGCGGGCGCGCAAGAATGCACGCCGGAGACGTCTGGTTGTTCCGGTGCTCCGGTGCGAACTGCCGGGGCACCGCCTTTATTATTTCAGTGCGCATGCGCCGGCCTGCAGGGCCGCGCATGCGCACCTCGTGTACTACGTACACAACATCCCTCCTTTTCCCCCCAAACAACAAACACATTGAACAGTGGAGCCAACGTGGCTCAAATCAAACTGTACTTAACAGGGCTTGTTACTCATGCCGCTGAGTCCATGATGAAATCCTGGAATCTTTGCGGCGGACGACGTCCTTCCCTGCGCGGGTACCTGGGTGAACCTCCCTCGGGGTTCTCTGGTCCCCCGGGGTCCTCTGGCGGTTCACCGCCTCCATGCGGCACCTCTGCTGTTTGTCCTTGGTTAGGATTAGTTTCTTCCTCCGCTGCCACAGGTCCTATGGGCTTGAAGAAGGATACGTTTCTGGTTACTGTACCCCGCGCATTCGCAGCTGTGACCATTGACCCTTTGACATGAGTGACTCCCATTGGTTGGGTTTCGTAAGTCATCGAGAGTTTTCCTTCCGGTTTCCTGTTCCGGACTAGGACGGTGTCTCCTACCGCTATCTCTCTTTCTGGCAGCCTCCGCCTTGTCGTTTCGTTCTCGTTTCTCGCTGCTCTTTCTGCTGTCACCCGTGCGCTATCGATCACTCCTGGGTGTCTGTCTCCCGCTTCGGGTATCAGCCCTCTGGGTATTCGCCTGAACAGCGCCTCGGCGGGTGCGATTCCGGTGGATCGATGTGGGGTGGACCGGTATTCACAAAGAAAGTCAATTAGATTGTGTCGTAGGTCCTCCCCTCCATTGACAGAAATTCGAAAAATCTTGTTCAGTGTCCGCATGAATCGCTCAACCTCTCCATTGGCCCTTGGCCATAGCGGGGTTACCTTCCAGTGCTTTATACCTCGTTCTTCGCAATACCTAGCAAAACGCTGTCCTTGGAATGGCGCTCTGTTGTCTGAGCAGATCTCAAAGGGGAACCCATGGGTGGCGAACATTTTGTCCATTGCTAGGATGGTGTGATCACTGGCGGTGGATTCTACGAGCTCCACCTCCGGATACCTCGACCACTGGTCCGTGACCACCAGGAAATATGGGCCCCTTCCGGTCGAGCCGAAGTCTACGTGCAACGTTCCCCATGGTACGTCACTCCGCTCCATGGCCTGAACGGGTGGGCCCCTTTCCACAGGACTCGTAGCTTGGCAGGGAATGCAGGTCCTCACAAACTCGGTCACCCTGTGCTCCAGATCTGGAAACCAGACCTTCAGCCTGAGGCGTGCCTTCATCTTGGCCATGCCTTGGTGCCCTGTGTGGGCCAAATGGAGGACCCTCATGACCAGTGACCTGGGGATCACGATCTGGTGCCCTCGCAGTAACAGACCGTCTGTGGACACCGAGAGCTCGTGTCGAGCTTTCCACAGCAGTTGCAGGTCCCTTTGCACATCCGGGTTCCTCCTGGCATTGTTCAAAAGGATGTCCCGCCACTCTCCTGTGGCCACCGCCCTTTCCACCCTCAGGAACGCCTCGTCTCAGTTCGAGTCGTCCGCAATGTCCTGTCTCGATAAAGCCACGGGCAGGGCCGATTCAATGACGAGGTGTACGGCGTCCCCAGTGTTGGTCATCTCCACGGGACTCTGAGTATCCCTCGTGCCTGGGTGACGCGAAAGATAATCGGCTGGGTTATGTGTACCTGGGCGGTATACTAGCTTGACGCCGTATTCCATGAGGGATAGCATCCATCTCTCGATGCGGGGTGGCGGCTTGGATGATGTTCCTGACAAAATAGGAATCAGGGGTTTATGGTCCGTTATCACGACGACAGGTTTGCCGAGGATGTAAATTCTGAAGTGTTTGCACCCCCGCAGGATGGCAAGGGCCTCCCTTTGTATCTGGGAATATCTCCTCTCCGTGTCGGTGAGGGCTTTGCTGGCATATGCTATGGGCCTCATGACTCCTAGTTCGTCTGCTTGCATGAGGACCGCCCCCAGTCCCACCGGGCTGGCATTGACCACAATCTCCGATTCCCGGCTGGGATTGAAATAGGCCATTGTTTCCTGCTCTGACAGGGCTTCTTTGATGGTCCTGAAGGATCGTTGTTCATTCTCAGTCCACTGCCAGGCTACGTCGTTCCTGGTGAGTGCCCTCAGTGGTTCCGACAGAGAGGCCAAGTCCTTGATAAAACGGCCGCAGTAGTTGACCATCCCTAAGAAGCTCCATACTTCGGCCGGTGATGTGGGTGGAGGTGCATCTCTAATGTCCTTGACTTTTCCAGGATCCGGGGATATGCCCCCAGCATGGAAGGTGAACCCAAAGAATTCCAGTCGGTCCTTTAGGAATTCGCACTTTTCTTGGTGCACGGTTAGACCCACCGCCTGTAGTCTCTCAAAAGTGTTCTCTAGCCGTTTAAGATGTTCTGCTTCCGACCTGGCAAAGACCAAGATGTCGTCGGACATGTTTATGACTCCTTTCAGTCCGGACAGGGCTCCTCTGATGGCGTTTTGGAAAACCTCTGCTGCGGACGAGATTCCAAAGTTTAGTCTTTTGTACTGATACAGCCCCTCGTGAGTAGTAAATGTCGTAATGTACCCCGACTCGGGGTGTAACTCTAACTGGTGATAACCAGACCTGAGGTCCAGTTTAGAGAAGACTTTGGCACCTTGGAGTTCTCCGACGATGTCATCTAGAGTGGGTGTGAGGTGACGCTCCCTTTTGATGGCGGCATTTGGGAGCCTCATGTCCACGCACATGCGTACTGCCCCCGGTTGCTTCGGCTTTGGGGCCACTACGATAGGCGAAACCCAAGGGGTGGGGCTTTCCACTCTTTCAATGATGTCTCGGTCGACCAGCTGCTGCAATTCCTCCTCCACCTGGGCTCTTAAGTGAAAAGGAATCCGGCGATGTTTGAGGGCCGTCGGCCTCACGGACTTGTCGATATGTAAGCGTATGGGCTCTGCTTTCAGTTTTCCAATGCCCTTGAAGAGAGATTCAAATCTGTGTAGCATGCTTTTCAGATCGGCATGGTATACTCCAAACGAGAAGTGGACAATGTCGAGTGCTTCTGATGCCGCACAGCTCAACAGGGAATGTGGGCTGACGCTGGTGACAAAGAACCTTGCTTTGATAGTGTTCTGTCCATGAGAAACTGGGGCTACAAACACACCTTGGATGGGTAGAGGTGTTTCCCCTCCGAAAGCATATATTCGCGCCATGGACGCAGACAGCTCCGGTGGGCCTGGCAGGGCCTCGTAATGTTTGGTGGCCAGCACACAGGCCGACGCCCCAGTGTCTATGAGAATGGGGGTGGGGACGTCATTGATGTTAACAGTGCACGTGGGTTGGCGTCTCGTGCCAGGACCTTTCACAATGCTGGAAATGAAGAAAGTCTCTTCCTCCTCCTCCTCCTCTTTTGCGACGTCCAGGTCCTGCAGACCCTGATCGATCGATGAGATGCCTCTCACTCTGCAAGCGCCTCCACGTCCAACTCTCTCCGGTCCTCTTCCTGCCGCTACAGGGGCGGCAGCCCAGCACATCCTTGCATAGTGCCCCAGTGTGCCACACCGGCCGCACGTTCTCGACTTAGCTGGGCATTCACCTCCGTGGGGGAGATCATATCCACAGTAGGAGGTGTGGGGGGGCATCAGGCCTTCTCGGCACCCATTTCGACCTTCCCGCTGCTGAACGTCCCACAGCAAATGCGTCTTCATCATTCTTCGGTCGCGTGGCAGCATCCATTCTCGCACCTCTGGCTTCTGCCAGCTCATGTGCCCTTCCCAGGTCCAAAATTTGCTGGAGGGTCAGACCAGGCTCTCTCAGTACTTGCCTTCTAAGTTTGCCAGAGCTGCACCCCTGCAATAGCTGGTTGCGGACCATTTCTTCCTCATCGACCCATCTGCAGGAGGTCGCCAGGTGCCTCAAACGGGCACAGAATTTGTCTAGAGGCTCGTCGTCTAGTTGTCTTTCGGCGCCCATGACAAATCTATCAAAATCCACATTTGCCATGGGGAGAAAATGGTCTTTGAGTGCCTGCTTGACTGCGTCATACGTGACTACGGGGATGACGAGGGAATCGTAGATCTTGTGGACCTCCGCGCCTGCCGAGTAGATCATAGTCGCAATTTTGGTGTCATCATCGTCCACCCCAGATGCCCTGAAGAACATATCTAGCCTCTTGACCCACAGCAGCCACTTCGGGCCCAGTTTGGAAGGGGGGCCAGTTGTATCGAATTCAGGCATGGGGGCCAGGGAGCTGCGAGATCTGCGCGGAATTGGGGCTATGGCACCCTCATCATCAGTCTCTTCGCCCATTTCTGCGTCACGTACTCACAGTTGTCTTTTCCTAGAATGATGGGTGGCTTGTCCTGGGCTTGTAGTAGTGCTGGGGTGTAGAAACCCACTTCTTTCTTCTTTGATGCCACAGCCCTGCACCTGCAGGACTGTGGGAGTTCCAAAAATTGAGTAGTTTTCCCAAAACACAGCTGGCAGGTGGCACACGAGCACCCTCTCGGGCTGCAACCACTGCAGCTGTGTGTGAGGAGAGGAGCGAGCGAAAGCAAAATGGCCGCCGGCACTCCGCAGGTCCGTAATACGGAAGAGCTTTCCGTCTCTCCGAGGCTGTCGGAGCAGGGAAATCATCCGTACCTCCTCGTCGCCAGTGTGGTGACCTGGGTAAGCCCTGTGATGGCGTGCGGGCCCCCCAGGGTCTGAGCACTAGTACGCGCGGGCGGGCGCGCAAGAACGCACGCCGGAGACGTCTGGTTGTTCCGGTGCTCCGGCGCGAACTGCCGGGGCACCGCCTTTATTATTTCAGTGCGCATGCGCCGGCCTGCAGGGCCGCGCATGCGCACCTCGTGTACTACGTACACAACATCAGCGATGGCAGGGCGAAATACAGGACCATCATAAGGCGGTGCTCCGAAACAAAATAGTAGGCAGCTGCGAGGGAAAAGCGGGGCTATGTTTTCTAGGTCCCGGACCTCGGAAAAGCTAAGAAATTGCCACGCCAAAAAGACAGCCGCACATGAGAGAAAAGATGGCCATTGGCGTGGGGGCGTGCCAGGTGCCAGCACAGGGAGTGATCCGGCCCATATCATCGGTGCCAAAGGCTGTTTGAGACCACACGTAACCCAGCGAGGGGCGCACATTGCGTCAACTGCCCGGGGATCCCCATTTAGCACCCGAGGCTGGCTCCCGAGGCTCAAGGGAGACGGCACACGATTTCCAGAGGCAGCAGAGGAGAGCGTGAGAAGGTGGCCACCCTGGTCAAGTTCCACCCCGTGTGTGGCTGGGCATCAAAAGGGCCACTTCACCCCACAACAGTCAAACGCGGGGTAGGAGGGGAGTTGGAAGGAGAGGTAGCTCAGGCGAGATGGTGCAGAGGAGAAGAGTTGCCAGACCTCAAAGGGAAGGGAGTAACACCAGGTGCCCGGCGGTCCAGTGTGGGGCAAGAGCGTAGTGCGACAGAGGTTATCATGTAGAAAGATAAGGAGAAGCAGGGTGGTGGGAAGCATGATGCAAAGCCCTGCATTGATGCATTTACAGTTAGCGGATCTACTCCCCAATGGGCATTGAGACCGGCTACTCAAGCTTTGGAGTGGATGGAGTGTCTGTGAATGGCTGCTCCACGCACGATATCATGGTGGACATAGGCCAAGGAGGCGACTGCAACGATCGAGAGGAAGATAGACGTGTTTGGCATTGACGAGTATCTGCTACGTTAAGAGCTCCAGACAATCTCAGACAGAGTGGGGGAGGCAGAAAAAATAAAACCAGACCTGGAGGACACCACAACGCCATTGCAAGCAGAGGGAAAGGCCTTCGCCAGGAAAACACACGTTTTGGAAGCTAGGATTTATGATGCGTAGGGGACGGTGAGAAGGAATAACATTTGCATCAACGGGCTGCGGGAGAAGGTGAAAGGACCCTCCATGGAACTCTGCTTAGAAAGCTTGATAAAAGAATGGGCTTACACACTTTCTCCATTGAAAAAGGACCCACTCGGTGCCGGGCAGAGATGGCCCACAAGAAAGGTGTGATGGAGGGGAATGGGGCAAGGGTGGCGATCTTCCCAGACCTCACCAGGGCAGTTCAGAAGGCCAGACAATCATACAAAGCGGTCAAGCGGCAGCATAGAGTGAAGGTAGTTAAATACTCCATGATGTTCCCGGCCAGCCTTTGGGTGATTGGTCCATGGGGGGTGTGTTTCTTCGGGAGCCCCAACGAGTCCTCGTACTCAATCAAGACCATTCACTTGGCTGGAGGCACTGAAGGGACGGTTAAGCAGAAATGTGACAATGGTGGGGCAGAAGAAGCAGTGAACCCCAAGCAGGCCACTGCATCAGCATCAGGCTGACATTTCGAAGACATTTGCAGAAGGGTGCAATCAGCTATGGGGAGTGGGCATACGGATGTGTACACAGATTGTGTCTCGGCATGGGCAACAGAATCAAAATATTGGAACAGGAACAGCTACGCAGGCCAGGGACAGGGCGACTGGGGGAGTGAACCCCCATGTTAGGTTCAGCAGAAGGCCTTTGGGCACGAGCTGCCAGACTCTCTTTGTTTGGTATGGAAAGATGCTTCAAGTTGGGGGGGATATGTGAGGGGGTGTTTGATGTAAAGGAGAAGGTTGGTTGTTACAATGTTGGCTGTTTGGCAGAGAACAATGGTGCCAAACCAAGGGAAGTGCACAAAAAGGTGATCATTGAGGACGGGGGGCCTCATTCTGGGCAGATCCATGGTCTTGAGCATGTGAAATGGGGAATGAACGGAAGTGAGTGCTCAAGTGCTTCGCTTGGAATGTCAATGGCCTGCTGGACAAGGTTAAAAGGGGACTGGTATTGAAATACTTGAGCAGACACAAGATTGATAGGTGCACCTCATATAGACGGATCTCTCTCCTTAATGGAGAAACAAAGATTTTGGCAAGATTACTCACCAGATTGGTACGGAAAGTGGTCAGCAGGGTGATTGGGGCTGATCAGTGCTGGTTTGTTCTGGGCAGGGCTACAAGAATGAACATTAGGCGTGTACACAACACGCTGGCCAATGTGCAAGACCTGGAGGGCCCTCATGCTATCATAGCTCTCACCTCCGAAAAAGCCTTTGACTCACTTAGGTGGGGCTTTCTGTGGAAAGTTATGGACAAGGTGGGTTTTGGAGAGAGATGTATGGGCTTGGACCTTGATCCGCACCACTGTTGTTCCACTAATTTGAATGGATTTGTGCAGGATATTGGTTGTCATGGTGTGAACCACAAAAGTCATTTAATGACTTCAACTGTTCATTCAGATATTCTGTCTGTAGAGCAAGCAGTTGAACTAGAGGCACCTGAGAAACAGCCTAACGTCTCACCTCTTGAAGGTACAACAAAGCCAAGTACGGGAAACAATCTTAACTTAAACCCAATAGAGAAAAAGAATACTAAAATCCCGTCTAGGAAATGTAAACATATTAGCACTAGAACAAGGAAAGCTGCTGCTAATAGAAAAAACAAAAAGAGGAGCTGATCAGAAAAAAAAGAGTTTTAACTATACAGTTAAACTCGCAAGACAAGAGAAAAGACACTTCACAAATGGGAAAAGTGTCTTCAGCTATTGGGTCTGAAGTAGATACTACAACGCCAGATAACTCAGGTACCTTCAGGAAAATCGTACACAAACAAACTCTGCTATCAGGTAATCTGGTGAACTTTTTCGTTAAGCACAAGTTAACAACCCAAGATTTAGCAGAAAGTGAATCCCTGGCACCCCATGAAGTTTCAGATGTGGAGCTACTGGAATTGGCGATTGATAGCACAATTCAATCGCCAGTAAAAGAGATAACTTGCCCATCAGCTCCCATTGGACAAAATGTAAACATCGAGATATAAAAGGTAACACAACATGCTACTACTCTGCCTGGTAACAATCAACCAACTAAAGCCAAAGTCCAACATTCACAGATTAGAGCTCACAAACGATGGGTCATGGTGTGTCCACTCCAGGTCCTAACACTAATCCACCTGCCCAATTAAAAGACCAAACTACACCAAGGAAAAGGATGCAAGATGTCCTTAAAGTTGGCATAAATTATGCCAACGCCGGGACCCAGGATGACCCCAGAAAAACTCCACCTTCAATAAACACTACTCCAGATACATTAATGGTGACGAATGGTAGACCAGGTCAAGACAAACATAACCCAGGAGACGTCCATGTAAAGACTTACGAAATCACTTGTGGGATCACAAGCGAAAGATTCTCTGGACCTTCACTATATACCAAAGACCTACTTTCAGAAACACAGAAAAGTTGCATTTTTCAAATATCCCCAATAAGAGAAACACCTACGACAAATGTAACTAATAATGTCATGGATATGAGACTCCAAAATAAATCTGGGATACAAAACAAAACAACTACCTCATTTATTGCACCACCCTCCACTGGAACTACGGGAGATCCAACCCCATTAAAAAATCGTATCTCGAGGAGGTTAAGTGACCAAGCATCAGGTGAGAATACAAGGAAAACTGATTTGATGTCAATTATGTCGGCAATGACCATAGCCTTAGCACCATTCACTAAGTTATATGAGTCAATACATGAGAGTTTAAAACAGGGGTGCACAACTGATTTTGACAGAGGGCCGAAAGTACCTTACATGAGGGCTATAGTGGGCCGAAAAGTAAATGTGGGCGGGGCGGTAGGCGGGGCGTGGCAGGAGGCTTTTTAAACCCCCAATGTGTACTAAACACATGGAAAAAGAATGTTTTTGAGGGGTACGATTTTTATTTGCATTTCAAACTTACATTTTGTACTACACATTTTCCATTGTTATAATTTATTTCTATTTAGTTATTGTATCTCGCCTGTTTAATTAACTTATATATATTTTATTGACCCTAGATACACTATGCCCCATGGCACCCTCACCCCCAACCAAACACTATGCCCCATGGCCTCCTCACCCCCAACCAAACACTATGCCCCATGGCCTCCTCACCCCCAACCAAACACTATGCCCCATGCCCCTCACCCCCAACCAAACACTATGCCCCATGTCCCTCACCCCCAACCAAACACTATGCCCCATGGCCCTCACCCCCAACCAAACACTATGCCCCATGGCCCCCTCACCCCAACCAAACATTATGCCCCATGGCCCCCTCACCCCCAACCAAACACTATGCCCCATGGCCCCCTCACCCCCAACCAAACATTATGCCCCATGGCCCCCTCACCCCTAACCAAACACTATGCCCCATGGCCCCCTCACCCCCAACCAAACACTATGCCCCATGGCCCCCTTACCCCCAACCAAACATTATGCCCCATGGCCCCCTCACCCCCAACCAAACACTATGCCCCATGGCCCCCTCACCCCCAACCAAACACTATGCCCCATGTCCCTCACCCCCAACCAAACACTATGCCCCATGGCCCCCTCACCCCCAACCAAACACTATGCCCATGGCCCCCTCACCCCCAACCAAACACTATGCCCCATGGCCCCCTCACCCCCAACCAAACACTATGCCCCAGGGCCCCCTTACCCCCAACCAAACACTATGCCCCATGGCCCCCTTACCCCCAACCAAACACTATGCCCCATGGCCCCCTTACCCCCAACCAAACATTATGCCCCATGGCCCCCTCACCCCCAACCAAACACTATGCCCCATGGCCCCCTCACCCCCAACCAAACACTATGCCCCATGGCCCCCTCACCCCCAACCAAACACTATGCCCCATGTCCCTCACCCCCAACCAAACACTATGCCCCATGTCCCTCACCCCCAACCAAACACTATGCCCCATGGCCCCCTCACCCCCAACCAAACACTATGCCCCATGGCCCCCTCACCCCAACCAAACACTATGCCCCATGGCCCCCTCATCCCCAACCAAACACTATGCCCCATGGCCCCCTCACCCCCAACCGAACACTATGCCCCATGGCCCCCTCACCCCCAACCAAACACTATGCCCCATGTCCCCCTCACCCCCAACCAAACACTATGCCCCATATGTCCCTCACCCCCAACCAAACACTATGCCCCATGGCCTCCTGACCCCCTCATGCACCCATACAGACCCGAACCTCCCACCCCCCCAACTCAGCACACATACAAACATGCACCCATACAGACCCGAACCCCCCACCCCCCAAATCAGCAAACTCTCAAACAAGCACCCATACAGACCCGAACCCCCACTCCCCAACTCAGCACACACACACAAACATGCACCCATACAGACCCAAACCCCCACCCCCCAACTCAGCACACAAAAAACATTCAAATCAAAACATTCATACACATCCGACACACATCCGACCCCCCCACCCCCGCATCTCAACATACACACAAAATACATTCAAATACAAACATTCACACACCCCCCCACATCTCAACATACACACAAAATACTTTCAAATACAAACATTCATACACATCCGACACACCCTCCACCCCCGCATCTCAACATACACACAAAATACATTCAAATACAAACATTCATACGCATCCGACACACCCTCCCACCCCCGCATCTCAACATACACACAAAATACATTCAAATACAAACATTCATACGCATCCGACACACCCCCCCACCCCCGCATCTCAACATACACACAAAATACATTCAAATACAAACATTCATACACATCCGACACACCCCCCGCAACATACACACACAAACATAAAGCAAAACAAACCCGACACACAAACACAAACAGACCACTTACCGGAGACGTGCTGGAAGGCAGGTAAGCGACAGGTAAGCTGGAACGCTGGAATCGTACTACGGCTGGCGTGGTCCAAGGCTGAAATGCCTTCCGGCATCAAGCCTTATGGACCACGCCAGCTGTAGTGCTGGCCCTCCATTGGTGCAGCACACACGCATTACGTGGCCCGTAGGAGCGACGTGATGCGTGTGTGTGCTGAGCCAATGAGGGCCAGTGTTTTCACCGGCCCGGAAGACAACAAAGACTTTCCTAATGGAGGGCGCCCGCGGGCCGCCCTCCATTAGGAAAGTCTTTGTGCCTCGCGGGCCGGTCAAAAGGGCATGGCGGGCCGCAACTGGCCCGCGGGCCGTATGTTGTGCACCCATGGTTTAAAAGATCAAACCTCAATTATCGCAATAATGAATAGCAAAATCCAATTCTTTGAAGGATTTGTGCTATCTATGGAAACTAAAAGGAATCAAAACAATGATTCAAAATGGAGGGGAGCTCTCAAACTACCACAGAAGAGGAAACACGTAGAAATAACATAGATGCGGTATCGCTCCCCAAGGACTCTAGGGGAAAATTCACAGATGGGAGAGCCCCCCAGGTAGACTTAACAATTGTAAGCGACCAACAACTGAATCTATCAACACCGACCAACAGAGGTAACACCAAACATAGAAACAAAAGAACTGTTCCCTCAGTGTCACAAACAGGAGTGCAACGGAGACCCTTCGGATTATCCCAAGATAAAAGCATAAAAGAAAAACATCAGAGGAGAACGAACCAGAGTCTTAAACTGTGGTGATGTGATCATGCCCCCACCGGACTCCTCTGAGTCATTAAGAAGACATGAGACCCGAGATTGTCCAGACGACAGGTACGGACACACCTAAAGACACAGAAGTTGGAGAGGAGGTGCCAAAACAAACAGTCCACAGAGGAGCAACCGCACAGGCAAACTGTAACCTGGAAGGTTCAGTCGACTTGTTAGACCTTTCGGAATATTCAATTGAAAATTCCGAACTTGAAGAATTTGATCCTGTAACACCGATAAAACAAAACTTGAGTGCAGTAAATAATGTTACTAACAGAGATCAAGCTGAGAGTTGCGATACTCACACTCTGAATTTCAAACCAACCTGTACAAACAAGGCACCTAGCATGTCCTCACCTCCATTCATGACCTTGTCAGAAAAAAAGAGAAAGATTCCATCAGAAGCGGATTACAAAAGAGGAAAAAGGCCATAATATAGACGTACTCTGGTTTAAAACCGTGACTAACAGTGCGGAAAAATCCCATCACCATACGGAGGACTTGAGGTTAAAAGGGTATGACAAACTGGTCCCCTCCAGGCAACATCATGAATCGAGTAAAAGATTGGATAAGTTAACTAGCAAAGAAAGAAGATCTGATCGTACACCAGAACTAAGTGAAAACAGATATAAGAAAAGAGGGCATACTGCGCAACTGTCACGAAAAACGAGATCTTTGAAGTTGACTAGAATCCTGGGGAGAAAAAACAACATGATCCTGAACCGCAAAGCCATTCTGCAGTTATTTTACTGCATACCGAATCTGAGACTGATATCCACGAATGACATCCAAATCGTGGAATTTGGAGAAAAACATGTTACTGACTCAGTTTGTTTGCACATCAAATTTCCTGCAGTGATAGATTCACTCTTAGAAGCAACGGATCATCTCCGAAAGTTGGTATTCGACTTAAGAGTTTACAGACACCATGTGCCTCATTCTGAGGTGGGCGCAAAGGGATACTGGGCCTCGGTAATGACACCGGTGCCGGTAATCCCTTTGCGCCCTATTCCGAGGTCCCTTAGAGGGTCCCTCCCTTAGCGCCTGGTTTTACCAGGTGCTATAGACAGGACCCTTAAGGGATACCGGGGTCAATAACGGTACCGCAATTTGTGGTACCGTTATCGAAGCCTTCCCCATTCCCATTGAGCCCTATCGGGGCTCAAATGGGAATGGGGAATGGCTTTCACAATGGGGACTTACCGGTCCCACCAAGGTCGGACTGGACCGGTAAATCCCCATTGAACGAGGGCGGACACGGTCCCGTTATTGGTGCTAGTCATGGTGCTAATAGCCAGTCTATTTGTCCAGGAAGTATTGATCTGTGACCTTTTGCTTCTGGTAATTCGAGCTGATTGGACAACAATGGAACCACCAAATCACCAAGAACCTGATCATTTTCAACTGCTATTGGAATCCAGAGCTGATTTCCAATAGCGATTTCATCAAACTTATAACATCAACAATTGACATGGCTCTATTGAAATATGATATCCCGTTTTTATCCGGTGACCTAAACGCCACATGTGGTCCTCCAAATCCTGTTGTTCCAGAACATAAAGCAAATTCATTGCAAGAACAAAGAGGAAAATTATGGTGTGCAGCTATGAAGCTAAGGAATATGGGGCCTCATTACACGGACGGCGGTAAGGGTTAACGGTCACTGTTAATGGTACCGGTGACCGTTAACCCTTACCTCCTTACTACGAGGTCCCTTTGCAGGTAGGAGACTTTAACGCCTGCTTTTTGCAGGCGTTAAAAACCAACCCGCAAAGGGACCAGGGAGCTAATTACGGTACTGCAATTTGCGGTGCCGTAATTAGCACCTTCCCCATTCCCATTATGCCCTATGGGGCAAAAATGGGAATGGGGAAGGGCAATGGGGGAAGGGGGAATTACCGCCCCACCAACCTTGGAATAGGGCGGTAATTCCCCTTTCCTCCAAGGCGGTGTCGGTATTTTACCAGCATGGACTAAGGTGCTAATAGCAACTTGGTCCACCGCCGTCTGTGTAATGAAGCCCATGGTCTCTACAGAGCAGAATTGCCCAATGACTAAATCCGCTATTCCAACTTGGCGATGAGGAGACCAAGCTGCGGATATCGATCATGTGTTTGTCTCCATTGAATTGGCAAATTATATCACAATGCACGAGATCATCCAAACTAAAAACAGTGATCACAATTTAAGATTAGTGATCTTTAAAAGGGGACTTGAAACCCGAAGACAAATGATGGGATGCGATATTGAGGTGAACAACCAAGGTAATCGATTGCAGATGAAATAAGATGACATAAAATCAATAACGGCTAAATACGCCATGTCACTATGCAGTGAGAATGCGACAACAGACACAAAGCAGGCTGACTTTGTGGCCCTGTTAGACCACTTCAAATCTAAAAAATCAAATGGGAAAATGCCAGATCAAGCACCACGACATTGGTATGACGAGCTCCTAGTAGAAAAACGCAAAATCATTACACGTTTAAAAAAAGCTGCATCCAGATCCAATTCAAAGAAACTTAAACTGGAAGCCAAGAACGCTGCCCGAGAATACAAAAACTGGGTAACGGGACGTAAGAGGTTAGTTCTCCAGAATGATGCAGAGAAAATGCTTCAAGTCCTGGCGAAGAAAAATTGAAGGGATTTCTGGCAGTTAATAAAAGAAGACCAACAAGCTGTCCATGACATAAAACAGAACTATGTCAGTGAGTCAGAATGGGAACAACACTTTTTGACATTATTCAAAGATGTAGGAACACTTCCAAATCCAGTGATGAAGTCTAGTGCCAAACACTGGGACCTGGGTATTACCTTAGAAAAGATACAACTAAAAATCCAAAAGCTCTCTACATCGAGAGCCCCAGGCCCCGATGGCCTAAGTAACGTAATGTTAAAAGAAAATTTGGAAGATTGGGCGATCCTCATAAAGACTGTCTTTGACAAAATCTGCAGAACAAAACAGGTACCTTGTACTTGGAAGGCAGCCACAATCGTGCCCATTTACAAAAAGGGCAAAAAGGATGAACCTCAAAATTATCGCCCAATCGCATTACTGGACGCAATAGGTAAAATCTTTGGATTTTTTCTACTCAACAACTTTAATAGTTGGACATAGGCTAACGGTTGGTTTGACCCACTTCAAACGGGCTTTCTACGGAATATCGGCACCTCTGCAAATATTGTGCTACTAAACATCCTAAAAGCAAAAAGCCACCAATCGAGATGCAGATTAAACATCATTTCCATAGATTTAACACAAGCCTTTGATAAAGTAAATAGACAAAGACTCCGGCAAAAACTCTAGAAGCGAAATTGCCCTCAGGAAATTCTGGACCTTCTAATGCAACTACACTCCGAAACCTCGATTAGAGTTCGACTAAACAGAGGAGGCCTCCAAAGCAAATCAATTCCAACTTGGAGAGGAGTCAAGCAGGGATGCCCTCTTGCCCCTGCTATCTACAATTTTTACATCTCTGATCTCCCAGACTTTGAACCTTCAATAAGATAATTCCCGCCTAAACTGGGGAAAATCAAACTAGCAATACTCCTTGTTAGAAAAGATTCCATATTTGAATGTAATTTTCCCTCCATGTGTCAACCCCCAAACGTTTTGCTGCTGTTTTACACCCTGATCTAACATTTGCCAGAGAAGCGCAGCTCTCAGCCGCACTCCTCTGGGCTTTCGCTCACTTCTTATGGGGAAACTGACATACCCTTAAGACAGTCAGTACTGGGAGACTTCGTTTCCCTTAGTCCCTTCCTCATGTTGCAACTTTTGTGCAACATGTAACAAGAGTGCAATGTAACTTACTTTACCGCACCCTTGGGTCTCTAGTCATTCCAAAGGCCCTAGAAACTCTCGCTGGACTTATTATGAACTGTGCAGGTGTGTCACGGACAGGACTGGTGGCAGCTATCTTTTATCTTATGTTTTGAACCCTTTTTTGCCATGTAATCCGCGCTTACCGCGTTTGGCACGAATAGGTGGCCTGGCTCCAAAATGGCCATGCCACAAGGTTCTTTGTCCTGTCCTTTGGCCATCTTGACCCTTCACCTTCCCCAGGTCGAGCCAACATGGGTCAGTCCTTATTTGGTCATGCACTTTCCCGCGAAACCCAAAGCTTTTGCGGGCTTCTGCATGCCTTGTGTGTGTGCCTCCAGGATGTTGGCTGGGATGTCTGTTCCCAATACACATCCTGGGTGCCAGAGAGTCTGGAGTGTCCTGAATGCCTGGGACCACCGTGGTCCGTGATTGGTCCACGTATGGAGTGAGTATTTGTGAGCAGATCTCCCATTGGGTCCTCTCCTTTTTGGCGCGAAGGGAACTTTGGATAAGAGGAGGCCGAAAACACCACTACCATGTCCATCTCCTGAGTTCACACGAACAAAGGATAAGGAGCCAAGTATCCTGCAACAAGAAGCCGAGTCAAGGAACCGCTGGTGACCTGCTGGAAGGTTTGGCACCCTGAGCCCGCTGTCGTCCGGCGAGACCCCTCTGCATCTGATCGTCCTAGAAGGTCTGCGAAGGCGCTTCGACCCATTGGAATAGTGGGACCAACTATTCTCGGCACCTTCATCAAAACCCTGCAAGTAAACCTCTTCGGAAGTGTCCCTGTGAGCTGACCAGCTTACGCAGTACATTTGCTCTGTTATCGCCGTGGTTTTGAGGAAGCCCTCGAAACTTGGTATACTGCTTTCTCTGTGTCCACGGCACCCTCACACCGAATTTCGTACACTTGACATTCCCAGGTCTGAAGTGAGATGAGTGCGCCCGGACCGGAGTAAATGCAGTTACCGTGTTGCCCTGCTGTGGCAACGACCTGTGCAAGTTCGCTGCACTTGTGACCCTCTTGACCCTGAAGCCTGCTATCGTGGAAACTACACAGTGTCCAGACGTCCTGATTGTCGCATTCGAACCTGCCAGTGAAGTGGACTGAACTTGCGAAGTCTGGGTCTGCCTGCGTCGGGGACCGGTGAGTAGTCCATACCCCAACCAGTGGCCCCTAGCGCAGGAGCCCATTTCTTTTCTACCGCTGTTGCAAAATAGCAACTCTATCCTGTACTCTCAACCTGCCTCTGCCCGCAAGTGGAGGTCCTGCTTGAATAGTGGGGACTTGTTCTTCATTGACCGCATCCACCTTCCTGAGCTGCTAGTGACCTTTAAGAGACCCTATTTTGACCAGTGGCACAAGCGTGTGCATGTACTATTGAGCATAAGGCTCCTCTCTTCGTAGGGCTTGGACTGCCTCTTAGTTAGGTGTATTCTTGATGTGGAACTGGGACTAAAGATTACTTGCACTGCCTGTTTTCCTCCCCATCTAGTTGGTCTACCTATTTCGTGCTTCTTAATCTGTTAGACCCCTCTGGTCTTGTATATATATTGTGTTGATTGTGATGTGTTGGTTTACCTCAGTATTATTGTGATTCTTTCCTATGGTCTATGTTACAAAGGCCTTGTAATAAATGTGTCTATATTTTTAATATAACACCTGTCTGGAGGAATTTGTAAGTGTCCTTGCTTTGTGTGCTCATTGAGGTCTTTCAGTCACCCTCACCCCTCTTGAGACTTAGGGCCTCATTACACGGTAGGCGGTAAGGGTTTACAGGTACCGGTATTTTACCGCCTTACTACGAGGTCCCTTTGCGGGTTGGGGAATTTAACGCCTGCTTTTTGCAGGCGTTAAAAACCAACCCGCAAAGGGACCAGTGGAGCTAATTACGGTACCGCAATTTGCGGTACCGTAATTAGCGCCTTCCCCATTTCCATAGAGCCCTATGGGGCAAAAATGTGAATGGGGAAGGGCAATGGTGGAAGGGGGAATTACCGCCCTGCCAACCTTGGAATGGGGCGGTAATTTCCCTTTCCACCAAGGCGGTGCCGGTATTTTACCGGCACAAACCATGGCGCTAATAGCGCCATGGTTCACCGCCTTCAGTGTAATGAGGCACTTAGTCTTGAACGCCTGCCATAGCTACCTTGATTGGTCTGGCTTGTCCAGAGGTTACCCTGTTCCAAGAAACTAGGTTGGCCTTCTGAACCTCTGCCCCTCCAGGTCAGAGTTCAGAAATCCATCTTAACACTCCTCTACGCGGACGACCTGATCATGATTGATCAAACTGCAGTAGCCCTCCAAAGGCAATTAGATAGCCTCCATCGCTATTTGCTTGAGAACAACTTGGAGATAAACGAAAGTAAAACTAAAATCGTTTTCCTTCAAAACTCCAAACAGAGAAAGAACAAACCACGCTGGTTTCTAGGTGACAAAAAGATTGATGAAGTGGACTCCATCAGATACCTTGGAATTATCTTTAATAACAGCTCTACAGAGTCACCGGGACAATAATTCTTAATGAGCAAGGCCGCAATCCTGATAACACAGGGTCGGTTGATAGACAAACGATTCGGAAGATTTTCTCTCATTGCCCTAGTTAATTTCTACAGAAACAAGGTGGTTCTGACCATGACATATGGAGTGGAAGTCCTAATTCACATGCCATCTGAAATATGGCCTACATTGGAAGGCAAATTCTGTCGATCCATCTTAAACTTACCCAATTGAGCTGGAACTGTGAGAATTAGAAGCGAACTGGCCCTAACATCATTGGAAGCGATTGTGGAATGGAAGGCGGTAAATCTGTACCGAAAAACTTTGCCTCCCTTCTGTGCACAAATATTTGAAGTGAACCACGATGAAATTTCCAAAAACACAAACAAGATACTAAATAAGTGGGTCATTAACCGTCAAAAAAACACTTATGGAAATTGGTTGTTCAGAAGAGGACTTGATCTCTAATCCTTTAAGAATTAGGAAAAAGCTTTTCAAACACGACTGGATTAAAACAACAGAGAAGGCAAGTCAAAGTAGCCTAGCGGCGAATTTACCCTCGATTCCAACAAAACTAAACCATCGAAGAGGCTACTTAAAGAGATTTCCAGACAGGTCCTCCGGAGACATTTTTCTTAGAATGAGATTTAACTTGTTAAAAACCAATGAAACTAATCACATTCAAGGAAGATATACTGTCAAAACATGTCGGTTCTGTGTACCATCTGAAGAGACCGAGTCGATCAAACAACTGTTGATGTCTTGTAAAAGTTGGGAATCTTTGAGAGAGTTATATTTGTCCCCAATACTGAATGAACATACAACAATGAACATAGAGGATTGTTGGAGGACACTCATCTGTGGAGAAAAAACTAGAACAACTATTGCTGTAACCTCCATGATGAAGTCTATCATCTTAAACTTTCCTAAAATTTAGATGTCTAAAAGATTGTGAGAGGGTCACTGTCACAATCTATTCATCTACTTACTCAACTTCCTACTTTCTCCTCTTTGGTTCCTCTCCTATTTTCTTCTTTCCATGCAGGTTTTCTTTGTGGCTTTCTTTTTTCTTTGTTCTGGACGAAGAGGATACAGTGATGTCAAATGCTTTTTGTTTTCCATCTTGGCACTGGATGAAGAGGGCAAAGTGCTGTCGAATGTATTTTTGAAAAAACTGTTAAATCAATTAACTCAAATAAAAAAAGTTTACAAAAATAATGCTTGCTTTATCATAGATTGCCAGTACAAAAAGTCATACCACAGTACGAAATGGTTATACTGGCAACACCAAAATGCCAGTCTAGCCACATATCAACACTTATCAAGTATAATAAGTGGTGTTATGCGGCTAGACTGGACTGCATTGCTGTAGCCAGTCTGGTTACGTTTTCTGACTTTGGCATGGCATGTCTTACTATGCATCAATGTTAAAGTAAACATTATGTTTGCTTTAACATCGATGACCAGTAAAAACTGCAGCCCCCCCCCCCTGTTGCATACCCAATTAGAGCAGGCCTCTGATTTAGGGGTCGAGGGGTGTCCCCAAATCAGTGGTCTGATCACAAGCATGTTGAGTGCTTCTCAATATTCTGGTGAGCGGGCCTCGGATTCATCCTGAAATTAGAGGCCCATTCACCAGCACGGTGAGTGCCACTCACCGAGCTGGTGAGCAGGCTTCTGCACAATTCATTCACCAAATCAAATGCCCGCTCACCAGCACAGTGAGCGCCCTTCACCGTGCTGGTGAACGGGCCTCTGATTCATCCAGATATCAAAGACATGATCACCAGCACAGAGTGAGCCTCTCCCCTGGCTGCTGAGAGGCCCTCTACTCGATTAATTCCCTAAATCAAAGGCCCGCCCACCAGCACAGTAAACGCTGCACATTGTGCTGTCGAGCATGCCACTGATTCATCTAGAAATCAAAAGCCTGTTCACCAGCATAGTAGGTGCCGCTCACCATGCTGATAAGCGAACCTCTGATTTGGGGGTACCCCCACACCTCCAAAACAGAGGCCCGTGAGCAGGTCTCTGATTTAGGGATGCAGGGTGAGAGGGATGCATTTTTCTTGCACACGTACATACACATTTATGCACACACTGACACAACATACACTCTTTCATTCACACAACCATGCACACATTCATTTTGTTTTACCTTCAGCCCCGGTCCAGAACACGCTATTCCAAGTCCTGCTATGCTCTCCTGCTCCTGTGCAAAATGAACAGGAAGCAGGGAACATTTTCTAGTTCATGCACATGCGTGCTGTAGCTAGAGCATCCCCTGGAGGATGCCCTGACCGTTCCTTATGTGTATGGAGGCACACAAACACCCGGTCGCACATTCAGAGCCGCAGTACCCCAGCCTGTATCTCCAATGGGCCATGGAAGACTGGGGAAGCAAAACGCCCCAGCCTTGCATGGCCCATTGGGCATGCGCTGGGGTATGAACTGTCAAAGGGAAACCACTTTCCCTTTGACAGTTCAAGCTGCCCAGAAAGTGCTCTTTCAACTGCAACAAGCAGCTGAGGAACCGCTTAGTGGCCCAGGAAGCACTCATTCAGCTACAACAAACAGCTGAGGGAGCGCTTAGTGGCGGCTCGTTCAAAATCGGTGGGTCGATGCCCCAATACCCATTATGGACGAGCCGCCACAGACAGGATGCTGCCAGGTCTGTAAGTGGCCTCAGATAGAGTCAGGCTGTGGGAAGCAGACACAGTCCGGCAGAGCCACCATTGGTATTGTGTATGACATAGGTTGGTTGTGGCCATGCAAGTGCATGTGTGGGCCGGGTTGGCTAATCTGGATAACGTTTATTGTCTCCGCCACCACAAGGGTGCTTATGCTCTAGACTCTGGGAGATTTTGGGACATGCTCACTACTTGGTGCTGCATCTGCACAGAGATGAAGGGTGAGCTCCCTGTGTTCTGATCTAAGCCTTACCTCTCCTTCCAGGACAACGGCTAGACTCCTGCTGTGACCGATGACACCTACTACTGTCCTCCTGCTATGCCGCTTATGGTCTCTGCTACGCCTCCTGACACTCTCCATGACCAGGAAAGGCCCTCCATCAGGACAGCTCAGCATTACAAGCTGGGTCCGGTTTTCAACATCCTCTTCGCCAAAATGAAGCACTGAGCATGGGACAAGGGCACAGGAACCAGGCAGGGGATGGTAAGTACAAAACAGGAAACGTACTTTCCTGTTTTGTACTTACCGTCTCCTGTCTGGTTGCGGTGCGTCTTCTCAGCTCACAGTCTCATATTGCAGTCCTGACCAACAGTCGCTCTCGGAATCTCCAGCAATCCACACTGTACTTTCCATTCAACATTCTCACAGCAGCATCAAGCTCACTTGCATGTCGATACCACAGATTGCATATGCCAGTCAACCCTGGACTCTTACAAACATCACTGGGTGGCCTTTGCAGCATAACGCAATGAAATGGATTGTCAACCATTAACTAAATAGATAGAAATCAGGGTGAGAGATCCGAGAGCAGCTGTCAAATTTTTGAAGCTATTTTATTTTGCCTTCAAAAGGATTTTGCACAGATTAGTATTTTTAAACATTTACACAACTTTCGATAAGCACGAAAGGTTAGGTGGACAGATATTTCTTTTTTTGCGATATACAAATGAGTATCGTCCTCTTTTCTAGCGGAGGAACAATTTTCACAGTGATGCACGAGTATACAGTACAAGTGATTGATGACAAGAGGGTGTCAACAGTGTGCAGCCCAGGACTGTGATAGGTCCGGGGGTACTAGAACAACAATAGTGAACACAACACTATTCTACATACACATATAAACAGGGGCTGTGCCACAGATAATCGACACGACAGTGTTTCGGCCAAGCTGGGCTGGGATTAAGCCCGAGGTTGTAGTGGCCTTCATCAGGATGGTTTCTTATTATAGGTTCTGTCCGTAAAGGAAATCGTCTGCTGTGGTGCAGCGGGGACACTGTGCAGGAGTCCTGTTATGGTTGCCGGACTCTTGGGGACATGGGAAGACTCCATTTCCGCGAGGAGCACAGACAGTGGCACTACAGGCTTCGCTCCCAGAGACCATAGGCATTAATCAATAGCCTGAGTGACCCGATTCATACGAGTCTTCCCATGTCCCCAAGAGTCCGGCAACCATAACAGGACTCCAGCACAGCGTCCCCGCTGCACCACAGCAGACGATTTCCTTTACGGACAGAACCTATAATAAGAAACCATCCTGATGAAGGCCACTACAACCTCGGGCTTAATCCCAGCCCAGCTTGGCCGAAACACCGTTGTGTCGATTATCTGTGGCACAACCCCTGTTTATATGTGTATGTAGAATAGTGTTGTGTTCACTATTGCAGTTCTAGTACCCCCGGACCTATCACAGTCCTGGGCTGCACACTGTTGACACCTTCTTGTCATCAATCACTTGTACTGTATACTCGTGCATCACTGTGAAAATTGTTCCTCCGCTAGAAAAGAGGACGATACTCATTTGTATATCGCAAAAAAAGAAATATCTGTCCACCTAACCTTTCGTGCTTATCGAAAGTTGTGTAAATGTTTAAAAATACTAATCTGTGCAAAATCTTTTTGAAGGCAAAATAAAATAGCTTCAAAAATTTGACAGCTGCTCTCGGATCTCTCACCCTGATTTCTATCTATTTAGCTACAAGTACCCTCCTGGGCATATCAGGACTTCGCCAGGCGCTCTTTGTATACTCTTGTCAACCATTAATCCTTGGAAAAGACTGGAATTTATCACTGACATCTCTAGGTTTAGTTTAGCAGTCTCTATGCTCAGATCTCAATGAGCGCCGATCAGAGGCTTTCAAGATCCAGTTGCTACCCTGACTGCCCTGAATCCCTTTGTCAAGCAACTGTTTAAGAGATTTGAGCCACAACGCCCTTCAGGTAACTTGTGCCCACATGGGATGTGGTCCTGGTTTTCTGAAAAATACAGGAACACCTGTTTGAGCCTCTTTGTACTGTGGACCTTAAATACCTTTCTTGGAACGTCTGATTCCCCTGAACCATCACATCAACCAGATGCATTGGTGAAATAGGGTCTTTCTTGGTCATCAAGCTGTATCTTCAGCTTTTCCATGAGTTGATGGTCCTACGTGTAAGTGCCCTCTTTACAGTCAAATCTGTGTTCACCATCTCACATTGGCCAGTATGTGGCCCTCCCTATCCTTTTTCAGATGCCTTTTTCCCCAGAAGAAGAGTGGACATTCCCAGGACTCTCCAGGTCTATAAGGACAGGGCAGCTTCTTTCCTGGAGGCTCAGAGTGTAGCACTTACAGACATGTAACGACAGGGGCCACTCCTCACACTTTCATGAGACACTACTGATAGGCTACTGCAGGTGATATCCCTAAGGACTTTGGGTCGAGAATACTGCAAGTCTCTTGCATCTGAATTGCCTTCCTAATTTCACATTAGCAGCATATAGGTGCCCTGAGAGTTTTTGTGTCTTTTACTTGTTCGGCCATTGATGGTCGAGTACTGCTTGATATGCCTCCAATTACAATAAAAAGCTTGATTATCCAGCGGTATTAAGAACTCAAATGTACTGGATAATCAAATATTCCGGTTAACCAAATGTTGCCTGTCCAAGCTGGATAACAAAGCAAAAAAGCCAGATCACTAAGTTTCTTGGTAGTTTACTCTGTAATTTGGCTCCAAAACTTTGGTTTCCAGCATTTCCTTAACTGGACTGGTTACTGTTACCAGCAATGTAGGTGCTGGGTAATGAGTGTTCTGGTTAATAAGGTGCTGGTTAGCAAAGCTTTTAATGTAATAAGAACTGTGACGAGGAAGGGGTTTACAGAGGCAATGGCAAAATTATGCATGCCAATCCTCATTCCGTATGGTCCTCCTGACTTGTCACAGTCCTTAACACCCACTATCCTCTAGTGACTCTGAGCGGTGGCCTTCACTATCAAAGAAGGTTTAACACAGGAGGAGTTAAAGGAAGGGGAGTGGCTTTATGGTCCCAGTAAGGGACTAGGGGAAAATGAAGATCAGGAGTAATAATGATTGTCAGCCTTGTTTCTTGGCCCGGGCGCAGCGGGCAACGGCCCGGGGTGCAGAGCTAAATAGCTCAGGAGGTGGGCGCAGTAAGGGGCCCACCCAGGAAGCTGCTTCTGAGCTTGCCGGACAACAGATTAAATTGCATGATGTGCCAGTGAGTGCTCCAGTGTGATGTGCAGCTGGCTGATCTCTGCCGACTACAGTGCATTTGGTATATGCAAACAAAGAAATGCATATGCCAAACGCAGCATGTGAGATGCTCTGGAGACACACAACCTGCGCCCCTCATTCTTTGTGCTGACAGCCTTACAAGTAGGGCAATTTATAAGTAATGGCTCACTTAACAAGCCATTGCTTTTACACAATATGTGCTTAACATTTCAGTGTTAAGAACTGAACACGGAGGCATTTTTTTTGTTCACCAGGCCTGCACAAGTTTCAGTTAGCGGACCAAACCTATGCATTCTTCAAAGAGAATTAACGTGCCACACAGAACACGTTTTAAACCTTTTCTTTATTTTCATGTCTCTTTATTTAACACACCAAAATACTGATTTTTTTGTATATTAGTTTTTAGTTACATATGGCACATCTCTGGGAAGGTTTACTGTCATTTTCTTGCTTAAACATTCTAGTGGCTGCTTTGGGACATGGACTGAATGCATCAGCTCAGCATCAAATGTCTTTTAACTTTCTAAACAAGCCAACCACTGCCTAGTGCACACCAGATGGCACCTCAAAGGGACTTGGCACCTTGATTAGGAAAGCAGAGTTCATTGCGTGTCACTGTGCAGACAGCCGTCCATGACAAATCAATGCAGTGATATGTTTGCAGCAATGATTTGTGCACTGCACAAGTCACCACCCTGTTGGTTAATGGCATCCATGTGGTGCTCCCCTATGTAACAGCACATATACCTGTTTATGTCTGATGTGTCCAATGCCCATACAATAGCACACTGGAATGTTTTGTGTATGTGGCTCTGACGGGCATCCCATACTGTGCCCATACTTAAACACATATAGCAATCAAGCAAGCCTCAAATTGTACAGCCACTAGGCCAAACACCCTTTCTACACTGCCACACCATGGTTTTCACTAGCTGCAGGCCAGCACTAATAAGAGATGCTAATGCCAGCTCTGTTAGATAGAGCATGGGCCTGCTCTTCTTTGCAGAAATAACCAAGGCATGTGAAATTTAAGGGTGTAGTGGCTGAGGAACTGTGGACCCTTTACCATGCATTAGAAGCCGGTTGTGTTTAAAACGCTTCATCGGTTTATTACTGGTCAGGCTAAAGTTTGTAAGATGTGCAATCCTTTCTGTGTAGCCTTTCTGTGCATTGTTTATTGGGTCTCTATTGTATGGTATCCTGTCCTGTCTATAGATATAATTCACTAAAGATGTTTCTGTATTGGAGTTGGGCATGCTTTTCTGAGACCCAGCCCTTCCTCATCTAAAATTCTTCAGAAACAAGAAGCGGAAGAGCCTTTGTACCCCCATTTGAGTGACTGATGTTGCAGCCATTTCATACTCTTGCGATTCTCCTCTCCCTGGCTTACCCATCAGCTTGCTGCACTCGAGGACTCGCTTCATGTCCATCTACATCTGGCAATTACCTACTCAGCTGCTTCCAGGCTGCTTTCATCTACAATACTCCTTCATCAGCCGAGATTTTTTCCCCTGAAAGGTTTTTTTTCCTCTATTCTGGAGGTTCGCTCCGGGCACCACTGCTCTGTTGCACCTTGCCGGATGGTGTGGCATCCAGAGTGGATCGCCCCTTTCTGCAGGACCCCAGTCTGTGGCAAAAATATCGACAGAGCTCATCTGGAAAGCCATCTTCAAAACCACAGGTGAGCTCACACCCTCACACATGCATCAGTTATAAATTTAGAGATTCACACATACAATCCTATTATCACAGACTTGTTTATCAAATGTAGAGATCTTTGATCACTGTTATAGTTCTGAAATGCTCGGGAATATAATGCAAAGCATACAGGAATCCTCATTGGTGCTATTTGTCCCCTTTCCCACTCTCATAGAGGTATTTTGAAAGAGTACAATAAGAGTGTACCAGACTGTCCATCTTGGAATGATAACCTTCTATCAGATAATTAATATGGTTAGTCTAGTATTGCCCCATGTGAAATACAAGTGAGGTGGTACGAACAGAACACCTGCAACACAGGGCCAGTGGTCATTGGGCCCTCAGACCCCGGTAAGCTGGTCACACTGCAGTGTGCAATACATACAGTTTGAAGCCGCATTCAGGAAAGGCCGTCCCTAAGAGTAGGTGACAGAAAAAAACATTTACTTGGGAAGCACAGAAAAAACATTTACTTGGGAAGCAACAGCTGTGTTTTCACATTAGAATCCTTCTGTAATGTACTTTAATTACAATGTAATGAAACCAGCTTCATTTATATAGCAAGTATTTATTCATATTGAGGAGGGGTTTTGTTGCACGACACGGAGGTGTAGTTTGGGAGTGCCGTGTGGTAATGGGGGTCGAGGGGCACATTCAGATGTTTCGCCCCTGGGCACCAAGTTGGCTAGAAACTGCCCTGATGATTTAATGGGTAATCTGGTCGGTTTCACCTGTTTCTTATTGTAGGAGAAAGTGGATTTGATCACATTGCATAGGTTGTCAGAATTACCAGAAAGACTACGGCTGGAACTGAGTGCGTCACGTCATGCGGGTGGGACAGAGGCACCAGCCCGCTGTGACGTGTAGACAGTGTACCTATTTGCTATGAGTATTACATCTGCCCGAAGTCACCACAGTGAACGGCCACACCGGTTGCCCCCAGAAATTCAGTAGTGGGCGACAGGTGAACAGCCCCCACCAGCATCCTGGACTGAGAGAGCTACCGGGAAGTGACCCCACCCCCGCCCCCAACCCTCAACCCACCGCACAGAATAGAAAGCACGAGCTGTACAAGGTGAACCGAAACGCTCATCCGGCTCTTACCTGCCCGCACTCGGGCCAGAGGAGGAAACGAAAAAACAAAATCAAGTCTATTCTGGACGGGAAGGTCCCGTCCACAGCGCGAGGTGACTAGTACATTTGGCGTGTTTACACCGAGCAAAGGGTGTAAGTGGTGGTAGGAATGCATGCCATGTGACTGATCTCTTCCCAGCCCTACCAGCCTTCCAGGGGCCCGTCGTCTGCGATGAACTCTTCCCCCAGCCTCGTGAACTTTCAGACGCAGCATCTTGACTGGTGCCTGAATCTGCCCCAACCCTACCCGCTATTCACACAGACCCGTAAGGCGCGTGTAACTGATTCGTCCTCAACCCCCCTGGCCCCGCTCCTCTAACAATTCCACAGGCTCCAATTTCTCTGGCACAATATTGAAAACAGACTCTCAGAAGCAACCATCGCTGGTCCCCTATGTGCGGGATTTTCCTGAGGCAAGGTTACCTGCTATTGAATCGATGCAGCCCACCTGCCAGGGCGGCACCAAGGACGTGCTATTGCCTCTGCGTAATGCCCATAAAATGCAAATACTTTCCAACACGCGTCGTGGCATCTATCGCCAGGCAAGGGCTGGTCCTTCATTGGAAACGGAAGTGCCAGGCTCCTGCGGTCTGCCCATCCCGCCATGCAGATAAGATGCCTCCAGGCCTGTAGAGTGTGGCCATTGTGCGCCACCACGGCTCTTATCGGGACCATTGGCCCCTGAGCTTCTAATTCTGCTGGATAATGCTGCCCCTCCCACTGTGTGTATTGATATGTTATATAATTTACTATTATCGCTACGAGACTATCCGTGTATAGGCTGCCTCCAAGCGATTCTCGTGGGTTTGAAACACTTTACCGCTCCTCATAAGACCCACAGTTGTCCCTTTTGGGTAACCGCCCTTTGACATCTCCGACTGCATCCTGCAACCTTTGTTACCCTTGATGAGACAGAATTGGCCCGATACTGCAGGTGAGCCAGCGGCTTTTGGAGCTGGGCACAACACAACACAACACGTCTCATCGGACTGGCAGAAATGGCCTCCTCAGTGACCAGAGAGACTTATAAAAACAGGACACGGCACTTCGGGGTTGGTGTTCTTTGAGTAAAGGACACAGAGTACTAAGAAACGTCAACAGGGTCGCAGTCGGACACCATACTCCGGATACGGGGTCACAGCCCCACCACACGGCCTCCTTGCCTCTTTGTTGGCCCACTGTGACCTCGTGCTGGGACCGTGGGATGACCTCTAGAAGACCCTCTCCTGCTTATGACCTCTTATGCCGCCACCTTACATTCTGTAAGCATGCCTCCCGCCTTGCGCCCCCCTCGCCCCAGAAGTACACCAATTGGACATTAATGGCGAACGCAAGATGGTGGAGGTCAGGCAGTGGGGGGTGGCGTTGCATAGCAAAGTGCTACAGTCTCTTAAATTCCACCCTCCACACACAGTTGAATTGCCTCTGACGTCAGTGTTTGTGTTGTTTTTAACGTGTACAATTGTCAGCTGGTTCAGAATAAATTCGTAGCTGCTCCTCCCCCGTGAGAAGTTCCAGAGGCCCGGCCTGCATACGCCCATAGTCCTTGGAGGTAAACAATCGATTATTCACATCCCGAGGGCAGAGCCCTCCTCCGCCCTGTAGTCTCTTTAATGGCTCTCTGGGCAAACACCCCCATTTAAGAGGTGTATTTTATTGTCCTCTGTTCTGTCAGGGTATTACCCTCCAAAGTTTACATTCATCTCATGGGAAGAAGATGGCCGACCAGATAACTGCTCAGGGCAGGGAGGCTCAGCAGTGGGCATTTCCCAGATAACCAAACTCTAGAAGAATAGCTGCTGCCGGGCTTTGCTGGATTTAGAATATTCAGGGGAGACCCCACTCGGCCTTATTCACCAATCATGATGGTTTCCCAGCCCTCCACAACAAGAGAGAGGCGGCACTAAATTGAAATTCGAGGCTTATTTGTAGACCCGCCTCAACCCTCCTAATAGAGATGGGCAGGTGCTCTTTCATGTCAAGTTATATGTAATGGCCTGGGGGGTGGAGCTAACCCACAGACCATACTTTAATCAAGGCACTGACAGAGTGGGTAACTGGTAACCAGTGGAGTAGCTTACTCTGTATATTGCTGGTGGGGTTGTGGGGAACAGGGGGTGTGATTGTGAGATTTAACAACAAGCTACTAAAAGGATAGTGCAACAGTTGCAACTGGCACATTTTAAAAGGCTTTTAAATTGATTAACTCGAACGTTCTGCAATTACTGATCCTACCTATATTCCATTATATCTACAATTGCAGGAAGTATCTCTACCAACATTGTTCATGCTTGAACCAGTTTGAGGGAAATTCTAAACACTCAGATTTCAGGTGGTTCGAGGTTCCTGTATCTTTGGAACTTTTTCAGCTGAAAAAGTTCAAGTGTTCAAAGGGGGCAAAGCTCTCTTCTTTTCCAAACTAGGATACCCGTTCATGCTAGAAATAGAAAAGAAAAATCATTTTCTATCTGTGGCGAGAGCAGGCCCTCTAGCACTGGAAAAATAATACAATCTGCCTCACCAGGAGTTTGCTGGTAACCCTTAAATGCGGCGGTAATGTTATTATCGCTGCATTTAAGGGTCCACCAAATCACAGGTTTGGCAGGATTTATCCCCAGCTCTGAGCTGGCGGTAAATTTTTTGTGATTTTGCCCATTTTTGGTGCTATTATCACACGCTAATACTAGCGATGGTAGTAGCGCTGAAAATTCCTCAATTGGGCCCAATGGGGAATGGGGAATTCCGAATGGGCCCAATGGGGAATTACCGTTCTGCCAAACCCGTGATCCAGCGCTAATATTGTGGGGGGGTTTGGCGGTAACGCTAATAGCCCCAGCGGTATTACTGCTGAGATACCGCCCAACTCATGATGAGGCCCATAATGTGTGTCTATTTCCAGCACAAGCATCCCCACGTGCTAGAATTTGTGGCATGGGCTTGATGCTGGTGCAAATGCAACATGTGTTCCTATTTCCAGCGCCTGCCCATGCTAGAAACAGAAAAGCTATTTTTCCTATTCCTAGCTCAGACTTTTTTCTATTTCGAGCGAGGGTGGCCACCAGTGCGAGAAGAAGGATTTTTCTCCTGGTGGTGGCCCTCTCAGTTTAAAGTTGTACCCATGCCCGTCCCCATCCAGTCTGCCCCAGTCTCTGTTGTTTGGTCGCTGTGAGAGGAGCTGCACTACGAGTCTCAGCACTGTTTCTATTTCTATTGACTCCTTCTTTAAAAGCCTTTCTGGAGCGCGGAGCGCGGCGCAGAGTCCGGCGCAGAGTCCAGTCTGCCCCAGTCCGCCACTGTGTCCGCCCGCCTGAGCTTCGGTGTGTCCTGACTGCTTTCTCACGTAGATGACTTTGACAGAGGAAGGCCCCCAGACGCGCAAAAAACCCCTCCAACATCAGTGAATGCTCAACCCGTGGACGGCGATGAAAGCCGCAGCTGGAAAAAAGGTAAGCAAAACCACAAGTCGAACTTTACTTGCATCTCTCAGCTTACCTGCAGCGCTATTCCCACCTGATCGGCCTTCAGCCCTCCAAACACTCCACCCATGCTATGAAGCGCAGAGATACGAACGCGAAAGCGAAGGAGAACCAGATCCCCGTTCTCTTGACTACCAGCCGAGTTCAAACATAGACTCGGTGGTAAATCTTCTTGTGAATCAAATTCACCAAGACAAATTCAAGAAAACATCAACGCTGACGCAAGAGAAATCAGTTGTCGATGAAGGGGAAGTTTCAGAAGAACCAGCTTTAGTCGCCCCCCCATCATGTTTTTCCTGTGAATTCAGTGCCACCCAAGCGGATCAGCAACATAAACACAGAGTCGGCTGACCAGTTTGTTAGTTCCTCGCCTTCTGCGATTATACCACACGTAATGAGCAGTGCTGCAACGCAATTGAATCCAGAAGAGCACATTGATCCCCCAAGTGACTCGGGACCAGAGGTGATGGCTACAAATCCCACTAAACCTCTGTTTTCCAACAAGAAGGGTTCTTTTCCCTTTGTGGTGAGTGACGATGAACTACTAAGCCTGCCAAACGATTAGGCTGTACATCTTATTTCAAACTGTACAGACATAAGGGTCGCGACACTCATACCTGTACCGTCAAAATTATCTGCAGCTGATTTACCTAAGAGCACGAGCCAAAGCACGCTTCTCCCAATGTCAGTGTCAATCCTCCCTATCTGCCCTCCTTCTTGCCTTCCATTTTTAATGGCGGTAGAGCCATCAACAGGCTGTGATCAGCCTCTTTTGCAAAAGGAACACACATTTGCAAAAAACTACGAGACTCCACTGCAATCAGCAGGGCTGACTGCAAAGATCAGGGGGGGCAAACTCATGTTGAAACAAATGCCCGATCCCTCAGATAAAGGAAACCGCAGCATCTAAGCTTGTCAGGCACCAGAGGAACCAGGAGCATGGCCTAGAGCCTCGCCTAGACGTTCCTTTGACTTGCCCATCCCATTGGCAGTACAAAAACTACCCGACATGGAATCGAGCTCAATTGCAAGGGCGAGACATCTCTTCAACGCATTGCTGAGCTCAAGTCCAATTCTCAGTATCTCCCAAGAGACCCAAACCAGCAAGCAGCACACGCAAGCACCCCGCAAGCTCCGAATAAGACCTCCTATGATGAAACTGAACTGCGCAAGCCAACAAGAAAATGTTCTCCTATTGACTCACAGTTCTACTTAGACTGTTCAAATACCTCATCAACCGGACAAGATGCAACTCCAGTTAATGCTCTGCATGCAAGCATCTCTTCTGAAGCTTTAACGCAAATCCATAGCAATGTCCTTGCAGCATCTGCTGTCGCACTTGCACCCTTCACCAAATTAAATTAATCTCTACACGGTCAATTAAATGACCAAGGAGCAGTGATTCAAAACCTGGTACAAAATTCGAAAAAATTGACCTTTTTACCAAATTCCTTCAAACACAGATAGCTAAGGATGCTGACCTATCGATCAGATGGCAAGAGCGTCTCAGCGACTTGGTCGCAAGACATCACTGTCAAAACGACACATTAATTGAAGGATTGTTAGATGCCGTGAAATGGATGAGGAAAAATGTCAACCAAGACCTACAGACCCAAACAACAACATCTACCCTACAAAGTAAAGCAGCTGTCTCAAATGGTGATGTTCGACCTCCAAATGTGACAAATTCTGTTTCAAACAGTGCTGCCTTACCCTCAAATGCCGCCATCATAATTCCATCACCACCACACTCTTCCCTATCAGAACCTGATCTCTCCCAGGTAGTATCAGGCCCAAAGAATAATGCTGAGCCCTTAGGGAATCAGTTGCCCCTCTGTGGGTACTCCAGCGGCCCACGAGGAAACTCTCGGCTCAGCGAGATTTCAACCTAATTCGTTCAATATCTTCAGTGGCCCAACTAAAACCATAGCCACAACTAAAACATTCAAGACGGGATTAAAGCCCAACAAAAAGAAAACAAATAAATGTGGACAAAAAGAAACACAACAAAAAAGCATATGTCAAAATGTAAAAAAATTCATAAGAAGCTTGACAATACCAAAAAAAACAAGTCTGTTTGACAGAAAAAATGGTCAATCAGAGCCTGATTTGCCACAAACACAAGTGCCTGTAAACGGTAAACGGATCAAACAAAGTACTGACCAAGAAAACGGCCAAGCGCCGACGAATGGACTCTGACATTAAAAGCTCAGACAGCTCTGCTGTGGAAAGTTCCGTAGATTTATGTAATCTATCCACATACTCAATCAGAAGCAAAGCTGACTTCGACTCCTCCTCTGAGGTTCCCGCAACAATCCTTATTAATAAATCTGCAGAGAAGAAACTTCCCCTAAAAGCTCAATTGATCAAAACACAAACTCGTGAAGCATCAAAAAGGGAAAATTCCAATGCTTCGAAGGTCCTGTACTCTCCTGTAAGCTCTAAGCTAAACCCGAAGCAAACAATGAACCAGAGAAAAAATGGATTACACTTCCGTTCCAGAGTACACAGCGACAAAAGCTCAAAATCTAACATGAACTTATGGAAACTTCGTTTACAGAACATCCAAACCGACGATAACGAAGTAAACTTGAACAGAGCTAATGTCCTGAAACTATTCGCCTGTGTTCCACAACTTCGGATAATAACGACCAATGACATAAAAATGGTCGAGTATGCAACAAAAAAATCTACAGACCAGGTGTTGCTGCACATAACATCTTGTGCAGTAAACATCATTTTATTACAAGCCATAGAAAAGCTGCTCGTCTTCAGATTTGACATCACCCTGGAACCTGACTTGACAGGGCAAAATGGAACACGGAAAAGCCAAACAAACACAAATGAACCCCAAAGTGATGCCCGTCGGATGTCCTTATGGTAATCATTATCATACCCTCAAAGAACACAGTTGACCTGGAACGCAAAGTCAGAACTGAAGGAAACAGAACCGAAACTCGTTTGAGTAACGATCATCGTCAATAACAATGAGCGACACGGAGCAAGCAAAGGCTGCTCTCCTGGAACACCCGTGGATTCACTCACTTGTTTAATAACTTCACAGAATCCTTAAATGATGTTTTTGCAATTTGCCTTCAAGAAACTTGGTCTGCGATGCCCCCACCCGAGACGGATACACTACCATCCTAAATCCAGCAAAAATAAATGTTAAAGGTTGCCCATATTCAGGCCTATTAACATTAGTGAAAATACATAATTGGATGACTCCCCTAGTATCGGTAAATCTGAATCCATTTGTACAGGGTATGCTAATTCAAATTGCAGGGACGAACTCTAACAACCACAGTCATCTACTTGTAATCAATGGCTACTGGAACCCGGCAATGATCCCAACCATGCACTTCATAACTACTGTAACAACTCTAATTGATGATGCTTTCCTCAATTACACAGACTTATCAGTGATTATATGCGGCCATCTGAACTGTAGCTGGTTTCGATTTAACCATCAGACGTTGGAAAACGTTCAGTTACCCAAAACCGAAGTAGCTGAACGAGGACAACTCTGGTCACAAGCCCTTGCTTCACAAAACTGTCAGATGGTCAACGGTAATACCAAAGGTGACCAACCCTGTAAGACAACCTGGAAACGACTCCAACATAGAAACACCTTAGATTACATCTGGGTATCCCCAAATGTATTTGAAAGAGTGGAATCCCTACAGGTAGTCCAGAAGGAGTCTAGTGACCACGACATGCTGTGCCTTTCGTTGGATCATGAAGTACACGTACAGCCTGACAAATACGAAGTACCACTGTCAATAAATGCGGCAGGAAATCGGCTAACTACCAATGGCCCGCTAATTCAGAAACTAGCTCTGAGCCTTACTGATTCAAACAATGTTGAATATGCTCCGATGTTGGCCGAGTTTATGCTGAAATCTACTAACTCAAGAGTTTATGGCCACACCCCAAAACATCTTTTTACAGCAATGAAATTGCTCAAGCAAAAAAGGATCTGAGGAAAGATCTACGCACGATAAGGAAGTCCCAAAGTCATCAAGAGGCCACACAAAGAAAAGTTAAAGAACGGCGCCAGGCCTACAGAAACTGGCTTAAATCTCACTCTATGATAATTGAACAAAACAGAGGTGAGAATATGTTAAAGTTAATCATCACCAAAAACACGCGAGAAACATGGGCACTCCTAAACGAAGGAAACACAAAAACAATTCCAAACATGTCAAATGAAATACCAAGTTCGAAGTGGGTTGAGTATTTCATAAAGCCATACAAACTGCAACTCCAAGGACTACAAGATATTCCTTCAAACACCGTAAAAGCCTGGGATATAACACCTTCCAGCGAAGACCTTGAATTAGCAATTCAAAGGTTAAAGAACTCGAGAGCAGCTGGCCCAGATCGAATTTCCAACATCATGTTGAAAAAACATAAATATCACTGGGCCAAATGTATGGAATGTTTGTTTTGTCAAATCTCAAGATCAATGAAAATGCCCGACTCATGGGTAAAGGCAATAGTGGTCCCGGTCTACAAGAAGGACAGTAGAGATGATCCATCTAATTACCGCCCTATTGCACTTATGGATACCATGGGAAAAATATTTGGATCGTTCCTTCGATTGAAGTTGACGGCATGGGCATCAAAAGTAAAACAAATAGATGGCCGACAAACAGGCTTCATGGAACAAATAGGCGTTGATGTAAATCTCACACTACTAACCATACTAAAACTTGATGCCCTCAAATCAAAGAATAAAGTATTTTTCGCATTCGTCGACCTTAGACAAGCGTTCAACGCAATAAATCATGAAAAAGTCTGGTCCAAACTTCGAGGGTGGAATTGTTCAGCTCAGATTCTTGACCCGCTTATAGCCTTGCATACCAACAATACAGTCCAAGTAAGAGTGAACTCGCAAGGTGTCTTGACCGAACCAATTCCAACGTATAAAGGAGTAAAGCAAGGGTGCCCATTAGCAGCTGAACTTTTCAAATTATTCATCTCAGACTTACCAAAGTGGTGGGAATCTGTTCAATGCTTTCCCCCAAAAATAAACGGAACATCCATCAAATGCCTTGTGTATGCAGATGACATTGTACTGATTGACCTAACTTAGATAGGTCTGCAACATCTACTGCTCAGTTTGAATGAGTATTTAAAAGCCAATGACTTGACCCTAAATACAGGAAAAATGGAGATCATGTGCATCGGAAAAAGTTTATCGAGGAAAGATAAAAACTTCAATTGAAAAAGCTCCTTTAAGTATTGTAAAATCCATACGATACTTAGGAATAATGGTCAATGACTCTATCTGTGAATCTGCATGGACAAACGACCTACATGAAAGAACTAATAAACTAGGTCTACAAGGAGCAAAAATGAATAAAGCTTACGGGAAATTTTCACTTGCTCCAATAATAACGTTCTACCTACAGAAATGTATACCCACCATAACCTTTGGTGGAGAAACAGGATGGAATCTCGACCATCCCCTCTGGCAGCAACTCGAAGGCATGTTCTGGAGACGGGCATTGGGGCTTCCCAAATATATCTCAATGGTGGCACTGAGATACGAACTGACCTTGAATTCGCTCTACATGACGATAATATGGAAATCCTTATCGTCTTTGAGGAAAATACTACTTGGATCTCAAATTCCAGCATACGAAATCTTCATCAACGGAAATGAACAAACACAATCGAGTTTACTATATTTGTGGAAGGCAAAAATAAAAATGATCATGGAAGCCGCCAACATATCCGTAGATGAGTTGCTTGATCGGCCTCAGCATGCAAAAAAAAACTAGAAATCTGGGACTGGATCTCCACCTACGACCATCGAGCAACTCTCAAATCCACCCTCCCTGGTTCTCTGAGCATGTTGAAACTTCATTCTCAACCAAAGTATCTAACAACCTATCCTTCACGTCATCATAGGAATCAATTTCTGAGATTTAGACTGAATGCATTGAACACCAGAGAAATGCTATGGCTTTGCCGATCAAAAGATACTGTTTCTGACAAATGCCGGTTTCGTAACTTAGGCGCAGTTGAGTCGCTGAAACATCTTATAACAGCATGCTCCCAGTTTACCATCCACTGAGAGCTACATCTCCGCATTTTCAAACCTATATTTTATGACGCTGAAGAATGGTGGGAAACTGTTTCCGCTGGGAGAAACGTTATGCTAACATGCAGCATAATCAACTTCCTCGACGCAATATTGGTTATAGACCAAATTTAAACCAATAACATAAGAATTATACTATGTCTGAGAAAAAAATCGAAAGAACATCAATGACAAGCATCAGGGAGATGTGCATCTTCATTTAACTTTGACTGGAATACAATAGTTACATTTTGCGACACCTCTATGTAACAAAAGTTTGATATACGTATTGAACTGAAGTTTTACAAGATAATAGAAAATAAAAAATACCCCCTTTCCTTGTTTTCACCATTCATTTGAAACACCCTTTATTCCCGAAATCAAGGAGTTTGTAAGGACATGGGACCCCCCAAAGGGGCTTGAAGTGCCAATGCATAACAGGGTAGAGGGGCATAGACCCCCTTCCCCCGCCCCGCTGCTGCATCACTAGTGAGGCACGGGCAGGAAGAGGAAGTGGTGCCATATATCTTGGCCCCTATATAAGGTACCTGTGAAGGGGGAGCGTCCTCTTTCCACGTGCGCTCCCCCTGGACCAGGATCAGCGCTGTCTCTCCGCTGCAAGCCAACTTGTTGGCCCAATCTAAGGTGATTGGGGTTAAGGGACGGGGTGCCTTTGAGGCCCCTGCAGAAAAAGGACACAGACACTGCCTTGACGGGCGGGCCTTTTGTGCCTCGACTTCCCTCCCCTACTTGCCGTTTCCCGGCCCAGGCCCAGCATCAAACAGTTTGCGTGGGTGCTAGGCAGTTGACTACAGCGGGTTTCCTTCAAACATAATACGGTGCTACAGTAACGCCTGGTGTCACGAAAGGAACGCATTCACCCGCCTGTTAGTGTTAACGCAGCGCAGCTGTGCGGAGTTCTCGAGGGAGGAAGCAGGTCTAGAGGATATGGGTCGCTATGATATTTCGGTCGTAAGGTGGAGCATGGTGCGAGGAGCAACTGTGTGCAGGTGTGGAAGGCTTTGATGTGCAGTTCATACCTGCCTAACCTCCGGGTTTAGTCCGGAGACTCAGGGTTTTTAAGCTCTTCTCCAGGTCTCCGGGGAAGAGCGTGGATTCTCCGGGTTTTCCAGCCATTCCTGCATCTCCACTAGATGTGTGTGCTTTGATCCCTTTTCTGCCGGTGCCCTTCAGCACTTCTTACCAGCACATCTGATGGGAGTAAACGTTACTTTGCGGTCCCTCCCAAAATGTGCTCATTGTAATGAAGAACAACCGCTATGGCGAACACTTACACCGCAACTGGATTAAGAAAATAAAAGCTATTGTGGTGTGTGTTCTCGAGATTCCTTTGTCACGTTAATAATGCACCAGTTCACATACACGCTCAAATTTGAATCTATATATGTATGATGGATACTTTAATATGTTTTGCTCATTTAGTACTTATTACAATCCTGGGAGTTTTTAAAGCACATATAGTACAAAGTAAAATATATTGCGGGCGTGTGGGCGTGGCCTAGCGAACATGGTGGCAGGGCATTCCAGTGACTTGGATCTCCGGGTTTTTCATTCAGGAATGTAGGCAGGTATGGTGCAGTTCAGTTACTGCGGGCCAAAGATATTAACAGCATAATGCCCCGCCGGCCTTACGGCCTCAAAGTAAAGGGTTGCTCTCGCGGATTTGGGCCGCTGGCAGTTTAGTGCTTGTTGTGGAAAGCATCTCTTGTGTCCCTGGCCCTCATTACGACCCTGGCGGAGTACCATGGTGCAATTTGCACCATGGTCCATGGCGCTAAGCTGCCAACTCCGCCATGGTGGTTGGCGGACTTACCGCCCCATTCCGACCTTGGCGGGGCGGTAAATCCCCAATCCCCATTTACCCTTCCCCATTCCCATTTTTGCCCCATAGGGTATAATGGGAGTGGGGAAGGCGTTAATTACGCCACCGTAAATTACGGTGGCGTAATTAACAACAAGTCCCGTAGCGCCATGGATTTTTCCGCCTGCAAAAAGCAGGCGTAAAAATCACCATGGCGCTACGGGAACTCGTACTCTGGCGGAAAGGGGCGCCATGGTTTACGCCGGCGTAAACCCCTTTCCGCCAGGGTCGTAATGAGGGCCCCTGTGTTTGGGATGTCTGGCGGAGTGCAGCGTTTCCGAGGATGGCACTGCTTTGTGCGCCTTCTGCCCCTGTTATCAGCGCACTGTGATGCATCCTTACACACACGCACTTGCTGCATCAGGGTCGCACTGGGGCATACCGTTGTCTCGGGCACCAATGAAAAAGTGTCCCACAGTGGCAAAAGGCAATTCATTCCTTTTGTGACTGACTGAGTAGTACCCAAGGGGGAGGTTTTTGATATAATGTAATGCGAATTGTGCATTTTAAAGAATATTTATTCAGTAACACTGGTCAAAACTACTAGCCGCATGGTGAAGTAATTTATCAAAAAGTGACCCACTTTGATCCAAAAAACTGGCCCACACTAGCATTTTGTGTTTTTAGTTCGGGCATTGCCCTGTTTATGTTAGTTATTTATTTATTTTAATTTTTATAGTGCACCACACGCCCGTGGTCCTCAGATCGCCCTATAGACTGTTGCCTTATAGGCCAGTCCGAGCCTGTGCTGCATCCCCACTGCAAGGACAGAAATGTGACCTTCCATGAATGTGTTACCGTTTACCGCAAACTAATACAATGAAGCTTTAAACGGCATGGCTTAAGATACTTGAATCTGCATTTTGCCTAAACTAGTAAACACGTAAATGCATTTGAAGACGGACAGCGCGCTCTTATTGTGCCAGCCACAGAGTCTGTGATGCCAGCTCGGCTAATTCCTTGATCGCTGGTGGGGTATTGCAAAGGGGGCCTACCTACTTTAGGGCCGCATTCCCAGATCCCTGGTCCGCGTGTCCAGTGTCAGCAGGGAAGCATGGCTGAGCTTGGGGTTGTCCCTTTGTTTGCAATGTCTGGTGGAGTGCGTTGATGAACTGGAAAGTATCTGCTTTTTTCCGAGGGTGGCGCGGCTGTGCGCGCCTTTTGCCACTACTATTAACGCACGGTGATGGGGGCAGTGGCGCGCTGTGACGGTGGTAGCTGGGCGCATTTCGTTTTTGTATGAGGGATGGCGGACTTTATAGGAAGTTGCAAACAAAAAAAGGGGGAAATGCTCGCTTCCAACCTGGTCCTTCAGGCTATACAATCTCTACAGAATTAACAGTGGACCAGGGGATGAGAGATGACACCTTGTTTCTAGTTTATCTTTTCATAAATATCGATAAACCAATTGTGATAATACAAAATCAGTTTTAATAATGATTAATTTCATTAAAAAGTAAATCAATTGAGGTACATAGTTCGCACAGTTTCATCAGTACAATTCCATAAAAAATAACAATGAATTGGGCTCACTCACAGCACATTTCTACCATTCATTCTCTTCCTTTCCTCCGCACACTCTACTCCACTCTCATACACAAAAGTGACAATTTATATGGGTCACAGCAATCATCAATGTTCCATTTTTTTTGGTTCCCTTTAGTTATTGATTAGGTGAACCCACTCTGTATGTCCTTATTCCTACAGGTTATACGTCTACACGTCTATACGTCATCCCACAAGTCTTACCTGCTCATTTCTAGACGCAGAACGGCCACGGACTGCATTCGCCTCATCCCTCAAGTCTTACCTGCTCGTTGCTAGACCCGGAACGGCCACGGACTGCATTTGTCTCATCCCACAAGTCTTACCTGCTCATTGCTAGACCCGGAACGGCACAGACTGCATTTGCCTCATTCCTCACGTTTTACCTATTTATTGCATACCTCGGAACATTCACGGACTGCCTGGTCTTCTTCTTCACATCTTACCTGTTTGCCAAGACCAAAGTCATATAATTGCTATGTCTGTCGCGCGTCGGCACAAGGATCAAAGGACATTAGCGCAACGGCACAAGGATCAATTGACTCTCTAGGCGTCCTCGTGCCGGCGGGAATAGGAAACAGGACATGGTGTTTGGACATGGTGTTTCCAGGACTATCACTTCATTCCTCAAGATACATCTGATGTTACTATCTCGACCACTCAATTGGTAAGCACATACAGTTTGTTTCTTTCCTTTTTCTTACTCTAATATCCTCCTGGTAATGATTGCCTTTCTTGTTTCAGGATACTCACCAATATAGCTTGGAACTATTCAGCCCGATTCTGATTTTCTGGCTTGTGAGTATCGGCTCTGCACCTTGTTTTGAGATAACAGTGCTTAAGCAAAAGTGTTAATACTTGGTTACTTTTTCTTGCAGCCAGCTGTCTGAGTACCATTGTGAACAAATATTTTCAGGCAGTCTGCACCTCAAGCTGTCCTTTTGTACTCTTGAGGGGTACATTGTCAGAAAGACTAAATTGCATCACAACGTGTCAAGCCACCACTACTGGATTTAGGCCTTGGGCCCTAACATATTCAGAAGCCTTTAAAAATGGAAGAAGCCGCTGATCATTTAGCAGCTTTATCCAAAGTGGTGGCTGACCTCAGAGCTGATATGACAGCAGCACATGATGCTACTCAATGTCGTATCAATGAGATACATGCTGGTTTGCAGTCAGGAGCCGGAGCACCTAGTCCTGGAGCGGATTCCGTTTCAGGAAGGGCTCAAACGAGAAATGGCTCAAGTCCTGTCTACATGGCAGCACAGTTTCCGTTGGCTCCTCCAGAAAGGTTTCTAGGGGATGCTAAGACCTTTTGAACATTCATTAATCAGTGCCGTTTGCATTTCCTTTGTAGGCCTGCCTCCTTTCCGGATGCTACTAGAAAGGTGGCTTTTGTTTTGTCTAACCTTGGGGGTACTGCTGCAGTATGGGCCAATCCCCTGCTGGAACAGAGTAGCCCACTTCTGTATGATTGTGAGACACTGATTACGGCTATAACCCGTGTTTTTGATACCAGATATAAATCACAGGCAACTGACCTGGAATTGCTTTCTTTACAACAAAAAGATAAACCTTTTTTGGAGTACCTGAAAAATGTAACCAACTAGTTGCAGAAACTGATTGGCCAGATGAAAAGAAAGATGCCTTGTTCTATAAAGGTCTTTCGGAGAGTTTGAAGGATGTTCTAGCAACGTACCGGTGGTGCCTAGTGGTTTCCCAGAACTGGTTGACCCAGTGTTGCAGATTGATGCTCGCAAGGCAGAACGAAAGGGTGAACAAAGAGCCACCCCAACTGTTCCGCCTGTGTTGACTCCTGTTCCAACCTCCGAGCCAATGCAGATTGGTGCTATTCGAGGTCCACTCATGCCCTCAGAAAGGGAGATCCGGAGGGCAAACCATTTACATTTCTATTGTGGTTCGTCTGGTCATTTTTTGAAGCTTTCTCCCAAAAACGCTAAGAAGGCGGGAAACGCCAAAGCTCGACAATAGACAGTGTCCCTTTGTCGAGTCAAGTTGTCATGGACGCCGCATCATTGGTTCCTTTCTCAGTTTTGGCTACCATGTCTTCTACATCCAAGACAACCTGGTCTGTTGAACCCATGCTTGATTCAGGTGCTACTGGTAATTATGTAGATGCACAATTTGTACGTGACCATTCCATACCATTGATTTCCAAGAAAACATCAGAGTAGGTTAATGCAGTGGATGTTACATCACTGATTTCCGGTTTGGTGACGGAACAAACCATTGACCTTGTGTTATCCATAGGTGACCAACATTCAGAGATCATCCATTTTGATGTTATTTCAGCTCCACAACTCAGGCAAAATGTTTTTTTTTTTACAGGCTCCCTGGTTGTTTAATAAGATCCGAGTTGCAGTTTATAATTTTCTTAATATCATTGCTCACTGGGTTATATGTAGTCACACAGACTAGTCCTTCCTCCTGTTTCTTTTCTCGTGGTTTCAAGCACTCTTCCCTTCTGGTATTCACTGCCCTTCTCAGGTTATTACACGCCAGTTTCCTGGGGTAGCCTCTCTCTTTCAGTCTATCTTGCAGCTTGTTACATTCTTCTTTGTCCGTGCAGTTTCTCTGTATCCGGAGAAACTGTCTGTACGGGAGGTTCTGGCGTAAAATGACCGGATGAAAACTCCTAAAGTGTAATAGTGTGTTCTTGTCGGTGGGTTTTCTAAACAAAGTGGTCGTCAACCCCGCCTCAGATCTTCTGATTCACCGGTCTAGAAAGCTCACCTCTGTTTTGTGTCATTCCATGGTGAATTTAATAATGACATCGCTTGTCATCAACCATTCCTGGAAGGCCATCAGGAAATTGGATGTGCCTCTCCATATTAAAAATACATTGTCTATGTATCTATGTCATGTCACCAGGCCTTGGCATTGGTCTACTTGTTGTTTCAATAGACATTTGGCTCAAGATATATATTGTTCTTCGTAATCAGCCATGAACAAATTCGCCACATCAGAGGCAAATGGGGCCCCCATACTGACCCCTCGTTTTTGCTTATACAGCTGCTGTTTAAACAAGAAACAATTCTCGGTCATCGACAGGCGCGCACACTCCAGGACAAATCCTGTGGGGGGACAATGAGGTATATGTCTTTTGTCTAGAAAGTCCCCGAGGATTTCCAAACACTGCATCTGGGGAATCGAAGTATACAAGGACTCAACGTTCATTGTTGCTAAGATATCCCCCGGTCTTACTTGTAAGTTTTGTGTGATTTGTATCATGTCAGACAAATCTTTTACATAAGAAGGCATAGTTTCTACGAATGGTTTCAAGAAGAATTCCACATATATTGACAATGGCTCCAGGAGGGAGTCAATAGCTGAAACAATGGGAGACAGGAAGATGAAGCTGTTCGCCGCGAGGACCAACGTTAAGGTAAGTAATCACTGTGTGACAGACGGGGGCAAGGGAAAAGCATAACATCTCAAATAAGGGAAAGTAGTGAGAGCAAAGGCTTGTTGCTGTTCTGAAGACCAAAGGTATGGCCGTTTGTTGCTAGTGAGTGCCATCAAGGGAGCGAACAAAATGCCGATAAAAATGAGCAAATCTTAAAAAGGTCTGCAAGGCTTTCACGTTGGTAGGTAGAGGCCATTGCTAAACAGCCCTGACTTTGGCTTGATTCATCCACACCCCTTTGTTGGTCAAGTCATATCCCAGGAATTCCACTTCGGTGGCATGAAATATGCATTTTTCGGCTTTGATCAATGTGTTGTTTACGGGAGGAGGAATATATTAAGATGTCATCGAGATAAACCAGTACAAAATGGTCAATCATATCTCTAAACACATTGTTTATAAAATTCTGGAAAGTGGACGGTGCGTTGCACAAGCCGAAAGGCATGACACAATACTCGTATAAACCCTACCGTGTCTTGAACGCTGTTTTCCACTCGTCCCCCTTTTGAATTCTAACCAGATTGTAGGCACCCCGTAAATCAAGTTTCGTGAACAGTACTGAGGTTCCTAACTGGCCCAGGAGCATGTTTATCAGTGGCAGTGTGTACTGGTTTCTAATGGTAATAGCATTGAGTGCTCTGTAATCGATAGAGGGTTTCAAGCCCCCTTCTTTTTTGGGGACAAAGAACAAGGGAGATGCCGCAGGTGAGCAAGAGGGTCTGATGACCCCTGTGCATAATGCATTGTCAATGTATTCCTTAAGGATAAGGTTCTCCTTATGGGTGAAGGAGTAGATTCTTCCATTGGGTATACTAGCCCCCGGTACCAGGTCTATCGGACAATCATATGGTCTATGGGATTGTAGTTTCTCAGCTCTGGCTTTATCAAACACATCCATAAAAGCTGTGTATTCTGCAGGTATGGCGTGGTTGGTGACAGAACCAACCACTAAGGCGGCATCTGAAAGTGGGCGACACCCTCCACAGGTTTTACTGCCACAACTATCAAAACAATGACGCTCGCACTAATCAGATGGAAAACACACATCCCGTGTTTGCCAGTACACACAAGGGTTGTGCACAGATAACCAGGGAAGCCCCAATATAACTTTGTATTGAGGAGCGGCTATCAAGTCAAAGACGATGGCCTCCATATGCCCATCTTTCGTGAATATCTGTAGTTCCACTGTACTTTCTGTCACCGGTCCAGACACAAGAGATGTGTCGTCTACGGTATTAACCATCTCAGGTTTTTCTTTGGTGGTGACTGTTATCCCGGTGTCCCGAGCATACTGTATATCTATATAGTTGTCCGTTGCACCTGAATCAATGATAGCCAAAGCAGACCATGGTTTCCCTCCAGGAAAAGAAAGGGTAACCCTGAGAGCAAATGGGGAAAAACAAGTGCACACATTGAGGTCCGGACATGAAAGACTCGGCAGATGGACCTCATCTACTGTCGAGTCCCGCCTTCTTTGCTGGTTTCTTGGGACATAATCGTATGAAATGGTCGGGAGACCAAACATTATAAAGATAGGTTGTTTTGCTGCATGCTCTCTCTCTCCATCGGAGTTAGAGGGCCTCTGACCGCCCTGATCTGCATGGGTTCAGACTCATTGTTAACAGGTAACTCAGGACGGGTAGGTGCAGGAGGCAATGGTCTCTTTTCTCCTCTCCTTTTTGCCCTTCTGGCATCAATCTGTACTACTAGATCTAATAGCTAAGGGAAAGCAGTGGGAACTACTGGAACAGTAGCAAGAGTATCTTTTAAAGATTCTGACAGCCCTTTGTAGAATACCACTGTCTTCCTGTCGTCTGGCCAACTGGTCTCTGCCACCAGTTGGCTGAACCTAGCTAGATAGGAAAGGAGTGGAGAGTCACCTTGTCAGAGATTCAGTAGCTCCAAGTCAGTGGCTTGGGTTTTATAACGTGTATCGAAGACTCAGGCCATGGCATTAATCAAAGCGTCACAGTCATATAACATGTAACTGTTTTCTTCCAGAAGCAGATTGGCCCATGCTGCCGCTGTCCCTCCCAGATACGACAACACAAACGCGGCCTTGGTGGTGGAATTGGGAAACAAAGCGTGCTGGCACAAAAAATGCAAACGCCATTGATTTATGAAGGTCCGATATTCATCGCTTCATCGGTCGAATGACAGAGAAGGAGGCTGACAGTGAGTCAAAGGCTTAGACGGGGAGCCCAGGAACTCCAGATGGGAGAGAGCATGGTCAGACCAGGAGAGAGGAGTAGTGAGAGGGTTAGAGAAGGGGATATCAGCTGAGATAAGCACATCCAAGGTGTGCCTGGCTGAGTGGGTTGGACCAGACTGAAGGAAGGTGAGGGAAAGAGAGTCATAGAGGTTGCAGAAGAGTAAAGTGGCTTCATCAGGAGAATCGAGATGAATATTGAAGTCTCCAAGGAGGAGAAGCATAGAGGTCGAGGTCGGAGGAGGCAAGGTCGGCCCACTCCGAAAGGAAGGGGAAGATCGCCCGAGGAGTCCTGTAGATGGTAGTGAGAGTGAGCGCGAGGGTAGGAGAAACGTAAAGCTTGCAGCCGAGACATTCAAAGGAAGAGCAGGATTGAGTGGGTATGATTGGAAGCAGCGACCCATTCAGGGAAGACAAGGGCCACTCCGCCTCCAGACCGGTTTGACCTGGGCTTGTAGAGAATATTGTAGCCCTCAGGAAGGAGAGTGTCAAAAAAAGTAGCAGTGTTGGTATTGAACCACGTCTCACTGAGGGTGAGGACATCCAGATCAAAGTCTTCAAGGAGGTGACAGATGTTAGAGGAGTGTTTGACATCAGAGTGAGAATTGAGGGTAGCTAAGTGAAGCTGGTTGCACCGGACCAATAACTTTGCTCTTTCACGCAGTGTCCCATTCATTCAAACAAAACACGCTGCTCTCTGCACCCCTGGTTGCCGGATTGGCAACCCGGCATGCTAATAGCGTTAACACCTCTGGCATTCAGGATCTGGTGTTATTGGCCTGGGGACCATTGTTAAATGCCCTTGCTTCACTCAGGTCTTTAATTCGGGCCCCAGGCTGATAACATTTGATCCAGCCCACCGGATCAGGTGTTAACGCTTAATTAAAACTCATATTGTACAAATATACAGAAACAGAGCACCTGTGTTATCCCATGTAGGATCTAAGATGTGCTGCCAATATTGGTATTTTTGCTCATGTCACTTTGCTTTCTTATACATTAATGAAGTTTAATTTTCCAATTATAAATGTAAGACTACAAGCAGCAAATTTACATAGACATGTGGGTATGGGTGAAAAAATAGGCCTGACATTGGACAGCCTGGACATGTGCAGTGAGGGGACTACATTCCAACAAGGTATATCATATTTCTAAGTGGTCCCATGTAAACTCCACACAGTCCTGGCTTTTCATTCAGCATCGCTTTTCACTCTAGGACTTGTAGTTTTGCTTTTCTATCACACGTATAGTCAAACTGCAACAGGGAAAAACGCCACTTTTCAGCTAAGTTCCCTCCAGTACCCAGTGCCAGCTGCTTGGAACGGCCACAGGGTGGCCACACATAACATGCAGCAAAGTGGCATTTGTGTAAAGTGATCAGTATTGCATTCTCAAAATAAAATCACTTGATCTTACCATTGTTTGAAAAAGGCATTCCTCTTGGTATTGCACGTTTTGCGAGTAAAGTGCGCAGTTCCACAAAGTTAAATGTGTTTTGTTAATTAAACAGGCAGAAAGCAATGCAGAGTTTTGCAATTATTTACCATTTGTTCTGCCACCTAATCAACTGCTGTATGAGGTAGGAATGTTCTCATAAAATGGAGATCACACATCAAACAGTCACAATTGGCACTTCCCAGGAATATTAGGAATTTAACAAACAAAAGGGTCACTGAAGATGACCTTGTCATAAGGCATTTCCAACTACTTGCTGCCTTGAGGGAAGAACTTCAAATGTAACAAAAAAAAACAGCAAGAAAATTTAACATGGGTGCACAGACGTCATGTATGTCCGAGCACCTACGCCCAGGAAGGCTGACTAGCTGTTCCAGGTGATTAAGGCACCCGGAGAGGGCCACTTGCCTTGTGTGCGCTTTTCTCATTCTTTCCTTTCGCCCTGAGGCACCGAATGACGTTTCAATTTACAACCGATCATCGGCCCTTTGTGCTCTGTTGTAAGAAGACCTCTGCGCTCAGCCTACGTCAGCGATGGGCTCCCAGTGAGGGAGGCCTGTGGGGTCGAAGTCCCTCCTCGCCGGATGTTATGGCCTGGTGTTGAGCCACCCCAGCGGAATGTAGATTAGTCAAGATAGTGGCACAAGGGTAACGAGTAATGGAGATCACGCCTCGTTGTCCAATGACACGTTCTGCTTAATCACGCTTGGTGAGCACATGGCTTTCCACAAAGGAAGTGTTTAAACGTACAATTATGATCAGTGGTCGAAGTGTACAAAAAGAAGTAGTGGAACTAGTATGTTCCCTGCTGGTCTGCCTCCCTCCCCACAAACCTCATCCCTGTGCCCCCTCCCGCACACAATCCAAACCCCCAAACAAGCACACCTGCTATTTATGGGAAAGTGCAGTGTACTGAAGTGCAAGCTTCAACTTCTTCCTACACTTTTATTTTCAAAAGAAACCATAAAAAGTATGGGAGCACCGCTCCGGACCACTTGGAGCTCTGATTATAATGGGTCATTTTATAAAAATCATGATTTGCATGCAGGGGGCTCACCAATGTTAGTAATTAAGTGTTGCAGGGCCCTTTAATTGCAATTTTGCAGGTCCACGGGGCGGAGTGCACAAGGAAAGAGTAATAACTATTGCATTAGAGTGCCGATAGGGAGGAAGGGCATGTGAGGAGGGACACACAGCCTTTAAGTGTTGTTTGGTTATCTGCCCACTCATTAACTGCCCATAGCCATGCTAATCCCTATGGCCATTGCAACCTAGTTCCTGGCCCTCCCCACCTAAAACACCTCCTCATGGGAACTCTTTGAGCTCACTTTAAGCAAGCCTTACCATCAAACTTTGCACTCGAAGTGCCTGCCAAAGCTTTTTCTAAGCAGTCTTCTGAGAGTTCATGGGCTTCATTATAAGTCTGCCAGTGTGGCGAAAGTGCTGGTTAAAGCGCAGGTAATTCCGTGACTGGCACTTTTCCCGCACCAGCAAACTACAACTTTGCCAGTCGGAGACAATGATTTAGCGCGAGCTAACTGCTGGAGGTAAAACAGGCCCCCACCAGCAAACAACTGCTGGTATTAATAGCACTAGTATTACCGGTGATACCGGCAATCCCCAACATGGAGTTCTATGGCACTCCACGGAATGGGGATTTACTGCCCTTTCCGCCACATGGAATACCCCTGTAATCTTGGGATATCAGGTGGCGGAAACTGTCGGGCAGTTTGATGGTATCCCGCTAGAATTACTGGTGGCATACTGTAAACTTATAATGTGGCCCAATGACTTAATTGGAGTTGTTAACCTACTACTGGTGTAATTAAAATGTCTTAACAGGTCTGCCTTCAGCCACTCCATTTATAAGCAGTCTGCGTGTCCTTCACTGAAGTCCTGTGAAAAACAAGCATTGGCAAAGTGAGATAACGTGGTACCATAAACCAAGACCCGGATCAGCAGGTAAGTTACTTGGAGGTTTATTGGTAGAAATATGCCAGGAAGACACCGGCACGTCCCTCCATGCCACCTTACTCTCTCCAACTGTCACTGTTAGAACCCCTGTTCAGAACATAACACATAGCACTCCACACTCACTGACATCGTAGTATTCCACGGTCAGTGTTGTCACCACCACTCAGAGATACACTACACCACAAAGTCAACAGTTTTGTCTTGTGTATAAGTGTCAGGTATTTGCCAGGCACTGCTGTTAGATGCCCAGGTACTCGCACCATTTTGCACCTGTTACCATCAATAGCCTGTTAATACCACCAGGACTGTGCCTGGCAAGTGCCTTTCCTATGACTACACAAAAGCCCAAATTGCTGGCATTACCAATGCTTGGTTGACCTTGCAGAGGTGAAAAGCTCAGTTGTCTCTCCCAGAATTGGACCCTGTGAATTTCAAGCTGTTCAGATTACTAGAAGATGTGCATGAACCCCTTTGCCCATTTTGCCAGATTAAAATTTGAATCTAATAGTTTTAAATCTGACAATTTTTAGCAGTGGTAAAAGCAGCTGTAAAATAATTCTGAGACACTTTATTTTAGGTTTTGAAAGCGAAAACATTGTACTAGTTCAGTGGGTTACATGGCTACAGCAGAGCTCTAACTGAAATCTTTATATAAATTACTGCAGGGAGCATATCAACCCACCAAGCTAACACAGCAAAGAAAAGTCACTGGGAGAAAAGGCAGGGACAGGTTGCCCATAATAGGCAAGAGGGCGCCTAACCATAATTACCTTTGCCCATTACGGCTTATACTGTTTCTGCTCCCCAGTGTGCATGTCCTATGGACCAGGAAAGGCTGGGGGAGTGTAGCCTCCCCAGTCTTGCCTGGCCCATTGTTGATAAAGGCTAGTGAACTGCACCTCTGAATGTGTGTAGGGGGACTCCAGAGTCTCCCCTCATATCTGGATGGCCTGGGGTGGCGTGTAAGCAGCACTCCAGCACCTAAGCTCATGTGAAGGAACCACAAATCGCTCTTTACTTCCTAGTTCCCGTTCATGCTGTGACAGCCTGATGTTTTTCAGATAGGAATTGGTGGTGCAGAGCACCCGGACCAGGTTAGAAGGTAAGATTACCTTTAAAGTTTAATGTATGTTATGTGTGTATGTATGTGTGTGTAATGAATGTGTATATGATGCATGGGAGTGCATTTGAATGCACAAGTGCATGGTATATGGGTGCACATGTGATTGAGCCTGTGAATGCTGAGCTTGAATGAGCAAGTGAATGCTGTGTGAATGTGTGTGCATGAGCATATTTTCAATTTTGCTGTGCCTGGCACTGATTTTGGCAGAGGAAGGGGAAGTGAGAGGATGAGGGAGGGAGCTGATATATATGGCTAGACTGCATTTTAGTGCAGACGGTTTGCTGGACATCTGTGATAAAGTAAGGGTAAGTGTTATTACGTGGCGAGACTATCATTTTGGTGCAGCCAGTCTAGCCATTTCTTACTGTAGCAAGATTGTTTTTACTGTGGCATCTATGATAAGGCAAGTGTTATGACTCAGTTATACTGGCATTTTGGTGCGTAATGTCTTATTGTGTCATGGATTATTTATTGGGTGGAGGGATTTGACCATCCACAGGGTGGGCGTGCGCTCACCTGGGCTTTTTTTAAATGTTTAGTTAAATGGAATGATGGTAGAAAAACCTCAGGAAAATATGTGGGGCTAATCCACACACATTTTCATATGCTCAAACCACGACAAAAGCATAGACCCATGTACTCCTGCCTGGACAACCCCTACACACACTGTCATATTTAGTTGGAATGTGACAACTGAGGAGTGCACAATGTCATCTCCAGGCAGGGAGAGGACCAACCTTCTGCCTGCCATAGTCAGCCTGATTAACTGACAGAGGTTCCATGGATCCACCCTGTTATTTTTTCGGCCCTGCATCTGCTGGCAATGATTACCACACCAACAGAGGGTACTACAAACAGGCCCACACGGCAAAGTATAGCAAAGGAGGCAGGAAACCGAACAACCTTTCATATTCAACTGTGTGAACCTGAAGCCAGCTCCCGCCACAAAGTATCGATGGCAGTGAACTGTGATGTCTTGGTCTATTGTTTACAGTAGGTGACCCTGCTAGGAGGACCGCATTCATAAGCTACAAGAATGTGGTTTGCAGGAGTCAGAGAGTCTGGTCTCGCTGCAGCTTCAGGGGAGACCTGCCACTTTAACAGAGACCACACAGGCAGGACCATTAACCAGAGAGACTCTTTGAACATAACAGACAGGCAGATGGGTGGGACTTAGTAGCACAAGCGAGTGAGTCCAGAGCTCTTTCTGTTGAGAGAAGGGTTCCGACCATATTAGTTCTGGGGCACAACTTGTTCTTGTTTTTACCCCTTTACCTTTCCTGTTGCAAAGCACTCTGGTTTTGACCTCATGCATACTGGAGATTGTTGGTAGGGACCACAGGATTGGTTCATGAAGGTAGTCTTAGCCTACAGCAATCACTGTGTCCCACTTGGCTTTAAAAGAGGTCAGAGCCCCTCTTTTGGCAGCTCACCTGAAGACTTCACAAGAAGTAAGAAAGAAGAACTCAACCTTGGACCCTGGCAGAAGGTATAGTCTGCCTTACATCTTCCGCCAGTGAAGGAAGGCCAGGATATCCAAAGCGGGAAGCAAGATCCCTCCCTAAACTTCTCCCAGGGAACAGAGGGAGAAACATAACTCAGGGGACCGTCAAGCTGCTCCAGAACTGGTACCCAGCCAGCACACAGAGTGCCCTGCTAGGCTCTGCACCAAAATTCCTGGATAGGAAGTGCCAGAAGATCTCTGAACCTACTACCAAGGACAAGGCAGCTGCCTGCAATACACTCCACAGCTGTGGGCCGTCTGCCTTAAAGGATAACACGAGCCCATTGAAGAAGCTGGGAGAAGTGCCTTGACAAGAATCTACCACCATCTACCTCAAAGGACATTTTCAAGTCAGTATAGTTCCTCGATCCGCAACCGACTGCAATGCTGAACGTTGTCAAGCCGTAGTTGCTGAAAGAAACACGAGGCACCTGGACCAGTGCATTAGAACCATCAATCAGCACTTAGACAACAATCCAAGACCCGAGCCGCCATGTAGGCCAGCCTGCAGTCGTTCGTCTAGCTTCACTCACCGAACCGTCTTGCTGCCTGATACCCGCAGCTGACTCCCATCTCAAACTATATCACAGAAGCCTGCAAAGCGCCCTGAAGCTGATATGACCCTGCCGAACACCAAGAACACATGCAGCAAAAGGTACATTGTGGTTCTGTCCCCCTGGTCTTTCCCAGAAGATACATATTAAGACCCTTTGCTCCCTTTGTGCTGAAGCCAACAAACCTTAACAATCTGTGGTGGTTATTAACCTTACCGACTACCCTCCTGTCAGTATCCAGAGTGCATCCCTTTTCCTTCTTAGAAACTGTATGTCCTCTGCATTCCTTTACAGGGTGGGTTGTATTTGATAGTGTTGTTAGACTGTCTGTTCTGATAATAATATAGGAGCTATTTCTATACAACCTTGACTGGACACTCCGTTTATCCTTGGGTAATAATTGTATTTTTGCTGTATTTCAACTAACCAACCATCCATGAGCTTTAGAGGCGACAGGCCTGCCGTTCCATCCATGTTACCAAAATTGGACAAGAAGGTTTGTAATTTTAATTGTATGCTTGTTTATTGCAATCTGTTCAGATTTCGTCTATTGTGTAAGAGGTGTGGGGCTGATTGATGGTTTAGAAACCAATTTTCACCACTGATGACCCAAAATTTGATTTGTCACACTGGGCATCTATGATAAAACAAACATAGTAAGTGCTATTACATGTACAGCCTGGCCTACGTTGGTGCAGCCAATTTGGACATGTTTTCTTATTGTAGCATAGCATTCTTACGTGAGGATATGGGCAAAAATGTGCAGAGACAACTTGGACATGTTTTCCTAAAAGTATCATTACTGGCATTATGTTGAAAGCAAACATGAGTTTCCACATGGGAATACTGCAGTCACATCCAAATGTATGTGTGCAGCCAGTGTGAAAATGTTTCTAATGCTGGCATATATTATATGGAAAGGTATCATGTATGATGTCCATTTTAATCCATTATAAAAAAAATCTCATAGGGAGAACCCCTGGCTCCACGGAGCCTCCTTGGTTGGTTCTAGGTTGTGGAAAACATGTATGCCGCTCTAATAAAAAAAATTCAGCAGTCACCACTGAGAAAAGGTGAGCGACTTTATGTTTATATAACTCACACCAATAACAGAATGGTCTGGTGCAACTTTATCAAAGGTTGCCATTACTGCACAACTGAATAAACTGTTTTATAGGAGCAAGGAAGTTTGCAAACTGGTTTAGACACATCTAAAATTAAACTGCCTCCTAAGAATCCCTACAAACATTTTAGAGGCCAAAAAAGAGTTCCAGATTATACTCCTCAGAAGAATTTTACGCAGTTTGTCAATTAAGAAAAGAGCCCAAGCCTGGTACACTGACACACAACTGACCTTTCCCCATTCCAATTAGCCTTTCACAGAAACGGGGCTCTTATGAAGTCTACGCATTTTATTTGTTTATTTGTAATTGTTAAACACAGTATGCAGTCCTATTATAGTCATCTTGTTGCTATAAAAATCGCTATTAAAATTGTTTATTAAGAAAACACGTGGTAATGATGCAAAATACAATGTAATATTCGCTTCAAACAATGCCTATGTAATTCGTTGTTCAGCTGTTACTTCAACTTCAAACATTAAGAAGTTTGTGTTCAATGGACTTTCTTTCTTCTTCCGCGAGGGACTGAAGACATTTTGGGAAACCCTGCCCCGAAGTAAGAAATGCCCACGGGGAGTAAGAAATGCACTCTTGATTCTTTCTTTGAGACCATCAAAAATCAGCCGGGGCATTGACCCTCTGCTAAAATAAAAACAAACAGGAAGACATTCCATTGATTTCTGCACCTGTTTCCCTGGCTAGGTTTAAAGGAATGGTTCGCCCAAAATTTTGTATTGCCCAAAAAGATGGGCAATAATAAAACAAATATACTTGCACTTTTTTTAAAAAAAGTTCCTATGTAAAATTTTGAAAAATTCAAGCTCAGAAATTGGAAAAGCAAGCACGTGGGCGCATCCATTTTGTGAAATGGATGCCCGCCTGTGCTGGCTTTTGCTTTTGCGGCACTAATGAAGGAAAAGCCAGCCAGCTGTAGTAAACAAAAGCTACCACTGGGTGGCCTTTCCTTCATTGGTGCCGGGACTCGGAGGACGCGGACCGGAGACTACAGGCAGAAAAGCTGCAGCTGCATCTCGGTAAGTGCTATTTATTTTTTTTTAAAAATAAGCACTAGCTGTTTTTTTTTCTAAGTTTTCCAGGCTGGAGGAGCCCGGAAAACTTAGAAATAAAACCGCAGCTTTAAAAACGTATTTTTGTTTGCGGTCGCTTTTCAAGCGACCGCAAACATAAATACAACATTATTGTGTTTGAAAACGCTGCGGTTTTTCTTTCTAAGTTTCTCAAGCTCCTCTCTGCTTATTCTTTGTCCAGCAGGTTTTGATCCTGGGTTATGAAAGGCCACCCCATCATTGAATTGATATAATACTAATCACAACTTAGCCTTGCTCAATAAACATCAATGCCACTTCCGGTATGCACAGTGAACAACGTGAGAAGGGGTCTAGCGCAGACTGGCAATGGCGTACCAGCCCTGGCTTGAGCTGCCCATGAGGCTGGTAATGAGGACCAGTTCCAAGGAGGCTGGGGATACATGGAAGCTGCTACTGGGCACATGGGTGAGGCCTGGTGGCTCAGCTTGGATGTTTAAGTTAGGAAGCGGTGCTGGGGCGTTGTGCAGGGCGGCTAATAGTGTAGGGCTAGCACTAGACTGCGATAGGGCAGACTACATGCAGCCTGAGGACTTATATAGGAAGGGTTGGTAATGCAAGGGGGCTTTTAATGGAGGTTTAATACAAGGGATGTATAAGGGTTGGGTTGCCACAGTTAATCAGTCCAGTGCTGCAAGACTGACAACGAAGAAGGCTGGTTGGGAGGAATTAGGGTTTAAGAAGACTGGTAATGAAGATCATTAGTTGAATCCAAATATCACTTAATAATGCCACCATTTTATGTAGTGCTTTCAGACATATTTCCCCCGATTCTAAGGGCTGCAAAGAATAAAGTCGCATGTTGAGGTTCTTAGAGGCTGTTAATGATGCAATTGATGAGAGGATGTGGGTTTATAGAAGATGGTGGGCTGGTGTTGGCAGACCATCTCCCACAATTCAAATCTTCGTCTGGTTTGGCTTGCAGGTTAGCTTTCATTCCAGTCTTATTGAATGGACACAATTGCGCAAAACCTGACCCAAACGAAATACAAATAATCTCCCTAAAATTGAGAAGATTTCACAGAATATTTAGAGATCTTTCTTATTTGGATTTTCAGTTCAACATTTCCTGAAATCAGTGACTCAGTCTCAAAATAGATTACAAAAAATAGTATTCCTGAAGTCTGAGTGTCCGCACCTGAAAGAAATGAACCCATTTGCTTTTTAGATTCCTACATCTCCTACTTAAAAGCCTGGCAATTAATTTAGTTTCCCTGCAGTTGAACAATTGTACCAGATACCAATTTTAATCTCAAACGTCCCTAAAATTGTTAGAATTAGGCTGAATTGGTAAACTAGTTAAGCAAGCTAAGCCCTCACCACAGGCCTGTATGCAACCTGCACTCACAAGTCTGAATCCCAGCAACCCAGCATAGACCGTCATCGTTCTGAGGTAAGTAAATTGACTACTATTTACCTGGGTAATACTACAACCAGAAATTGCTGCACTTAGAAGCAGGAGGAATCCAGTGCCATATGTTAAATAAACATGTGATATCAGAGTTATTATTAAGTGTCCCTCAAAAAGTGAACTGGTCTCTTTGGAATGTCGCCACATCCCTGGCAAGTGGCCACATTCGGATTCAAACCTTTCATCGCTGGGACCTTTACAAAATGTCCTCAGGATGTACATTTTTGGGACTGATTTTAAGATTGTGTTTATGTGTGGGAGTACCCAATCTATATCAAGTAATATGAAGACAGAAATCCCCGCAAAGAGTTCAAAACGTCCAATCACTGTGAGGTCCAAGGCTCTTACTGTTTTGGTCCCTTGCTTTCACTTCTAGTGAGGGGTAGGTGGAGAAGAGAGTGCACCTACTACGCCTTCCTTTTGTTTCTGGTTTGTGGGTAAGCAGAACCTGAGCATTGCTAATATTCAAGATATATTCAGTTTTCCACTATAAATGACACAACCAGGCGTGTTGCTAGGTTTGGAAAAGACCAGGTGCTAAGCTGATGTTGGGACTGGCGGGATTCGGGTCTAGCTATAGCCTTTTGGTTGTAGTCCCTGAGCTTCTATCCGGGGCTAAAACCAAAAGACCCAAAGATATACCCCCTTCAGCCCCACCCCCCACCGCTAGCAACGCCTCTGGTGGCAACACTGATCAATGAGCCATGGACTTGCTATTTAGTTGGAGGCACAAGCGTCAATAGAAATGTTACCAACGTGTGACAACTCAGTCGAATCTTGCCACTTAAATAATAACGTCCTTGGTACCTAACTCTGTTTGGACAGCACTGGAGCTTTTTAAGGCTGTAGTATGCACTCTCCAATAGCCACATAATGTACTGAATCCATACAGGTGTCTGGCTTCCTATTCTTTGTGTCTAAGCTGCTTATTATCATGACCTGCCAGCAGCCAAGACCAAAAGAAATCAGTCTGCCGGCAAGGTCTGCATTGATGCATAAGTAACATATCACACTTTTTTAATGTGGTCACTGGATGATACTGGCTGTGAGGTACCTATGTGTGGGCAGGAGTGGCACCCCTCTGTTTCGGCGACATGGGCCACAGCCTAGCTAACCCTTGCCTAAGGCAGGCCCTACATCCGATTGCTACAAAGTTCAAAAGCATTTGTTTGGACTCCCGAGTCTTCAAACTCTGCTTGCACTCCCACGGAGAGAGATAGAATCCTGATTTATCAGAGAACCAGGTATGGCTGTACAATTAGTGACCCAACGTTTGACTTATGAGATGTCATGAGAAGTGACATCACAGTAAATTATAATAAAGGAGGTGACATCAGAGGCACGTGCCAGTGGCAACACACTGGCTAGGACTTTTTTTCTTAATAACAGTCACCTTTCCACCAAAACTCATAATCAATGGAAGGTTTTAATTGCATCATAACCACTAGCATTGCCCTGGGTAACCTTACGTACCTCACACTGGTGGCAGGATAAGGCGGCTTTGCGACTGGCTGGTCCCCTTCTGCAATGGGGCAGATGGGATAAAAATGATGCCATGGAAGTCTGTCCAGAGAGATGATACCGGCCATGATTGATGCCTTGCATCCATCACTTCTGAAGTGCAAAGGGACTGCCCAAATGGAAGAAGTGGCCCTACGCAAAACCCTGGTATAGAGCATTGTATTGCATGCATGATTTGAATGCGCCGTCTACTCAATAATTGCATTTCTTAAATATCAATCCTTGTTTCACTTAGCCACAAGGAGTTAAACCCATCGCTTATGGCGTGGCTTATACCATATCTTGTAGAATGCGTAACATTGAGCTGGCTCATGCCCTCTTCTCTGGGAAGGGATGGGCAAATGGCAAACACAGCAGCTGGCATTCTTAAAACGTAAGCACGTTTTCGCAATCTCCCAGCAGGGACAGGTGGGAGCAATGGGGGGCCTCACATTTCCTGAATGGTGGAAAGGAGGGGATACAATCTACAGCAATACAGGCGGTGGCAGGCACCGCCCATTCCCAAGTGCAACGTGCCCCCCACCACTCTCCTCACAAACAAGAACATAGGGGGAGACAGCTTCGAGGTCGTTGGGGTATGAAGAGTTAAAGAAATGTTGCTGGCCGACTTGTTACACAGACCAAGCCCATGTCCCCAGCAAGCCCCCTTGCCCACAAAGCATTGCAAACATTATAGCACATCAAGTTATTTAACTTTAACTTTGGGAGAGAAACATTGCAGGCGGCTGTGCCAAGAGCAAGCTAAGAGCACATTCAGCGTGTGCTGTGTACTACATAAATGACCAATATAATGACTACTATGGCATATGGAGCACAAGTCTATTAAACCATGGAAGAGAGAGGCTTATCATTGAAGTGTGCAGTTAATGGAATCACTGCTAAGTTATATCAGCTTTAGTAACTGAAGAAAATAAGACCTATGTTCATGGAATGATTTGCCCAGGTTCACATATGGGTCTGGTGCTGAAGCCAGGCTTTGAGCCCAGGTGTTCCGGTTGCACAGTTTGCACATTTTCAGATTTCATAGTACTAAAAATACCAGGATGCAGACTATAGCCTAAAATCCAGGCTTGACTGAGAATCTCACACTCGAGAAGGACCATTTTGAGGTGTCTTTAATCTCTCTTGTGGGTTATTAATGCATGATAACAGCACCTCCCTTAATGATTGTTCGATAAGTAATACATAGTTGCCAACACAACTCCTTCCAATCTATAGGTGCTTATCCAGTCCTGTTTTTCTCTTTGCATTCTGGGACCTGTAGTTTGAGTTTTATAATGTGAAAAGCAGAACTACAAATCCCATAAAGCAAAGAAAGAAACAGGACTAGATAAGCACCAACAGACTGGAATGGAGCATGCTGGCAACAATTGTAATGCATCTTATTTATATAAAAGATGGGAACACAAATTGTACTCTGACACAAATGCAAACATACAGCACATAAACTGGTAGTTTTCAGGTCAAGAAAATGGTTTTATGTTGTATAACGACCTCTCTTTTGAAATGCCATGCTAGCAAGAATAGCACAGGACCATGCAGAGATGAACAATCATTAACAATAATGTATCATTTATATAGCACTACGAACCCTCAGGCAACTCTGCGCTGAAGACGAAGGCTGAGTTTGGCACTGCCAGGATTCGAACATGCGTCGGTAGGCTCTACATGGATGTCAAAGTGAGCGCTGTACTCGCTCTGCTATCTGACCGGCATACACATGTAAGCCTTCACTTGAGTTAACAATAGTGTGCACAGCATGATGGAATTGCACTGAAAGGTGGAAGTGACCTACCATGGCACTTCTGAGGATGGGGAATTCATTACTTTGTCTTCCGTGGCATCAAATGAATCACTGGGCTGAGCAAACACACTGTGTGCATTTGCAGGCTCAGCACAGGGCCTGTCTTGCCCGTCATTATGCATAGCTCTGAAATTGCCATCACCGAAGGGGCCCTGTCCCCACCTGGATTTTTACAGCGGGTTACTGTGTCTCTTTCTGAAAGCCCGAGCTGCACTACTGTGTCCAACTCTGCCCTACACATCTGCAGTTCTATGTCCGGGTCTGAAAGCCTCTCATCGAACATTCTTTCCACATCTGGAGGCCACTTTTCTCATAGTGTGACCATTTGCGTGGGGAGGAAGGATAGCACAGGGGCAGCGCGTTTGTCTTGGAAACAAGACAACGCAGCACAACGAAGGTTCGTATCCCGAATCCACGCTTTGAAACCACTAAGCGCGTTACAAATGAACAATAAAAAAAAAAAAGAAATTCAAGGGGTCCCATCTAGAGCAGTGTGCCTATCTATGAGTGCTCCTTACAGATAGTTCTGCACTGAACTCAGTGTTATGTAGATTTTACAAATCTCTTTCACCTGCAAGTCCCCCAGCACTTTCTGCTGGACTTGTGGATTTTTTTGTCTATGTTCCTGAGTGAGTGGGAACATTTTCCCCCCTCACCCATTCCTTTACTCTATCCATGAGTCATTTGTGTGTCTCTCCATACTTTGTTTTTGGATGAATGTTTTCCTCCAACTTTTGGGCATCTATAATTTACTTTTGCAGGCATAGCATTTTATGTGCAGTGTTGCTGGGGAGCCCCTTGGGCTTCCCTTTTTATTTCATTGTAGTCATATTATTTTCCTAGCATAAACACATGTTCCCAAGGGTGGTAGGGGGATACTTTTGATCCTTTCTTCAGCACACACCACCTTATATGGATTGTGAGGGGTTACACTGTATGCCCTTTTTCACTGCTCCTGTAACATCTCTGTTGCAGGGACAAGCATACCTGAATGGCTGGTGACAGTGGGTGTGTTCTACTGTTCTACTGACATTTGTGTAATTTGTACTGGCAGGTTGTGTTCACAGCTACGGTTCACAGCTACGGTAATGCACAGAAGGGTCGCCATTGACCCAAAATGGTGACAGTTCTCTTCTTTCGCCATTTCTTGTTTACTCATCCTTTCTTGGTCCTTGTTCTGCTGTGCTAGGTGGGGGCTGGGGGGTACGTATTTTATTTTTATTTTTGGTGAGAACCCTTTGAGAAGCCAGCCAAGGTGCCAGTGTGTCTGTGAGGACAGAAAGCAGGGGAGGATCCCGAAACTCTGCTGCTCTTTGTCTTCTGGCATGCCTGCCTGGACCCAGTTCCATCTGGGAGCCTGGCTGTGGACAGCCACTCCCCAAAGTTTGAATGTGGCAAGAATGCTGATTGGCTGGGATCCTGGATAAGAGTCTGGGTTCCTAGTGCACAGACACAGTCGACCACTGGAACCAGTTCTGAAGAGGAAGAAGAGGAGAAGACATCTGCAGCTACTTACAGTGACTGGAGGTGCCAGTTTAGTGCCATCTGCTGTGCTAATCTCTTCTTCCATGCTACAGAGGAGCTCAAATAGGCTGACTCCTTCTTTTGGGCCAGTGGGAACAACCAGCTTTGAGATGACCTGCTTTTTGAGCCTTCCCACAACGACTTGTGACCTTCTTGGGCTGCAAACCGCTAATACCTTGGGACATGCGACCATCTTGCAGTGCATTATCTTCAGAAGATCGAATCCTCTGGAAACTTTGATGGACTCCTTTCCAGATCTCCAGAGGCAAGATTCCACTCCTTGAAGTCCCTTCACCAGAGTGCTGGACCAAGAAAGCGAGACTAAATGACCGGGCAGTAACTGTTCTTCATCTGGTGTCTTGAAAAGGGTGCCAAAACCACGGTGCCGCGAGAAGCTATGAAGAATCCTTTGCTGCAAGCCTTTCCACTCAACTGATGCTGCAAAATCCATTCCAGTGTCCTTTCTTTCGTCAGACGACCAAGAATTCTGTGACCGGGTCCTGCAGCTGCTGCAATGTGATTTCATGCGACTGCATCATCTTCATCACTGCCGAGGTACTGTGAGACTCTGGGTAATACTTACCTAGAGTCATTCTGCTGCTCCTGTGTTGCTGGGGTGGTTATTTGTGTGTTTGGGAGTTCTCCCATACACGCTCACTCAGGCCTAATGCTTTTGTGCCATCAGGGAGCCTTCTATGAACCAACACAAGCTTGCTACTTACTTGTAACTGAAGATTCCTCTGGAACTTAGACTTTTCTGCAGCTGTGCCTTACCTGCTTTCCCCTCCAATCTGACTTTGAAGAACTCGTACCTAGATAGGGATGGGCTGCTAAAGCCTTAAGGTCTCCGAAAAGCATTAGAAGTCTTAGAAAGTACTTACCTGCTATCGTTGGTGCTGTTCAGTCATTGTATTCCTACAACAGAATGTTCTGAGTTACCATAACAGTGGTTCTACTTACCTTGGAATTGCATCCATCTACTTTATACATTTTTACCCTGTGGTTTTCTCACCTGAATTATTGCATTGGTTTTCTCTTGTGTTAACTAGCTTTGAAATAGTACTTACCTAACAGAAGAATTATCTTTGCCTTGTGTATGTTTAAAATAAATAACTATTTTTATTTAACTCCAAGCATGTAAGTGTTTCTCTGGGCCTATGTATATTCTAAGTTCTCTGTACTATCCTACAGCTCACATCTCCCTCCTAAGATAAGGCTGGCTGCACTGCCACACTACCAACACCTTGAGTGGTACAGGCCTATACTAGAACTTGAAGCAACGCCCGCCAAGGGGACAGTTTTTATAAAGTCCTACCACAGATAGAAAAACTCCCCAACACGCCTCACTTTTGGAGGCCGCACCTGGACTATTTCTATTTAGTTCTGGAGACCATATCTGGTGTGCAGTTGTGTAGGAATTTTCTAAAGTATTGTGTCCAGTTGCAGAGGCCACATTTGGTATACCGTGCCCATCTCTGGATGCTTCATTGTAGAATTATGAGGTTCTGCATGTTCCATGTGCAGTACTGTCCCCCTTTGGAAGCCACACTTGGAGTATTGTATCCAGATGTGGGTATCATATATTTCGTATTGTCCAGTATGGATGCCATTTGTGAAGGCCTCCTCTGGTGCACAATATCTATCTATAGGTGGTTCATCTGTAAATTGTGTTCAGTTCTGGATGCTACAGCGAGAGTCATGTTTTGTGCGTGGAAGAGCACTTTTAAAGTATGTGTGGGTTCTGAAGACCATATGTGGTGTATTGCCCAGTTACAGAGGACACATTTAAACTATGGTGTCCAGTTTTGGAGGCCTTGCACGAGTACTGTGCACTAGCCTGCTGGACTATATACAGTCACAGAAAAGATGCCAAGTTAATGTGAGGTTTGTACCTGACATCCCATGATGCGAGATACAATGACCTTAATCTGTACATTATGGAGAAAGAAAGAAATGTGAGAGTCACAGGTCCTTCAGGGGTATCAATGGCGACCCATTTAAGCACATCGCAATGCTAGTTTCTACATTACCCCCGGACAACTCCGATGGCAGTCTTGGCAGTACTATGCCAGAGTTAAACACATTGTCATACTTGCATCTACATAACCCCTAGAAAAATCGAAACCTAGTTTCAACAATGCTATGCCAGTGTTGCCCCAGTTACATGCCTTGTCAGGAAGGTTTCTGCATGTCCCATATATGAGCAGGATACCTAACTCACCATAAATCCACACACACACACACCACAGATACTACTCAGTATATATTAGACAAGTGGTAGCTGAAAGTGAGACCTCCCCTTCCCCACATGCCAAGTAGTGTGTATTTGCACATACAATATACATATGTTTACTTTTTAAAATTTCTTTATTTGTATTGGCTGAATCAAATCAACCTTTCAAATACAAAATACATAAAAATACAAAATCAGGATTATTTACGTTTAATATAGATACAAAAGAATCACAAAGATAAACACCATCATATGACAATACATACTAAAATGGATAGATTTAGCATCTTTGGCCATTTGCCATTTTATCATTGCAATGAACTTAAATACTTGAGAATATAGTACATGAAGGTTGCATACTGCATGGTTTGCCTCAGTTGGGGCATCAATAGCATTACTTTTCTGTACTATCTTTTTTTTTTTTTTTTTTTTTTATTTTGTTTTGGCTTAAGCCTTTACAAAAGAGAAAACAATACAAAACAATTTGCAATAAGTGCAAAAAAAAGACAAAACTTGTGTTAAAATTTCTTGCTGTCCACCAAGCCTGCCAAATTTTTCTAGTCCTGTAAATTCCATGCTTAGGTACATTTATCCTTTGGATCGTTGTGTTAGATTGTCAGACCACTTTCTATTAGCACCTGGGTTGCTGCAAACGTAAGTGCAGCATTTTTTCCTGAGATAATTCTGTCCCAGAGGAAGTCTGTAACTATGTCTTCCTCCCTCCGTACCAGATCTCTAAAGAATCTTAGTCGCTGAGGCCAGGTGCCTTCACATTCCATTAGGATATGCTTTAGCGTTTGTTTGGCAGGGTTTGAGCAGATTGAGCATAATTTTATTGCCATCTGCCCTTGATTACGTTTTACCAGAACAGCCCCACAGTGGACGAGATTCAGTCTCATTCTGAGGAAGTCTGAACGCAATTTTCTATTTGGAGATTTCAGTAGATAACATGAGAGAGATCCAAGTTTCTTTTCTCCCTTCAAAAATATGTTTTCAGTTGGGTCCTCTCTTACTTTTTCCACTGTTTCAATCCAATCCCGTTCTTCTAGTCTGCATTTTACTTTAAGTGGATTTAGAGCCAGAGTCTCTTCATTTAGATCCAGTTTCTTTAGCATTTCCAACGTTTTCCTTTCCAGCGAAGTGAGAATAGTGGATTTTTTCAATAGTGCTTCGTGTTTGAGGTCTCCATACAACGTCGAGTCCTTGCTTAGTGTTATTTCCCTGAACAGTGAAATGAGCTTCCAGTCGGCCATACAGTTAAGAGATTTTAGGCCTAGTTCAAATCTTAGGCTTTTTAAGGTTGCACAATTTGGGAGACCCAAAACTCTTTTCCAGAGGCGACCCTCGTAGTTGTCCCAGTTTATGAACCAAAGATCCGGTTTTGCTTCTAGTCCGTATAGAACAACTGGAACCACTTTGGCGAGATAGAACTTTACCAGAGGCAAAATGGAGAACTTACAAAATTTGTAATTTAACTTAATCATCTGTGATGTGAATTGTGTTATTTTAGCTAACACTTCATTTTCTACTTTGTATGTTGCTGGATGGGCATGGATGTTATATCCCAGATATTTTATGGTTTCTACTATTTTAATCCGTTCTCCTCCCATGTTCCAGTTTATGTATTTTACTTTTGACAATGGGTGTTTGAAAATCAAAATGCTTGATTTAGATGGATTAACTGTCAATTTGTTTAGTCCTACATATTCGTTCAATTTGTCAAGTAGGTGTTGTAGCCCAATTGGTGTTCTGTCGAGGAGAACTATGTCATCCGCATACGCCAACCAGCAGATTTTCCTCCCATTTAGTGTTGGGCTTATCAAGGCAGATGTTTCTAGAAAATGGCCCATATCTGCCAGGAATAAGTTGAAGAACAGAGGTGCCCCCAAACACCCTTGTCTTACACCTCTATTAACTTCAACTAGTCTAGACAGATGACCCTTTGCGTCGAGCCGTATTCTTAGATTGGTGTTTTTATGAAGTTCCACTAAAATTGATAGAAGAGATTCTGGCATACCCCAGTTCTGGAGTTTGTCCCACAATAGGACTCGTTCAACCTGATCGAAAGCTTTAGACAGATCTATCCAGGCTCCGTACAGCATTTGTTTTTTCCCCCCTCTCTTTTGCTCATTCAAGATGTTTAGAATCAGGCCATTAATAGATGTTGAGTGGCCTTTGCGGAATCCTGTTTGAAAGCGTGATAGAATATTAAAATCTTCGACCCATTTCGAGACATGAGACAGTAATAGTCTCATGAAGACTTTGCTTTCAATGTCCAGCAATGCTATTGGTCTATAGTTCATTGGTATACGACGATCCCCAGATTTAAAGAAAGGTACTATAAGGGCCGTTTTCCAAGATGCTGGAAAGGTTTGTTGCTTTAGTATTTCTTTAAAGAGAGCGGATAATAACTTTGACCACAATGTTGGTTCGCTTTTCAGTGCCTGATAGGTCAAGCCGTTTAGACCCGATGCTTTAGATGATGAGGAACTGGCTATAATTTCTCGTATGTCTTCTTCACAGAAATTAAGTTGCCAATGGATATCTGGTTTGGGTCTAAATTCGCGGGTGTCATCGCTCTTATATGTCTCTGTCAGGTAGCTCACCCAGCCATCTTCTGAAACTAGGTTACATAATGATTGTGCGTGCGCCCCTTCGAACTGGTTCATTACTTCCCAGAAGTTCTTGCTATTTTTTTCTCTGAGTGTTTTAAGTATGTGCTCGCCATCTGTTTGGATCCGATGAGCATTATGTGAGATCGACCATGATTTATAATTGGCTTTTTGGGTTCTTATTTCAGTTTTCATATCCTCCACTGAAAGTCCTGCCTTTTTGATGTCTCTTAACGTTTTCCTATGCTCTCTTTTTCTTCTTTGTGTGGATTCGTCAAAGGCGTGCAGGTGTTTCTGTTTGGCTTCTCCCGCTAAGTATTTGGGTGCTAGAGTTGCCCATAGAAAGTTGGTAAATCGGTGTGGATTGCATTGTGATTTCCATATGTGTTCAGGAATCATTTTGAGTTTTCCATTTAAATTAGTTCCCCCATCTTTATATTTTACGACTCTAAGTTTTCCTTTCTTCCCCTCAAGCAACTGTAGTTCTCGTTCAGCTTCTGTTGTTAGAATATTTTCGAGTGACAACTCCAGTCTACTGTGGTCACTGCCAGACTCCTGTTTTATTTTTAATGTATAGGGCGAAGCATGCAGAGTTTTTGAAACAAAGATATAGTCTAAGGCTGAGGATGAGTTCCCTCTTCTCCAGGTTGTATATGGTTCTTTTACACCCTCCTGTGAACCCACTACCATATGGAGGTCCCATTGTTCCATAAAATCCTGCCATTGTTTTCCCAGAGTAATTTTCCTATGTGTTACTCGATCTCGGTCTCCTTTTGGGGGATCTAGGCAATTTGTGTTGAAGTCTCCAGCTACCACGATCTTATTAGAGACTAGAGTTGTTTTTAGTAGTTCGAATAGAGATGCTAAGTTCTCTAGAAAACAGTCTAGTTTCGATGTTGCAGGGTTCCAGTAAATGTTTACAAAGACCCAGGTTGTGGTGGTTTCTTGTATAGATACTTCAGCTCTGCATGCCTGAATGCCCTGGGGATTATTCCATATTTCCTTTACATTTTTAAAGACTTACAGGGTAATTCATAGAATTCAGCGCACAAGTAGCGCACGCGGCTGGCGCACAGCGTGCGCGTGCGATAGTCTGCGCCAGCCGCGTGCGCCAAAACCGAATCCGGCGCACAGCGTATTCATGGATTTTAGCTTCCCCAGGCAGCCGTGGCGCACAGTGGCGCAGCGACTCGCTGCAGCGCCAGTTACGCCCCCAGGAACGCCCCTTGCGCTGGGAAATCTCATAAAAATCACAAACCAGCGCAAGGGGCTGCGCTAACCCTGGACCATCACGGCAAGCGGCCCATGCGATTTTCAAGGGTGCGCGGGAAGTTTCACACGTCAAATCCCAGGCTACGTCCATTTCAGGGGTGCGCGGGAAGTTTCACACGCAAAAAGCTAGGCTACTTCCATTTCAGGGGTACGCGGGAAGTTTCACACGCGAAAAGCTAGGCTACGGGAATTCCAGGGGTGCGCGGGAAGTCCCACACGCGAAAAGCCAGGGTACGTCCATTACAGGGGTGCGCGTGAAGTTTCACACGCGAAAAGCTAGGCTAGGGGAATACCAGGGGTGCGCGGGAAGTCCCACACGCGAAAAGCCAGGGTACGTCCATTACAGGGGTGCGCGTGAAGTTTCACACGCGAAAAGCTAGGCTACGGGAATTGCAGGGGTGCGCGGGAAGTCCCACACGCGAAAAGCCAGGGTACGTCCATTACAGGGGTTCGCGGGAAGTTTCACACGCGAAAAGCTAGGCTACGGGAATTCCAGGGGTGCGCGGGAAGTCCCACACGCGAAAAGCCAGGGTACGTCCATTTCAGGGGTTCGCGGGAAGTTTCACACGCGAAAAGCTAGGCTACGGGAATTCCAGGGGTGCGCGGGAAGTCCCACACGCGAAAAGCCTGGGTACGTCCATTACAGGGGTTCGCGGGAAGTTTCACACGCGAAAAGCTAGGCTACGGGAATTCCAGGGGTGCGCGGGAAGTCCCACACGCGAAAAGCCAGGGTACGTCCATTTCAGGGGTGCGCGGGGAAGTTTCACACGCAAAATCCCAGGCTACTTCCATTTCAGGGGTGCGCGGGAACGTTTCACACGCGAAAAGCTAGGCTACGGGAATTGCAGGGGTGCGCGGGAAGTCCCACACGCGAAAAGCCAGGGTACGTCCATTACAGGGGTGCGCGGGAAGTTTCACACGCGAAAAGCTAGGCTACGGGAATTGCAGGGGTGCGCGGGAAGTCCCACACGCGAAAAGCCAGGGTACGTCCATTACAGGGGTGCGCGGGAAGTTTCACACGCGAAAAGCTAGGCTACGGGAATTCCAGGGGTGCGCGGGAAGTCCCACACGCGAAAAACCAGGGTACGTCCATTACAGGGGTGCGCGGGAAGTTTCACACGCGAAAAGCTAGGCTACGGGAATTCCAGGGGTGCGCGGGAAGTCCCACACGCGAAAAGCCAGGGTACGTCCATTACAGGGGTGCGCAGGAAGTTTCACACGCGAAAAGCCAGGGTACGTCCATTACAGGGGTGCGCGGGAAGTTTCACACGCGAAAAGCTAGGCTACGGGAATTCCAGGGGTGCGCGGGAAGTCCCACACGCGAAAAGCCAGGGTACGTCCATTACAGGGGTTCGCGGGAAGTTTCACACGCGAAAAGCCAGGGTACGTCCATTACAGGGGTGCGCGGGGAATTTTCACACGCGAAATCCCAGGCTACTTCCATTTCAGGGGTGCGCGGGAACGTTTCACACGCGAAATCCCAGGCTACGTCCATTTCAGGGGGGCGTGGATAGTTGAACACGCTACTCCGATCGTTGGGTCTTCACAGGTCTTCCCTGTACAGCCTCCACGTCCCCTGCATGCAGTCCACACCACAGGGGATTACCCTGCACACCTGCTCATGACTCCCACCCCCCAGCACTGTGGGGCACCTGCCAGCAGGCCCCCACTTATGTCCCACTCATGCCTCCCACCACACCCACCCCCCAGCACTGTGGGGCACCTGCCAGCAGGCCCCCACTTATGTCCCACTCATGCCTCCCACCACACCCACCCCCCAGCACTGTGGGGCACCTGCCAGCAGGCCCCCACTTATGTCCCACTCATGCCTCCCACCACACACACCCACCAGCACTGTGGGGCACCTGCCAGCAGGCCCCCACTCATGTCCCACTCATGCCTCCCACCACACCCACCCCCCAGCACTGTGGGGCACCTGCCAGCAGGCCCCCACTCATGTCCCACTCATGCCTCCCACCACACCCACCCCCCAGCACTGTGGGGCACCTGCCAGCAGGCCCCCACTCATGTCCCACTCATGCCTCCCACCACACCCACCCCCCAGCACTGTGGGGCACCTGCCAGCAGGCCCCCACTCATGTCCCACTCATGCCTCCCACCACCCCCACCCCCCAGCACTGTGGGGCACCTGCCAGCAGGCCCCCACTTATGTCCCACTCATGTCTCCCACCAACCCCACCCCCCAGCAGTCATGGGGCACCCTCCACCAGGCCCACACAGATGTTCCCCTACCAATAGGAAATCACAATACAGATCCCAGGATCCCATGGGCAACCACATCCCACCCCATGTCACCCCAGTCCATACACACATCCAAGGTACACATCCATTCAAAAATCAAATACCCATTACATGATACATAACCAATGAGCAGTATGCGCATGAGTCCAAGTCCGTCAGACTCACACAATGGCAACACATGACTGTGAAAACCCAGATTGTGACAGTCAACAAACCAATGAGAGAAGTCCACACAATAGAATCAAAAGAACAATGTATTAAAATGTAAGAAGGAAAAAAAAAGAAACACCTAAATGAATACACAAAGTAACAGGTAAAAAAAAAAAAAAACTAATGAAAGGTGAAATCCAAAAGAACGGGTGCAAAGTCAATCAAAATGGAAATCAAAAACAAACACATTGCCCCATGGTCCAAATAATAAAATCGAAAATATCCACAAACTATGTACAAAGATGATTGTCCGGGTCCAATATCCCTAAAAACCATAAAATGAAACCTACCCAAAACCTAACTAATGCTAACTATATACAAAAAACGTGGGCCATTGTCCAATCAACCCAAATAATAAATAAAAATAAAGGAAACCTACTATCTACATAACTATATACAAAGGCGGCGGGCCAGTCCTGCGGCTCACTGAGAGATGTTATGGGCCAGGGCATCATCGAACTCCCTTTCTATCTCCCCGAGGCGTTCCTCCTCAATGGCCCCGAGGGCCCGCAGGGCTGACGCAGTGTCCACCTCCAAGCCCCTGCGGATCTCCTCGAGGCACTCGGCACGCCTCAGGGCCCTCTGCATGGAGTCCACCGCCCTGACCATAGCGAGCCGCCCCTCTTCTGCCCGCCGCCTCTCCGCATCCATTGCGTGGCCTAACCGCTGCCACACGGAAGACACATTCTGTCCAGGGTCCTCCTGCCCTCCAGCCGATGGCTGCCCCTCCGATGTTGATGGCCCCGAGCCATGACGGCTCCCACGTCGCTGCCGCTGCCTCTGCAGCCACTGCCTCTGCCAGCACGACGGCATCCAGGCTGATGGTATCCACCGACGCCGTCGTGCACGTGCCCTGCCTGATGATGCCGGCACATCCTCCACCTGCAGGGGTCCAGTTGCCATGGTGTCCACACCAGCTGGACCACCGACTCCCGACTGTGGCAGGGATGGGATCCCCACTGAGCCGGCTGCATTGGTCGGGGCAGGTCCACAGGGGGCCCTGGTGTCAACTGGGCCGGAAGACAGCAAGGAGAACGACCGGCGCATACTTTCCACAGAGGAGGAGATGCCCGACACATTGGCCATCACCTGCAGAAAACCCACGCCAATGGCAGATCCCAACTGGGCCACGTCGGCACGGTGCTCTTCGTGAGGATGTGCGTGCTCCTCCCGGGAAGCACGCACGTCATCACGAATGACCCCCGTGCGCAACGCGACCCCAATCAGGACCTTTTCCATGCGCCCACGGGTCCCCTCGTCCGCAGGTGGAGGGGAGTCAGATGACATAGACACCCCCTCCACCTGCGGACGGGCCTGGGACGGGGCATCCATGCTGGTGCATGGTGGTGCACTCACAGGGTCAGGGACAGCGACATGCACAGGCACCTCCACGGCGACCTGTGCTGCCTCCTGCCCCTGGCCCTGGACTGCACCACTTGCACCACCAGGGATGCCCCCACCAGGCCTCAGGTGTGCCTCAGTCTCGGCCGCCTCCTCCTCTGTAGAAACCACCAACCTGGATGGCTCCTTGCCCTCTTCCGCTGTAGCTGGCCCCTGTGGGGGCTCACCCACCCCTTCCGCCGCAGCCGTGGGGGCATCCCCGCCGTCTACCTCCACAGCGCCGTCTCCGCCCTCTCCATCACTAGCCGCTGCATAGAGGGAGACATAGAACACAAGCATCAGGGCACTGTACAATGGTCCCCTACACAGGAAGCAATATCAGATGACTGGCAATGGTAAAGTACACTTCTATCATGTCCCTCCACAACACATGGGTCAGGCAATACACACACGCAACACCCATGGTCCATGGCATGCACATCAACATACATGTCCACTGCACTCTTCTAAAGTACGATGTCATGGAACTCATATGCATCATTGGTCATGCAAATCACACGCACACACTTCACCTCTGTCACATCCATGTGGCCTCGTACATCACAAACACAGTGGATACAAGGATGATTAGGCAGCATCAGTGAATCTGTACAGTGTCACAGACATGTGTCATGCATCCATGCCATTCAAAAGTCACAGACATGCAGGTCAAGCACACCGACCTCGACACCATACATGTACCTGGCATCAGCATCCATCCCTCACCCACACCCATGTCCACGAACATACACTTGCATGCTCACATGTGTCCAATCTGCATAGGCCTCCTCAGGTTGCATAGCAACACATACAACAACCATGTGATCCACAAATTACTGGTCGCACATGCATCGCCATGACAACACTGCACACATACATGCCTACAAGGCCCATTCCACACATACAGCATCACACAACCAGCACACTGCAACATGCACTGTCTCACACAGCAATGCCTGCACACTTACCGCTCAACTCCAGACGGGTCTCCCTCTCAAGGACCTGGGAGTGGAGTGCTGGGTGTATGCGTGCCAGGACCCTCATTTGGATCGAACTCATGTGGCCCCGGCCCCCCTCCACGAGGCGCCGGGCCTTTGAGAGGGTCCTGGACCTGCAGTCCTCCCAACGCTTCCTGACATGTGGGTTGTCGCGGACTGCCACCCCCTCCGCGTTGATGGCAGTCACGATGTCGTCCCAGATCCGAGTCCGTCCTTCATAGTTGGCGCGGCTACTTCCGAAGAGGGCATCATACTGCCCCAGGACTCGCTCCACCAGGACCCCAACCTCGGTGACACTGAAGCTGGGGCCCCTCTGCCTCTCTGGCTGGGGGTTGCCAGTGGTGCCAGATGTTTCAGTGCCCAACATGGCAACCCCAGAGGCAGGAGTGGGTGGGCAACTTGGTCCTGGGGCTGGGCTGTGGAGTGGTGTTCTTCCAGTCGGGAGTCTTCAGTTCCAGCAGGGGTGGACACAGCAACTGTACGCCTGCAGATGGCTGATGTGCAGGCACCAAATGGCAGGGCACGGTGGCAGCAGGCAGGCAGGCAGGCAGCAGCAGATGGCACGTGGGAGGCTGCTCGGGGCACTGGGGGGCAGTAACTCGGCCTTCTGGGCAGGAGCGTGGTCTTCCGTGTGTGAACGCGTGGCCAGCTTGATACGGAGTGAATTGGTACGTGAAAATCATGCACGTCTGCGTGGAATCCGAGGAAAGGCCCTCAGCGCGTAAGCACGTCAGCACGCGTACGCGATTTCATTGGTCCAAAGGGCCAGGCGCGTAAGCGCGCCTATGACGCACGGGTGTTTCCCAACCCACATGAAAAAAATACACGTGCCGCGCGAGCGCGTCAGCACGCGTACCCGATTTCATTGGTCCAAAGGGCCAGGCGCGTAAGCGCGCCTATGACGCACGGGTGTTTCCCAACACGCGTGATTGGTCCAAAGGGCCAGACGCGTAAGCGCGTCTATAACGCACGGCCGTTTCCCAACACGCGTGAAAGAAACACAAGCCAGTGTCAATGCGTGTGATTGGAGGCTGGCCCTTCAGCGCCTACACGCGGAAGTGACGCAGGACCTATGGGCCTGCATAAAAGGTACATGTAGAACGCCATTTCCTTGTACGTGCTTTTCGTGGAGAGCGAGTTGGTGTATTCTGTACTTCTTGTCAGTTGACACGCGATTTACTTCACGGCGTTCAAAGGTCATACTCCCTGTTACCTCTGACAGCTTTTTCTCTTTTGCTCTTTTTCCTGGGCCTGTTTCCTCACACAGCGTTCCCTTCTACTGTTGTCCTGTCTCCTCAGACAGCGTCCCATTCTTCTTTTGGCGGGGGTGTTGCCAACGCGCACACGCGCGTCTTTTTGACGCATTTCTCCCTGGCAGACGGTGAGTTGCGCACGCATCTATCATCTGTGCTTGCCCCGTGTGTCACGTACCTCTTCAGAGGTCAATCTAGGCTGCGTGTGACACGCATACGTTCATTACTGTGTTACTGGATGCCACAGCGTAGTGCAGGGTTTTTTATATGCACACGTGGTCTAGGAGGGGTATCGTGCACGTTCCTTAACTTTTTTGGGGTGCCTGTGCGTTGCGTGACCCGTCATCTTTCCCCAGGGTTGTCATATAGCCTTGCCACTGCACTAGGGTACGAATACCATCTGGTACCCAACCCCTTTGACACCCAATTGCCCAGGACAATTGTGCACACCCACTCCCATACGCACAATAACATCAGTGCCATGGTTGGGAGGCGTGCAAGCCGTAAGGGTGGCAAAGGTGGCCGAGCCACACGTGGTGGCCGTGGAGGATCCACTAGGGGACGTGGTTGTGACTTGCAGGGTGCCCCTGTCCCCCCCAGTCTGGAGGACCAGTCAGGGACACCCATGCCCCCCCCCCCAGGTTGAGGGTCATGTGGCTGATACCAACCCTGATCAGCCCTTGTTGGACCAGCCCATTGTGGCACCAGACCTGTCCGAGGGTGACTCCATCGCTGACATCCAGGTCAGCAGGTCCACTGCACGTGCACCGGTGCACATTGGTGTCATCAGGACACGCGCATCTATGCCAGATAGGTCATCTGCTGCCCCCCGTGGGCAGGGTGTGGCTCCATCCACCCCACCTCTCATACACCCTGCCAAGACTGTGTCGGTCCTAGTTCATGCACCTCAGATCAGGCCTGAACCTATCCCTCTACCCCCAATGCCTGCACCTACTCCCATGCTGAGTGTGCAATCCCACACACCCAGTACTGAGTCCACCACGGCTCCTGCCCCTAGTGTCCACAGCGGCGTAGGACACTCTGGATCCCCACCCCCTTCCAAGAGGAAGAGTGCACGTCCGGCACAGGCTGATGCCCCAGGCACGGCTGCACAGTCCGGCCCATCAAGGAAGCCCAGCTTCACAGATGCCGAACTGAATGCACTTGTTCAGTATGTGTCAGACCATGATAGGGAAATGGTCATCGTTGCAGGGTCCAAGACCACACATGCCAGACGCCAGGCACACTGGCAGACCATTGCTGACAAAATATGTGCCCTTGGAGTAGTGAGGCGCACAGCTAGTGATTGCCAGAAGCGCTGGAATGACCTTAAGCGCAGGGCAAAGGATAAGCTGGCCTCAAGTCATGCCGCAACCTTGGTGACTGGAGGTGGGTCCCCAGCACAGGAAATAGAACTCACACCACACGAGTCCGTAGCTGGATCCTACGTCACCGAGGGACAACTCCAAGGTGTGGGAGATCTCCCTGATTACGAGGCATCATCCGGTGAGTGCACATGCATGTGTGTTATATCCATGTGCATGGTGTGTGTGCGAAGCCTTCATGTTGTGTGCCTGTCAAGGGGGTGTGTGGCAGAGTTGATAGTGTCACCCATGTGCCTCATCCAGTATGTCCAGTGCAACACCATGTGCCCACACCACTATCCCTACTGCAACAGTGCACATATGGCCCTACACCATGGAAGTTCCCCTTGAATTGTCATTTTGTCACGACATTGTTGCTCATTCTCCCCTGTCTATTCATCTTATGTCTTACATACCATTCCTACACTTTCCCCCAGCCATTCAAGTTCCATCGTCACATGCCTGACATGCAATGATACCACATGCTAATGCGTCCTCTGTATATACATGGCACTCAACATGCTGTCATACTCTGGAATTTGCCTTGACACCCACCTCCTACCTGTGTGCTCTTGTTCCGTCTGGTTTCAAGCCCCATTCCCTCACACTCCATGCTGCTCTTCATGGTCTATCTTCCCTGACTTCTACTGTTCAGACCATCGTGCCCTACTCACGACACCTGCTTGCAAACAGTCAAATGAGGGCACCCTGCCCTCCAATGCGACCCACCCTATTGCTGACAAGTACATCTGAGCCTACTCAAGGTTAACTCTCACTGACATCTGCTCATACATGCCTTTGCCTGTCCCATGGACCCTTCACATGGTCCCAGTCCTCTCTCCTTGCTCCTCTTCCACCATCAATGGTGTGACCCGTTGGGGTGTACTCTTGGCCTCCTTCCAATCCTCAGAGGCCACAATTGATGTGTATGGTAATGGGAGCATCTCAGTCCAAGGACCTCAGGCCAACCTTATTCTCCTTGACAAATGCTACCCACATCTCATCAACTTCCTTTCCTCTCCTGCTGTCCCCCCTCCTCTCTCCTCATCTATCCTGCACTGCCTCCCTGCACCCTCCCATGATCCTTCTCCGCCTCCCACTCCAACTCCTACACATGCTGCACCTCTGATCTGTAGCACTCCCCGTAAGTCCTACAAGGCTGTCAACCTCCTCCACATTTACACTCCTTACTCTGCCGCTGCATCAGGCATTCCTCCAATATATGTCACTTACATGAGGTAATGCACCTTGACATCCTTGGTCTCATGGAAACTTGTCTGACGGCCAGCTCTGTCTGCATCTTTGACACACTCCTACCTGACGTTCCGGAGATCCTCTCCTTGGCCCGGCACTACTGTGCAGGGGGGGGTGTGCCCTTGCCTTCCCTGAGGGTATTCCTGCCACTGTCACTCCTACGTAGACCTACTCCCCTCTGGAATGGCTTGTTTGACGTCTCTCTCCATCTCACCTCGACATTCACAAACTGTGCGTACTGTGTATCGGAAAAATGGTCAAATGTACTACTTCCTTTCTGAGTGGCCTCACCTCTCCTCCTCACTCATGTCCCCAGACACTGAAATCCTCTTCCTTGGTGATGTACGCATCCACCTGCATGCTTGTTGTCCCCCCCACGTGACTTTTCCGTGACCTCAGCAACTCCCTATCACCCTCTAAACTCCCGTCTGTCCCTACTCATTCTGCAGGGCACACTCTTGATGCTCTGATCTCATCTGACCTTCCCCTCTCCATCCCTCTCTGCACTCCTCTCTCCTGGAGTGATCACTTTCTCCTCTCCTCCCACCTCACCCTCACCACCCCACAGGCAAAGCCACCCTCACCACTGTCACACACCTTCTTGGTATTCCAACCCATGAAGTGTGTGTCAGTCGAGGCTTATGCTGCCAAAATCTCCCCCCCATCCAGCTCCCCCTTAGGCTCACTCCCATCCTGACAGGGCCCACTCCATGCTCCACTCTATGTCAGGTACACTGGATGTCTTTGCCACGGTCATGACAATCCGCCTGAAGCCCCATGCCAATGCTGACTCCTGGCATGACTCGGATCTTGTGAACCCAAAACACAGGTGCCGGGTGGCAGAGAGGAAATGGCCTTCATCATGCTCATCCTCTGGCAAACTGGCCTGCCGCCTGCTCCAAAGGCAATAGCGTCTCACCCTTCTCACCAAGATGAGAGCCCCAATCCAAGGGCACATATCTGCGGCATCTGACAACTCTGCAGGACACATTGAAATCTGCAAGGACCTTGCCGAGCCAGATGCAGTGTGTACCTCCCCTGTCCCCTCCGAGCCCACAGCACTGCATGACTGTCTCTGTACCCCTATAGGCCACCCCCCCAGCACTTGTCTGCGCCTACCACCATCTGCCCTCGACGTTAAGTCCTACTTACCTTGTACAGCACTTCCAGCCGCAACTTCCCCTTGCACTTCATTGTGCCACCCACCTCTGCACTTGCGTTACATGAATGACACCAGCACCAGTAGGATTGTTGAATGGCATCCCCTTCTGCCCCACCACCCCTCAGTGCTCCAATGTACCTTCATACATTTCTGTACAGGTGCTTCACGAATACTATATGATTCCATTACAGGTGATGGGGAGGTGGAATCTCATTGTTTACTGCATTTTGTTAATGTTGACAAGGCACTGTGCATCGTGGCCAATTGGGACTAGCAGATCCATGTCCAACATGTTAACTTCTTGATGTGATGAAGCAATGTCAGGACCAGAGTGGCCAAAATCCATATTAGTTGCCCTCCTCTCCCTCTTCACTTGGTGGCTATGTCACATGCCATGTGTGTGATGGCATGTGCCTTTGACATGGCAATCACCGGCCAATGTGTGATGCCAGTGCTAGGCAGCATGGGGAGCAGGCGTTGCTCTCCATTCTCTGTGTCATCATTGTGTGCCCTGAGCCTCCCCTCCAGACCCAGTGATGGTGAATGCATAGGAGGTTTCCCAGTCATGTGGGACATGTGTCATTGAACTACTGGCTCTGTTGTTCATCAGCCCTTGTTGTATGCCATGGTGCTAATGCCTGTTTCCATTTCTCTCTTTCATGTCTTTGCAGGGGACGACGCACTTGTTGATGCTGGGGATGTGGTGGTGGAGCCGTCCCAGGAGGGCAACCCGGGCCGACCTTCCACAAGTGAGGGACGTGGTGTGTTTGTGGGTGAAAACCCACAAGTGCTGCAGGTCGTGCTGTCGAGGGGTGTCTCTGGGGGTTCCTCCCCCGAGCAGTATTCAGGTGTAGACTCGGAGGATGACACCTATGTGCAGTCGCAGGTGAGTGTTCTTGGGAGAGAATCTCCTCTGTCCGACCCACCTGCAGCCGGGTTATTGCCCTCAATGGGGATGTCAGTGTCGGCAGCTCAGCCTCCGGTGGTTACGGATGCAGGGCCACACCACACAATCTCTGATCCTGTTCCTGGGGCTGCAGATCAGAGAGGGAATGCAGTCCTGCAGCCTGAGGCTTTGCCGGCACAGCAAGGCGCAGTCCGCCTTGCCCCAGGCAGGTGTGGTGCCCGCCAACGTGGTGGCCGTATGCCACCTGGCAATACCGCTTGGGAGCAATCCATCTACGGTATGGCCACCCAACAGGCAGCATCATCCGAGATGATTGCACAGGCCATGGATAGGGTGGCCACTTCCATTGTCCCCCCAGAAAGGCTGATGGAGCGACTGGAGCAGGCTACAGAGTCCATCTGCCAGGCACACAGGGAGGACATGTTGGCGTCCAACATGGACAGGCGGGCAGGACTGGCGACTCTGCGGGAATCACTTTCCATGGAGTCCCAGCGCCACAGGGAAGGCCTGAGGGAAGAATTCCATCACCTCAGGTCGACCCTGTCAGAGCTTGAGGCTTCATCCCATAGAAGGACAGAGGAGCAGCTGGAGCGTCTGACACGGACGCTCTCGGCCGAGATGCAGGCAACTCGTGCGGAGGTCAGGTCATCCCGGAAGTTACTGCATGGGGACCTCCGCATGATTATAATCCAGAACCAGACCTTCCAGACCCGCCTGCTTGCAGCCATGGAGGAGCAAACTCGGGCTTTGCGTGGGCTGCCTCCCATTGTCACACCATCTTCTGAGGCAGCTCCCCCACCTCCTGAGTCAGCTGCAGGGTCTGGCCAGAGTGATAGCGACTCATCTCCCACAACAGAGTAGCCGTGTGGGCCACGAGCCTATGGGGTGTTTTTACTTCCCATGATCCACACAGGTGGATTGTGGCGTGCATCCTGTCCTCGGACCTCATAGGTGGCCCCCCCCTCCCCGCCGGCCCTTTCATGGCCATTTTTTCTTATCATATTTTTCTTTTTCAAGTGTGTTGCCTTGTGTGGGTACCTGGGCATACACTGTATTGTGGCTGGGCACATGCAGGCTTGTCCTGAGTTTGGTTTCGATGCTTGGGTACCTGGCATCCACACCCCTCCTGCTTCCGTTTCCATGGGCTTGCAAAGGGTGTGCCCAAGTGACAGCAAATTACACGGTGACATTGGACTCCCATGAGCTGTTGGGCAGTCCATAGTCAATACTGTGTAGACATTCATGGTGTACATTGTTGTTGCACCTAACTATGCATGATGGTTTGATATGTGCCTCAACTTACATATGTTACTCATGTTTTGCAGGTATTTCACACAGTTCTTCACACGGGCATACTCTCTGGAGTCAGACTACATGTCGGTAGATGTGCAGTGACACTTTTGCGTGGCGCCATCACTGTACATCTGGATGGTGAGGACATACCAGCACAATCAGGTATTGAGACTACCATTGATTACATGCATTGTGTCTTGTTTTGGTGGGCTTCAGGGTGGGTTGGTGTGTAATTTGATTGAAATGACTCTTACACATGTGTGTAGTAGTGCCTCCATCACGGTTAGCTGTTCAAGTGCGGCTATGTTCCATTTGGGGCACTGCAATTTGTGACACCGGTGTCATGTTGTGAGGGTCAGTTTGTTTGCTCTCACATACCATGACATGGTGTCCTCTGTGGCGGGACTGTGAAGGGATTGGGTGACATGGCAATGTTGTCATGTAGCAATTCGCCTGTGTCAATGCATTTTTGATGAATGGAGTTGTGTCTTTTCATAGTTATGCATTGCTGGTGTATGTGTAGGTAGGGGTGCACTCACATAGTGACACTTCCATGTTAACAATCTCAGGCTGATGTGTTTCTGACAGTTTATTGCCAAGAAATGTTGTGACATTGTCAGGTAGTGTCATCATTGATCGTCAGATGGTATGTGCCAGAGCAGTGTGCACTAGCCAGCACTGTGATTCCTAGGTGAAGAAGTTGGCCACCAGTTGCGTACGGGCTGCCTCCCCCCGTGCCCTTTCCCCTCCCATGCGCAGCGGGCGTGCATGTGGTTGTGGATGTGGGGGCACCACCATGTCCACGGGCAGGCCCCGGCGTGTTGCAACGTTGTGCAGGACACATGCTGCCACTATGATCCTGCACACTAGTGGGGGAGCATATAACAGCTGCCCGCCAGAACGGTCAAGGGAGCGAAAGCGTGACTTCAGCACTCCGAATGTGCGCTCCACTATGCCCCGTGTTGCAATGTGGGCTGTGTTGTACCTTACCTCGGGTGGCGTGGTGGGGTTCCGGATTGGGGTCATCATGTGGGGGCTGATAGGGTAGGCACTGTCCCCTGCGGAGGTGGTGATGGGTATCATTAGTGGTGTTGTGACATGACCCTGTATCTGACATGCATGCATGTGCAGTGGCATTCATGCTCACCAAGCAGCCATGTATCTCCATGCCGGCCAGCCTCTAGGTCCCGGCTTAGGGTAGACATTCTGTAGATGAAGCTGTCGTGGGTGGACCCGGGATAGTTGGCATATACTGATGTGATGATTCCCTTGGCATTGCATACAACTTGCACGTTGATGGAATGCCAGTGCTTGCGGTTTCTATAGATGTGCTCTGTTGCCCTGGGGGGACGTAGAGCCACATGGGTGCAGTCAATTGCACCAAGCACTTTGGGGAATTGAGCCACACCATAGAATTCCTGGATGCACGCCCGCCTTTCTGCAGGAGTCCTGGGGAGATATATGTGCCTGCGGACTGATGGCCGTGCAGTGATGATGTTCAAGACCTGGTGTAGACAGCGTGACTGCGTGGCCTGTGACACACCACCCACTATGGCACTTGTCCGCTGAAAAGATCCAGTGCCCAAGAAGTGCAGTACATTCAGGACCTTCTGCAGGGGGCTGAGTGCTTGGGAGCACAGGGTGGGTGATGTGAGGTCATCCTCCCACTCACTGACCAGGTCCAGTATGATGTGTGCTGGAAACCTGTACCTCCCATACACCTGGTCATCAGGCATCCCGAATAGGCTGGTTCTGGGTGAGAAAATTCTGGCCCTGACTCTCCTCCTCCTCCTCCTTTGGTAACCCACAGCCACTGCTGCTAGGAACGGTATGTTCATCTTTGCACTGAGCTTGTAGGATGTTTTCACGTGAATATTTAGACGTGCCGGGTCACGTACGCCTGCTTCCTGCAGGCGTACGTCTTTCCGTATTGCCTGTTGTAATTTTGCACGTGTCGTGGCCGAGCGTGTGTGACTACATGCTCGAGGTTTACCAGGTTAAATGTACGTTATTAATATTGTAATTGTATTCAGATGTAAATGGTAACCGGGCGTTTTTCACGCGCGCTGTTGAATATGCGATTACTCGCTGTGTGCCTTTGGACCAATGAAATCGGGTACGCGTGCTGACGCGCTCGCGCGGCACGTGTATTTTTTTCACGTGGGTTGGGAAACACCCGTGCGTCATAGGCGCGCTTACGCGCCTGGCCCTTTGGACCAATGAAATCGGGTACGCGTGCTGACGCGCTCGCGCGGCACGTGTATTTTTTTCACGTGGGTTGGGAAACACCTGTGCGTCATAGGCGCGCTTACGCGCCTGGCCCTTTGGACCAATGAGATCGCGTACGCGTGCTGACGCGCTCGCGCGGGAGGTTTATTTTTTCACGCGGGTTGGGAAACGGCCGTGCGTTATAGACACGCTTACGCACCTGGCCCTTTGGACCAATCACGCGGGTTGGGAAACGGCCGTGCGTTATAGACGCGCTTACGCGCCTGGCCCTTTGGACCAATCACGCGGGTTGGGAAACGGCCGTGCGTTATAGACGCGCTTACGTGCCTGGCCCTTTGGACCAATGAAATCGCGTACGCGTGCTGACGTGCTTACGCGGCCTTTCCTCGGATTCCACGCAGACGTGCATGATTTTCACGTGCCAATTCACTCCGTATCAAGCTGGCCACGCGTTCACACACGGAAGACCACGCTCCTGCCCCTAAGACCGGAATTCTGCCCCCCAGAGCCCCGAGCACGCTCCCACCTGCCATCTGCTGCTGCCTGACTGCCTGCTGCCCACGTGCCCTGCTGTTTGCTGCCTGCACATCAGCCAGGGGTGCAGTTGCTGTGACCACCCCTGCTGGAACCAAAGACTCCCGACAGCCGTACCATCGCTCCACAGCCCAGCCCCAGGACCCAGTTGGCCACCCACTCCTGCCTCTGGGGTTGCCATGTCAGGGAGCACAAAATCTGGCACGACTGGCAACCCCCGGCCAGGGAGGCAGAGGGGCACCAGCTTCAGTGCCACCGAAGTTGGTGTCCTGGTGGAGCGAGTCCTGGGGCAGTATGATGCCCTCTACGGACGGATGCGCCTCGACAAGGAAGGACGGACCAGGATCTGGACGGACATTGTGACTGCCATCAACGCAGAGGGGGTGGCAGTCCGAGAATTCCATCAAGTCAAGAAGCGCTGGGAGGACTACAGGTCCAGGACCCTGAACAAGGCCCGGCGCCTCGTGAAGGCAGTGGATGCCAAGGGGCGGCGGGGCCACTTGTCGCAAGATGAACTTCGGGTCCTGGAACGCATATCCCCAGCGCTCCATGTCCAGGTCCTTGGGAGGCAGACCCGTCTGGAGTCGAGCGGTGAGTGTACATGCATACTGATTGTAAGCTGTGTGTGTGGTGGTGTGCCAGGAGTGTGCATGTTGCACATGTCTTTGTGTGCCCCATTTTATTCCCCATTCCGAGTGTCCCGCCCTGTGTTCCGCCTACTTTAGAGCTGTGCGCTGCGCTCGGAGTGATAGCGCAGTGGCCGTGGCGCACGCCGTTGGTTGACCTGTGCGCCGGCGTGCGCCGCGCACTTTTTCAGCGCACGTCCTATGCTTTTCTTACGCACGGACTTCCATGAATCGACGTGCGCTGGTTTCCCTGCGCTTTTCGCTATTTTTCGGCGCAGCGCACGTATAGGCCCCTCTGCGCCGGAATTTTCGGCGCACATTTATTCCATGAATCGGCCTGTTGGTTTTTTAGTGCTATTAGTAAGCCTCCTGAGGGCCGGCCCAGTGGTTTTTGTACGGCTGACAGACAATGAACCATGTACCCTTCGATGTTTAGCGGATTAACCAACCAGGTTTCTTGTAAAAGAATCGCATCCCCCTGATTGAATAAGTATGACCTTGTTTCTTTGCCTCTGATGACACTAGAGCCTCTTATGTTCCAACTAAAGATGTTAACATGGTTCTTTCTAAAGTCGTTGTGGGCCCAAGCCCAACTTCTTCAGAACTTCTGACAGTATGTCTGGTAGGAGCATAAGGGTGTTTTCTTTTGTTTTGAGATCTTTTTCTAAACTACCTTGCTTTATGGGGATTGACTCCTTTTGATATATTGTTTCTTTGTTTGGGCATGGGAGAATGCAGTGTTTGGCCATAATGTTGTTTTTCTTATCATTGCATGAAACTTCCAGTCCATAGGATTCCAACTCAATTGAGTTTCGCAAGATATCATTTCTTGCGTTCGCTGAAGTCATAATGAGTTCAACCAGGAATGGATCACTTGACAATGGGAATTTCACGCTTTCAATGTCGTTGGATTTTAAAGAGTGGAGGTCTCCTACTTTTTGTATTATGTTCAGAATCACTCCCCGGTTTAAAGATTTATAGTGGCCTTGGTTTGAGCGCAATCTCAACCAAATCCTTTCATTAGCATTTCCCACTGATGTGTTTTCAGTTGGTTTGTCGCATATTTCGGAGAGTGAGTGGATACCTGCAGCATTCTCCTCACGATGCATCTGGGTATGAAGTTTGACGAATTTCCCTTCTCCGTTTTTGATTTGGTTGTCAATTATTTCAGGTGTGTTTTTCCCCAGCATGTTTGCTGGAACAGTTACACCTGGAAGGGTTGTGCTTGGGTCCTTGAAAGCCAACGACTTCTTTGTTAGAAAGATGGGGGCAATTTTCCTGTTTTCCTGTTGATTTGTGGCAGTGACATTCCCACAAGTTCTTTTTACTACAGGCTGCCTTCTTTTTTGTGTGAAAATTGGGGCCCATTTGACTGCTTTGGCTATGTTCTCTTTTTGAGGTTGAGCGACTAGGTTTTTTTTCCTTGTTGTTTCCTCTAGATTTATCTGTTTTTCCAGATCCTTTCCAATCTCTATGTTTTTCTTTTTTAGATTGTTTTTTTGTCCTGTCAGCTCCTCTGTTTGTAAGCCAATGCTTGCTTTCGTTATTGGAACTATATCGTCCAATTGTTTATCTTTAGTTAAATTGGTCTTTGTAGAGATGTCAATTTTGGCCTTCTGGTTTCCTTTTCCTATTTTGAGTTTATTTTTTTTGTGCCGATATGAGGGGTTTTAGAGTCGCCCACAATGGTGTCCTGTTCCTCACTAATCCCAACGGATTGTGTTTTTCCCTGGATCTTACCTTTTTCTTTTCCAATTTTATTTTGCTTTAGCCCTTTGTTATGTTTACTTTTGTTTTTAGACTGTGAAGATTTAGAGCTCTTTCTCTTTGCCAAGTGATTTCTCCTTTTTCTTCTGCCTCTTGATGTTTGTTCCCCTTGTTCTTGCCATTCCTGAGGTTTTCCTGCCTGATTGGCTTTTTGGTTATCAGATTTAGTTTCTTGTGCATTTTTTCCAATATCTGCCTCTTCCTCTAGTACTGTAGCTAGTCTTAAGAATTCTTCCATTATTGAATCTGAAAGTGGGGTGTCCTCCAATGAGTATTCCTGAATTTTTTCTGGGGTTTCTTCTGTTTGAACTGGGGGCAGTTGTCCCTTCAAGGCTGACAAAATCTCTTTCAAAAGTATGTTGTTTTGGTTTTCAATTTGATTTCTTTCTTTCAGTGATTGCTGGATAGAGGAGATGTCGAGTCCTTGTTTTGCAATCTCAATATTCAGTGCCTGAATTGGGGTGCTCAGTTTTGTATTGATGGCGTTTGCCAGGCCCACTAAAGTAGAGTCACAAAGAGAAATTTCTTTGGTCATTTCTAGCAATGTCCCATTTTGCGATTGGACCTCTCCTTTTAGCATCTCGAAGACTGAGACCAATGAGCTAAGAACAAAGTTCAGTGCTTTCAATGTGTCTGTATTTGAATGTGTTGTTATTTCTTCATCGTCTTTTCTTTCTGAATCCCTTTGTTCCAGCATTAGCTGTACAACAGTTGATGAAGATTGTAGGTTTTGTGGGGTTGGGGTGAATGCGTTGTCTTCCTCAGGTGAGGTACAGGTTTCTTTTTCCATGTGTGCTGCAACAATGTGTATTTCTGTGCTAGAAGTCGGGGTTTGAGAGTGTCTTGGTTCTTCCCAAAGAATGAGGGATTCGCCTTCGATGTCACTATGGCTTTTATGTCGTTTATTCCCGAAATGATTTTCTATTTTGCTTTGTATTTTTCTTGTTGAGATAGTGTATTCCAACCCTTTTTTCCAATTATTCATTATAGCGATATTTGGATTTTTCTCTATCTGACTTTTTGTAGGAGTACTATGTTTTTCATCAGCATGTACCAGAGCTTGGATTTCTTGTCCATTCATCAGATTAGCATTCTCCTGAGCGAGTTGAGCAGTTGGTATAATCACTTCACAGCTTTGATTTAAATACGATCCATTCCCTGCCCCTTCCATGTCTTTGGTGCTACGAAGTTTCATCAAGTTTTAGTTTAATCAACAATCTGTGATGTATACACCGTTTGTTGGTAGAAAGTGGTAAGCGATGTGTCTACACTTTAAATAAGTCTGGGGTAGTTAGTCACTTTACGTCAGGAGTGCTCGCTACCAAGGGTGAAGATGTAGTGCTAAGTAGTCACTTTAGTTATATCAGACCCGAGGAAAGAGGTCTTTTATCAAGTCGTAATTAGACTAAACAGCGTGATCAAAGGATATAATTTCCCGCAGTCTCACGTTGTATGAACAAGTATTGTAAATGATGTAGACCTTACCTCAGGTTCACCTCAGCTCTTATTGGCTGCTGTTGGTTCTCATGCTAATCACATGTAGAATTTTGCGCCAACTGCACCAAACAGCCGCACAACAGTCACTGGGCTTTACTCCAGCCGGGCTTAACGCCACAAGGGTGGTTGCCTTAGTCCTTTGTAGGCGGCCGCGATCACGTGATCCAGTCACGTGTTGCTCCTACCCCGCCTCCTCCAGGAAGCACGCTGATGCGTTGGGAGGAGCGGCAAACACACAGTGCTGGAATGGATGCACTTCCCCCAAAACGAAATGCAAAAACGAAATGCAGCTCTCTTCACGGGTGAGTTTTCCTTCGAACAGATAGCGCCAATTTTTGACTTGACAAGAAATTTACGGTTGCAATTTGTAGTGGTAGATAACATGAACCCAAGATTAATGACCAACAAAAATGTGGACCGTTGAACACAAATATTTGCAATGTCTTGAAAAGTGTATTTCTCGTGCAGGTCGTAGTGCACTACATTCTGTAATAAAATGCACTAAAGTTTCACGAGTGTCTATCAATAGGCAAAATCGACAGAAATTATCGGCTACGGCCAAATGTTTTCGTTTGGCTTGTATGTCCCTGGTGATCCATAAATTAAAAAGTAATCTTAAAATGCCATTATGAAGACTGTGTGAAGGACAACGTATCAAATTGGAAGGCAAGATTTGTAGTTTTTTGTGTGGAAAACAACATCCCTCTATATCATGATACGAAAGGCACAATACCCTGGTGGTTATCCAATCTGACTCAAACAGTTTAGATTTGGCATTATCTGGATTGTGTAATAATAATTCCAGTTAAATGTCTGCCGAGTTTAACACATGATAGACCTTCGAGAGTCATAATTTGATGAATGGGTGATTTTATTTGGTTAAAGTTTTCAGCAAAACATGTAAATTAGTGGAGACCAAACATTTCCTGAAAAGAGAACATAGGCGCCAATTGTACACAGCCTGAAGGGAAACCAAGCCTAATTCATACCTTATCCAGGCGGCATTTATGCAGTTGGGTAGATGTAGTATATGGCGGCAGTATTTAGCTTCCCATTTTGATAATTGAAAAGGTGAGTTGACATTTAATGTTTCTAAACCATATAAAAGAGCCGGTATTATTTTCATATTCCAGAAATGCCATGCCGGCATAATTCAAAATTTTCCGTATTTGTACATAAGAATTCTTGCTTGTGAGATGAATGAAGTAAGCCTCATTTCCACTCGAGCTAGATGGCCTGTTGCTTGAGAAGAGCCCTCGAACAATATGCCAAGATAGGTGTAGTGAGGCACCATTTCTATAGGAGACTGATCGAAGGTCCAGACATAGGATAATGGTCCAACCGCCTAGGTGAATAGACAACAATTTGTGTTTTAGCTATGTTGATTTTTAGCTCATTCTTTTGTGTGTAATTATAAAAGGCATCTAAAAGACACTATAGACCTAGTTGTGTTTTGGAAATAAGAACTAAGTCGTCTGTGTACATAAGTGTTTGGATTAATGGATTATTAAATTTCGGTGAATCCGATACAACATTGAATAAAGCAAATCTAACATACTGGATGAAATAATTGAAAGTCACAGAGGCTAAGAGGCATCCTTGTTTTAAGCCCTGTGAAGTGTTAATCTGGTCTCTTAATAAACCATCTAGAGAAAAACGGACTCGAATAGAAATTTGTGAATGCAATGAATGGATAACATCATATAGTGTTGCAGGACAATGATCTTTGCAGAGCTTTGAGAATAGGATCAGACGACTCACCGAGTCAAAGGCAGCATATAGGTCGACAAAAGCGAAAGAAAACCTGCTGCTTATGCATGTGGCATCGCATTTGATGGAATTTAAGGTAAAAATGTTTATGGCTGTGCCCATGCCCGCAACTAATCCTGTCTGGTGGGGGTCACAGAGCTGGGATTGTAGAGCCCAGGCATTAAATTCAGAAAGGATTAGTTTAGTAAAATAAAATTCCTGGCGCATCCAGTAAGGCGATGGGCCGATAGTTAGAGGGCACAATGCAATCACCTTTTTAAAAATAGGAATGATTATTGAAGTTTTCCAAGACGGTGGAATGAAGCGTGTTCTTAATATTTCGCAGAAGATTTTGTATAGAATGTTAGCCCATTCATCTGGATGAGATTTGAACATAAAGTTCGATAACCCATCCGGGCCCATCGCCTTGGACGAGCTAGCCTGCATTATAATGACTCAAATAGTGTCTGGAGACATCTGTAGGTGCCATGAAGATGGAGATGTAGATGTATAAACTATTTTTGAAAAAGCTGGGTCAGCATACAAAGATGAAAAATGGTTGACCCAGTCTGTTTCATGGACGCCGTCGATGTGTGCGTCTCCTTGTAGATGGCATTTTCGGTTATTCAGCAATTGCCACATATCAGAGGAGTTTTTATTGGACATGGCTTTTTGCATCGCTTCACTCTCTTGTTGAAATTGAGAAGCTTTCTGACTTCTCAACCAATTTTTGTAACGGCATTTAGCCGTTTTCAGATGTTGCCAGCAGTACGGGTCTTGTGATAATGAAAATGTTTTCTTTCGTTTTTTTAACTCAGCTTTGACTTGGTGAGTATCTGCCACAAAGGTATGAAAATGTCGAACTTGATTATGAAGTGGAATTGTAACAGCCTTCATAAATGGTTTTAATAGATCAGAATATTGCTCAGTATTGGAATCCGATGCATTAAAATCAACTATGTTCTTAAAGGCAATTAGCGTGATTGTGTTCCACCGGAGACGACATCTTGCTGAGTTGACTGTCGCCTCTGCCTGCAAAACTGTCTTTGCTCTGATTTTAGAAAAATCCCAAGCAATGTGTGCAACTAACAGTCTGTGGTCACTAGGTCACTATGAGATTGATCACTAATGATTATTTTTTTTACACTTTGAAAGAGTTGGGGACTCATGTATATATAATCAATGGTGCGTGTGCTCAACTCATGGTGCAAAGTGTGGTTAGGGGGCAATTCCCCATCGACAGAACCATTGAGCATATAAAAATTTAGATCTTTCATAACATTGGCCCATCTCTGCACATCACGGTTATTACAGGGCAGGTTCCAGCAGTCCAAATTAAGGTCACCCACAATAATTGTGTGGGTGATTGTATGCTTCAACAATATCATTTCCAAAATCGTGGTTAAACCATCATAGAAGAGTTCATCTGACATTGTGGCGGTGTTGCGGTATATGTTAACTAGTGCAATCACCTGGGTATTACTAATAATTTGGACTAGCTGGAACTGAGCACCAACGGATGACCAGGGCTTAACAGTGAAACCATTAGAAATTTTCACTGCTACAAGAAGGCCTGAAGATGGTCTGCCTCTACTAGGGAGAGCTGGAAGCAGAGTAATACCATAACCATCCCATAGTGGAGGAGTGATGAGCCAAGTTTCTTGTAGTGCTATTGTCAGGAATGGCACTCTAATAAGAGTGGCACAAGACACCCAGAAGAGTTTGGGTGCTGAAATAAAGTGGACAGACAAGTACACACACTGCAGAACGGAAAGAGAACGAAGAATAGGGAAGAGTAGCAAGGGAAAAGGTACAGAGTGAATACCCTCTAGGGGTGTATGCAGAATAGGAAAAGAGTATTCCACGAACCTTGGAAATACTCTAGCCTTCTGCACAGTTTGCTATAACAGAGTCCCACGCTGTTTGCTCATGACTTGGAACAGCAGCTATGGGTGTCTGTAATGTAGAAACAAGACAAAGGAAGGGGCAGAGGTTGACTGATGGGAACCAACAGACAAGCTCTGAACAAAAGGGTCAACAAACAGTACAAGAGATGTTACTACAGACAAATCCAGGAAAGGAGGATATAGCAAACTAGCAGAAGGTATAGAAGGGAAAGTCGAGTAACAGGAAAGGATAGCAGAGGACAGTAAGGTACAAGGTAGAGAGCTCCGAGGAGCAGGGAAGTAGTGAGTAAGTCCACAGGAGTAGGACGGTAAGGTAGAAAGCCAGAGGAAAAGGCTTTAGGGCAGCCGGAGAGAGGTAGGCTGTAGAGCAGGGAGCCCAGAGGACAAGGGCTAAGGCAGCCGGAATGAGGCAGGCTGTAGAGCAGGAAGCCCAGAGGACAAGGGCTAAGGCAGCCGGAGTGAGGCAGGCTGCCGAGCAGGAAGCCGAGAGGACAAGGGCTGAGGCTGGAAAGCAGCAGAGCGAGATCAGCTGCAATGTGGAGAGCCCGCAGGGCAAGGGCGGAGGCTGGAAGGCAGCAGAGCAAGATCCGCTGCAATGTGGAGAGCCCGGCAGGGCAAGGGCAGAGACTGGAAGGCAGCAGAGCGTGATCCGCTGCAATGTGGAGAGCCCGGCAGGGCAAGGGCGGAGACTGGAAGACAGCAGAGCGTGATCCGCTGCAATGTGGAGAGCCCGGCAGGGCAAGGGCGGAGACTGGAAGACAGCAGAGCGTGATCCGCTGCAAGGTGGAGAGCCCGGCAGGGCAAGGGCGGTGAGGAAGGGAGCCTGGAAGGCTAAGGCTGGAGGCAGCAGGGTGGAGCAAGCAACAAGGCAGGGAGCCCAGAGGAGCTGGACTGAAGCAGGAGCCCAAAAGGCTAGGGCTGTAGGCAGCAGGGTGTAGCAAGCTGCAAGGCAGGGTCCAAGCAGGAGTGATGGTAAACAGCATACAAGGATCCGAAGACAGACGCGAAAGGTGGAGGAAGGACTCTTAGATGCAAGAGGCTGAGCCACTGCAGGCAGCAGCCTTTATACTGCCTAGCCCAGCACAGAGGCAGGCTAATTGGTTTCACCTGGCGAATCACACCTGCAGGCAATCGGCCACCTCCCTTTCTGTTCCTGGGCTGGTGGAAGCAGGACCAGACTCTAAGGCTTCTGGGGGGTGTAGTTCCATAGAAAACCAATAGGAACGGCCAGGAAACAATGCTTGCGGCCAGGTGCATTATGGTATGCGTAGTTAGTTGACAATAATCATTAAGCAGCAAAGTCCAAATGGAGCATAAATGGATGTGCCCATGGCGCAGGCATGACAGCTATCACATGATGGATACCTGTCAAATTAGCAATGGATGAGTGCAGATGTGAATGGCCTCTGGTGTTCCAGCTTGCGATTTTCAGGATGGAAGGGGCATGCGACGTTAGTGGTTAATGCTGTTGGGTGGAAACACACTGGGTATCTTGGCTGGCTCTATTCGTGCCTTGGTAAATATTCGGCTTCAAGATGGTATTTTGAGTTTTGGGTAGGACGCATTCCGGATCCACTGCTAAGAGAAAAACCATCTCAAACAACTGCATCCTGCATCGCCAGATAGAGTCCCAAACTACTCCAGAAGGGATCCATAGTCGCACTACTGAACGTGTGAGATCAGATATGAACTCAATTTGGTCGATGTCTTGTGTTGTCAAGTTGTGCTATTCAGGGACATCACCAAAGAGGTTCAGTACACTCTGACGATTCAGGTCGTAGCCTGGGAAATTCCCATCTATTCATTTCAAAATAAATGTATGAAAATTTGCCTGGCGTGGATGCAGATGGCGTGAGGCTGGTTGCAAGCTATGTTCCGTGGCATCCATTTCAATTTTGAAGGGTCTGAGCCTGGGCTTATTCTGGAGTGTGCGCGACTAGGTTCCTCCCACACGGCTTGATCAGTATATAAAGGGGTATGTGGAATATGACCACTGAAACCAACCGCGGAGGGAGGAAGAATAGTTTGCACTCCTCTTTGTGGATTAGAGGAGGTAGAAAGAACTTTGGCCATGCTTGTGGCTAGGTATTCATCCACTCTCTGTTTGAAGTTCTCAAACACATCTTGTGATGTTGGTACAGCGCCTTTTTTGTTTACGTGAACTTGCAGACAAAAGATTACAGATTGCAGAGAGGGTGGCAAAGTGACAGGCAAAAAGTCCTGTACAGTTGAGGGCTGAATTGGCATAGTTAATGGACTCTGAACTGCGGAAGCCGGTATCAGGCCGTTAAGCGTATTAGGATTGGGGAGAAACAAAGCAGCATTTTGTTTGTTTAATGGGGCTTGATGGTTTTCTGCCTCCTTAGTTCGTTGTATGGATAGTACTAACTGTGAAAGAGGCGAAAGAGATCCACCTACTTGATCTTTATTGAGCGAGCTTGAAGTAGCCGAGGTCACCAGTGGTAAAGTTGTGGGGAGTAAAGGCACTGGAGCTGAGAAGGGTACCTACTCATTCGAAGCAGCCGCTTTAGCATGCAACACAGTTGTTTTGCTCAGTGCCTCAAAAAAGGAATTGAGTGTTTTTTTGGTGTGTTTCTCATTTGCCATATTTTTTGTTTTGTTCAACAGAGACAGGGGCTTCTTTTTAGCAAATTTAGGATTCCTGACTTTGAGCACATCTGAGTGGCTCAAGCATTGGCCCGATGGTGGCTCAGTTACTGGTACCAAGTTCACATTTTCTGCCTCTTCAGAGCTAACATGGGGCGGGTGAGCAATGGTTACATTCTTTGTATTAGGGATTGGGGGGGCACATGCTGGTAATAGGGCGTATGATGCCAGAAATCAAAGGTAGAACACAAGAACTAGGAACTATCTCATGATTGGAGGTGTATGCTTCTGTGATGGACTTGGAAAGATTCTGAACATCAACATATTCGACCGAATTACCCAATGCATTAGAATCATTAGACAAATGAATACTCTTAGACTGTATGGACGAGTAATGCACTGATGACCACTTCGTCAGTTCATCAAATTGTTTTGACTGATGAGAAACCTATCAAGGGACTCAAAGAGTTTACACAAACTCATAATGGTGGTATTATTAGTAGTAAGGGCAGGTTGAATCATAGATGAGTGTTGTAGAAATAAATCAGACGGAACTGATTTGGTTGGTCTGGGTGTGGGTAAAGCAAAAGAATGGAGCATGGAATTGCGGATGTCTACCTGGGACTGGAGGTTAATTGCATCGTCCTCACTTTCATAAGAACCCTCACCGGGTCGGTCATCTCCCCGCCATGATATTGATGATTCACATTGACTTGCATGAATAGATAGACCAGATTGCTCATGGGACAAAGGTGGAAAATTGATTGGGGATATGACAATGTGTGAGGATGATAGTCTCGGGCAATTCTTAGTAGAGGCTAACATCGTGTTGTCAGAGAGTGGTTGGGGGTTTACTCTAGCACATGGCGTGTTCAAAGGAGCTGGCACATTGTTAACCTCTCAAGGGCAAGATATGTCATTACTTGCAATAGGAGACAAAGACGATATAGAAACAATAGATTCATGTGTACGCTTGTCAAAAGTGAATTTAGATTTTGGGCAAGAAGACACACAGGTTGGTGTGATAGAAATAGCGGTGTAAAACGTTTTGGGGGGACTTCAGACTCTGCCTGGCTGGATTGCTTAGACATTAATGATAAAGTGGAATATTAAACGGCATACTTGTTGTTAGTTTATATGCTATTATTAAATGCAGGTCACAATAAACAAGACACAGAACAAAATTGCTCACAAATCAAACAAGGTATGCACTGAGGAAGCAATCGGTAAATGAATTGTGAAAGCAATAATTTACGTCTTATTTTCAACCAAATATCAGCTCATAAGTGAACGGCACCCGCTAAATAATTAACACGCGGCCGTTTTGTACCGCACCACTGCACCCCCGCACGGCTAGGCGGCCAAGCCTTACTCTCCCATTACTCCCACGAGTGCGCGCTCGCTGTGCGCGTGCGCGCTCGTAATATGGGAGTTGGTAATGACATTGGGAGTGGGCGTTGCATTCCTTGACAGCCACACTAATCACTCGTAAGTCCTTCAAACAGGCACAGTCAAGCGCAGACAGCAAGGCGAATCCGGCAGCAGCAGCACAGTGTAGCGGCCAAGTGGTACTCTCCCGGTACTCCCACAAGTGCATATGTTTACTACATTTATAGAACAGCCCCTCTAATCTGCATGCTCGCTAGTGCAACACACACTCTTTGTGGCCTTGGCTCCATGTGACACGCATAAAAAAAGGAAGAAGGGAGAAGGTTTGTCAATCAACCCTTGCCTGATCCTGCCACCGCCACTTGGCACACTCCCTGGACTGAGACGCTTTGCCCTCTCATGACCTCTCAGAGCCAAGCACGTGGAGCATCACCCTGTCTCTGGAGACAAACACAGATGGTGAGCCCACGTGTGTGACTGGGTGAGCTTGGCATCCACCACACAAGGGCCAAGAGTGCCTTTCAACAGGTACGGACTGGTTGTTGGCCCTGGGCACCACCCAGATTATCAAAAAAAGTTGCAGGAAATGTGATGCTGAACAGCCCACTCTGCTATCTTCTCTGCTCCCTCATTCATGCATGCCGGTCCACCGCGCTGCTGCCCGATATGGATGAGCCACCACTGGTATTTTGGATGGTGGCCCCGATTTCCCATACCTTCGGCGAGATGGGCAGATTGAATGGGCCTGGATGTCCTAACCTCGGGATAAGGGAAGACTTAATGGGTCTGCCAGAGCTTCTCCGGTTGGAAGCTGCCTGTACAGCATGTGATATCAGTTATTGCTCCATTCCTCTAAGAGTCATGGGCTCAGTGTGCTGCTTCCTTCCACCTAACATTGATTGGCATCACTGCCATTCTTTCCTGATGCTTGCCTGAGGCTGCCTCTGTGCCTGATCTCCATGCTTTACTCGTCACCCATCGGGGGTCAGGCCTCTTCATTGTGTGACCAGTCATTCATTGTTAACTGGTTGCACAGCACAGGTGAGCACATTATTGGAGTCCTGCCCATACACTGATAGGATCGCCTGCGTCAGGCAGTTAGAGGTGTGGTCCTATCTTGCTCCCCACGTTTAACTCAAGAATGTGTTCACGACACCTCCCCTAAAGTCAACTTGGGCTGACGGGCTGGAAGAATCATCGTCTTCCTGTAGCAAGTGTGACAAGGCCCAGATCCGTTGCCAAGCCCGGGTGGAACCGCCCTTACCCTGGCACCCACCTTCATCATTCAAACACTCAACAAAGCAGCAACATTGTGTGGACCTTGTTCCACTGCATGGGACCATATGATGGATGTATTAGTTCTTAGCACTCCCACAGAGCGGACGTCACATCCCTCTTTCATTCAAGAACTGATTATGTAAGTGGCTTCTATCTGGGATTCTTGAAGTTCGGTCTAGAAAGAAGCAACTGCTTGCCTGCTCACAAACCCCCAGCCCTTCCCACCTTTCCAAAATCCACCGTGAAGCCCTGTACGCCACAGACGAGGCAACAATCCCAAGCCCCGTTCATTGAAAGATACCAATACCTCATAGGAGATGACGATTCCAGGACTTGTTCGTTGACCATTTAGAAAGTACAAATCTAGTTACAAATGGCAGTGTAGCACTTTATATAAAACAGGGGAGGTAGAGAATGAGGTTAAAAGAGCACTCACTGCAAGGAGGAGCAGAGAGGCGATTCTGAGCTTGTGCACAAGACTACCCGTCAGGGAGGTACAGTTTGGTGGATACCAGATTGCTTAGATGAGGCCATGATCCAGCACCTGCTCCACTGAATATTGCACAGTTCACATCCCGCTGAGTACATCACAACTCCACGATGGTCACTGGAGGAAACGGAGAGGGAGGAGGGAGACGGAGGGGAGAGAGAGAAAGTGGGTGGAAACATATTAATGAGGCACAGGGAGAGAATGTGAGCGAGAGTACCAGTGAGAATGCCACAGGCTATCTGGTCTGTAGTGATAAGAGAGAACTAGTTAGCACTGACGGTGCCCCGTGGAAGCTCTCCTACAGACCAGCACTCGATTACCACCACATCCATCTTCCTTGTCCCAGCCCTTACTAAATGAGCATTCCGCCTTCTCACTGGAATGATTCTAAGCTTGCCCCTCTATTTGAACAATGCTCCTCCGCTTCTGCTCCAGCACACATAAGAGGAGAACTCAGCAATAATCCCTGCTAGCCCTCAGTCAGGTTTGAAGTGGCAGCTTTCACCCAAAGTGGGGGTGAGATGAAGGGTACAACGTTCTTTCATTGCAGGAGGATTTTTCACTCGTTTTTTTACCGCAATTCTTTTGCCGAAAAAATTCATCTAATCTTTTTGGGGGGGGTTAGAAAAATATACAAATTGGGTGTGGGTGTACGAGAATATAAAAAAAATGAAGTGGGATTGGGATGTGGGGGTGAACCCCCCCCAAAAAAGGAAAATAAATTCGATGAGTTGTTTCGTAAAAAAATCTGTGGTAAATAACCCCCTGAAAAAACATCCTACGATGAAATGACATGGAACCGAGATGAAGTACCAGCTCCCATAGGCTCTGCCGGGCCCCTCGTTGAACGTGTATGCGTGTCGGATACGGTTAGGGTTACCACCTTTGTTTGAAGCAAAAACCGTACTTGAAACCACACGCACATTGTAGAAGCCCCGCCCCTTACCACAGCCCATTTATAGATTTGAAAACTGTAGTACAATAACTAGAGAAGAGAAAAACAATCATGCTTGCAATTTTTTTTCATGTACCTATGTTCGTTTTTTAAAAAGTAATCTGCATTATTAAAATAAAAAATAATTATGTAAGGCTGAAAATAATAATGAGTTATATACCATACTTTTCTGGACCTAGGAAAGATGAAAATCTGGGCTGGTTCTGGAAAATGTGTTCTACTGACTGTCAAGCTATTCAGATCTTTACAAGATATGCATTAACCTACTTGACCATCTTGCCAGATCAATAGATGACACTTATCATTTCATTTTTGAATGTAGTCTAAGTTTTAAAGGCAGCTGTTAAACATTCCTATAATCATTATCAATTAATACAGTAAAATTCCAATGACTAAATTTCTTCGTGACAATTATCACAATATAATAACATTCTGTGATTGTCTTAGAAAGAGAATGATATTAATACTTATGATGACATTCATCAAATACCAGGCTTGATGCAACTAATGACATGGAACATTCCAGTACAAAAATCCAATCTACCTCTTATATAAAATATCAATTTACCACCACCTTGCTCATATCTATTTCATCATGTTTACACAAATGTGCCGTAGATCTTCTCTGAGTAGCTATTTATAGAGAACACCCCATATATACCTAAATGCTAAAAATGGTATAACCACATGAGTCTCATTCAAAAATATAGACTTACTCTTGTCCTCATTCCTCTATAGGACATATTCCAAAAAGACAGGGGCAGAAATCAACTGTCTGCATTCCGAGAGATGTACATGTTTCTGTCCTTCCCGTCCCCTAGAGCAGACTATCTTGTGGTATGTATCCATTCAAGACTTAAATCATCTTAGATATTATCCTCAGTTCTGCCATATTTCAGTTTCTTCTCGTCAAGCTATAGGAATCAAAGAACTCTGAGCATTGTTTATTATCACCAAAGTATTCAATAAATTGAACAACTAATTCAGTGGTCAAGGGAAAATTCCATTCCACAGTAATATTAATTTCCATCAGAATTATATTAATTTTGTCAGATGAGGTAAGAGGCTGAGTGTCGTACACTGACTTGTAACGCAATTATCCCAATTCACCCAGGCCTTTCACAGATACTGGCCTATTATTAAATCTCCCCATTTTATCTTTGTTGTTGCCAGTCCTAAAGATGACCATCAATCTGGGCTTTTTTACACATTAGTACCCAGCAAGGGCGCAATCAGAATGAAACAACCATTCTGATTGGCCCTCGCCGAGGCATTACCCGGCCGGGAATCCCTCGGCTGGGATTCCATGGCCATTGTACCCTGTGGGGGGCGTGGCAGCCCCTCGGCCAATGAGGAGGCTTGAAGTGGGGCCATCCCCGCTCCAAGCCTCCCCACAGCTGAGAGGCTGCCTTCGCTCCCCGCCGGGGACTCAGGTAAGGTTTTTTTCTCTTTCTTCCCTCCACCCTGCCCTCCCCACCCCACGTGCCTTCTGCCTCCTTTAACCCTGGTGGGGGACGATGGCAGCCTCCAGCCGTGTGGAGGCTCGGGGTGATCCATCCCTGCTCCGCGCCTCCAAACGGCTCAGGTAATGCCCCAGGGCCCTATGAGGTTAACTATGGGCCCCGGGGCATTACCTTAGTCTGTAATGCCCCCGCCGCTTGGGTCATATTGCTTAATTAAAATCCTTCTATGAGTACCATTTATGCATTAGTTGAGAGCAAAGTGAAATGCAAACGATAAGTGACTAGATGGAAACTATAGCCTGTCAGAAACAGCACAAGAAATTGTTTCTTTCTGTTCAACTTTTGCTGTGCTTTGGGTCTGTAGTTGCCCATGGAAATACTGCATGCATATTTATTTTCCTAGCATTTTAGAAACCTAGCAGTAATAAGATGGAAAACGTAATACAAACAGAAATTATTCTTTTAACAAACAAATTGTGTGCTGTGAAGCTCCCATTCCAAGTGCTGGAACAGGGGTCAACGGCCTGGCAGCCCAAGTTAACGGCCCGAGCAAAGCGAGGATCATTAACAATTGTTCTGGGCCATTACCCACCATTCCAGCTCTTGGAATGGGGGCTTAATGCCATTAGCACCCCTGGTTACCAAAGCGGTAATACAAGGTGCTAAAAGAAAGTATTTTTAGCCACTGAAAGGGATGCCTCACATGTCCCATTCAATGACTGAAAATGCTGTGCTTTGATGGACACCATGAAAAGGGAAGGCGGGGCTCCATAGAGAGCCCCTCTTCCCTTTCTATAGAGACCTGAGAAGCTGGGAAGCTGTGGCAGTGAGTGGTATGATGGATTTCTAAACTCTGACCGGATGGGCAGACGTTTAGGAGGCCACCCTAGTTTAGTGGAACATGGGAACCTTCTGGACAAGCCAGACCAATCTAGGTAGCTTGGCAGGCAGTCAAGACTAAGTCTCAGAAGGGGTGAGAGTGATCGGAAGCCCACAATGAGCACACACAGTAACAAATCACAAATTACTCTTAGACAAGTGTATATGAAAAATATCTATACATTTATTGTCGGCCGGACCAATCGACACAAGTAAATTTCAGTTATTTAAAAACAGTTACCAGACAAAATACTCTACTTTTATCATTATTATTTATTTATTTGTTTCAGTTCATACAAGAATCTTTACAAAAACATAACTTACTTTTACATTACATTTCACTTACATTTTACCTCATACACACATACACATTACTCCTCGTACATTTCATATCATTTCATTTAATCTCTTCTATCAACGGTTTAAAATATAATTGAATACAGTAGAATATAATAGAACCACCCCTGCAGACCCTTGTTCTCTCTTAAAATCTCTTAAAACAATAAAACATTTAAAATTTAGCAATAGGAGAAAACAGTATTTCTACGTGTAGCAGGACTGTCCCGTATTTTATCAATACGGTATCTAGCCTCATACGCTATGATCCTCGTAGGCATCGGTCCTGACTATACTCAAGTAGTTTACTGTAGCACTATTTTCTCATTTAGCACTTCCACCTTGCTGAGATCAGCTTCCAGATTTGATATAAAGCCACGTGGACCCTCCGAGGTCAGTGTTTGGGCAAAATTCACAAACCTCCTCTGTTTTGATGGCATCGTATCTTCCTATAAAGTGTCCCGGCAGTGTCATGTATGCTTCTCCCATCATTGGGCAAAGTGTCAGGACGTGTCGTGGTGTTTCTATATGTTCGTATGACCTACAGATTGAACACATTCTTTGTTCTCTTGGAATCCTTGCCCATGCACCTTGGAGGGCAAGTACCAGGAATTTGGTGACCGTCAGCTGCAATCTGAAGTACTGTATAGTGGGCATTGCAAAATGTATCTCTGTGGTTCGAGGTATATGTGTCTGATCTTATTTGCATATTTGTAGTGACTTAGTGTTTCGAGGTGGGTGGAATTATTGATCCAGTCCCACTGTTCAGTCTTCTTTTTATATACGGTTTTCAGTGTACCATATCTCGTCCTGTGTGCAAAGTCTGGGGACCACCCAATGCTAACATAATTCTCTGCATTCAATTCCACATAATTACAGGCGGACAGTGTATCGTGTGTCATTCCCAAAAAATGCAGCAACGGGCACTTCGGCTGGGATCGAGATTTTATATAAAGCAACCCTCTGAGTTTTGGTACTTGACTCTTCAGGGACACTCAACCCAGCTCCAGACGGATATGGGCCATAGACGTGGTCTGGGGTAAATGTAGTAATTTCCTCCAAAAATGACCCTCTACTACATTTAACAATTCCAGATGCTTCATAGTTAGGGCTTATATCCCATATGGAATTGCAGTTGTGAACATCTATTTATAGAGTTTAATGACCCCCACCACTGAGTATCCTGTCGTTTTTTATGCACACTTGTTTATTACAGCTGTTAGCTGACTAGTCTTTTTTTCTGCTTCCATAATGGTCCCATAATCCCCTCCCCCCCCTCAGCTTCTGTCCGAGTTAGGGGTAGCTTTGTACATAGTCTATGTTGTGGTCTGTGTCTGCCAACATGTTTACCTTATTGATCTTTCCGCTCGTCACTACCATCATCTTATTCTTATCGTTGTTAATTATAAGGTCATTTTGTTTTGCATATTCACACAGATATTTGTTCTTATTTTTTACTCCCCTAAACATACGGTCCAGTAGGACCAGATCGTCGGCATTCAGTAGGCTAGCTATATGTCGGGAACCCAGCTTGATTGGGCATCCTTTGACCACTAGAAGTCGTACAGGAAGGTCTGCCAAGTAGAGATTGAATAGCAGTGGCGCCAAAGAACACCCTTGTCTGACTCCCTTGTTAATCTCCATTGGGGACGTCACCGTCCTGCATTATTCAGTCGCACTTGGGCTTTGTCATTGATGTATAGTTGGATCATCATGTCCAAAAGCCATTCCGGGCATCCCCATGTGTCTAGCTTCTTCCAAAGACGTGTGAAACAAACCGTATCGAATGCTGCACTAAAATCAGCCCATGTCACGTACAATAGTGGGTTATCTTATTTTTGCTGCCTCCTGGAACAGAGTATCTAATACCCTGATGTTGTGCACAGTGGCCGAACCTGGACGAAAACCTGTTTGTGTGGGATGAGGTATATTGCTTTCGTCTGCTCATTTTTGTAATGCTTTCAATACAAAATTTGCAAACAGTTTACCAGGTACGTCCAGAAGAGACAGTAGCCTATAGTTCGAGGGGCTCTCCCTGTCACCCTTTTAGTAAACTGGCACTATGATCGCCTGCTGCCATATAGCTGCCACCTTTTTTTCTTTGCATCCCTTATCAAATAAAGTTTTTAGCACACCCACCCATGACGCTGGGCCTGCATTAAATACTGCATTCGACAAACCGTTAGGTCAAGGTGCTCGGGAATCCTTTAGCCCCAGCATTGCAGTGTATATCTCTACCGTATTAGGAGGCCGCATCCAGTTCCCCTCATAGTTTCCACACTCCATTACAGCTTCTATGGTTACAAATTGTGGGAGAGCTGTAGCAAGTCAGGAAGGGGCTTGAGAAGATGAAGGATTGGTTCTCACTATTGCAGTAGGATCTGCCCTTGGCAGCAGAGCAGCTTTCAAAAGGTGGGACTAGCTAGAGAGCGCAGGCTAACCCAGCCAAAAGCGAATACATTTTTAGGGATATTCGTGCATAAAAGAGATTGGTTGTGCCAGGGGGCCACCAGTAAGTGATGCAAGTACTCACCAACCCTGAGGTAGAGCTGGTAAGTTCACTGGATGGCCCAGGAACACTTCCGAAGGGGCTTGTTCAGTGGGTAAGCAGGGGGTGTTGAGAGTAGTTGTTCTCAGTGCTCCAAAGGGGCAAATCGCCATGGCAAGCCTTATTGATCGATGAAGAAAACAGGGGTCTGACGGGACAGCAGATGGCGAACGGTGCCAAAACCTTCAAGTGCGTCTCCAGCAGATGTATGAGTCAATTTCTTCATGTAGGATACCTGGCTCCTTCTGTAGTTCAGGGAGAACTCAGGTGATTGACCTGGAATGGATGCAGAGCCCCTTATCCAAGATTAGCTTTGCACCAAAATGGAGGACTTCCAATCGAAGATCTGCTCTCATGCAGGCGTCCCCGCCATGGACCAATCACAGCCCACGGTGGTCTCAGTCATTCAAGCACTCCATACATCCTGGAACCAGTAGTGTGGATTGGGTCCAGGCAGTCCCAACCCGCTTCCTGGGCATACACACGTGACAGGCAGAAGCCTGCGAAAAAGATCGGTTTTCGCGGGAGGCTGCATGCCCAAATAAGGAAAACCGGGTTAATCACCTGGGTGAAGGCAAGGGACCACATGGCTATGGACAGAACAAAAGACTTTTTGGCTCGACCATTTTCGGACCTGGCCACTGTCTTGAACCAAACGTGGTAAATACGATTTGATTCCGAAAAAAGACGTAAAACACTGTCTAGGGCCATACAACAAAAAGGACCCCAACGTACGGTACTGGAAGTTACAATGTGCACTGTTAAAAAGTTACCAAGAAATGGCAATATAGTTGAAAGCTAAGGGAAACATAGTTTCCTAGTACTGACAGTCTGAAGGCATGTCAGTTTCCCCATTACAAGTGGTCAAGAGCCCAAGGGAGAGCAGCTGAAGGCTGTGCTCCACTGGAAAAAGTCAGGGTAATAAAGCCAAAGAAAAGCTTGGGGAGGTCTACAAATGGAGGGAAAATTACACATTGTTTCAATCTTTCCTAAAAGCGGCCTGCACTGCCGCAACAAACAGGTAAGTGGGTTAGGAAATGGTAAAAAATAATAAGGGGATGCAGGGTGGGAGAAGATGGTGACAGAGGGAACCAGCCATCAGGCAGCTTGGAACGCAGGCTGAGATTTGTGGTTTCAGCCCGTGTTTCTAGCCACCTGATAGGCTGCTTTCCCAATGCCGGGTGCTAATGCTCTTTAGTGAATGCATGCTTGCATTGCACCAAATTATTTTTCAGAGTTCCAGAGTTGTGTGCATTTATCATCAATGGTAATGACAATGATGTGTTATTTATATAAGTTTTTTGCCAAAGAACTGTACATAGAGCATATTTACATACAAGTATCACCCAATCGAAATTGATACTCATTTATTGACCTCAGAAGGATAAAAGACTGAATTGGCCTTGCCGGGATTCGAACCTGCGACTTGCAGATCTCTCGGACATTGAATCCGGACATATTAGTATATTAATATAACCTGCTGAGATATTTTAGCGGAGCATATTGCATCAAGATGCATCTATTTGGTATGTTCATACATATTAATGTGTGAGAGGAGGTTTTTCACAAATTTAATTACTTGTTTGAAGCCAGACATCTTTGCTACACAACTGCTTTAGTTGTGTTCTATTCATTTTCAAATTTAGTAATGTTCTGATTGCCTTTCACATACTATTACACTCTTGCTAAGGCAAATAATGTTTACTTTTAACGTTTAATGCACACTCCAATTATTAAAACAGTGTGCAAATTACTGACAAGTCAAAACCTTATCTGGGTCATGGATGAGAATGCAATGTCTAGTTTAAATGTCCATTAAAACTTAACATACAATCAATGTTGTAAATGGTACTATAAATGGTCAGCAGCTTCATGGCACTTGCTACAGTGTGAGTGATTGTCATTACAGCTATCATAGTGGTCACAGCTTCAAAACTACACTTTTAAAAACCTGACTCTCCAGTCAGTGCAAGCACTGTTGCAAAACAATGTTATTGTAAAAATCATCTCAATTACATAGACGTGAATTACAACGCACAACCAACACGTTTGGACCACATACAGGCCTTTTTTTTTAAGGCAAAACACAGAAGCAGAAAAACCTTAAGAGATTGTAGCTGTTTTAGCATGGACATACCAGTTATTTTAGTTGCGATATGGCTCAAATAAAATCCAATTAGATTAATCGCAATCCCATTGAAAACAAACACACATAGCAACTAAGTACGGCTCCCGTGCTGTTAAAACACATAGGGCCTCATTACGAGGGGGGCAGTAAGGGATTTACAGTGCTGGTAAAGGTGCGGGAACCATTAACCCCTTACTGCCCCATTACGAGGTCCGCTCGCGGGACCCAATGAGGATGCCTGGTTTTACCAGACGTCCTTAGCTGGTCCCGCGAGCGGCCCAGCATGCTAAGAACGGGCCCGTCATTACAGGCCCGTTGTTAGCATGCTCCCCATTCCCATTGAGCACTATGAGGGCTCAAATGGAAATGGGGATGGACCGGGTCTGGGTTCCCTGAATGGGGAAATACCGGGCCCTCCAAGGTCAGAATGGCCCGGTATTTCCCCATTCAGGGAACCCAGACCTGGACCCGGCTTTGGGGGTAGCCATGCCATTATTAAGGGCATGGCTACCTCTAAACTCGTAATGAGGCCCATAGTCAGCAAAGCGATTGCTGAATGAAAAGACGGATCCAGTGGTCCCCTGCGATAATGAAAGGCTTTCATGTATGAGGTCGAAACACGTGTTGGCTGTGCATTGTAATTCACGTCTATGTAACTGAGATGATTTTTACAATATATAACACTGTTTTCGCTTTAACATAGACTGAGTGTTGTCATTTATTATTTTGATTAATTCTGTTCCTATATCCTTTCCAATAATCCTATCCATATTGAAATACAGAACACAATTCACTTCGTCCCTTGTGCTTATTCAGTTAGGGTTGTCATTTTATTCTCATTCTCAATGTTTCGAATTGGTCGGGCTCCGGTTCCTAACCCTGAAATGTGCTGCATGATATGATATGATATGGCATTTATAACACGCCTATACACGAGTGTTTCAAGGCGCGACGAGGCAAGGGGGGGAACAAAGGGAGGACAGACATCGATCCTACTAGACCAAGTGTCATTCAGATCGTGCAAGTGCATGGGAAGGGGGGAAAAGGAAAAGTGTGCAGGGGAAGGGAGAGGGGAAAGTGGAGTACATGGGAAAAAGTGGAATAAATAAGAAAATAAATAAGCGGCCAGTTGATGGCAAGTGCAAGGAAGTGCAGACAAAGTGCTGGTAGGGGGACTGTAGGGATACAGAACAACGGTCCCCAGGTGCAGGGGTTGCATGACACAGATTGATCTTGCAATCTAACTACTACATATGTTTGTGCCTGCGCATGTGAGCATCCAGGTTCATAGCTTAGTTCTGCTCTTCTCCTTTTCTCAGATAGATATTTAACTGTTTTATGTGGCATGTCAGCTGGATGTCACATATGTTTTACTCTATTGTGAAGGCGAAAACTAATGTTTCCTCCCTTGAATTCACATGTACTCTCGAATTTTAAATATAGGGAGTAACATACTCCCACCTCAACATCTTATCTGGAGCACCTCTTTCATTACTTATGCCCCCCTTGCTGGCTCAGACCCTTGATCATGTTTACACATAGATACCTTTTGTTGTTACTTGGTTAAGCAGTCTTGGTTTTTTTATTGTATTTTATTAACTGTTTTCAGTATTGTAAATGCATGTGGAGCCCACAACATGAAGGACCCTCGTACCACAATTATATCAGCACTTCTTAAAACACATAGCACAAAGGCATGTGCTGCAGTTCATCAAATATTGGGTTGTTCCCTGTGTAGATCATGCTCCCAAGGTCCTCTGCCAAACCCATAGAAAGCAAAATGGCACACAGGAACCAGTTAACTCTGAACTGCACCCATCAACACCACAGGTTTCGCATCTGCCTCTCCAACTGTCCTACTAATGACTCTCCTTCCCCCTTTTTCGTACAGAGCCAGGTGCAGCGAGGCTACCAACAGTGGAAGAAGAGCACTATGGTAGACCACTTAAATAAAATTACATTGGGTCCCAGCGATCACAAAGATCATCATTTCCATGGGGGTGAGATTACAGTGTGTACTCTATCCCAAAACTCTACCTACTGGTGGGCTTTGAGGTGCAAAGTGGGCATCCACTTGTAACTGATATTGATGCTCTAAGTGCCAAGTGGTGGTATGCTGAAAAAGTGGGCAAGGTCTGCCAATGATCATCTAGCTAGGCAAAAGGAACTTTGATTACTGAACATAATGGGAACTGATAATTAAGTGAAAACTTGGTAAGTGGGTTTAATGTACTAAGTAGTTATAATGAAAACTTGCAATATTGTGTGGCGTGTAATGTCATTGAAACTTTTATTTGTGATTGCCTGGGAGATTGTAGCATGGGTATCCAGTGATAGAGTCGCCTGGGAAAAGGTCGCCAGGGGGCGACATTTCCCCAAATTTGCACTCCCAAGAAATTCAAGCACTTTCCCCAAATATTCTAGGACGGGAGTATATAATAGTAAATAATCCTGTCCCAGAATATGTGGGTGGAGGCTTTTAGGGGTGCAGAAAAAAAAGCCACCTACCTTGCGACATTTTCCCTGGGAACATTATGACATGGAACCCTAGCAGGTACATGGGAAGACTCTATGGACATATAAGGAAGGACATTGGAGCAATAAAGGACAGTAACTTGGTGCTCTACCAATGAATTATATAATCTTTACCTCACCTGACCCAAATGTAAATATACAGACCTCCCAAAATTGAATAATGTCATAGCAGAACGCGTAGATCCATGGAAGGATGATGCGAGTAGCAAAGTTCTGACACTTTGGAGTTTTGCAAATGACAATGCTGAGAGCACTGCATAAAGTGCATTGCAACAGTCCAGGTGTAATTTTGAAGGTTCATGTGCCTGGGTAATCCGGTGTGGTATAAAGAATAGGTGTCTGATTCTTCTCAAGATACCTAGATGAGAGAAGACGCATCTGGTGACCAATCCCACTTGAGGGCTGCAAGTCTGAGTTAAATATTTTCCCAAGCTGCCAAGGTTCTGCTCTGTTTGTGGTGAAGGGCCCATAGAGGCTGGCCATTTCAAGCTGAAGAACCTTTGAGTGCAGAGTGGCACAGCGGCACAGCTTGTTCTGAATCATATGAAGCTGAACTTGGAAAATTCAGGTTAATATCTGATTGTGGTTGCACAATCCTCTGTGAAGAGTTATGTCCTGGAGGCTCTTCTGAGACTGCTCTCTTGACGGCCTTTGATTCAGTTCATCATGCTTGCCACCATAGCCTCTCTTCTATCTTTGCTCTGCTAGATCTCAATGCCGCGTTTGATACTATTTATAATTCCACTTTGCTTCAGAGACTGTCTTCTTTTTGGATTTTGGGGTCTGTCTTTAATTGGTTTTCAGCCTATCTTCAAAATCCCACATTTACTGTATCTTGGAAAGGTTCTACTTCATCGACCTTCTCACTTCATTTTTGGGGTCTCACAAGGTTTCAGTCCTGGGTCCTCGTCTTTTCACATTGTACTGTATCTTGTCAGCTTCTTTAATTTTGGGCTTTCGGTTGGAAGTGCATTCTTGTGCTGATGACACTCGGGTTTTATTTTCCTTTCCGTCTTTTACTGATGCTCTCCATCAGGGGCATCTTGTCTATCCTCTGTTAACTCTTGGATGGCTTCTCATTTTCCTTATCTCAATCCAAAGGAAACTGGAAGTCATGTTTTTTCCTGCTCACCTGTGATTCATCGTCCTCCATCTATTGCTTTTCCTCCTCTGCAACTATTCTTCTCTAAGGGTGTTGATAATTTTTTTTTTTTATGCTAATCTTTCCTGCCAGGAACATATTCTCTCTGTTTTTCGTGTCTATCCTCTTCTACTGTCTAACATTCGAAGCAAACATCATCGTCCCACCTTTTCATATATTAGTACCCGGCAGGGGTTGGGGGGTCGCAGCCTCCCAGCCAATGAGGAGGCTCGGAATGGGGGCATTACCAGCAGTAATCCCCCGCTACGAGCAGCCTCTCGGCTGGAGTCCGCAATCTTCCCACACCGGGGAATGAGGTAAGTGGTGTCCCTCTTCCTCTTCCACCACCCCGTTCGCTCAGGCCTGTAACTATGGGCCCCGGGTCATTACCTTAAGTGGTAATGCCACCCCTGCTCGGGGCCTATTGCTTAAGTAAACTACTATTAAAATCATTGGTTCTTAATTACCACTGCTCGCTGTGTTTTTGCTTGTGTAATTCTGCTCTTCTTCCATGTTCTTTTATAGTGTATTCGGCCGTTTGCGTCCTTTTCTGTTTGGGGTTTTCATCTGTGATATCTCCATATTTAGTTCAGCTTTGTTGGATCCCTATTTCACTTTCTGTTTTTCTGTATTACGTGTAATGTCTTAATGCTCTTGCACCTGGCTATCTCAAGAAATCTTGTCCCCTTCGATTAGCCAATTAGGTTTGTTGGCTAAATCCCTTGGCTACTTCTCTCCTCTCAATGTCCTTCTTGAGCTTCTCTGGTTTCAAGTTCTCACTCCAAAACTCTGGAATGCTCTCCAACTGGATATTCATTCCTGCCATACTTCGAACTTGTTCAAGTACAGATTAAAATAGATTTTACTGGATATAGTATTTTCTTCAGGATTATATAGCTCTGACTCTAGAATGTTGTTTTAGCCTATCTTGTTTCTTCTAAAGTCTTTGTACTTTGGTGTTTTTCCATTACCTCAGCAGAATGAGTTAGGAGTACCCCATGGTCTATGGTAAGGGTCTATAACCTGTGGTTCTCCATATTTTTGACTACGACTCCCATGATGATGCACCATTGATTTTTCTGGCTGGTGCTGATGGGAGCTATAGTCTAAAACATGTAGACAGACAAAGGTTGCAGGTCCCTGGTCTTTGTCATGAAAGGCATGAGAGAAGTCCAATAAAAAAGGTTGCATAAGCCTGAGTGTAGTCTCAAGCTGAGGGGATCTCCCCTTGTATGCTGAAAAGTGTGGGTGCAGTCCCTTGGCCTGGGCGGATGCCAGACTGAAAGTCATTGTTTTCTAAGTGGAGAGAAAATGTACCTGTGCACCACTGTCTCAACAGCTTTTACTGCACATACTTCAACAGAATCTCAGGGTCTGCCTAGGTTTTGTACTAGGCATGTTTTCTGAGATGAGTAAGGTGTTAATTAGCAATGTAAAGGGTGGTACCGGAGCAGGTAGTCCAAGGTTGAATGCCTTGCTATTACCTACCTGTGTCCATTTGAGGTGAGGTTTGTGATCGCGATGTTAGTCTGTTGGCCACATCTGTAATTGGATGGGGACACATTCTTGAAGTGGTAAGTGGCCACGGGTCGTCTTTAGTAGATTCAGGATGTGTCATGTGTCCAGTATCAGAGGATTCCTTCTTCTAGAGGAGTATCATCCTTAGGAATCGTAGCTCAGAGAGAGTTGATTTCTTTCTCTCGAGTGACACATGAGGTCACTGCACAGAGCTGCAGAGGGTTTCCTGGTAGATCCTGAACATGTCCCTGATGGGACTGTCCACATCAGTGATCCATGACTAATAATGAAGCTTCATGGAAGATCAAGGTTTGTTTGTACCCTCTTTGAAGTACGAGCCATGGTGTTCTGTCAGCTTGAAATGGCGATTTGTTTTCATCATCTTTCCAGTATCTGTCCATTGCATTTTAGATCTTGCAGGTCAACCGATAACCCTATGCTGGCAGTTGCTTTGACTGACCCCTCTTTGCAGGATTTCCAAGTTGGTGGCTCAGCTGTAGTCCAGACAACTTGCACTTCTGTAATGGTTTAATGACTTAAGGGTTTGACTGGAATCAGAATGAGGGTTGCCCGGACATCTGTCCACTATGAGCGTAAAGAAGAAGAGGGTGGCAATAGCGTGTTGCTGTCAGAGAGAATCCCATGGGATAGAGTTATTTAATAAGTGGTGTGTCTCTTGTAGTTAGGTGTATGGGAGTGTATGGGAGTGTATATGAAGGTGATGTGTGGGTGGTTTCTATGTAGGGCACATGAGTATTGCGAGAAGCAGAGAGAATGTACGCATGGAATGTTCAGCATGATTTGCCCAGTGCTGCAGGAGAGTGTCAGTTACCAGTTGATGGTTGGCCATAGAAGAAGAGATACATTTAAAAAAACAATAATTGAAATAAAACCAACCCCTCAAAGGGGGCTCTTTTGGGTGGGGGTTCACTTCAAGGGCCAAATCTCCTTTAGGCTGAGGGATTCCAAAGAAACAGATGTACATTGTTGGGAACCTTTAAGCATAATGTACAACATGGTTCTGCAACTTGTGGCTTTCCTGGTGGTTTAGCATCAGACTCCCATGATCTCTCACCATTGACTATGTTGGCTAGGGCTGATGGGTGTTGTAGTCAAAAACATCTTGTATGCCAAAAATCTGCAGACCTCTGTTGTACAACAGGAGGGTGATGGCTCTTAGGCCAGATATTGGTGAAGCACATGGCTGATCGTTTACCCGTGCTACAATATGAAAGGACCTGACAGATAATTTAACAATGAGACTAGATTACAGAATAGAAGTTTATGATCCTCGGGTGAGAAGCAGTGAGTGACTTACAGATTTAATAGCCATGAGTAACCTCCGAGTACCTGGAGTAGAGTTAGTAAAGTCGCAATGGATATAACTGAAGGATCCCACAGGTGAGCGATACAAAAATAATAATGTACAAGTAAATGACAAACTTAGAAATAAAGCAAAATGGGGCATTGATATGTATATAAACAATGTACCTTTTTAAGGTGTGTACCTTTTTATATACTGACCCCACAGGTCTGGGAAATCTCACACTGTATTGTACATAACAAATGTGCTGAGGACAGAGTCCCTAGCTACTGTAGTATTTCAATTTCTGCACCGTTTCTATTCCTCCTGCAGCTGTTATTACTTAGATGAATTGAGAATTTATTATAAAGACATTTTGGGGGATTTCTGGACGTTTTGTACTTACAAATATGCGTTAAATATATACGATCTTCATGTGTTTCTCCTGTTAGTCATAAAATCAGGCGCGGGTGGAGGCACTGCAAATGCTAATGTTGAGCTGCATTCTAAGGGGCTAGTGTGAGTGGTACATGGGAGCATCTAATGGATTTGTTCATGTGAGATCCTGCTGATGTATGACTTTACATACATTTTTTGGCAAACGTGTTCTGTTAAGCACACTACTTCCACCCATTACTTTCACAAAATGTGCAAGGGGAGAACCCTGCTGAAACCTTCATTTGTTTGGGCTCCCTCGCTATGCAACCACTTGAGCGCATTTGGGGAACATATTTACACCCCTCTAGCGAAACAAATTCACCAGTCACCACAGTTGATGGCCGCAGTGTGTGCTTGCACTGCCTAGCAACCAAAGGTCTCTTAAAAGGACTTGCCTAGGTTTAGACTGCATATGCGCAATGCTCAGATCAAAACCATTACAATGCTTAAAAACAACAGATTATTTGCAGTTTAAGGCTAACACATGGTTAAAACAAGCATTTGGCAATTCCAACAGTATGGGCTTTTGTACAGGCATGGGAAAGGCACTTGCCAGGCACTGCCATAGTGGTATTAACTGTCCATTGATGGCAGCAGGTGCAACATGGTGTGAGTACCTAGGCATCCAATAGGAGTGCCTGGCAAATGGAAAATACTTATACACAAGCCAAAACTGTTGGTTTTGCCAGTGCTTGTTTTTAACAAGACTTCGGTGAACGACAGGAATAGTGATTATAAATAGAGTGGCTGAAGGCAGACCTGGTTAAGACATTTTTATTACAGCAGTAGCGCATTTACTGAAAGAATAACTGCAGGCACTTCGGTTGAAAAGTTTGATGGTAAGGCTTGATTAAAGCAAGCTAACAGAGGTAGTGCTTTGGGTAGGTAGGGGCAGGAACTGGGTGGGAATGGCCATAGGGATTACATAGCCATGGGCAGTCAATGGGTGGGCAAATAACCAAACAACACCTTTAAGGTTTTTGTCCCTCCTCATATGCCATTTCTCTCTATCTGTACTCTAATGCAATAGTTTCGGCTTATAGGTGCTCTGCCACCTAATAGCCCAAACTAAAAAGGGCCAATAAACAGGCAATCCTGAATTTTGTCAGCCGTTTACAGGGTTGACGCAGACATCAGGCTGTGTGGGCGTGTCTACGATAACCTGCTTTCAACAAACTGTAAGACAGTATCACATGCTGTCAGGTGGCCCCATGTAATCTAGAATCCCCTTAGTAAATTATTTTTATTAACAGTACTTTAAATTATTGTTCTCTTTCATGGTATAATTAGGGCTACAATGTATTTGTATTTGTATTTGTATTTTATTATTTATATAGCGCTTTACACCAAGGCGCTTTACAGCATAACAACCAAAATACATTAAACATGGAACTAGAAGCAATAAGATAAATAAACATGATTCAAACCAGAAAAACAACATGTAGAACAATTCGATTTGGGAAGGAAGAGAAGAGGAGAGGTATGGGAAGGAAGAAAGGGGAGAGGGAGTAGAAGGGAGGGTGGAAGTCAAAGGGGGGAGACAGGACATGATAAAGGAACAGTGAGGAGGAGTGGAGAGGAGAAGGAAGAGAGGAAGGGGAGAGAAGTCAGGGAGGAGGGTGAAGAAGGAATGTTTTTAAGGAGGAACGGAAGGAGGAATAGGTGGAGATGGAGTGGACAGAGAAAGGGAGCGAGTTCCAATGTAAGGGGGCAAGGAGTTGGAAAGAGCAGAAATGAGAGGAGGCACAGGGAGGGGGGAATAGAGAGTAAAAAGTGATCAGCAGAGCGTAGAAAGCGAGAGGGGGCACAGAAAGAGAGAAGAGAGGAGAGGTAAGGAGGGGCAAGATCATGAAGAGACTTAAAAACGAGACAAAGGAAGTGGTATTTAAGTTGGGAGTGGAAGGGAAGCCAGCCTAGGTTGGCAAGTGAATTGGAGATGGAATCATAGGGAGAGAGAAGACAGAGGGTGCGGATGGCAGAGTGGTAAAGGGATTTAAGAGGGGCGAGATGGGAAGAGGGGAGACCGAAAAAGATAGAAGAACAGTAGAACAGACGAGAAAAGATGAGGGAAGAGATTAGGAGTTTAGTAGCATGGAAAGTAAGAGAAGAATGGACTTTACGGATATTAAAGAGGTGATAGCAACAAAAGCGAGTAGTGAGGGAAATTTGGTAAGTGAAGGAAAGGGAAGAGTCAAAGTAGATTCCTAGATTCCTCGCATTGCCGGAAATAGGAAGATTGGCAGGGGGGAAGAGAATGGAAGAAGGAGGGGAGGGAGGAGGAAGTGTGTTGGAAGGGAAGAAAAGGACTTCAGTTTTGTCCGTATTGAGAGAGAGAAAATACGATGACATCCAGTTTTTAATGACAGTGAGACAGGAAGCGAGTTTAAGATGAAGGTCAGGGGTGAAGGAAGAGAAGGAGAGGAACAGTTGAATGTCATCGGCATAGAAATGGTGAGAAATTCCAAAAGAGGAGATGAGAGGAGCGAGAAGTGAAGTATAGAGGGAGAATAAGAAGGGTCCAAGGACGGAACCTTGGAGAACACCATAGGTTAGAGCAGGGGTGCACAACTGATTTTGACAGAGGGCCGAAAGTACCTTACATGAGGGCTATAGTGGGCTGAAAAGTAAATGTGGGCGGGGCGGTAGGCGGGGCGTGGCAGGAGGCTTTTTAAACCCCCAATTTGTACTAAACACATGGAAAAAGAATGTTTTTGAGGGGTAACGATTTTTATTTGCATTTCAAACTTACATTTTGTACTACACATTTTCCATTGTTATAATTTATTTCTATTTAGTTATTGTATCTCGCCTGTTTAATTAACTTATATATATTTTATTGACCCTAGATACACTATGTCCCATGGCACCCTCACCCCCAAGCAAACACTATGCCCCAGGGCCCCCTTACCCCCAACCAAACACTATGCCCCATGGACCCCTCACCCCAACCAAACACTATGCCCCAGGGCCCCCTTACCCCCAACCAAACACTATGCCCCATGGCCCCCTCACCCCCAACCAAACACTATGCCCCAGGGCCCCCTCACCCCCAACCAAACACTATGCCCCAGGGCCCCCTTACCCCCAACCAAACACTATGCCCCATGGCCCCCTCACCCCCAACCAAACACTATGCCCCATGTCCCCCTCACCCCCAACCAAACACTATGCCCCATGGCCCCCTCACCCTCAACCAAACACTATGCCCCATGGCCCCCTCACCCCCAACCAAAGACTATGCCCCATGGCCCCCTCACCCCCAACCAAACACTATGCCCCATGGCCTCCTCACCCCCAACGAAACACTAAGCCCCATGGCCTCCTCACCCCCAACCAAGCCCCCCACCCCATGGCCCCCTCACCCCCAACCAAACCCCCCAACTCAGCACACACACACAAACATACACCAATACAGACCCGAACCCCCACCCCCCAACTCAGCACACACACAAACATGCACCCATAAAGACCCGAACCCCCACCCCCCCAACTCCAAACCCCCCACCCCCCAACTCAGCACACACACTCTCAAGCATGCACCCATACAGACCCGAACCCCCACCCCCCAACTCAGCACACACACAAACATGCACCCATACAGACCCAAACCCCCCAACCCCCAACTCAGCACACAAACATGCACCCATACAGACCCGAACCCCCCACCCCCCAACTCAGCACACACACAAACATGCACCCATACAGACCCGAACCCCCCACCCCCCAAATCAGCACACACACAAACATGCACCCATAAAGACCCGAACCCCCCACCCCCCCAACTCCAAACCCCCACCCCCAACTCAGCACACACACACTCAAGCATGCACCCATACAGACCCGAACCCCCCACGCCCCCAACTCAGCACACACACAAACATGCACTGATACAGACCCGAACCCCCCACCCCCCCAAATCAGCAAACTCTCAAACAAGCACCCATACAGACCCGAACCCCCACCCCCCAACTCAGCACACACACACAAACATGCACCCATACAGACCCGAACCACCACCCCCCAACTCAGAACACAAAAAACATTCAAATGAAAACATTCATACACATCCGACACACATCCGACACCCCCCCACCCCGCATCTCAACATACACACAAAATACATTCAAATACAAACATTCACACACCCCCCCACATCTCAACATACACACAAAATACATTCAAATACAAACATTCACACACACCCCCACATCTCAACATACACACAAAATACATTCAAATACAAACATTCATACACATACGACACACCCCCCCACCCCCGCATCTCAACATACACACAAAATACATTCAAATACAAACATTCATACACATCTGACACCCCCCAGCCCCGCATCTCAACATACACACAAAATACATTCAAATACAAACATTCATACACATCCGACACCCCCCCCACCCCCGCATCTCAACATACACACAAAATACATTCAAACACAAACATTCATACACATCCGACACACCCCCCCCAACATACACACACAAACATAAAGCAAAACAAACCCGACACACAAACACAAACAGACCACTTACCGGAGACGTGCTGGAAGGCAGGCAGGTAAGCGACAGGTAAGCTGGAACGCTGGAATCGTACTACGGCTGGCATGGTCCAAGGCTGAAATGCCTTCCGGCATCAAGCCTTATGGACCACGCCAGCCGTAGTGCTGGCCCTCCATTGGTGCAGCACACATGCACTACGTGGCTCGTAGGAGCGACGTGATGCGTGTGTGTGCTGATCCAATGAGGGCCAGTGTTTTCACCGGCCCGGAAGACAACAAAGACTTTCATAACGGAGGGTGGCCGCGGGCCGCCCTCCATTAGGAAAGTCTTTGTGCCTCGCGGGCCGGTCAAAAGGGCATGGCGAGCCGCAACTGGCCCGCGGGCCGTATGTTGTGCACCCATGGGTTAGAGGGAAGGTGGAGGAGGTTTGACCACCCCAAGAGACGGCGAATGAGCGGTTGGAGAGGTAAGAGGAGAGCCAATTAAGAACTGAGTCTTTGAAGCCAAAGGAGAAAAGAGCATTGAGAAGTAAGGGGTGATCGACAGTATCAAAAGCAGCGGAGAGGTCGAGGAGGACAAGGATTGAGGATTGCTTAGCATAGCGAGTGGTGAGGAGAGAGTTCAGGACATAGGTGAGGGCAGATTCAGTGGAGTGTTTGGGACGGAAGCCCGATTGAGAGGGGGGAAGGAGAGAGAGGTTAGAGACAAAGGTCGAGAGTTGAGAATAGGCAAGGCGTTTGAGTAGCTTAGAGAGGAAAGGTAAAAGTGAAATAGGGCGAAAGTTAGACACAATAAGGGGATTGGCAGAAGGCTTCTTAAGGATAGGGATAATAGTGGCATGCTTGAAGGCAGTAGGGAAGGTAGCCGTAGAAAGACAGGTGTTGAAGAAGGAAATTAGACAGGGGATGAGTAGGGGGTAAACCTTAGGAATAAGAATGGAAGGAATGGGATCAGAGGGGGCGGCAGTGGGGTGGGATATAGATAGGAGGAGAGAAATGTCACATGGAGAGATAGGAGAGAATTCAGACATGAAAGTCGAGGGGGAGGACAAAGAAGGAAGGGAGAGGGAGCAAGGAGAGCAGATCATCTTTTGATGAAGAGAACACATTTTTTCAGAGAAGTTAGCAAAGTCAGATGGAGAAAGAGGAGACGTGGAAGAGAGGTCAGGAGAGGGAGGAGAGAGGAGTCATGATAGGGTTTGGAAGATACGACGAGGATGAGAGGCTTGGGAATGAAGAAGGTTAGAGAAGTAGGAGCGTTTAGCAGAATTAAGGCAGGAATCATATAGCGAGTGATAAGAAAAGTAGGAGGTTTGGTTAGTGAGAGAAGGGGATTTGCGCCAGGAGCGCTCAAGGCGACGAAGGAGACGCCGCATGGAGATAAGGTGAGGGGAGAGCCAGGGTTGAGAAGGCTTATGAGTGGGGGAGAAAGAAGAGAGGGGACAGAGATGATCGAGATTAGAGGTGAGAGAGAAGGACAAGGAGGAGAGGGCTAGGTCAGCAGGGAGAGAGGAGAAATTAGAGAGGGGAGGTAGGGATGAGGAGCAAGAATCAAGGAAGAGTGAAGGGCTAAAGTGCCAAAGGTCACGCCACATGAAGGAAGTGGTGGGGGTAGAGAAGAGGGAGGAGGGGAGCTAAGGGTAAGTGAGAAGGAGAGTAGAGAAGGATCAGATAGATAAGTGGGAAGAGAAGAAACCGGGGAGGAGGAATAAGTAGAATTAAAGATGAGATTAAGTTTGGAGCCTGAGGAGTGGGTAGGAGAAGAGGGGAGAGGAGAGAGAAGGTAGGAGTCAAGAATCGAGAGAAGAGGAGAAGGGTGTGGGGGAATGGGAAGGTGAAGATTAAAATCGCCAAGGACAGTGAGGGGAGAGGGTGAGGGGAAGATGAGAGAGAGGAGGTGGTCGAGGTCATCATAGAAGGAAGAGAGGGGGCCAGGAGGTCTATAGATAATTAGCAAAGAAATGGGGTGAGGGAATAAGAAGGATTTATACTTGTATTGAAAGGAAGAGAAAGTAGGAAGGGATGGGGCGGAGGTAGAAGAGAGGTGTTTGGGGTGGAAGAGAAGACCAACGCCACCGCCACGACCAGAGGGACAAGAGGCATGAGAGAAGGAGGAGGAGGATGTGGAGAGAGAGGCAGGAACAGTGGAATTGTGAGGAGGGATCCAGGTTTCAGTTAGGCAGAGGAAGTATAGGTTGAGCCGAAAGAACATGTCTAAAACAGCAGCAGTTTTATTGCAAAGGGATCTGGCATTCCAAAGAGCAATGTTAATTAGGTTAGAAGGTTGGCGTGGAGGGTGGATGAGGTTGAGGCGACAAGGAGAGGAAGAAAAGGAAGGGGGAGAGCGGGGAAGAGGGTTGAGCATGGGAATGGACATGAGGATAAGGGAAGGGATAAGGAGGAGAGGGAGGTGGGAAGTGGGGGAGAGGGAGGGAGTAGGGTAGGTGAGAAAGGAGAAATCTAGAAACGTGCAGGACAGATTGAGGGAAGGATGAGGAGAAGGACAGCAATTAGAGAAGGAGGAGGAGAGTGAAAAGAAGGAGTGTCACGGAGGGAGAGAAAGGAGATAGGAAAAGGACCAGCTAGAGACAGTAGGAATAGGGCCAGGAGCAGACAAGTCCCTAATGAGGATGAGGGTGCTTGGTAGTCACCTCACTGGAGAGACACGGGCGGAGGCCAGATAGAAGCTAACACTGCGAAAGGGGGGGGACAGAACACAAAGGCACGTACCGAGGTGGTAAATAAACAGGCCCAAAGTAGACAATAGAGGGGCAGCAGCAGAGGGGATTAGAGCACAAGGTAGGAGTAGGCAGAAAGCAGGGTTAGGGCAGGGAGTCCAGGAGAAGGTCCAGGAGCAAGAGGTGAGCAAGGTCCTGAAGTGAGAGGTTAATAAGGTCCAGCCCGCAGCAGGCAGAGTATGTAGGCTGTATGTAGGTAGTGAGCAGGGTCCAGGAGCAGGAGGTCCAGGAGCAGATCCAGTAGCAAGAGGTGTATAAGGTCCAGGAGTATGAAGCGAGGAGGGTCCAGGCAGAGGCAGAGTAAGTAGGGGAGCAGGGTCCAGGGGGAGGAAGTCCAGGAGTAGGAAGTAGAGTATGTAGGTAGTATAGGTGGAGTCAGAGGAAACACAGGTGGTCAGCTGAAGCAGGCAGAGTAAGGCTCGTGGGAAGAGAAGACAAAGCGGGTGTAGGGAGTCACCAGGTGGAAGAGGCTGGGACACCTAATGTAGGAACCATGGAGGGCCTGCAGTTCGGGATGGAGGTAGCAGCGGGCTGCCCGCAGAGGGTGTTGTAGAGTGGCCAGATGGAAGGCAGCAGCAGGACCCTCAGTAGGGGAGCCGCGGAGGAGCCAGCGGCCCCGATAGGGTGCAGCCGAAAGTCACCCGCAAGAGGAGCCACGGGACAGGCCCCAGACGGAGTCAGTGGCGGGTGCTCACAGGAGGAGCCAGTGAAGAGCCAGCGGGGCAGAGGAGCCACAAGCCCTAAAAGAAATCCACAGGCTCAGAGGTCCACAGGCCCTTGAAGGAAGGCAGCACCGGGCGCTCACTGGGGAGAAGAAGAAGTCCTGTAGGAGCCACAGAGCGCAGCACTCTATTACAATGTCTCAGAATGAAATGTGTTGCTGGCTAAAAAGCCAGGACCGACAGATTGTGACACAAAGCAAGTAGGGCTTCTTGTCAGCTATGATGCCACTGAATGTGTGTTGAACCTTTGGTGTCTGACAGGGCACGTTTCGAAGCTGAGTGGTTACGACATGTTGATGTCACGGGCGGTGCCGTTAATGGGCTGGCCCTATCCGGCCCTGAGTGCAGGCACTTCTTACTTTTGGCCTTATTGGGGGCCGGGACTTCTCCAAGCTTGAGGAGACTACTGGTACTCAATAACGCATAGCTCCTAGACCCAGCTGCCCAAGCCCTTCACACCTCCGCGTTCACAAGCGCAGGGAAGCATAGCTGCTGCCCCTTGGAGTTTTGCTTGGTGTCAACAAAGCACTGCAGTAAGGGGGCATAGGGGTTGATAGCCCAGGCGCAGGGGGGCCTGGGAAGGACTATTATCCATGAAGAGGCGTGAATGGGGCACTAAAAACGAGAGGGTAGGGGAGAATAACATTGCGTGCAGTGTGAAATAAAGACACTAGCATATGACATGGCATTGCAATGCATTTTCTCTCACTGTGAAGACAGTTGTTATACCCGCTTTCTTTCACAAATATTTTTTAAAATTCACACTTTGGTAATCTTTTACTGTGATCTTCTAGTCAGGATGGGTGAAACAAAGTCCCATTTTTGCTCTGCATGTTTATAAAACGATATATATATAACGTGGTATGCAATTTGTGTACTTAATGCATTGCTACAAAGCTATTATATAATCTTTCCAAACCTCAGCAAATGGTTCATTCAGCTATAGATGGAAGATGTGTGGCCAAGTGTTAAAATTGCTAACTGTGCCCAAATCCTGGTGTCACCCCTTAAGTAAAGTGTGGGATCCTGGGCAAATCATTTAATCTCACTATGCCTTAGCTGCAGAAATTGGGAGTGTGAGAAAAGAATTCCCCCAAAGAAAGCACCAGATTTAGGGGCTCCTTTTCTAATCTATGTGCATATGTGCATGCATAGCAGGAGGCATTTACGATTGCATTACAAACTTCAAAGAATACACTGAAATACAGGTTTGCCTGGTGTTCCACGCATATGCACTTCATGGTGCAAGCAATCAAAATTGCATGGGCGGACTGCTAACACGTCAGTGTGAGGGGTAACAGTCTCTCTCTACAGTTACCAGATGGAAGAAAATGTCCCATTCCAGCCAAAGAGTAGGCATGATATGTTATCTACAGTCAAATCTGCAGAGCAACTTTTTGGGGTGAACAAGTTTGAAGCCAGGTTGTGCACCGATCTGCTCATTGTTTCATATATGTAGCACCCTGTGTCCCTTAGCAGGTTTTAATGGGGACTGATAGAGTTTATCAGTGAGTTTTCTATTTAAGCCCCCTAGTTTATCTATAGACCATAGTAATTCGTATAATATTAGGTACATTTCTGACCATCCTTTCCTTTAAAACCTGCCAACTTTCATCCATCACAATATTGGTGCCAAAACAGGGTAAAATCAGTCTTTGATTGATGGACGTGTTTGAGCGATGACTGGATTAGGCTGACAGAATCACATTTCAAGTGAATAATTTAAAAGTACACCATTATGCTGAGCTTGAGGTTGGAAACACTGATTGTAATGTTTCAGTGTTCCAGGGTCCCAAAGCCCAAATTCAGAAAAAAGGTACTTGCACAGAGTAAAAGTGAGAGTAAAAATCTGATTGGAGCCGGGGTAAGTGGTCAAAGAGACAAATAGAACGTGATAAAAATAGACATTGAGGCACAAAGATCAAGACACACATAGAAAGTGAGACAGAGAATAAGGGGACTTTATGGAAAGACAGGGTGAATTTCATAGAAATGGGTCGGGCCCTGCCACAAGCAATTTGTGGACCTTACTGGGTCGGAGACCCAGTCCACTTAAAGCCTAGGTTAGTGAGTACCTGCACTTCTTTTTTTTCCATTTCAAACACTGGTCACTGGTGATGAAGTAGGACATCAATGGAGAGCCGTGCTCCCATAGCACTATAGCGGACACAAACACGTGATCGCAGACAGTAAAGGTGTTTCCAGAAAACGCTCTACTCTTGTAACAAACAAAAGCTCACAGATACCCTTGGGTTTGGTGCGCTATACAAGCAAATAAACTAAACTAAACGCTAATGGTCTTTCACCCACCCTCATAAGATTGGAAAAGGTACCAAAATGTATGTGTTTTTAACTGCTCACCATTCACTGACTAGGTGATGCCAGAGGTAGCAATAGGGAGGGCCGACCCTCTCAAGGAATAGGGTAAAAAGATAGGCAGCTTCTGACTGATCAAACTAAGGGCCTGATTCACAGAGCATTTTTGCAATGGGATTGCACCATTATAAAACGCTTCTGTGACTCAGGCACTAAATGACAAAACAGCATAAGGAATGGAGAAGTCCAACATCTAAAAGATACACCCTGACAAGTGCCCCTTCTTTCTTTCTTCCTATACAGCACTTTGAAGCCCCGATGACATTAAAGCTTTAAGCCAAAAATAAGGATCAGGGAAAAAACCTTGGTCCAACCTATTGCTCACAGTAGGTACGTATTTAAACTATCATAATATTTTGATGTTCGAGGTACTTTGGTCCATTACTTAGTTCAACGACATATTCTTTTACAAGATACAAATGGGTAAAAAACTCAGTGGGTATTTATTCCATCTTTTCAAAATGCAGTATGCAGTGCAGAAGCCAATGCATTTCAGAGTAGTCTCCGTTTTCAGGGCTAACAACTGATAATATAGCCAGTGATAAAATAACATATACAACCAATGTCATGTATTCTGAGACATTGTCATCAAACATAGTCCACCCAAAGGAAATTAATTGTATATGAAAAGTCGATAAATACTGCAAAGGGAAAAAGAGAGAAGAGAGAGAAAGAAAATTGGTAATTCTCATTAGTACCCTTATCTTCTAATTAGAACTAATGGGTCAAGGTAAATGTTTATATTGTGCTTAATTACCTGCGGTCAAAGCATAACCTCATGTGATACTACAAGAGTAAAAATAAAACACAGAAGAAATTAAACATAGAGGCTTCAGCCGATGCCTTTTAACAAACATAGGCAATTAGCAATACATTTGCAGACAAACTATGAACAAATTTACCTGAGTCTTGTCATCCAACCAAATGGTGGTTGTTTTAAAACGCTGAATGTTTATTGCCCAAAAAGAAAAGAGGAAGAATTTACAAGATGGAAGCATAATAATTCCAGAGAGAATCTCTGTGTAGTCTGTGTAGAGATGGTCAATGTGTTGCTTAGGTCCATACCTGGTGCTTTAAATAAGTAAATCCTCTGTGGAGAATCAGCATATTTAGTAAGAAGATGGTGCAGAAGCATCAGGCATATCTTTCTGAAAGATCCAGCGCCGTTTACGGTGTAACGTCACTGCATTGACGGTGTGATGTCATCGTGTTTATGTCACGTTGTGGAGTGATGTCACAGTCGTGGCCTGCCCCTAGCTGGTGGCCGTGTGGGTAATGGCTAGGAAATGTAGTTGAAGTGTGGAGCATGGCAGAAAAGAAAAGGAAAAGATTGTGTAGCGAACCTTACCCAAAAATTGGTCGGACATTACCATAGAACATCCCTATTGGGGGTCCAAATAAATAATGAAATTGATACAAACATCGTGCAACTAGTGAGAATCCTAATGAACTATTACCGTGGACCAAGAATCAAATTACTGATTGGCATCTATCAATTTGGCAATGCTAAAAGACCTTTGGGATATTGAAGGGCAATAAATAAAGAGATGTCAGTATTAACAAAAACACAATTCATGAGACATGAACTAACAAGGAATGAAGTTCCTGAGCAGGATGTACAATTCACGACAGTCATGAACGACCTTCAGAATATTGTTGAGCAAAATGAAGAACAATATAAAAAGTAACGCAAACACATTACACTGAAAATAAAATCCTTAAACAAATTATGCAATTAGAATCAGTAAATTGAGGGGTGTACTTCACATGGGACTAAAGATGGTGTATACCAAATTAGTGTGTATAGTGGCACTCAATTGAAGATAAACCATGATACCTCATGTCCATCTCAACAAAGAGGTGTTATAGCACTTGTAATAATGAATGTACACCTTATTAGGATAGTGTAAGATGCAACTTAGGTTACTACAAAAAACACAAATAGTTCACTTCCTTGTTATTTCAGTTTTGGGGATAACGAGTCCAGTTTTTCAATCCAGAATGTTTCCATTTGGTCTAATCAGTTAGTCAGATCTTCATGGGTTTCCCTTCTGGTGATGACATCCACTACTTCAAATCTGATCTGTGACAGGTCATTACGTTTCTCCATCCAGTGTCTGGACACTGAGAGTTTAATGTTCTGGGTCTATCTGCATTAGTGATGTTCATTCCACCTCAGCTTACATGATCGTTTAGACTGTCCCACGTAGTACATCCCACATGGGCACTTAATGATATAGTTAACATTCTTTGTGTCGTACATAGCATAACTTTTCATCTTAATTTGTTCACATCATCTCGGGTGGTTGACAATATTTCCTTTCATGAACAAGCCACAGTTGGTACAATGCAGGCATGGGAAGTTGCCTGTTTTTTAGTGATGGGTGGTCTTTTCAGATCAGGTCTGGTTTTAACCAGGTGATCTCTAAGGTTAAATCCTCTTTTGTAAGCAAAAACAGGTAAACTCAAAAAAGATGCTCCATTTTTGAATCGCAAGTAAGAGTCTTAAAATGTTTCTTAATGGCAGATTTAATCCATCCACTTTGTGTAGAGTATCTAGATACATACACAAGTGAAGGGGGTTTCCTTTCTTTGTGAATTGCATTCAATAGTGATTCTTGTGTAGAGTTGACCAGTCTTTCCTTTGCGGCATTGAACTCCTCGGGTTGGTAACCTCGTGATAAAAAGGTTTCTCCCATTTTCGTGATTTGATCTATGCTTTCATTAGGATCACTCAAATACTTTTGACTCTGAGCATTTGGCTGAAAGGTACATTTCTAAACAGGCTAGGTTGATGGAAGCTCAGATTCCTATTTTTTTTATTTTGTTATAAATATTGGTGGTGTACATCACCTATGTGAGTTTAATTTCCACATCCAAACAGTGCATGCACTGCTGATGTTTTGCTGGTGAACTGTCTCCATGGGACAATTGTGTTTAGATAGATTGAGAAATCTGTGAGACTCTCTTGTGTTCCTTTCCAGACCCAAAAGATGTCATCTATATAACATAGCCACAGGTTTGAGTAATTACGCAATACTGCGTGGTCTAGCAAATATTCTCTTTCCCATTTGTGCATAAAACAATTTGCGTATGTGGGAGTCATAGTTGTTCCCATTGATGTTCCTGACACCTGTAGAAAAAACATATCTCTGAATTGGAAGTAAGAATTCTTGGAGATAAATTGCAGGAGGATTAATATGAACTCTTTGGATGCTGTAATTTCGCTTTCATTGAGAAGGAACCATAGAAGTTAGGAATTCTGGGGTGGCGTGTAAGCAAGAATTTCTTAGTGTTAAGGTTTATCCAACCCAGTTCTTACACTTTGTCAAGAATCCCTATGAGATCAGCTTTAATCGTGAGAGTGGGATCACTGTCTCATCTGGCATACATTTGTGTCACTGAGTTGTCTCTCACATTCTTCTTCATAGCTAGTTTTGTTCATTATTACTAAAGCCCCTCCTTTATCAGCAGGGAGGATAGTCAGATCTTTGTCAATGTATAGATTTTTAATGAGACCAAGTTCATGAGGTCTCAGATTCAAAGCCTTTGGTTGTTTGTATGAGATTTTCCCAAGGTCATTAAGTATTTGTTTATGAAATATGTCAATTGTAGGCATGCTAATCAGGGGCATGAAATTGTCTTTCCCTCTGAATTCTAGCAGATCCTCCTCACTTTGTTCTACCCTGTCTTCTTGGGTGTCTTCTATCTCGTCAAAAAACACCTTTAACTTAAGTTTCCTAACAAACTTGAAATAATCCCACTTTGGTGTCAAATAGAGTGGTGCCACCTGGGGGTACGAAACTAAGACCCTTCTGTAATGTGATGCTTTTGTATACAATTATCTTATAGCTTGGTAGTGCCCACCTTTACCCTTTCATACATGAAGACTTTAAACCCCTGAAATAGCCCATGGGTCCACTCGCAGACAAATATGAATGTTGTAAGGAGGCTTACTTTTTTCACCTATGTAGAATCATATTTGTCGCTTTCATTTCAAACAAACACGGCAAAGGGATCAGACAGCTTGCAAGATGTAAGTGACCTCCTAAATAAAGCAGACATTGGAACACGGCACCGCAACTCACTAAAAGGTTAAAGTTTCCCCTTGCTCTTCATTTGTCTTTCCCACGTCCCCGATAAAATGGCAGGCTGTGGCAAACACGCATCAGCTGCTGTCCTTGTGCAATTATTGTAACTTGCTTGCAGGGCTCAAGTCGAGGGTACACGCAGTCCACCCACTTTTTTTAGAGGGGGGACTCAGTTCGCCCCAGCTAAAATGAGAAAGATTGAATGTCCTATTTGAGTTTATGAATTAAAGCCGACCTCAAGTATGCAACCGCAGTGGTCAAGTTTGCAGGCCAGCACTTCAGCACTGCACTATTTAACCTGATGAAAAATAAACAACTAACGGGGTAATTCATAGATTTCAGTGCAGAGGCAGCGCACACGAGCAGCGCAGAGAGGGATCGTGCGCCAGCCGTGTGCGCTAAACAGCATTCTGGCGCACCGCGTATTCATGGAATTCCCAAGGCAAAAAGAGCCTTGGCGCTGAGAACATCCTGCAGCGCCAGTTACGCCCCCAAGAACGCCCCTCGCTCAAGGAAAAGCAATCAAAATCCCCAATCCAGCGAAAAGGGCTGCGCTAACCCTGGACCAGCTAACAGGGCCGCTACACAGCAAACGCCGAGCAGGGAATGTGTATTCCTGGGGTGTGCTGGAATTATCACACGGGGTAGGCCCTGTGCGAGCGGGGTATGTATATTACTGGGGTACACGGGAAGTTTCACACGCGATTGGCCCTGTGCGAGCGGGGTATGTGGATTTTGGGGGTGCGCAGGAAGTGTTCCACGCGATTAGCCCTGTGCGAGCGGGGTACGTGTATTACTGGGGTTTGCGGGGAGTTTCACACGTGGTAGGTCCTGTGCGAGCAGGCTACGTGTATTTGGGGGGTTTGCGGGGACTATCACACGCAATAGGCCTTGGCCGAGCGGGGCACGTGTATTCCTGTGGTTCGCTGGGAGTTTCACACGCGGTAGGCCCTGTGCGAGCGGGAAACATGTATTACTGGGGTACGCGGGAAGTTTCACAGGTGATTGGCCCTGTGCGAGCGGGGTACGTGAATTTCGGGGGTACGTGGGAAGTTTCACACGCGATTGGGCCTGTGCAAGCGGGGTACGCGTATTACTGGGGTTCGCAGGGAGTTTCACACGCAATTTTCCCTGTCTGAGCGGGGTACGTGGATTTCGGGGGTGCGCAGGAATTTTCACACGTGATTGGCCTTGTGTGAGCGGGGTACATGTATTACTGGGGTTTGCGGGGAGTCGTCATATTAGCCTGCGTGTCCCACGTGTACGCGTTATTCGTGTTACTGGGTGCCACTGCGTACTGCGGGAGGTTGATTCCACGCACGTAGGCTGCAGGGTTGCGTGCACGGTTTTACTGCAGTTTTGGGGTGCCTGAGCATTGCGTGACCCGTCACTACATCACCGGGGTCACATACAGCCTTGCAGGTGCAGGGGGGCTGTTAACATCTTGCTTCCCACCCCCTTCACCCCAATTGCCCAGGTCAATTGTGGTGTTCACCTCCCATTGGCACTACTCCATCTGTGCCGGCACTACTACATCTGTGCCATGGTTGAGAGGACACCAAAGGTGAGGGGCGCCTCAGCTGGGCGTACTCCTCATGGCGGGCGTGGTCGGGGATGTGGCCGTGGTGACCAGGGAGTAGGGGGACTCCAGGGTGTCCAGGGCAGCCACAGAGGGGGAAGAGGCAGGGGTGCGCCACTTGAGCACAATGTTGTGCCATGTGTCGGTGCAGTCATGCCACCACCCCCTGTGGTTCCGGGGGATGCAGCTTCTGCATCGGGCACTGGCGCCCGTGTGACCCGGCAGTCCATTCCATCGACTGCCACGGGCCCAAGGGTAGTGGTAGCTGCAGGTGCAGCTGTGGACACCACCACCCAGGCTCAGGGTCTGCCAGCGCAGGCTGCGTAGCCCTTGGTAGATTTCCAACAGGCCAGAAGGGAAACCATAGGGGCAGGCAGGGCTGCTCAGACCAAGACACGTGTCCCTGGGGCAGTTATGTCATCTGCTGCCCCGAACAGCCGGGTGTTGGCAAGTGCAGGGGCAGATGCACCCAACACCACGGTTGTGAGTCTGCCAACCAGGACCGTTGCGGTCAATGACCCTGCCACAGCTGATGTTGCTGCGCAGGGTCCATTAGAGGGCACCCAGATGCCACTGACACAAGTCAGGCCTTTGGTCGTCCCTCCACCTGCCACTCCCTTGGCTCAATCCACCGAACCCACTGGCCATACTGGTCAGGGCGGCATTAGCCAGCCAGGGTCTGCGCCACAGTCCAAGAGGAGGAAGGTTGCACCTGCAGCACAGGCTGGGACCCCACACACAGCCACAACCTCCTGCACATCCAGGAAGAAGCCTTTCTGCAAGCAGGAACTGGACTTCCTCATGGGCTACGTGCGGGGCCACAGCCGTGACATGGTAGTGGGTGCCAATAGTCAGACTACGGCTGCCCAACGTGACACCCACTGGAAGCATGTTGCGGAACATGTCAGTTCATTCGGCCATTCTCTCTCCCTCTCCCTTGCTAAATTCTTCACTGGAACTGCACTGGATCTGCAACTGGGCCACTCTCACCGACCTCGGTCCCTGGCCTAGCCACTCTCCACTTGCACTGCCTCCCTGGCAACCCCTGCACTGCGGGACTGTCTCTCTATCCCTACAGCCCCCCCTTCCCAGCACTTGTCTGCACTTACCTTTGCAGTTGCCACCAGCTGGCCTATTTATTTGTTTTTTATTCTACTTACCATGTACTGCCCTCCCCCCTTCCCTTCCCCTTGCACTTTTCCCTTCCCCCTACCCCTGCACTTGCGCAATCTAAATGACACCTGGCCTAGTAGTATCGTTGTCTGTCTTCCCTTGTTCCCCCCTCCCTGCCTCGTCGCACCTTGAAACACTTGTGTATAGGCACGTTACAAATGCTATATCATGTCATGTCATATGTCATATGTGTGCCTTTTGGTCACACAGGATATCTTGTGTTTAGGTAGCTAGGGATGCAGACAATGTGGCACTTCCATGGCACCTATCTTAGGGTGGTAGGGTTGTGACAGTTGACTGTCTCTTTGTCATCATCGATTGTCACCTGGTATGTGCCAGGCCTGTGTGCACTCCGCAGGGGTGGGAGTTTAGGTGAAAAATGTGGCCATAAGCTGGGTCCGGGCTTCCTTGCCACGTGCCCTGTCCCCTCCCATAGGCAGCGCCTGTGCCTGTGGTTGGGGATGTGGGGGCACCACCATGTCCACCAGTACGCCCTGCCGTGTTGCAACATTGTGCAGGACACATGCTGCCACAATGATCCTGCACACTACTGGGGGTGCATAGAGTAGCTGCCCGCCAGAGTGGTCAAGGGAGCGGAAACGTGACTTGAGCACTCCGAATGTGCGCTCCACTATGACCCTGGTTGCAATATGGGCGGCGTTGTATCTTACCTGGGGTGGTGTGGTGGGGTTCCGGATTGGCGTCATCATGTGGTTGCTCAGAGGTAGGCACTGTAAATGGTTGTGATTATTGGGGTTTGTGTATGTGTGTGTGTGTGTGTGACATGCATGCATGTGCAAGGGCATTTGTACTCACCTAGGAGCCAGGTGTCGCCATGCTGCCCAGCTTCCAGGGCCCGGCTCAGGGCGGACATTCTGTATATGAAACTGTCATGGGTGGAGCCAGGGTAGTTTGCATAGACAGAGGTGATGATTCCCTTTGCATCGCATACCACCTGTACATTGATGGAATGCCAGTGCTTGCGGTTTCGGTAGATGTGCTCAGTGGCCCTAGGTGGACGTAGGGCCACGTGGGTGCAATCTAAGGCACCGAGCACTTTGGGGAAGTGTGCCACCCTGAAAAAATCCAGGACAATGGTCTGCCTTTCTGCGGGTGTTCTGGGCATGTATATGTGCCTGCGGACTGAGGGGCGTGCTGTCATGATTGCCAGTACCTGGTGTAGGCAGCGCGACTGCGTGGCCTGTGAGACCCCCCCCCCCACTATGGCAGTAGTCCGCTGCAATGACCCAGTGGCCAAGAAATGCAGGACATTGAGCACCTTCTCCAAGGGGCTCAATGCTTGGGAGCAAAGGGTCGGGGATGTAAGGTCATCTTCCCACTCCCTGACCGGGTCTAGGATGATATGGGGTGGAAACCTATACCTGCCGTAGACCTGGTCGTCAGGCATCCCAAAAAGGCTTGTCCGTGGTGCGAAAATGCGTGCCCTGGCTATTCTCCTCCTCCTGCGGTGTCCCACGATCAGTGCTGCGACAAATGGGGCATTCATCGTAGCTGTATATACGTGTTTGGTGTTTGCGCGCATTTTAATACTGTGCGCGGGGACGCTTCCGACTGCCTTCGTGTGGCGGACGCGTTGACGCCTGTGTGCGTCTTTTGCCATGCCAGGGTTTCCCGTATTAGAATCCATGAATACGGGTTGTTTGCGTGCGTGTGGGCGTTCCGTGTAGTTCCCTGCAGTACTTCCCCAGTTACGCCTTCTTTTTCACGCGTTATTCCCCATTCCGCGTGTTACGCCCACTGTTCCGCCCACTTTGGTTGTGTGCGGCGCGCTATGTGTGCTTTTGCTGAAATTAAACATAGAGGCATCAGCCGATGCCTTTTAACAAACATAGGCAATTAGCAATACATTTGCAGACAAACCATGAACAAATTTACCTGAGTCTTGTCATCCAACCAAATGGTGGTTGTTTTAAAACGCTGAATGTTTATTGCCCAAAAAGAAAAGAGGAAGAATTTACAAGATGGAAGCATAATAATTCCATAGAGAATCTCTGTGTAGTCTGTGTAGAGATTGTCAATGTGTTGCTTAGGTCCTTACCTGGTGCTTTAAATAAGTATATCCTCTGTGGAGAATCAGCATATTTAGTAAGAAGATGGTGCAGAAGCATCAGGCATATCTTTCTGAAAGATCCAGCGCCGTTTACGGTGTGACGTCACTGCATTGACGGTGTGATGTCATCGTGTTTATGTCACGTCGTGGAGTGATGTCACAGTCGTGGCCTGCCGCTAGCTGGTGGCCGTGTGGGTAATGGCTAGGAAATGTAGTTGAAGTGTGGAGCATGACAGAAAAGAAAAGGAAACGATTGTGTACGGAACCTTACCCAAAAAGTGGTCGGACATTACCATAGAACATCCCTATAGCGGGTCCAAATAAATAATGAAATTGATGCACACATCGTGCAACTAGTGAGAATCCTAAAGAACTAATACCGTGGACCAAGAATCAAATTACTGATTGGCCTCTATCAATTTGGCAATGCTAAAACACCTTTGGGATATTGAAGGGCAATATGTAAAGAGATGTCAGTATTAACAAAAACACAATTCATGAGACATGAACTAACAAGGAATGAAGTTCCTGAGCAGGATCTACAATTCACGACAGTCATGAACGACCTTCGGAATATTGTTGAGCAAAATGAAGAACAATATAAAAAGTAACGCAAACACATTACACTGAAAATAAAATCCTTAAACAAATTATGCAATTAGAATCAGTAAATTGAGGGGTGTACTTCACATGGGACTAAAGATGGTGTATACCAAATTAGTGTGTATAGTGGCACTCAATTGAAGATAAACCATGATACCTCATGTCCATCTGAACAAAGAGGTGTTATAGCACTTGTAATAATGAATGTACACCTTATTAGGATAGTGTAAGATGCAACTTAGGTTACTACAAAAAACACAAATAGTTCACTTCCTTGTTATTTCAGTTTTGGGGATAACGAGTCCAGTTTTTCAATCCAGAATGTTTCCATTTGGTCTAATCAGTTAGTCAGATCTTCATGGGTTTCCCTTCTGGTGATGACATCCACTACTTCAAATCTGATCTGTGACAGGTCATGACGTTTCTCCATCCAGTGTCTGGACACTGAGAGTTTAATGTTCTGGGTCCATCTGCATTAGCGATGTTCATTCCACCTCAGCTTACATGATCGTTTAAACTGTCCCATGTAGTACATCCCACATGGGCACTTAATGATATAGTTAACATTCTTTGTGTCGCACATAGCATAACTTTTTCATCTTAATTTGTTCACATCATCTCGGGTGGTTGACAATATTTCCTTTCATGAACAAGCCACAGTTGGTACAATGCAGGCATGGGAAGTTGCCTGTTTTTTAGTGATGGGTGGTCTTTTCAGATCAGGTCTGGTTTTAACCAGGTGATCTCTAAGGTTAAATCCTCTTTTGTAAGCAAAAACAGGTAACTCAAAAAAAGATGCTCCATTTTTGAATCGCAAGTAAGAGTCTTAACATTTTTCTTAATGGCAGATTTAATCCATCCACTTTGTGTAGAGTATCTAGATACATACACAAGTGAAGGGGGTTTGCTTTCTTTGTGAATTGCATTCAATAGTGATTCTTGTGTAGAGTTGACCAGTCTTTCCTTTGCGGCATTGAACTCCTCGGGTTGGTAACCTCGTGATAAAAAGGTTTCTCCCATTTTCGTGATTTGATCTATGCTTTCATTAGGATCACTCAAATACTTTTGACTCTGAGCATTTGGCTGAAAGGTACATTTCTAAACAGGCTAGGTTGATGGAAGCTCAGATTCCTATTTTTTTTATTTTGTTGAAAATATTGGTGGTGTACATCCCCTATGTGAGTTTAATTTCCACATCCAAACAGTGCATGCACTGCTGATGTTTTGCTGGTGAACTGTCTCCATGGGACAATTGTGTTTAGATAGATTGAGAAATCTGTGAGACTCTCTTGTGTTCCTTTCCAGTCCCAAAAGATGTCATCTATATAACATAGCCACAGGTTTGAGTAATTACGCAATACTGCGTGGTCTAGCAAATATTCTCTTTCCCATTTGTGCATAAAACAATTTGCGTATGTGGTAGTCATAGTTGTTCCCATTGATGTTACTGACACCTGTAGAAAAAACATATCTCTGAATTGGAAGTAAGAATTCTTGGAGATAAATTGCATGAGGATTAATATGAACTCTTTGGATGCTGTAATTTCGCTTTCATTGAGAAGGAACCATTCTATGGCTTCTATGCCCAAATCATAGGGAATCGAGGTGTACAACATGTTTACGTTAATCGTGAACATGATGAGCCCCGGAATGTACTTCACTTGTTTGGATAACTGCAAGAAATGAGTGGTATCACAAACATATGTGTTTGTTTTCTGTACCATAGGCTGTAGGAAAAAATCAATACATTTGCCAAGTGGTTGCAATATGCTCTTCGTTCCAGCCACAATGGGGTGACCTAGTGGCCTAGTTGGATGTTTGTGTATCTTGGGAAGTGTATAGAAGTTAGGAATTCTGGGGTGGCGTGTAAGCAAGAATTTCTTAGTGTTAAGGTTTATCCAACCCAGTTCTTACACTTTGTCAAGAATCCCTATGAGATCAGCTTTAATCGTGAGAGTGGGATCACTGTCTAATCTGGCATACACATTTGTGTCACTGAGTTGTCTCTCACATTCTTCTTCATAGCTAGTTTTGTTCATTATTACTAAAGCCCCTCCTTTATCAGCAGGGAGGATAGTCAGATCTTTGTCAATGTATAGATTTTTAATGAGACCAAGTTCATGAGTCCTCAGATTCAAAGCCTTTGGTTGTTTGTATGAGATTTTCCCAAGGTCATTAAGTATTTGTTTATGAAATATGTCAATTGTAGGCATGCTAATCAGGGGCATGAAATTGTCTTTCCCTCTGAATTCTAGCAGATCCTCCTCACTTTGTTCTACCCTGTCTTCTTGGGTGTCTTCTATCTCGTCAAAGAACACCTTTAACTTAAGTTTCCTAACAAACTTGAAATAATCCCACTTTGGTGTCAAATAGAGTGGTGCCACCTGGGGGTACGAAACTAAGACCCTTCTGTAATGTGATGCTTTTGTATACAATTATCTTATAGCTTGGTAGTGCCCACCTTTACCCTTTCATACATGAATACTTTAAACCCCTGAAATAGCCCATGGGTCCACTCGCAGACAAATATGAATGTTGTAAGGAGGCTTACTTTTTTCACCTATGTAGAATCATATTTGTCGCTTTCATTTCAAACAAACACGGCAAAGGGATCAGACAGCTTGCAAGATGTAAGTGACCTCCTAAATAAAGCAGACATTGGAACACGGCACCGCAACTCACTAAAAGGTTGAAGTTTCCCCTTGCTCTTCATTTGTCTTTCCCACGTCCCCGATAAAATGGCAGGCTGTGGCAAACACGCATCAGCTGCTGTCCTTGTGCAATTATTGTAACTTGCTTGCAGGGCTCAAGTCGAGGGTACACGCAGTCCACCCACTTTTTTCAGAGGGGGGACTCAGTTCCCCCCAGCTAAAATGAGAAAGATTGAATGTCCTATTTGAGTTTATGAATTAAAGCCGACCTCAAGTATGCAACCGCAGTGGTCAAGTTTGCAGGCCAGCACTTCAGCACTGCACTATTTAACCTGATGAAAAATAAACAACTAACGGGGTAATTCATAGATTTCAGTGCAGAGGCAGCGCACACGAGCAGCGCAGAGAGGGATCGTGCGCCAGCCGTGTGCGCTAAACAGCATTCTGGCGCACCGCGTATTCATGGAATTCCCAAGGCAAAAAGAGCCTTTGCGCTGAGAACATCCTGCAGCGCCAGTTACGCCCCCAAGAACGCCCCTCGCTCAAGGAAAAGCAATCAAAATCCCCAATCCAGCGAAAAGGGCTGCGCTAACCCTGGACCAGCTAACAGGGCCGCTACACAGCAAACGCCGAGCAGGGAATGTGTATTCCTGGGGTGTGCTGGAATTATCACACGGGGTAGGCCCTGTGCGAGCGGGGTATGTATATTACTGGGGTACACGGGAAGTTTCACACGCGATTGGCCCTGTGCGAGCGGGGTATGTGGATTTTGGGGGTGCGCAGGAAGTGTTCCACGCGATTAGCCCTGTGCGAGCGGGGTACGTGTATTACTGGGGTTTGCGGAGAGTTTCACACGTGGTAGGTCCTGTGCGAGCAGGCTACGTGTATTTGGGGGGTTTGCGGGGACTATCACACGCAATAGGCCTTGGCCGAGCGGGGCACGTGTATTCCTGTGGTTTGCTGGGAGTTTCACATGCGGTAGGCCCTGTGCGAGCGGGAAACATGTATTACTGGGGTACGCGGGAAGTTTCACAGGTGATTGGCCCTGTGCGAGCGGGGTACGTGAATTTCGGGGGTACGTGGGAAGTTTCACACGCGATTGGGCCTGTGCAAGCGGGGTACGCGTATTACTGGGGTTCGCAGGGAGTTTCACACGCAATTTTCCCTGTCTGAGCGGGGTACGTGGATTTCGGGGGTGCGCAGGAATTTTCACACGTGATTGGCCTTGTGTGAGCGGGGTACATGTATTACTGGGGTTTGCGGGGAGTTTCACACACGGTAGGCCCTGTGCGAGCAGGCTACGTGTATTTGGGGGGTTCGCGGGGACTATCACATGCGATAGGCCTTGGCCGAGCAGGGCACATGTATTCCTGGGGTTCGCAAGGGAGTTTCACACGCGGTAGGCCCTGTGCGAGTGGGGTACGTGTATTACTGGGTACGTGGGAAGTTTCACACGCGATTGGCCGTGTGCGAGCGGGGTACATGGATTTCGGGGTTACGCGGGAAGTTTCACACGCGATTGGCCCTGTGCGAGTGGGGTACGTGTATTACTGGGGTTCGCGGAGAGTTTCACACGCGATTGTCCCTGTGCGAGCGGGGTACGTGGATTTCAGGGGTGCATGGGAAGTTTCGCACGCGATTGGCCCTATGCGAGCGGGGTACGTGTATAACTGGTGTTTGCGGGGAGTTTCACACGCGGTAGGCCCTGTGCGAGCAAGCTACGTGTATTTGGGGGGTTCGCAGGGACTATCATACGTGATAGGCCTTGGCCGAGCGTGCAACGTGTATTCCTGGGGTTCGCGGGGAGTTTCACACGTGATTGGCCTTGTGTGAGCGGGGTACATGTATTACTGGGGTTTGCGGGGAGTTTCACACGCGGTAGGCCCTGTGCGAGCAGGCTACGTGTATTTGGGGGGTTCGCGGGGACTATCACATGCGATAGGCCTTGGCCGAGCGGGGCACGTGTATTCCTGGGGTTCGCAAGGGAGTTTCACATGCGGTAGGCCCTGTGCGAGTGGGGTAGGTGTATTACTGGGTACGCAGGAAGTTTCACACGCGATTGGCCCTGTGCGAGCGGGGTACATGGATTTCGGGGTTACGCGGGAAGTTTCACACGCGATTGGCCCTGTGCGAGTGGGGTACGTGTATTACTGGGGTTCGCTGAGAGTTTCACACGTGATTGTCCCTGTGCGAGCGGGGTACGTGGATTTTGGGGGTGCATGGGAAGTTTCGCACGCGATTGGCCCTATGCGAGCGGGGTACGTGTATAACTGGTGTTCGCGGGGAGTTTCACACGCGGTAGGCCCTGTGCGAGCAGGCTACGTGTATTTGGGGGGTTCACAGGGACTATCATACGCGATAGGCCTTGGCCGAGCGTGGCACGTGTATTCCTGGGGTTCACGGGGAGTTTCACACGTGATTGGCCCTGTGCGAGCGGGGTACGTGGATTTCGGGGGTGCGTGGGAAGTTTCACACGCGATTTTGCTGTCAGAGCGGGTACGTGTATCCAGTGGGGTGCGCGGGGAGTCCCACACGTGAATTAGCAGTGTGGGTCCTCCCAGGTGTGCCCTCTACCCCCTCCACGGCCCCTGCAGGCAGCCCACACCATAGGGGACTACCCTGCACCCCTGGTCATGTCCCGCAGGCAGCCCATCCACCATGGCCATGCCCCCCCAGCCAGGCCACGTGTCACCTTGCACTAGTGATCACCAACTCATGTCCCCCTGCACCCCCACCCCCCAGCAGTGAGGGGCACCTGCCAGCATGTCCCCACTCATGTCCCACTCATGTCCCCCTGCACCCCCACCACCCAGCAGTGAGGGGCACCTGCCAGCAGGCCCCCACTCATGTCCTCCTGCACCCTCACCCCCCAGCAGTGAGGGGCACCTGCCAGCATGCCCCCACTCATGTCCCACTCATGTCCCCTGCACCCCCACCCCCAGCAGTGAGGGGCACCTGCCAGCAGGCCCCCACTCATGTCCCCCTGCACCCCCACCCCCCAGCAGTGAGGGGCACCTGCCAGCATGCCCCCACTCATGTCCCACTCATGTCCCCCTACACTCCCACCCCCCAGCAGTGAGGGGCACCTGCCAGCAGGCCCCCACTCATGTCCCCCTGCACCCCCACCCCCCAGCAGTGAGGGGCACCTGCCAGCAGGCCTCCACTCATGTCCCCCACTAGATGACATACAGATGCACAATCATGGCCCACTTCTACACCAAATTACCACAGCACGCCACCCCATTCTTGAGACGCAATGATTTCCCAATCCACCCCACACTGACATGCCTATCTCAAGACACAAACCAAAAGTCAACTATGTACATCAACGCATGTCCGTCACACACACACACTGGTTGGCATTGATTGCGTAAACCCACATTTTCACATGCATGAACCCAATGAGCGAATCACACACATGGGAGTAAAATATCAAAATGTATTATGGACAAAAATAAAGCCATGAAATGAAAGCATAAAAAATAGCAAACATGAAATGAAATGCATGTCCAAAAGATGAGTAAATGAAAAGTATAACCAATCCAAAGAAATCCAAAAGAAAAATAGCCCAAACTCTCCCTCCACCAAAGCAAATCCAAAGGAAACGTAAAAAGAAAAATCCATTAATCCATGGTGAAATCCAAATGAAAAGTTCAAATAAATCCACTGTCCAACTATGTACAATCCATTGTCAAGGGTCCATGAGCCCAATGAAAGAAATGAAACCTACCTAAGAAACTACCTAAGAAAAAATACTATATACAAATGTGTGAGGCATAGTCCAATCACCCCAAATCAAAGGAAAACGAAAATGAAACATAACACTAAAAACTATTTACAATGGCAGCGGGCTAGTCCGACCGCTCACTTTTCGATGTCCCGGGCCAGAACATCATTGAACTCCCGCTCAATGTCCTGGAGGTGGTCCTCTTCCATGGCCCCGAGGGTTCGCAAGGACGATGACATGTTGACCCCCAACTCCCTGCGAATTGCCTCGAGGCACTCGGCCCGCCTCAGTGCCCTCCGCATGGAGTTCTATGCCCTGAACATTGTGAGCCGTGCCTCTTCCGCCCGCTGCCGCTCCGCATCTATGGTATGGCCCAACCGCTGCCACACAGAAGACACTTGTAATCCTGGGTCCTCCTGTCCTCTGGCCGATGCCTGCACCTCCGATGTCGATGGCCCTGAGCCATCATGGCTCCCACCTTGTTGCTGCTGCTGCTGTGCCTGTGCCCCTGCTCTTGCTGCCTGCACGTCCTCCTCTGGCTGAGATGCAGTTGTCGTGGTGCCCACCGCAGCTGGGCGTCCGACTCCCGACTGTGGCAGGGATGTGTCCTCCACCAGCCTGGCCGCTGGGTCAGAGGCAGCTCCACAGGGTACCCAGGTGATACATGGGTGGGATTGGGAAGATGGCATGGAGGACGACTGGCGTGTAGGGGGTTCAGGTGAGGAGGGGGTTGCAAGAAGGTCCAGCACACGGAGGAATCCAAGTAGGTCAACGCGGTCAAAGAGGCATCCGAGATGACGTGCAGTGTCTTCACGAAAACACTGCAGGTCACCTCGCATGCCCCGTTGACGCAACGCTATCCCAGCCAGGACAGGCTCAACCCGGACCCGGATAGCCACTTCCGCAGGGAGAGGAAGGCCAGTTGTTGTGCGCTCATCCCCTCCCTGAAAACGGGTCTGGACGTAGGCATCCCTGCTGGTGCCGGATGATGCAGTCACAGGATCAGGGACAGGATTACACACAGGCACCTGCACAGCGGCCTGTGCTGTCTCCTGTCCCTGCCCCTGCACTGCACCAATAGCACCAGTGGAATCCCCACCTCCAGACCCTGTACGTATCCCTTCCATGGCCTCCTCCTCCACCAAACCCCCCACCCACCTGGATGACTCCGTGCCATCTTCCTCCGTCGGACCCTGTGGGGTCTCAGCTGCCCCTTCTGCTGCCGAGGAGTCCACCTCCAATCTCCGCCTCTTGGACCTACCCTCGGCAGCTGCGGCCTGGGACGCGGCACCAGATTCCTCACTCCCCGACCAGATGACAACACAGGAGGGGAGCTGGGCCTTGCGTCTCCGGCTGGTGGTGCGATCCCAGCCGGTTTGCTCCACAGCACCCTCTCCGCCCTCTTCATCAGTTGACGCTGCAGACAGGGAGAGATAGAACACAGGCATCAGGGCACTGTACAATGGACTGATACACACATGACAGTAGTACATGAGTGGCAGTGTCAAACTTCAGACATGGCGTCACACTCCCCAACACACATGTCATTTCAACTCACCCAAATGAGCTAATCAACTGGAATGTTGCACCAGGCAGCACCATCCATACACAAACAACAGCATGAGCAGCCGAAGGTGAGCCTGACATCACATGCAACACGGGGAGTGCAGAACACATGCACACACGCCACCAGACTTACATGCAACTGTACATCTCCACCACCTGTCTCAGTGATAACATGCTCATCCATGTCACATCTGGCAATCATCCTCCTACATGAAAGTGCACTTGCATCCATGTTGCATCACAGTTGCACACTTGGCAAATACACACACATGCACATGTACATACTGCAGAAACATGCAGCAGGAACCAGCATCCATGTGTGACACCACAACCATGGCACAGTACGTACACATAATTTTTTTACATGTGTGCACCCACACATGCTTTAGCACAGCATGCTTACCAACACATACACCATTGATGTGTCGCACACATGGGAGGAATCACATGTGGCAAGGTCATGTCCCCACAAAGACATATGTGCAACATGCACACTCCTGGCACACCACAACATGCACAGCGTCCAATAAGTATGCATGTACACTTACCACTCGTCTCCAGACGAGTCTGCCTCTCAAGGACCTGGATGTGGAGCGCTGGGCGTATACGCTCCAGGACCCTCCATTGGTTGTTGTTTAGACGGACCCGGCACCCCTTGGCATCCACTGCCTTCAAGAGGTGCAGGGCCTTGTCGAGGGTCCTGGACCTGAAGTCCTCCCAGCGCTTCTTGACATGTTTGATGTCACAGACTGCCACCCCCTCCTCGTTGATGGCAGTCACGATGTCCATCCAGATCTTCGACCGTCCTTCATAGTCGGTGCGCGAACTTCCAAAGAGGTCATCATACTGCCCCAGGACTTGCTCCACCAGGACACCAACTTCCCTGGCACTGAAACTGGTGGCCCTCTGCCTCTCTGGCTGGGGGTTGCCAGTGATGTGAGATGGAGTTGTGCCCGACATGGCAACCCCAGAGGCAGGTGTGGGTGGGCAACTTAGTCCTGGGGCTGGGCTGTGGAACGATGGTATCCCAGTCGGGAGTCTTCGGTTCCAGCAGGGGTGGTCACAGCAACTGCATTCCTGGCTGACGTGCAGGCAGCAAATAGCAGGGCACGTGGGCAGCAGGCAGGCAGTCAGCAGCAGATGGCAGGTGGGAGCGTGCTCGGGGCTCTTGGGGGCAGGAAAATGGCCTTTTGGGCAGGAGCGTGGTCTTCTGTGTGTTTTCGCGTGGCCAGCTTGATACGGAGTGATTTGGCATGTGGAAAAAGTGCATGTCAGTATGTAATTTGAGGAACGGCCCTTAGCGCGTAAGCGCGTCTGTGACGTTACGCGCGCGGGTGTTTCCCTCGTGACGGGTGCATAGTGAATCAGGACGTGAATACACAGCACGTACGCGAATTCATTGGACCAAAGGCCCTTAGCGCGTAAGGCGTCTGTGACGTGACGCGCAAGGGCGTTTCCCTCAACACGGATGCATGTTCATTGTAGACGTGCAAAAACTGCACATCCGAGTGTCAGCTCGTGTAATTGGAGGAAAGGGCTTTAGTGCATACACGCGTAAGTGACGTTGTACGTGTGGGCTGGTTTAAAAGGTACATGTAGGACGCCATTTTCTTGTACGTGCTTTTCGTGGAGAGCGAGTGGGTGAATTTTGCACTTCTTGTCGGTTCACAGGCGATTACTTCACAACGGTTCAAGTTCGTACTCCCTGTTACCTCTGACAGCATTCAATTCTTATTTTGGTCTGTTTTCTCAAACAGCGTTCACTTCTTCTATTGTCCTGTTTCCTCAGACAGCGTACACATCTTCTTTTGGCGGGGGTGTTGCGAACACGCACACACGCGTCTTTTTCACTTTCTTTTTCCTGGCATATGGTGAGTCGCGCACGTATTTACCAACTGTGCTTGCCCCGTGTGTCGCGCACTCCTTCAGCGGTCATTGTAGGCTGTGTGTATTACGCGTATGCTTATTTTTGTGTTTCTGGGTGCCACAGCGTGGTGCGGGTTCATTTTTCCATGCACGTGGTCTACGAGGGGTTGCGTGCACGTTCATTTTTGTTTTCAGGGTGCCTGTGCGTTGCGTGACCCGTCATCTTCCCCCAGGGGTCACGGACAGCCTTGCTAGAGCACTAGGGTACGAATTCCCTCTACTACCCTACCCCTTTCACCCCCAATTGCCCAGGACAATATTTTACTGCAACTCCCATACGCACAACAACATCAGTGCCATGGTTGGGAGGCGACCAAGCAGTAAGGGAGGCAAAGGTGGCCGACCTCCAAAAGGTGGGTGTGGTGGGCGCGGTAGGCCAGGATTTGCAGGGTGCCCCTACACCCCCGTGTGTGGAGGACCAATCAGGACCACCCATGCCCCCCCCCCATGGGTTGTGGGAAACGTAGCTGACACCATCCCAGCTCAGCCCTTGTTGGACCAGCCCATTTTTGCATCTGGACCGGCACATGATAACTCCTAGGCTGACTTCCAGGTCAGCAAGTCTAAGCCACGTGTGGCGGTGTAAGTTGCTGTCACCAGGCCACGTGAATCTGCTGCCCCAAGTAGGCAGGGTGGGGAGGCTGCAGGGGCAGCTGCAGCTCTATCCACCCCAGCTCTGAGTCTCCCAGCCGGGACAGTGTCGGTACTGGTCCATCAAACCGATGTTGGCCCTGCCAACATCACCCTGCAGCCAATGCCTGCACCAAGACCTATGGTCCTTGTGCATTCGCACACTCCTAGTACCCAGTCCACCGGCGCTTCTGCCCCTACTGACCAGAGCGGCGTAAGCCACTCAGGATCCGCACCACCTTTGAAAAAGAAGAAGAAGGGTGCTCTGGCACTACAGGCTGAGACCCCAGACACGGCTACACAGTCCGGCACGTCAAGGAAGCCTAGCTTTAATGACGCTGAACTTGATGCACTTGTGGCCTATGTGTCGGCACATAGCCATGAAATGCTGGTGACTGCAGGGTGCAAGACCACACCTGGTTAACGTAAGGCACACTGGCAAACCATCGCGGACATCATTAGTGCCCATGGATTTGTGAGGCACACAGCTGATGATTGCTACAAGCGGTGGAATGACCTGAAACGCAGAGCAAAGAACAAGCTGGCCTCAAATCATGCCTCTACTTTGGGGACTGGCGGTGGGTCTCCACCAGAGAACAACCAACTCACTGAACATGAGTCTGTTGCTGGAACCTTCGTCACAGAGGAATAGATCCAAGGCATGGGAGACCTACCAGATTACGACGCATTGTCCGGTGTCCATGCATGTGTATGTAATCCATGTGTATGTTGTTTGGGTGACGGGTTCTGATTGAGTGCCAGGTGAGGGTGTATACTCCAGAGTGGTATGGGTCACCCATGTACTTCTTCCAAAACATTCACCGGCCTTGGATTTGGGTATGACAGTATCCCTTCTGCCCACAGTAGCCAATTAGCGACACATTACTGCAGTTGTCCTTGAACTGTCATCTTGCAACAACACTGTTCTGATTTTTTCAGTGTTCATTCAGGCTGATTGTTTCATTTCTCCCATTTTTGCAACGCATTTTCCAGCCCTAATGCCACATATGTGACATGCTTCTGTCATTGATTACACCCTACATTGGCCCACATTTGTTACCATGTTATGTGAATGATTTGACCATTCAGACTGATTGGGTACATTAATTTTTGGGGCCTGTTTGAATGTGGTACATGATAGTTGTTTCCTGTCATGTTGAAGTGACCAACCATTGATGTGTACTTCTGCATGCCATCACTGTTTTATTGTACACTGGATGTGTTGCAGTGTGTGGCACATGTGTGTTTTGTCACGCTATGTAGCATTTTTCATCTCATCATGTCCATCTCACATGGATGGGTGACAGTACTCATTCATTGACATATGGCTGTACTTGTCAAATGTACCATGGCTATGCTACATGCCATCTGTGTGCTGGCATGTGTTATGTATGTGTATTGGGGGATGCTTGTGGTCTCGTGCAGAAGGGATGCGACCTAGCAGTTCTGGCTGGACTGCCTCTTTTGGGGTAGGACCAAGCCTGATTTGCATATGGTTTTTACCCTTCTGTAATGGCTTGGCAGGCTGAAAAACGATGGTCTGGAGGGTTGCCCAGCGCTTTGCCCGTGGTTATGATTAATTCAAAACCTTCGAGCCATCACCTTTCTGTTTTGCTAAGTCACCCCTAGTGGGACGGGTATGCCCAGACGTGGGTCCCGAGTCTGCCGGGCCTAGAGACCCAAGCTACTCCTCACTGACGACGCCCAACAAGGCTGAAACATGTCTGGGGATGCTTGTGGTCTCGTGCAGAAGGGATGTGACCTAGCAGTTCGGGCTGGACTGCCCCTTTTGGGGGAGGACCAAGCCTGATTTGCATATGGTTTTTCCCCTTCTGTAAAGGCTTGGCAGGCTGAAAAACGATGGTCTGGAGGGTTGCCCAGCGCTTTGCCCGTGGTTATGATTAATTCAAAACCTTCCAGCCATCACCTTTCTGTTTTGCTAAGTCACCCCTAGTGGGACGGGTATGCCCAGACGTGGGTCCCGAGTCTGCCGGGCCTAGAGACCCAAGCTACTCCTCACTGACGACGCCCAACAAGGCTGAAACATGTCTGGGGATGCTTGTGGTCTCGTGCAGAAGGGATGTGACCTAGCAGTTCGGGCTGGACTGCCCCTTTTGGGGGAGGACCAAGCCTGATTTGCATATGGTTTTTCCCCTTCTGTAAAGGCTTGGCAGGCTGAAAAACGATGGTCTGGAGGGTTGCCCAGCGCTTTGCCCGTGGTTATGATTAATTCAAAACCTTCCAGCCATCACCTTTCTGTTTTGCTAAAGTCACCCCTAGTGGGACAGGTATGCCCAGACGTGGGTCCCGAGTCTGCCGGGCCTAGAGACCCAAGCTACTCCTCACTGATGACGCCCAACAAGGCTGAAACATGTCTGGGGATGCTTGTGGTCTCGTGCAGAAGGGATGTGACCTAGCAGTTCGGGCTGGACTGCCCCTTTTGGGGTAGGACCAAGCCTGATTTGCATATGGTTTTTCCCCTTCTGTAATGGCTTGGCAGGCTGAAAAACGATGGTCTGGAGGGTTTCCCAGCACTTTGCCCGTGGTTATGATTAATTCAAAACTTTCCAGCCATCACCTTTCTGTTTTGCTAAAGTCACCCCTAGTGGGAGGGGTATGCCCAGACGTGGGTCCCAAGTCTGCCGGGCCTAGAGACCCAAGCTACTCCTCACTGATGACGCCCAACAAGGCTGAAACATGTCTGGGGATGCTTGTGGTCTTGTGCAGAAGGGATGTGACCTAGCAGTTCGGGCTGGACTGCCCCTTTTGGGGTAGGACCAAGCCTGATTTGCATATGGTTTTTCCCCTTCTGTAATGGCTTGGTAGGCTGAAAAACGATGGTCTGGAGGGTTGCCCAGCGCTTTGCCCGTGGTTATGATTAATTCAAAACCTTCCAGCCATCACCTTTCTATTTTGCTAAAGTCACCCCTAGTGGGACGGGTATGCCCAGACGTGGGTCCCGAGTCTGCCGCGCCTAGAGACCCAAGCTACTCCTCCCTGATGATGCCCAACAAGGCTGAAACATGTCTGGAGATGCTTGTGGTCTCGTGCAGAAGGGATGTGACCTAGCAGTTCGGGCTGGACTGCCCCTTTTGGGGTAGGACCAAGCCTGATTTGCATATGGTTTTTCCCCTTCTGTAATGGCTTGGCAGGCTGAAAAACAATGGTCTGGAGGGTTTCCCAGCGCTTTGCCTGTGGTTATGATTAATTCAAAACCTTCCAGCCATCACCTTTCTGTTTTGCTAAAGTCACCCCTAGTGGGACGGGTATGCCCAGACTTAAGTCCCGAGTCTCCCGGGCCTAGAGACCCAAGCTACTCCTCACTGATGACGCCCAACAAGGCTGAAACATGTCTGGGGATGCTTGTGGTCTCGTGCAGAAGGGATGTGACCTGGCAGTTCGGGCCGGACTGCCCCTTTTGGGGTAGGACCAAGCCTGATTTGCATATGGTTTTTCCCCTTCTGTAATGGCTTGCCAGGCTGAAAAACGATGGTCTGGAAGGTTGCCCAGCGCTTTGCCCGTGGTTATTATTAATTCAAAACCTTCCAGCCATCACCTTTCTGTTTTGCTAAAGTCACCCCTAGTGGGACGGGTATGCCCAGACGTGGGTCCAGAGTCTGCCGGGCCTAGAGACCCAAGCTACTCCTCACTGATGACGCCCAACAAGGCTGAAACATGTCTGGGGGTGCTTGTGGTCTCGTGCAGAAGGGATGTGACCTAGCAGTTCGGGCTGGACTGCCCCTTTTGGGGTAGGACCAAGCCTGATTTGCATATGGTTTTTCCCCTTCTGTAATGGCTTGGCAAGCTGAAAAACGATGGTCTGGAGGGGTGCCCAGCGCTTTGCCCGTGGTTATGATTAATTCAAAACCTTCCAGCCATCACCTTTCTATTTTGCTAAAGTCACCCCTAGTGGGACGGGTATGCCCAGACGTGGGTCCCGAGTCTGCCGGGCCTAGAGACCCAAGCTACTCCTCACTGATGACGCCCAACAAGGCTGAAACATGTCTGGGGATGCTTGTGGTCTCGTGCAGAAGGGATGTGACCTAGCAGTTCGGGCTGGACTGCCCCTTTTGGGGTAGGACCAAGCCTGATTTGCATATGGTTTTTCCCCTTCTGTAATGGCTTGCCAGGCTGAAAAACGATGGTCTGGAAGGTTGCCCAGCGCTTTGCCCGTGGTTATTATTAATTCAAAACCTTCCAGCCATCACCTTTCTGTTTTGCTAAAGTCACCCCTAGTGGGACGGGTATGCCCAGACGTGGGTCCAGAGTCTGCCGGGCCTAGAGACCCAAGCTACTCCTCACTGATGACGCCCAACAAGGCTGAAACATGTCTGGGGGTGCTTGTGGTCTCGTGCAGAAGGGATGTGAACTAGCAGTTCGGGCTGGACTGCCCCTTTTGGGGTAGGACCAAGCCTGATTTGCATATGGTTTTTCCCCTTCTGTAATGGCTTGGCAAGCTGAAAAACGATGGTGTGGAGGGTTGCCCAGCGCTTTGCCTGTGGTTATGATTAATTCAAAACCTTCCAGCCATCACCTTTCTATTTTGCTAAAGTCACCCCTAGTGGGACGGGTATGCCCAGAGGTGGGTCCCGAGTCTGCCGGGCCTAGAGACCCAAGCTACTCCTCACTGATGACGCCCAACAAGGCTGAAACATGTCTGGGGATGCTTGTGGTCTCGTGCAGAAGGGATGTGACCTAGCAGTTCGGGCTGGACTGCCTCTTTTGGGGTAGGACCAAGCCTGATTTGCATATGGTTTTTCCCCTTCTGTAATGGCTTGGCAGGCTGAAAAACGATGGTCTGGAGGGTTGCCCAGCGCTTTGCCCGTGGTTATGATTAATTCAAAACCTTCCAGCCATCACCTTTCTGTTTTGCTAAAGTCACCACTAGTGGGGCGGGTATGCCCAGACGTGGGTCCCGAGTCTGCCGGGCCTAGAGACCCAAGCTACTCCTCACTGATGACGCCCAACAAGGCTGAAACATGTCTGGGGATGCTTGTGGTCTCGTGCAGAAGGGATGTGACCTAGCAGTTCGGGCTGGACTGCCCCTTTTGGGGTAGGACCAAGCCTGATTTGCATATGGTTTTTCCCCTTCTGTAATGGCTTGGCAGGCTGAAAAACGATGGTCTGGAGGGTTTCCCAGCGCTTTGCCTGTGGTTATGATTAATTCAAAACCTTCCAGCCATCACCTTTCTGTTTTGCTAAAGTCACCCCTAGTGGGACGGGTATGCCCAGACGTGGGTCCCGAGTCTGCCGGGCCTAGAGACACAAGCTACTCCTCACTGATGATGCCCAACAAGGCTGAAACATGTCTGGGGATGCTTGTGGTCTCGTGCAGAAGGGATGTGACCTAGCAGTTCGGGCTGGACTGGCCCTTTTGGGGTAGGAACAAGCCTGATTTGCATATGGTTTTTCCCCTTCTGTAATGGCTTGACAGGCTGAAAAACGATGGTCTGGAGGGTTGCCCAGCGCTTTGCCCGTGGTTATGATTAATTCAAAACCTTCCAGCCATCACCTTTCTATTTTGCTAAAGTCACCCCTAGTGGGACGGGTATGCCCAGACGTGGGTCCCGAGTCTGCCGCGCCTAGAGACCCAAGCTACTCCTCCCTGATGATGCCCAACAAGGCTGAAACATGTCTGGAGATGCTTGTGGTCTCGTGCAGAAGGGATGTGACCTAGCAGTTCGGGCTCGACTGCCCCTTTTGGGGTAGGACCAAGCCTGATTTGCATATGGTTTTTCCCCTTCTGTAATGGCTTGGCAGGCTGAAAAACAATGGTCTGGAGGGTTTCCCAGCGCTTTGCCTGTGGTTATGATTAATACAAAACCTTCCAGCCATCACCTTTCTGTTTTGCTAAAGTCACCCCTAGTGGGACGGGTATGCCCAGACTTAAGTCCCGAGTCTCCCGGGCCTAGAGACCCAAGCTACTCCTCACTGATGACGCCCAACAAGGCTGAAACATGTCTGGGGATGCTTGTGGTATCGTGCAGAAGGGATGTGACCTGGCAGTTCGGGCCGGACTGCCCCTTTTGGGGTAGGACCAAGCCTGATTTGCATATGGTTTTTCCCCTTCTGTAATGGCTTGCCAGGCTGAAAAACGATGGTCTGGAAGGTTGCCCAGCGCTTTGCCCGTGGTTATTATTAATTCAAAACCTTCCAGCCATCACCTTTCTGTTTTGCTAAAGTCACCCGTAGTGGGACGGGTATGCCCAGACGTGGGTCCCGAGTCTGCCGGGCCTAGAGACCCAAGCTACTCCTCACTGATGACGCCCAACAAGGCTGAAACATGTCTGGGGATGCTTGTGGTCTCGTGCAGAAGGGATGTGACCTAGCAGTTCGGGCTGGACTGCCCCTTTTGGGGTAGGACCAAGCCTAATTTGCATATGGTTTTTCCCCTTCTGTAATGGCTTGGCAAGCTGAAAAACGATGGTCTGGAGGGTTGCCCAGCGCTTTGCCCGTGGTTATGATTAATTCAAAACCTTCCAGCCATCACCTTTCTATTTTGCTAAAGTCACCCCTAGTGGGACGGGTATGCCCAGACGTGGGTCCCGAGTCTGCCGCGCCTAGAGGCCCAAGCAACTCCTCACTGATGACGCCCAACAAGGCTGAAACATGTCTGGGGATGCTTGTGGTCTCGTGCAGAAGGGATGTGACCTAGCAGTTCGGGCTGGACTGCCCCTTTTGGGGTAGGACCAAGCCTGATTTGCATATGGTTTTTCCCCTTCTGTAATGGCTTGGCAGGCTGAAAAATGATGGTCTGGAGGGTTGCCCAGCGCTTTGCCCGTGGTTATGATTAATTCAAAACCTTCCAGCCATCACCTTTCTATTTTGCTAAAGTCACCCCTAGTGGGACGGGTATGCCCAGACGTGGGTCCCGAGTCTGCCGGGCCTAGAGACCCAAGCTACTCCTCACTGATGACGCCCAACAAGGCTGAAACATGTCTGGGGATGCTTGTGGTCTCGTGCAGAAGGGATGTGATCTAGCAGTTCGGGCTGGACTGCCCCTTTTGGGGTAGGACCAAGCCTGATTTGCATATGGTTTTTCCCCTTCTGTAATGGCTTGGCAAGCTGAAAAACGATGGTCTGGAGGGTTGCCCAGCGCTTTGCCCGTGGTTATGATTAATTCAAAACCTTCCAGCCATCACCTTTCTATTTTGCTAAAGTCACCCCTAGTGGGGCGGGTATGCCCAGACGTGGGTCCCGAGTCTGCCGCGCCGAGAGACCCAAGCTACTCCTCACTGATGATGCCCAACAAGGCTGAAACATGTCTGGGGATGCTTGTGGTCTCGTGCAGAAGGGATGAGACCTAGCAGTTCGGGCTGGACTGCCCCTTTTGGGGTAGGACCAAGCCTGATTTGCATATGGTTTTTCCCCTTCTGTAATGGCTTGGCAGGCTGAAAAACGATGGTCTGGAGGGTTTCCCAGCGCTTTGCCTGTGGTTATGATTAATTCAAAACCTTCCAGCCATCACCTTTCTGTTTTGCTAAAGTCACCCCTAGTGGGACGGGTATGCCCAGACGTGGGTCCCGAGTCTGCCGGGCCTAGAGACCCAAGCTACTCCTCACTGATGACGCCCAACAAGGCTGAAACATGTCTGTGGATGCTTGTGGTCTCGTGCAGAAGGGATGTGACCTAGCAGTTCAGGCTGAATTGCCCCTTTTGGGGTAGGACCAAGCCTGATTTGCATATGGTTTTTCCCCTTCTGTAATGGCTTGGCAGGCTGAAAAACGATGGTCTGGAGGGTTGCCGAGCACTTTGCCCGTGGTTATGATTAATTCAAAACCTTCCAGCCATCACCTTTCTGTTTTGCTAAAGTCACCCCTAGTGGGACGGGTATGCCCAGACGTGGGTCCTGAGTCTGCCGGGCCTAGAGACCCAAGCTACTCCTCACTGATGACGCCCAACAAGGCTGAAACATGTCTGGGGATGCTTGTGGTCTCGTGCAGAAGGGATGTGACCTAGCAGTTCGGGCTGGACTGCCCCTTTTGGGGTAGGACCAAGCCTGATTTGCATATGGTTTTTCCCCTTCTGTAATGGCTTGGCAGGCTGAAAAACGATGGTCTGGAGGGTTGCCCAGCGCTTTGCCCGTGGTTATGATTAATTCAAAACCTTCCAGCCATCACCTTTCTGTTTTGCTAAAGTCACCCCTAGTGGGACGGGTATGCCCAAACGTGGGTCCCGAGTCTGCTGGGCCTAGAGACCCAAGCTACTCCTCACTGATGACGCCCAACAAGGCTGAAACATGTCTGGGGATGCTTGTGGTCTCATGCAGAAGGGATGTGACCTAGCAGTTCGGGCTGGACTGCCCCTTTTGGGGTAGGACCAATCCTGATTTGCATATGGTTTTTCCCCTTCTGTAATGGCTTGGCAGGCTGAAAAACGATGGTCTGGAGGGTTGCCCAGCGTTTTGCCCGTGGTTATGATTAATTCAAAACCTTCCAGCCATCACCTTTCTGTTTTGCTAAAGTCACCCCTAGTGGGACGGGTATGCCAGGATGTGGGTCCCGAGTCTGCCGGGCCTAGAGACCCAAGCTACTCCTCACTGATGACGCCCAACAAGGCTGTAACATGTCTGGGGATGCTTGTGGTCTTGTGCAGAAGGAATGTGACCTAGCAGTTCGGGCTGGACTGCCCCTTTTGGGGTAGGACCACGCCTGATTTGCATACGGTTTTTCCCCTTCTGTAATGGCTTGGCAGGCTGAAAAACAATGGTCTGGAGGGTTGCCCAGCACTTTGCCCGTGGTTATGATTAATTCAAAACTTTCCAGCCATCACCTTTCTGTTTTGCTAAAGTCACCCCTAGTGGGAGGGGTATGCCCAGACGTGGGTCCCGAGTCTGCCGGGCCTAGAGACCCAAGCTACTCCTCACTGATGACGCCCAACAAGGCTGAAACATGTCTGGGGATGCTTGTGGTCTTGTGCAGAAGGGATGTGACCTAGCAGTTCGGGCTGGACTGCCCCTTTTGGGGTAGGACCAAGCCTGATTTGCATATGGTTTTTCCCCTTCTGTAATGGCTTGGCAGGCTGAAAAACTATGGTCTGGAGGGTTGCCCAGCGCTTTGCCCGTGGTTATGATTAATTCAAAACCTTCCAGCCATCACCTTTCTGTTTGGCTAAAGTCACCGATAGTGGGACAGGAATGCCCAGACGTGGGTCCCGAGTCTGCCGGGCCTACAGACCCAAGCTACTCCTCACTGATGACGCCCAACAAGGCTGAAACATGTCTGGGGATGCTTGTGGTCTTGTGCAGAAGGGATGTGACCTAGCAGTTCGGGCTGGACTGCCCCTTTTGGGGTAGGACCAAGCCTGATTTGCATATGGTTTTTCCCCTTCTGTAATGGTTTGTCAGGCTGAAAAACGATGGTCTGGAGGGTTTCCCAGCGCTATGCCTTTTGTTATGATTAATTCAAAACCTTCCAGCCATCACCTTTCTGTTTTGCTAAAGTCACCCCTAGTGGGACGGGTATGCCCAGACGTGGGTCCCGAGTCTGCCGGGCCTAGAGACCCAAGCTACTCCTCACTGATGATGCCCAACAAGGCTGAAACATGTCTGGGAATGCTTGTGGTCTCGTGCAGAAGGGATGTGACCTAGCAGTTCGGGCTGGACTGCCCCTTTTGGGGTAGGACCAAGCCTGATTTGCATATGGTTTTTCCCCTTCTGTAATGGCTTGGCAGGCTGAAAAACGATGGTCTGGAGGGTTGCCCAGCACTTTGCCCGTGGTTATGATTAATTCAAAACTTTCCAGCCATCACCTTTCTGTTTTGCTAAAGTCACCCCTAGTGGGACGGGTATGCCCAGACGTGGGTCCCGAGTCTGCCGGGCCTAGAGACCCAAGCTACTCCTCACTGATGACGTCCAACAAGGCTGAAACATGTCTGGCGATGCTTGTGGTCTTGTGCAGAAGTGATGTGACCTAGCAGTTCGGGCTGGACTGCCCCTTTTGGGGTAGGACCAAGCCTGATTTGCATATGGGTTTTCCCCTTCTTTAATGGCTTGGCAGGCTGAAAAACGATGGTCTGGAGGGTTGCCCAGCGCTTTGCCCGTGGTTATGATTAATTCAAAACCTTCCAGCCATCACCTTTCTGTTTTGCTAAAGTCACCCCTAGTGGGACGGGTATGCCCAGACGTGGGTCCCGAGTCTGCCGGGCCTAGAGACCCAAGCTACTCCTCACTGATGACGCCCAACAAGGCTGAAACATGTCTGGGGATGCTTGTGGTCTCGTGCAGAAGGGATGTGACCTAGCAGTTCGGGCTGGGCTGCCCATTTTGGGGTAGGACCAAGCCTGATTTGCATATGGTTTTTCCCCTTCTGTAATGGCTTGGCAGGCTGAAAAACGATGGTCTGGAGGGTTTCCCAGCGCTTTGCCCGTGGTTATGATTAATTGAAAACCTTCCAGCCATCACCTTTCTGTTTTGCTAAAGTCACCCCTAGTGGGACGGGTATGCCCAGACGTGGGTCCCGAGTCTCCCGGGCCTAGAGACCCAAGCTACTCCTCACTGATGACGCCCAACAAGGCTGAAACATGTCTGGGGATGCTTGTGGTCTCATGCAGAAGGGATGTGACCTAGCAGTTCGGGCTGGACTGCCCCTTTTGGGGGTAGGACCAAGCCTGATTTGCATATGGTTTTTCCCCTTCTGTAATGGCTTGGCAGGCTGAAAAACAATGGTCTGGAGGGTTGCCCAGCGCTTTGCCCGTGGCTATGATTAATTCAAAACCTCCCAGCCATCACCTTTCTGTTTTGCTAAAGTCACCCCTAGTGGGACGGGTATACCCAGACGTGGGTCCCGAGTCTGCCGGGCCTAGAGACCCAAGCTACTCCTCACTGATGACGCACAACAAGGCTGAAACATGTCTGGGGATGCTTGTGGAATCACGCAGAAGGGATGTGACCTAGCAGTTCGGGCTGGACTGCCCCTTTTGGGGTAGGACCAAGCCTGATTTGCATATGGTTTTTCCCCTTCTGTAATGGCTTGGCAGGCTGAAAAACGATGGTCTGGAGGGTTGCCCAGCGCTTTGCCCGTGGTTATGATTAATTCAAAACCTTCCAGCCATGACCTTTCTGTTTTGCCTGTGTATTGGACATGCCACTCACAGGCTAATGTGTGATGCCAGTGCTACCCAGCATGCAGCAAATGTGTTTCTTTTCCATCTTGGTGTCCTCAGTGTCTGCATTTTTCCTCCCCTTCCAACTCATTGACAGTGCATGCATGCCAGGGTTATAGTCATGTGGGACATGTGTAATTCATGTACTGGATCTCTGGCTTGTCAGGCCTATCTGTGTGCTATGGTGCTCATGCCTGTTTCCATTTGTTGTCTTTCATGTTTTTGCAGGTGATGACGCACTTGATGCTGTTGAGGTTGAGGAGATGGTGCAGACCCAGGAGGAATCTCAGGCATGCCCGGGCACCAGTGGGGGATGTGGTGTGGTGGTGGGTGAAAACTCAATCTTACTACAGACCATATTGTCCAGTGGTGTCTCTGGGTGCACCTCCCCAGACCTCTATTCAGGTGCTGAATCAGATGATGAGACTTATGTGCTGTCGCAGGTGAGTGTTTCTGGCAGGGATCTGTCCAACCCACCTGCACCAGGGGTAGAACCCTCTATGGGGATGTCAGTGTTGGTAAGTCCACCTTTGGCGGTTACGGATGCAGGGTCACATTCCACAACATCTGATTCTGTTCCTGGGCCAGCAGATCAGAGGGGGAATGCAGTTCTGCAGCCTCAGGCAGTGCCTGCACAGCAAGGTGCAGATCACCTTGCCCCAAACAGGTGTGGTGCCCGCCGACGTGGTGGCCGTATGCCACCAGGCAATACTGTATGGGAAAACACCATTTACAGTATAGCAGCACAACAGGGAGCATCGGTTGAAATGATGGCTCGGGCAATGGAGAGGGTGGCCACTTCCATTCTCCCAACCCTGAAAGGCAGATGGAGCAACAACAGCAGGCAACAGACTCCATTTGCCAATCTCACAGAGAAGACATGTTGGCGTCCAACAGGGACCGACGGGCAGCACTGGAGACTATGCGCGAAGCCATATCAATAGAGTCACAGGGCCACAGGGAAGCCCTAAGGGTAGAACTCCATCACCTCAGGGAGACTCTGGGTGAACTTGAGGCTTCCTGGAATTTTAGGGCAGAACAGCAGCTGGAGCAGCTCGCATGTTCGCTCTCAGCTGAGCTGCAGGCTACCCGTGAGGAGATCCGGGCATCACGCGAGGACATGCGTGCAGAAATGCAGGCAACCTGTGAGGTTCTGCATGGGGATCTCCGCACTATTATCCTCCAGAATCAGACCTTCCACACCGGCATGCTTGCTGCCGTGGAGGACCATACCAGGGCTTTGCGTGGGCTGCCTCCCATAGCACCACCACCTCCTGATGCAGCAGCAGAGGGTGATGAGAGCGACAGCAGTTCTCCCACAATGGCAAAGCCGTGCAGGCCATGAGCCCATGGAGGTATGTTTTTTTCCGCAACATCCACGCAGGTGGGTGTTGGTGTGCACCCTCTCCTCGTACCTCCTGGGTGGCCTCCCCCCCGGCTCCCACATGACCATTTTTGATATATTTTTTTTATTTTATTTTTACAGTGTGTTGCCTTGTGTGGCTCCCGTGGGCATCCACTGTGTATTCTGAATGGGCACATGCAGGCTTGTCCTGTGTTTGGATTATATGCTTGGGTTCCTGACACACACACCCCTCCTGCTTCCCGTTTCCATGGGCTTGCAAAGGGTGTGACCAAGTGACAGTGACTTACACAGTGACATTGGGCTCCCTTGAGCTGTGTGGGCATTCTGTAGTCAATACTGTGTGGACATCCCTAGTGGGTATTGTTGTATTGAACACTGCATGGTGTATTGATATGTGCTTGTGCATCCATGTCTTCCTCCTTATATGCAGGTACCTTCTTCATGTCTTCACAAGGACGTCTCCTTTGCAGATGCAGTTCATGTTGTATGCAGTACACTGACACATTTGCCTGACAGCAACACTCTGCAGTTGGAAGGGGTTGATGTGCTGGCTTATTCAGGTTGTAAGACTTGCACTACTTTGAGTTTGTACTGTCATATTTTGGCAATGTTTCATGCTGTGTTGCTGTATTGTGTTGCTGGTAAGTATTTGGTCGTGTGTGCTGTTTGTTATTGATTACTGGGAGCATATTGTCTGTGGCCTGTTTCCATTTGGGACAGTGTACTTTGTGACACTTGTGTCAGGTGTTGTGCATTCCTTTGTTTGCTTTCACATTGCATGACATGCCATGGTGTGTTGGGTGGAGGAGATGGGGAGGGGTTGGGTGACATGGCACTATTTTCATGTTGTATTTTGCAAGGGGGTTGTCATTCATGCTGCATAAATGTGTCTCTTTTTGTGACACAGCATTGGTTGGCTTTCAGTAGGTAGGAATGCACACAATGTGACACTTCCAGGTGACCAATCTCAGGCTGGTATGGTTGTGACAGTTGACTGTCCCTTATGTCATCATCATTGATTGTCAGCTGGTATGTGCCAGGGCTGTGTGCACTCCACAGAGGTGTGATGTTAGGTGAAGTAATTAGCCAACAGCTGCGTACGGGCTGCCTCACCACGTGCCCTTTCCCCTCCCATGCACAGCGGCCGTGCATGTGGTTGGGGATGTGGGGGAACCACCATGTCCACCGGCAGTCCCCGGCGTGTTGCAACATTGTGCAGGGCACATGCTGCCACTATGATCCTGCACACTACTGGGGGAGCATATAGCAGCTGCCCACCAGCAGGGGAGTTGCTAGGTCTGGAAAAGACCTGGGGCTAAGCTGATGTTGGAACTGTTGGGACTGAGGGCTAGCTAGTCTTTTGGCTGTAGCTCCTGAGATTCTATCCGGGGCTACAACCAAAAGATCAGGGGCTATAGCCCCCTTAGCCCCCCCCTAGCAATGCCCCTGCCCACCAGAGCAGTCAAGGGAGCAAAAGCGTGACTTGAGCACTCCGAATGTGCGCTCTACTATGCCCCGGGTTGCAATATGGGCTGTGTTGTATCTTACCTCGGGTGGTGTGGTGGGGTTCCGAATTGGCGTCATCATGTGGGTGCTCAGAGGGTAGGCACTGTCCCCTGGGGAGGTGATGATGGCTATCATTAGTTGGGTTGTGACATTACTCAGTATGTGACATGCATGCATGTGCAGTGGCATTTATACTCACCACGCAGCCATGTATCTCCATGCCGCCCAGCTTCTAGGTCCCGGTTTAGGGTTGACATTCTGTAAATGAAACTGTCCTCCCATACACCTGGTCATCACGCATCCCAAAAAGGCTGGTCCTGGGTGTAAAAATTCTGGCCCTGACTATCCTCCTCCTCCTCCTGCAGTATCCCACGACCACTGCTGTGAGGAACGGTAAATTCATCATAGCGTCTAAGCTTGTTTGTTGTTTGCGCATACTTTTATGCTGCGCGGGTCCGCATACGCCTGCTTCCTACTGGCGTACGTGTTTCCGGATTAGCGAGTCTTTTTTGGCGCACGCGTTAGCCCTGTTTGCTTCCATGAATACGTTTTGTAGGCACACGTGTGGGCGTTCCGCACATTTGCCTCCTGTACTTCCCCCGTAATGCCCACATATTCATGCCTTGTTCCCCATTCCGCGTGTTATGCCCCGTGTTCCTCCTACTTTTGTTGTGTGCGCCGCGCTATGTGCGCTTTCGTTGTGCACGTAGCGCATGCCGTTTGATGCCGTGTGCGCCCGCGTGCGCCACGCAGGATTTTAGCGCACATCCGTGGATTTACATGCGCACAGACGTCCATGAATCTATGTGCGTGCCTTTCGCTGTGATTTTCGCACTTGTTCTGCAATTCGCACGCTTTCGCACGCTTGCGCTGAGATTTTCGGCACACATTTATTCCATGAATCGGCCTGCAAAGGTGCAATGTCCCATTTCGGTAATGTAAGTCCCAGGGAAAACGTTTGTATTGGTTCTCGGAGTTGAAAACATGCACACCTTTTAACGTTTTCAAATACACTATTGGAAGAAAATATCCTCTCTTGGTTTTGTGTGTGTGTTGATTTAATAAAAGGCAAATGTCATTCGTCCTGTGCAATTTGGGTGGTTATGTAAAGCCAATTTAATGAAAAGTGCATATTTCACCATGATACGCTCTTTTCTGGCAACGTCTCATCCCACTGCGTTTGTTGATGAGTACCCCCACTTTAATTTTTAGGACTTGACCCCTGCTTGCTTGAAAGCATCGCTAATAAATACGAATGTTGAATTTTCCATTGACAAAGAACAATTGTAATATTCACGTTTTATGAGGAGCGCGGGCACAATATTACTACTGGGATATATTTCTTTTGAAAAATAAATGTTTGAGGTTTGTTGGCAGTGAAATTGACTCAGGAATAGCCTGTTTGCCCCGATTCATTATAGAGGCAAAATCATATCATCAGATGCTGTGCAGCATTGCTCTTCTTTCCAGTAGCAGCGTTTGGTACCGGGGATCATATGGGCGGCTAATAGGTTGCGAGCAGGAGGCTGAGGGGCGTACTGGGCAACAGAGAGGAGCCAGTGGTGAGGGTGCCCAGGGTGCCCACTTTACTGCCTCTCTGGCTCCGCCACTGGCCCTGCCCCCTTTTTGTCTTTAGTTGTCACGGGAGGATCGCTCAGGGGCAACATGCTCGCCTTGGAAGCAAGATGACACAGACCAACACAGGTTCGATCCCTGGGTCCGTGCTTAGAAACCTCTGGGTATTAAGCGCGTTATAAATAACCAATCATATCATATATCTGTTCATACTTGGTGATGATGGGGGCCTAATCACTAATGATGAATACATGTTTTTGATTGCTTGCGTGAGCTTTTACATTAATGACCATGCACTCCACGGGTAGTATCACAAACGGTTTTGTGGTCAGCACACAAGGTTGGACTGGGAACCATAAGATTCTCTTGAAATAATGTTTCAAGCGGCCCCATATTACATATTTTCAGCAAGCTCATCCTTTTTTCTATGAGAAAATGTGGAAATAAAATAGGATACTACACAAAGGAGACCCACGGTGCAGAGGCCTTCCGAGGAAATCTCCAGAGTTCCCTATAGGCCAGTCCACCAATGCCAGAACACCAAAAACAAAGACCAGGATTCTTGCAGTATATGGCTCAAAACCACCCTTAAAACACATGTATTCTGTAACTAATTTATGCCTCGTCAAGGACAAATTTGTAACCCGATCCCTCACACTATCCGTTGTATTGTTTCACCTGCCTTCACATTGTATGCGCAACCTTCTGTAACCACTGTTGATACGAATGATAAAGCGACCAGTTACCCCAGGGTTCGGCTGTGCAATACAAATAAATAAACTAAACTAACTAAACTAAGCAAAAGTAGTGAAAAGCTTGGCATGTCACTAGCGCTGTCACCAACAGCATGCCACAAATCTGCCACCTGCTAACCCAACCAGGACCATCCACAGAGTTTATCAGAGACTTCACCTCTCTAGTGGAACAATGCTTTCTTTCCTCCCACGCCTTCATTATAGCAAGGCTTTTCAACTTCTGGGTAGAGGATGAGACGACCCCATCGGGTCATAGAGATATGCAAAAGCCTGAGCCCGAAAATACTTCACAAACTCAAAGCTCTGTCTGGGCTGCGTGGCCCGGCCACATGAATATTGCTTTTTCCAATCAACCTAACAGGACCCAACCTAAATCAAAAACCCTAGATCGAAATAATATGCTACCTCTCCAACAAGAAACTCCACTTACAAATTTACATACGCACACAAAGGCCTCATCTCCAAATTGGACATCCAGGCCCCAACCAAATCTCTCTTCACTGCCATCTACTATGGCATAGCACAAAGACTGGAATGATGTTCCCCCTCCCCAATCCCCCCACCTTCTTGGGAGAAATCGTCCGTTTTGCATCTAGGGTATGAAACCTGGAATGCGGACCACACCATGATCAGAGAAGTAGTTAAAGCAGCCTATTTCCAGATTTAAACTATTTATCCCATCCCTTCATCCCACTGTAAGTTTTATCAGTAGCGCCTGTTGGGGGTTGGTCTGCACCCCCTCGCGATGCCCGTGAGCCCCCCACCTCCTGTTACAGACTCAGGCATCAGACGTCCGTCAGGTTCGGGCTCCCCGGACGCACTGTTGCGGCCGGGCACGCCCCCTTTACTTATAGGGCATGGGGTGGAGTGCAACGTCACTCTGCCGCGTGCTACCTCCCTTAAAGGGGCAGCACCACACTTCTCCTTTTTCATGAGGGCAACACATTTACTTAATAAAAATCACACAGCAAATGAACATGTCAACCAATGTAACCATAACACATCACACAATGGCACCCCTTTAATTGCAGCCGCCCTGGGTCCCCATCTGACTACGACGCCCCGCCGGGTCGTTCAGGATACCTGTCCTAACTTGTAGTCACTGAGGCAAACAGGTTTGCCTCACCCTGTCCTCAGTGAGTACCTCCTGCTCGCCTCCGGCACGGGAGATCCATCGGCAGCTGTCCCCTCGGCTGGAGACGGAGGGAAGGGTCCAGCACCCCCACCGTCATCGGGTTCCTCCACATTGTCCTGGTCCTGGGGTATATCAGTTCTCGCTTCCCCCAGTCTCTTAAAGAAACTCACATTCCTTGTGACTGATGACCTGCAATCGGAGGCTGTCACCATCAAGCCTTTTACTGCCATGACATCCAGCGCTCTGGTTCATAGGGCAGGGACAGCTTCCCGTGGGGGTGCCTGTTTTGGATTAGCACCTCATCCCCAGGCACCAGGTGTTGGGGCCGAAGTCCTCTCCTGGCGTTCTCCTGCTCGGTCCCCAGCTGGCGAATTTGCTCCTCTTGCTGGTTGTCAGTGACCCCTGGTTCTTTCTCCCTGACCTCTGACAGCAGCCCCCTTGCTCATCCACCCGCCGCTCCAGTTCGGGGAACCACACCTTGAGGCTTAGTCGGGCCTTGGTTTTCACAGCTCCTTGATGTCCCTGATTGGCCAGACTTATGACTTCCTGGATCTTGGCCTGAGGGACAACGATCCGGTCGCCCCTCAACAGGAGACCGGTGGCAGACAAGGATAGTTCTTCCTGCACCTACCACAGCTGTTCCAGCACCCCTTTTGCTTCTTGCGTGCACCCCGCCAAGGATTCAAGCACACTCTTCCACGACCCCCGTTGCATGGCGGTCTTTAGGATGTGAAAGCACTCATCTTGGGTGGCTGCTGCCTCCAGATCCTCTAGTGGTAAGGCATTTGGGATTGCTGCCTCCACCACCATCTGCACGTGGTCGTCTGCTTCCTCAGCACATGCTTGCATTGCGTCTCCACTGCCACTCCGCGGATGACGGGACAGGTAGTACGCCGCATTATTGGAGCTGGGCCTGTACACCAGCGAGACTCCGTACTCAAGCAGGGCGAGCATCCATCTTTCAATTCTCGCTGGTGGTTTTGAGGACGACCCAGCCAGGATGGGGAGCAGAGGCTTATGGTCTGTCACAACAGTCATGGGCCTGCCCAGCACGTACAACCAGAAATGCCTGCACTCCCACAGAACAGCGAGGGCCTCCCGCTCGATCTGGGAATAGCTCTGCTCGGTCTCCGATAACGCCTTGCTAGCATACGCCACTGGGCGGACGCTCTCATCCGAGCCGATCTGCGTCAACATGGCCCCCAGGCCGAACGGGCTGGAATCCACGATTATCTCCGACAGGAGGGCGGGGTCAAAGAACGCCATTGTGTTCTCCACTGCGAGGGAGACTTTGATGTCTTCAACCACCGCCTGCACAAGTGGGCCCCACTGCCACACGGTCTCTTTCTTGGTGAGGGCCCTCAGGGGCTCTGACCTGGATGCCAAGTTCTTAATGAAGCAGCAGCAGTAGGTCACCATCCCTAAGAAACTCCTCACCTCGAACACATTCTCCGGAGGGGTGGGCGTCCTTGATGTCCTTCACCTTCCTGGGATCCGGGGACACACCACCTTCTTTGAACATGAACCCAAAGAACTCGATGGTCGGCCTTAGAAATTCACATTTCTCCCGATGGAGGGTCAGGCCGCTCAAAAGTCTTGGCCAGCTTGAGTAGATGGTCTACCTCAGTTTTTGCAAATATGAGGATATCATCGCTGATATTCTATACGCCATCAAGATCTGCCAAAGCGCCTCTGATCATATTTTGGAATACCTCGGCTGCTGATGACACCCCAAAACTGAGTCTTTTGTACCTGTACAGGCTTCTGTGGGTCGTGAACGTCATGATATACCTCGACTCCGGGTGTAACACAACCTGGTGGTATCCGGCCCTGAGGTCGAGCTTTGAGAAAAACTGAGCCCCCTGCAGCTCGGTGATAATGTCATCAATGGTCAGTGTTAGGTGTCGCTCCCTCCGTATTGCCTTGTTGGGTAACCTCATGTCGAGGCAGATTCTCATCGAGTTGGGTTGTTTGGGCTTTCTCGCGACCATGATGGGGAACATCCATGGTGTGGGACCCTCCACATTTTCGATGATATCCAGGTTGGCCAAATTGTCCAATTCCTTGTCCACTAGGTCTCTAAGGTGAAAGGGCACTCTGCTGTGTTTCAGAGCGATGGGCTGCACTGACTCATCGATGTGTAACCTCACCGGATCACCAGCCATCTGTCCAATCGCCTGGAACAGGCGAGATTACTTGTCTAGCAGGTCATGAATGTCCTCCAGGTACACAGAATAATTGAAGCTTACGATGGCTAGGGCCTCCGCCACCGCGCAGCTCAGCAGCATGTTGGTGCTGACCGGTGTCACGTAGAACCGTGCTGTAATTCTTGACCCAGCATGCTCTACCTTGGCCCAATTGCCCCATCCAGGGGAATTGGCTGGGTCTCTCCGAATGTAAATATACGAGCTCTGGGGGTAGCCAGCTTTGGTGGGCTGCCCATGGCATCATATTGTCCTCGGACCATCACATTGTCAGGCGTGTCCGTGTCCACCAACACAGGGACGGGAGACTTATTCACTGCAACAATGCATTGTGGTTGTCGCCTACTTCTCGACCTGAGAGCCTCCACACTCGACAAGAAGAAGATGTTCTCATCCTCTTCTTCCTCTTCCTCGTCCAGCTGGGCACCTTCCTCCCCTTGGTCGACCTGGGCAACATTTGGTGGATGAGACTGCCGAAGGAAACTAGATTGTACTGGGCCTCTGGGCACCATCACTGGCATAGATGCCTTGCACACCCGTGCCTAGTGGTCAGCAAGGCTGCACCGCCCACAAGTTTTTCCTACCGCTGGACACTCCACAGGGTGGGGCAGGTCGTAGCCCCACTTCTGACACACCTCTCCAGCCCAACCCCCCCTCTCGTGGAAGTTGCCGCTGGGTCTCCTGGCACCTCTGCTGCCACACCCCACCGCACATACCTCCTCCTCCTTCATTGGACGTGTGCCCGCCTCCATCCTGGATGCACGTGCCTCTGAGACCTCCTGGCAGCGACCCAGCTCCAAAATGCAAGCCAGGGTGGTCATAGGTTCCCTCAGCACCTGTCTTTGCAGCTTCCCCGACGAGCACGCCTAGATCAGCAGGGTCCTGATCATGTCATCGGAGTCACCCCACGCACACGCCAGTGACAGGCGCCTGAGACGACCGTAAAACATGTCCAGCGTCTCATCCTCCTTCTGGCGAGCTGACAGCATCACAAAGCATTCATAGTCTGCGTTGGCTAAGGGAATGAAGTGATTGCAGAGAGCTGTCTTGGCTGCACCATAGGAGGTATCCGCAGGCTGGAGGGATTCAAATATTTCTTGCACAGCAGGCCCAGCAGCATATAGCAGTGTCGCCAACTTACTGTCCTCGTTGGTCTCCATAGTTGCCCTGAAATACATGTCGAGGCGGTCAACCCATCGCTTCCATCTAGGCCCCAGATTGGATGGAGGGCCAGAGACATCAAATTCAGGGATTGGCTGGAGCGCCACTGCGGCCCGCATTTGTGCCATGACTTGAGGCGCAGGCTGAATACCTGGTAGAGCCACAGGCGGAGGCTGACCTTGGGGTAGTTGCTGGTCTGCGGGTTGTCCTCCATTTTGATCACCAGGTGCACTCATGGGTCAAGCGCACAAGCACCCCAGCTAGAAGGAGCATGGGCCGCAACTCACCCAGCCAGAACAGGCCTTCCAGGCCACGAAGTACACCAGTCCAGAATTCTGACCTGAGCTCACCAGCTTGTTATGATGATGATGATGATGAAGATAATCTCCAGCGGCATGGATGCACAGATGGGGCCAAAGTTCAGCGGGGTTGTTCCATAAATTGAGCCAGGGAGGTCCAGGGCCAAAGCAGGAGTCAGCAGTCTTCCCCAGCACCTCGCCTTCACTCAGTGTAGTTTGCCCAAAAATGGAAACAATTGCTAAATTTAGGCATGTGTGGGCAGAGATAGCTGCCCTCTACTAATGTATCCAAAAATTAGGTATGGATGGTATTCACGGGCCCGTCCGGAGCACCGTGATCATCCATTGCCTGAATGACAAAAGGGCCGCCTGCCGCCTGGTAGACACTCAGCCCGCGGCATGGAAGGAACGGAATCCCTCGTTCGTTCCGATTCAAAAATGTAATTGTCAATCACTGCCGGGCCCGGGCGACATACCGGACTCGTCGCCACTGTTGGGGGCTGTCGCGCTCCCTCGCAATGCCCGTGAGCCCCCCACCTCCCATTACAGAATCAGGCCTCAGACGTACGTCAGGTTCAGGCTCCCCGGTCGCACTGTTGCGGCTGAGCATGCCCCCTTTATTTATAGGGCACGCGGCAGAGTGCAAAATCACTCCGCCGCGTGCTACATCCCTTAAAGGGGCAGCACCACAGCGCCCTAGTAAACTCCAGGACGTCTATTGTAATGCTCCATGTGAGAGCCTGAGTGGTCACAGAGAAAAACATAAGGCTTCAAAATGCTGCAGGAAGACTCATCTTGGGACTAGGAATAGACGAATCAGTCACAAGCCAACTGGGAAACATCTACTACCGCCATGCAGGCCCGGGTATGCCTCTAAATAGTGCCCATTTACAAAGGTAAAGGGCAGCCCGGTATAACCTCGAAGGAAAAGTCAAATCCCACTGCTCAAAATGACACTACGGGACCATCATTCGACTGACGGTCTTCAAAACTAGATGCCAGTGGCAGGGAGACCAAGTTTCACTGCCATGGACCCCACTTGTGGAATAGCTTCCCAGACGACCTGTGGCCCACAGCCTCATGGCATGCAAGTCTGTGCCAAAAACCTTCTTGTTTTAGAACCCTTCTGAAATCTGGAAGCCGACGGAACCTAAACACTCTGCAGACATGTCCTGGAATAATGTAGCTTTGTAGAGGGAAAGATACAAAGCAAACACACATGAGCAGTGAGTGAGTGAATACGCACGCAGGGGGACACGTGAGTAAATGAAGCATGAGTGAGTGAGTGGACGTATGCATGACTTTGAACGGCATCAATAAGCCTTGTTAAATTACTGTGGGGGGCGGGAGGGGGTGAGCGCCGAACACAGATCAAGCAAATAAGAAGGGTTACGAATACTAGATGATTGGCATTCCAGTGCAAACACTAGTATGAAGAAACGTGCTCATAAAGCTGCAGTGTTCGTCTGTTAATAGCCCTGTAAAGGTCGACCACGGACGTCACTGTGGTGAGCCGTGTCTGTAAATTCCTGCCTTTGGCAAACTCCCGGGCTAGTCAATTGTGTTTGGTTACCTTTGTGATCCAGTGGAGTGGGTTTACGAAACGAATCATTTCATACATTGTGATTTCACAAGGCCTGTCAATGACATCACTGGGGAGATTCAGGGTGACCATAAATCCCATTCTTTTGGGTAGCAATCACAATTTTTCACACCATGTCCCCTGACCGACAAGCTCCTACAGAATAAACGAAATGTTCCATGTCAAACAGGCCTTGACAAAGACCATACTTTTCATGTTTGAAGTAGTTTATTGCATTTTATATTTTGACAAATTAATGCAATACATACTTTGGTTCCAAGTAACCATTAGCTACCATAAATGTTCTCAAATATATATTTGCACTACATAGCATTATTAATTGGCAGTGCATAATTTCAGAAGGGATGGAGGCTTGCTAGGACTCAAACCCAGCCCTTATTTGTGAGCCCTGGAATTTAGTTCTGATCCCATCTTGATATAGGGTGGGTAACTGTCCTGTATTATAGGCAGTGGCGTCGCTAGGAGGGTTGGGGGGGCCGGGGCCCCCCTGTGAAACCCTGTGCCTCCACTTGTGCCCCCCCCTACCTAAGACGAGCAGTGACCATGTTCTCCCCCTACTTTTGTCTGTGCCCCCCTACATTTGTCTTCGGCCCCCTCTGTGCCCCTCCTAAATTTGATTCCTGGCGATGCCACTGATTTTAGGAGACTGTCCCGTTATGGAGGACTCTGTCCTGTGCTGGGCGTGTAAACGTCCCGCCTGTGTTCGTTCAGCAGTCTCGACAGCCGCTACTGTTCCAGTCTTGCTGCTAACACTCTGACACCCGGCTTCATCACAATGCTTTATGCTTTGCTCCTGGGGTTGGGATGGCCATGTTTGAAGTTAGAAAACGTGACCATCACCCCCCAAAGGACAAACCATTAACACTACAATTAAGCTAGGTATTAGAGCATTAAAACCCATTCTCTAGTTTAAATAACAATTGGGGCAGGTCAAAGATGACCTCATCGCTTCTGTCTCAGGAAGGTGGCCACCCTGGCTTGAATATGTTGTGGTATTTTGGCAGCTTTATGATTTTAACTGTTAGTCATAGTACTACAACAATCAACACCAGTGTGCACAGGGCCGGGTCTCTGCATCCTAGGTTAGCTCATTGTTATTCATGAACCTGATGACCCAGGTGGGCAGGGCTATTTATCAATTTTCATGAATAACAATGAGTTGGATGCTGACAATGCTGGGCACTGATGTTGTCCATTCCCACACACAATTCCACTCCACCTGCATGACATTGCTGAAAATGATCGACTTTCATATCTAGCAGGGTGTGTTGACAACAGCTGGTCAGTCACCATCCAGCAGCCAACACAGGGGCAAAGCCAGTGAGTGCTTGCCAAGAGTGCCAACCTATATAAGAAGCTCTTGCTGCAGGCAAGTTCATAATTTCAGTAACGACTTTGCCTGCATTTGGCCATCAATTTACCATAGGACGAAAGAATGTTTGTTCTTTTTTTCAGTGAATAGATGGTTAACATGGTCCACTTGACACTGATAGCATCAAAGCAACATTTTAACGATAATGTGATTTTAAGAAACACTTAAACATATACTTTATTTCAAAACACAACTAATATGTTATGCCGATGGGTATCTGTAAATCGCACAGTACATTCATCACCATCAATGAACCTGTTTAAATTGCAGCTTAACCCCAAATATGTTGAAACCGTATGGAGCAACCGTGCATGGTGTCAACAGTGGGTGTGGAGCTGACCGCTCCGATGTGTCACAGGCATGCTAGAAAATATTTGGGCCCTGGCACTTATTTTCTTCCAACTTAAGCACTGTTGGTAGACATAGTAAAAAGACTTCAGTGCACCACTGTGAACTGAAGTCTTTTTACCATGTCTATTACTGATGTTATGCACCTGCAAACATGTTTTAGGAAATGTTAAAGTACTTACTGGGTATGTAGCGCCCAGGCACTTAATGTGTTTATGCCTATAAATGCAAAATGTAATAATCAACTGAAAGTCCAGTTTGGCAGTTCACTTTTGGCATATACTGGCTGCCTGCAAAGAAGAGCAAACATGAAATCACTGAATAAATAAGAGACAGTTGGATTAAATAAATAAACTACTTCCTACATGAATTCGGGAGTGCATACAGGATTTTAAAAAAGGAGCAAAACTGCATGCTATAAATGAAGTACAATAAATACATGGAAGTATGTACACATCAATTAACACGTGAATAAAGCCACGAGTTCATGACGCTGTGGAAACCTATGAGAAAGACGAAGGACTCATTAAAAAGCTTAATAGGAAAATTACTGAATTAAGAAATAAATGAAGATATGAGTGTTTAAATAAAGGATTGAATACATGAGTGAACGAACGAACGAACGAACGAATGAATGAATGAATGAATGAATGAATGAATGAATGAATGAATGAATGAATGAATGAATGAATGAACTGAAGAAATACCTCTATGGAAAGATTTGAATCCCAGACACATGTATGCAAATAGGAATGACTACAATCTCAAAGGTAAAGATAAACACATGAACAAGGGAAAGAAGCACAGATGGGTGAATAAACAAAAGACTGCCTAAATAAAAGAATGAAGGCGACAGATAAGCAATGATTGAATACGTCCATGAAGGAATGAGTAAAGGGTGGTGGGAATTCATTCTGAGGTGGGTGTACTGATTTATTGAAAATGTAATGGAGGAAGGAGGAAATTCATGAAGGAAGGAGAATTGAGTGCCTGGAATGAGGGAATTAAAAATACCTGAAGGTAGACTATGGGGTGGGGAGGAAGGAATTACATCTTGAGGGAAAGGAATGTCAAGCTGGGGAGGGGAAAAGACATCCCTGGGGGAAGAATGACAGCCATGGAGTAAGGAATGACAGAGTGGGGGGCAAAGGAATAACAGCCTGGCCTGGGAGGAAGGGATGATGGTGTGAGGGCAAAGGCGATAACAGCATGGAGGGGAGGACAACATGGCGGTTGAGGAGGGGATGACCACATGACCGGAGAGGAGGCGATGACAGCAAGGAGTCCAGCACTCTCGGTCTGAAAAAACAGACACCCCTGAAAATGCTTACCAACTCTGCTTTAATGCAGAAAAAAATAGTAATCTTTAACGCAGGTGAGAATCCCTGCCTGGAAATTATTTTCAAATGGCCAGTCGCTCTACCCCAACAAATACAGCTAATAACCTGTAGATAATTGTCACTACTTATCTGTCCTTCAAATAACATATTAATACACTCACCAAAAACACCCACCGAAAGGTAAAAAAAAACAAACTTACTACTCACCACAAACCAGAGCACGCACAGCCCTTGGTCCTTCTTAGCAAGATTGATGGTTGTGATTTCTCTTGCCTGGACCTGTCCAAACACCTACTAAATCGGTTACAATTAGCACAAAACGCAGCTGCAAGAAGAGTCATCTACAGCCTCAACAACATGACCGCATCAACAGGTGTAAAGGCTTTCAAAACCTTCTGCGCCGCATTATGATTAGGGCGATATTTCTGACTTGCAGTTATGCTGCTTTCCCCATTAGGAATCCAATACTCCCAAGTCCATGAATACATAGAAATAAACCTCGGTAATGGACGAGGTTCTCCAGAACTGCATGCAGACATGTTGGCACAGTGTTTCTGTCGATTTCTCGACACGCCACCGGAGGGCGATCTCTCATTGTTCGTGAAACGGAAACTCAATGCACCTTCAACACATTCCAAAAAACAACAGACTAAATTCGTACTAAAAATCAACCCATGCGAGATAGGTTACGCACATTCGCAGAGTCACGTGTGGGGACGTCACGTGATCGCGGGAGCACGGTCTCACGAGATCTCGGCATAACGAGATCTTGCGGATCCGCGCTCAGCGAGAGAACTTTGGCGCCATGAAGAAGGTTGACGGAGCGCCAGCGAAGTGGTCGTGAGAAGCGCTGCTCCAGATAAGGAGCCAAGATAGCTGAGGCCCACATGAGCCTATGCAGCCCAGCTTCCAGGGCATAAATCCAATGCCACACGAGGCCTCATGGGGGCCCTGGAAGCTTACAGCGTGCCATCCATGTGCACACCCTGCCTCCAGTGAAGTAACTGGGAGGCCCAGACTGAGACTGTGAGTACCCGCCCTTGCCCCGCATATCGACATTTGAAGCCCACCTGTTTATCCTTTAATAAAGGCAGTTAAAACCTGTCCAGGCGTCCTGTTGTCCTTAGAGGCCACCACATAATTGGCGACAAGGATATCAAAAAGACCCACGGGCCCACCATGCAAGGCACCACACCTCCCCCTGCATTTCTCCCCTCACCTGGGACCCCGGCAATTCCGTGGATGCAGTGGGAGCCATCCAAATTACCAAGGCGGAGGAAGAAACCTTCAGCAGGTGCAAAGAGGCGGGAAGTCATCTGCCCATACCTGAACTTACGGCGCTGCAATGGAGAGGGCGCAGAGACAAGCAGTCCCGTGACAGCCACAGAGACAATGGCCCCAGGCAAAGGGACGTGCCGAAGTGCTACAGATGTGCCAGCACCAAACACATGGCGAATGATCGTGACTGCCTCGCCAGGAATAAGGAGTGCTCCAAGTGCATCACGTGGCCCCGGCATGCACGTGGCAGGAAAAAACCATCTCCCTCGTCAAAGGCGACCGCGCTTCAAGCGAGGATGACGAGCTACAGGACAGACACAAGGTCATCACATGATCAACGCCCTCCACGCCAGGAGAGGAAAGCCCCACTGCACCATTAAAGTAGACGGCATGGAAACACGTGTCATGGCAGACTCAGGATCAGACCTCACAATCCTTCCCATCGACACGTACAAGGAGATGATGGGACAAGCACAAGTGAAAATCAGAACGACCAGGCAAAAACCGACGGTTTTTGGAGGGGCAACCGTCAACCTACTGGGCTACCTCAGAGCCCAAATTGAATTCAAAGGGAGGTCTACCACCACCAGGGTGTACTTCTCACCCAAAGGCCCAGCCATGCTCAGATGGGACGATCAACACAGACTCAGTATTAAACTGGACCCCAGCACTCCGGAACAGGTACTCATGGTCTCCTCAGGAGCAGCGCAAAATTTCAAGGAGATTTTCCAACACCTATTTTCCGAGAACCCAGGGAAAGTGAGAAACATTGTCCACAAGATTTGTTTGAAACCCAATGCCGTGCCTGTGAAACAGAAAAGTGAGACCAGTACCTGCCACAGAGAGACCTGTGTTAGATGCCCATCTTCGGAAGATGGTCGAAGAAGGAACCGTCGAGACAGTGGAATCCTCCGAGTGGCTGAGTCCGGTGGTTTTAGTTAAGAAGAAATCCAGTAACGACCTCAGAATATGCATCGACCTGAGAAGTCTGAACCTGGAGGTTGTTACCGATAGCTTTCCGCTCCCCAGCATCAGTGAAATTGTCCTCATGATGAAAGCGGCAGCAATTTTCTCGAAGCTGGACAGCTGTGACCCATATCACCAGATTCCACTACACAAATCTTTGCGCCCCCTTACGGCATTCATCACCCCGTTTGGCACATTTCAATACACCCGCATGCCGCTTGGGCTGTCTTCGGCAGCGTCCGCATTCCAGATAATGATGAATTCCCTACTCAAAGGACTCACAAACGTCTCATTTTTTCAGGACGACATCCTCGTGTATGCCAAGGACAACACGACCCATGACAAAGCACCCAGGGCAGTCCTGAGTAAGCTTCAAGAGGCAGGCATTAATCTACGCCACGAGAAATGTGTTTTTGGAGTGAGCAAGGTAGAATACCTTGGTTACTGCATCTCAAGCGAAAGGCTGAGCCCCAATAAGAACCTTATGGAGGCCATAACAGATGCCCCGGCCCCGATGTCCAGAGAAGAACTACGCTTGTTCCTGGGTCTAGCAGAGTACTACGCTAAATTTGTCCCAAGGTTCTCCGAAACCACGTCCCTCATGAGAGAACTTCTGAAAAAAGGGGCAACCTACTCCTGGGGGCCAAAGCAAGATGAAGCCTTCACTGAAATCAAAAGAAGGATTCTGCACGCACCATGCCTAAAACCGTTCAACCCTGAATGAGACACCTGCATCACTACGGACACCAGCACGTACGGACTGGGGGCCACTCTCACCCAGAACAAGGGCGACACTGAAAATATTGTGGTATTTGCATCAAAAGCCCTATCTTCAGCGGAGAAGAATTACTCCACCGTAGAGAAAGAAATGTTGGCATGTGCCTGGACCGTCGACTACTTCAGATTTTATGTTTGGGGCACGAAATTTAGATTGGTCACTGACCACAAACCCCTCATTCACATGTTGAGCCAGGGCGGCACCAACACTGCCACCCCGAGACTGGCCAGGATCGCCGCAAAACTTCAAGAGTACACATACGAGATAGCCCACATTGCCGGCTGGAAAAACACACAAGCGGACTGCATGTCCAGGCTCCTGAACCAACACACCCCTGGGACCACATTCCTGGAAGATGAATGTGTCATAGCCTCTATAAGAGACTTGAGGAATGGCGAGTACATGGTCCTGAGGGAGCGCCACTGGCAGGAGGAGTTCGAGCAGGACGATGCACTACGGCGAGCAGCAGCCTGCGTCCGCGAAGGGTGGCCAGACGAAAGAGCAATCCCTGAAGGCCTACGTCCTTACTGGAAGGTGAACGGTGAAATCACCACCATGAACGGTCTCATTCTGCGAGGCGACCAAGTGATCCCGCCCAGTGGAATTCGCAAAGTGATACTGTGCAGAGCACACTCAGGCCATCTGGGGTGCAACATGACCAGGCGCAGGATACGCAACGCCTATTGGTGGCCAGGCATGGATCAGGACATACGACAAATGGTCGAAAGGTGCCATGAGAGCACAAACAGTGACAAGCGCCTGTCTGTGAGACAAGCCCCCATGCTGCCCACCAAAGTCCCCAAAGGGGTGTGGCGCAAACTGGGGCTGGACTTCATCGGGCCTCTGGACAGCATGCCCCCTGAACATAAATATGGGATAGTCACGGTCGACTATTTCTCAAAGTGGGTCGAAGTTGACTTCACCTCAGACAGAACCACAAACAAAGTCATCGAAGCACTCACCGTCATATTCCAGCGCGAAGGGCTTCCCGAGGAAATTGTGACAGACAATGGCGTCCAGTTGGTCTCTCAAGAAATGGAGAAATTCCTTAAACTCAACAATATTCGACAGCAAAGAGCAAGTCTCTACCACCCACAGGCCAATGGCCTGGTCGAGAGGGCGAACTGTTTCATCAAAGGAGCACTGCAACTAGCGCATGCCTCGGGCCTAAACCGGTACAAGACGGTCAAGGAGGCCGTCGCAGCCCACCGCATCACTCCCAACACCGTCACCGGCGTGTCACCATGCCATCTGCTAAGGGGGAGAAGGGCAGCATCCACACTGGTACCACCGTGGCTCCATCAAGTGAAGGCTGACGAAGATGTGGACATGGAAGACGTAGTCTTTTGGATGCAGCGTAACAAAGAATCCATGAAGGCTCAAGGGGACACACGTCAGGCCGCTCGCCACACAACAGTAAACAGAGGCGACTTGGTAAAGATACGTCTTCCCCACAAAGAGACTTCGACCAGCTCCAGATACAGCAGTCCCATAGAAGTCATTGCGAAAGGGTCAAACCACATGTGCACCAGCGACGGAAGGAAATGGAATCTAGAAAGGGTGGCCATGTACCACAGGAAAGAATCTATGGAACAGCCACACTGGGAAACCGGAGAAGATCAAGACCAACAAGAGCCATCCGAAAACCCTCGTCAGTCAGAAAGAAATGCCTCGGAGTCACCTTACGGAGACGAGCTCTCAAGCACCAACTCCCCAACCCCACTCAGGGAATCACAGCGAAGGGCAAGACAAGGAGAATCCGAATCACCCGCACCTCCCCAAGAATGCTCCCGCAACCCTGCCCCGCTTCCAGATCAAGGCAGACCACAGAGAGAGAAAAGGAAACCCAGCAAGTTTGTAGACTTCGTCATGGAAGGACCATCTATCCTTTTCCCACCAAAGGAAGTGTGTGGGGATGTCACGTGATCGCGGGAGTGCAGTCTTGCGAGATCTCGGCTTAACGAGATCTCGCGGACCAGTGCTCCGCGAGAGAACATTGGCGCCATGAAAAAGGTTGGCGGAGCTCCAGCGAAGTGGTCGTGAGAAGCCCTGCTCCAGATAAGGAGCCAAGATAGCTGAGGCCCACATGAGCCTATGCAGCCTAGCTTCCAGGGCAGAAATCCAATGCCACAAGAGGCTTCATGGGGGCCTTGGAAGCTTACAGCGTGCCATCCATGTGCACACCCTGCCTCCAATGAAGTAACTGGGAGGCCCAGACTGAGACTGGGAGTACCTGCCCTTGCCCCGCATATGGACATTTGAAGCCCACCTGTTTATCCTTTAATAATGGCAGTTAAAACCTGTCCAGGCATCCTGTCGTCCTTACAGCCCACCACAACACGTCCACTTCAGACCTTTCTCGGGGGCTTTTCCTTAGGGGGACCAGACTTTGAAAATAAAAAAAAACGGGACAGGCAGGATACAACCTCAGCCGTGAAACTGTAGTCCTACTTCTATGTGGGTGCCCTGTCCCATGTCACCTTGCAGTGCCCGGGTCCCGAGGCTATTTTAAGTTTAAAAACACTGTCTGAGATTTGGGGATTGGGATGGTATCCACCCAAACCCCAAATCCCGGGACAGGGTTTTTAAACTTCAAAAAGGATCCTGGGATGGAGGAGCAAATACCCAGACAGTCCCGGCAAAACCGGGACATCTGGTCACCCTACTTTCACCCCAGATTCAAGGCTTCAGTGATTGCTTGCAAAAACACCGAATCATTTAGCAATTTCAAGGCCAAATATGTCTCTCAAGGTTGCACAACAATCACAGGCTTGTTCTACTGGGCTTGGAAATCATCAGAGGAGAAGTCCAAGTTGCAGCTAATACCAAGGGAGTTCACAACAGAATAGCGGCAGAAGCCAGGTCTATGGTGGTACGCACACTCTCACAGATGCAGGTCAAGCTGAAGATGTGTCACTGTTCGTGGGGGCCCATTTCAACATGATGGTTGCTTGAAGAGGAGAACAGTCTTATTCTTATTCACTTATTCGTGGGATGCATACATTACAATGGAGACAAAGAAATACAGCGGCGGGGAGGGGGGGGTGAGAGGGAGTTAATAGCTACCGACTATCACCCTATGGACAGGCAGCTACAAATTCTTCTTTGTCAGCAAGGGGCTGATGTGCAGGAACCGCTGCTAAAAGGCACAGAGGTGATATATACCCCGAGGGATCTGACGGCCAGAAGGGCTCCAGCAAATGCAGCTCGTAAGGCGAGTGCTCAAAGTGCACCCTTTAAAGCCTCAGAACGAAATTGATAAAGAAGGGAACTTATTGCCGCGTTACAAGGCTAAATGTAACACCACCTTTAAAGTGAGGTTATCAGCTAAAGATAAAGTTATCTGCGGAATGTTGTGACGATGTCGTGGGGAATGTAGACCGGGATGATGTTTGTAGTAGAGAAATGTGCACGTGCCTGTTTAATTACTTACCAGGTAATCTTCATTACCCCCACGCCCATTCACCCTTCCTCCAGTCTTCCTGTGGTGAGTATATGCCTAAGCTGAAAGCGTGCCACCAAGACCTGAATATGAGCAGCCAGCAGGAAATGATGCCACGCTCATTTACGCTTACTGCATGTAGTAACAATGTGGCAGCGGAAATGGTCCACGTGACTCTGAGTCATGTGGACCCTTGAGATATTCCCCATTTTGTGGTTTTATTGAATTCCATAGGGATTGCATATTACACCATTGGTAATTGCCCCGTTCAGTAATTACCACATGTACTAATGCTTTTATGTGGAAGTCAGGGCTTTAAGTGGGGTAAGAAATCCAGGGGGGGCCCTCATTTGGGGGCGTGGCGTGTGGGGGGCGTGGCCTTAAACGTACGCAAATCGTAAGGTATGCACACACACATATATATGCATGTTATATATCTGTGTGCGTACCTTACTATGGTTTGTGTACTTTGCAAGCCATCTTTTCTAAACATAGAAATATTTATTTCTATGTTTAGAAAAGATGGCTTGCAAAGTACACAAACCATAGTAAGGTACGCACATAGATATATAACATGCATATATATGTGTGTGTGCATACCTTACGGTTTGCCTACTTTTCAGGCCATTATTTTTTAAACATTTCGGTTTTATAAAAGATGGCTTTGAAAGTACACAATTCAAGCCATCTTTTATAAAACTTTGACTACGGACAAAATTGTCCGTCGGCAAAGCTTTATAAAAGATGGCTTGAATTGTGTACTTTTCAAGCCATCTTTCATAAACCTCGAAAAATGTCGAGGAATCCCCAGGTTCGCCGAGGGTTAAAGACGCCTCGGCGACCTGGGGAAACAAAGGGACAGTAACTGCCTCTGGTGACCCCTCGCGCGAGAGGTCACCAGAGGCAGTTACTATGACTTACAGAAGTGGCAGCCAGGCACAGCATCGCTGTGGTTGGCTTCCACTTCTGTCAGATGCCTGACTTCATGGCAGGCGCATCTCCCGTCACGGCTGCCGCCGCGACGGGTTAATGCATCCCGCCAATGTTGCGTGCAGTGGAAGGGGGGGCCCCCGGCAGCGCCCCGGCTCAGTCCCACTTTTTGGAGACTGCCGGGGCCCGGCCCCGGCAGGCCCCGGCCCACTTAAAGCCCTGGTGGAAGTAAGTACCACCTCACAAAGGCAGGCAGATTTAAAGAGTTTCTGAAACTTAGAATTTGGTGGAGTGGTAAAACATCCAGCATTCTAAAATACCGCCACATTTAAAGAGTTTCTGAAACTCAGAATTTGGTGGAGTGGTAAAACATCCAGCATTCTAAAATACCGCCACATTTAAAGAATTTCTGAAACTCAGAATTTGGTGGAGTGGTAAAACATCCAGCATTCTAAAATACCGCCACATTTAAAGAATTTCTGAAACTCAGAATTTGGTGGAGTGGTAAAACATCCAGCATTCTAAAATACTGCCAAACTTGCAATCAGGCCCAAAGAGACCCATAAAATACAGCAGACACAGAATTCAATGCATGCAAGTGGTATGTTATGTTATGTTGATTTATACCGCGCATATTGAAATATCCAATTCAGTTGTAGGAAGCCAAAAGCTCAGCAGGGAGTACTGAAGAACGTGCAAGCACCAGTTGGGCAGGATGCAGCAACTTAAAGGGCCCAAGCCATGTTGCCCTGGAGAGACACACATTCTTGCTCTGTGGGTGGATCGTCATTGTATACCTTCTGGATATTCCCAACTCACCCTCTGGATCATCTTATCAACAGACTGAACACCGCCACAGAGGATTTCAGTCCTCTGTTGAGTAGGCCTAAGTCGCATGAAAACAGATGTTATTTATATGTAGACTTGATTCATTGAACTGGGTGAGGTGAGAGAGGATGACTCTTTGAGGCTGGCGATGTTTCGGGGAAAGCTAGGCATCAAAAGTCTTGTTCCATACATAATAATAAAGCTAACAGGCGAGGCACAAATTACAGACTTGGAATGAATGACACTTTGGGACTCATTATGAACACAGCGATGTGTCAAAAATGGCAGTAATGTGGGAAGAATTCCGCTACTGTTGCATTGCAGCTGAATTACGACACCATAGAACTATGAATTTGTCGGTATGGGAGTAGGTTTACCTTCAGCAAAAACGCCCTCCCTAAAGCCAAAAATCGACAGAATTACCCTGCTGAAATCTCGATGGAGTCCTATGGACTCCAAAAATGGGGACTTACAGCACCCTACCACCACTTGTAATCCTGCAGTAAATCCACAGGACCAAGTGGCAGAAACAGTGGCAGTAACTGCATTTTGGTGGTATTTCAGCAGATTTACCACTGGATTCCAGCCAAGCTCGCATTGAGGCCTGACAAATCTTAATAGAAGGGGCCGTACTTGTAGAGGGCCCAACTCTCCGACTTGTACCACTCCTAAGGATCCGTTCCTGAAACATTTTGAAACTTTTTTTTTCAACTCCCACATTTTCAAACTTTGAACCCTCTGGGTAGGGTCAGAGCTAATTACAATACAATAATACAGAGTTTATAATCACCAAAGCATAAGTAACCTTTGATGCAAACCATTTTAATAACACGGATTACAATGGCTGAAATTGGTCTGATTTGAGGTTTTCCAAGACCAAGGGATATTCCCATAAGGGAACCAGTTCTCTTTAACTAGGCTACATGAGCTTGAAGGCTCAAAATAGATGTATGACCAACTACTCCACTGTCTGTAACCTGTTTCATAGACTGTGGATTGCCCTGATAGTGACTAGCTTAGCCTCAAGGTGCAAATAGCAATACAAAATTATAAAACCTGCCTGAGCTGCTTTGTTCTCCGCAGCGTCCCAGGAGAGTCAGGGTTGCCATGGAAATGTCAGGTCGGGTGCCTCTCAGAGCCCCTCTATCGTTTCAATGGCAATCACTGGGAAGTTACGAGGGCGGACGGATGGTGCGACGTAGGTGGAGGAGCACATTTAAGGTAAGGAGATGGTGGGGATTGTGGGGAGGGTGTTGAGGGGCTGGGTTTGGGGCAGGTGGAAGGGGGTGAGGGGAAAACAGCAGTGCCAGATGCAGCGACCACTCACGTTGCTCCTAACCAGGACTTGCATTGGTAGATTCTGCCTAGGTTTGGAGCAACCCGATTGGCTGCCACACAACACACTCCAAAACTAGGCACAGGAATCCAATATCCCAGGTACGTCTGTCGATTGAACTTCTAGAGCCTCCTCCCTCAAAAGCTCTTGATGTTACAGGACTTAATGTTCAATAAGAATGATTGAGGATCCGCAACATTTTAATTCACACAACACAACATTTTTAATCTTGATGCCAAATCGTGTTCTGAATGAATGAACAAAGAAAGGTTGTTATCTGCTCAAAGCCCATCACCTGTGCATAGAAGGCTGTCAGCCATGACCAGGGTAGCCTTTCCATTCAGATATCCCTTTTTGATCTGAGTGCTTTTCCTGACAAGTAATGCCTTTCCTATGACCTGCTTCTGGAAGATTTTAGGTTATCTAATGACTTTTAGCCACAGGCTTGTAAAGTGTTGCTCCCCTTTCCAACAGACTCGTATTGATTTTTAGGATTCTAGCTTCCAAGTGATGAAGGCAAAGTCTTCACTCCAGATACATGGACTCTAGCTTCCAGATCTGGGCCACCCAGACTGTCAAGGTCACTGAAAGATCACCTTCCAAATCCTCATATAATGTGTCACAGATAGTTTAAAAAGTGCTTTTGATATGGAACAGTGCCCTGGGAAGCATCATCCTGCAGAGTGCCATATCTCCCTGGACCACCATTCATTAGCATTCATCCAGACTCTCCCTGTTGCCTCTCCATGTCCCCTCACTATCCCCCCAAAGAGATCCTGCTCCCTTTCCCCAACCCCTAAATCCCTTTTCCTATGTCGGTGACAATCTTATTTTTTTATTTTTCTTACAGGAGATTGGACTTTAGCAATATTTGCGCAGCCCATCTCCCATAAAAACTAAATAAATAAACAATTTGCTCTGTGGGCAAAGTACGGGGTGCGAATAGCTTTTTCCCCCCTCTTCATGGGTGCATACATGGCCGGTAACGGCCCACAGCCCTCCCAGCAGGCCGTTATCGACCAGGCACGCCCACCGACTCGGGGTAGATTGTTATAATCACTGTTTAATAGAGAACAAGGTAATTGTTGATGTTCCTGGAGTATTGGAAAATGATGGTATGTAACTTGCAGATGAATGGGTGTCTGATAGTCCGTTGGGGCCCCCCCACACGTCACTCCCAAACAACCCCTCTGTTGTGCGACAAAACCCCTCCTCAATATGAATAAATAATTGCTATATAAATTAAGCTAGTTTCATTACATTGTAACTCAAGTACTTTACAGAAGAATTATAATGTGAAACACAGCTTTTGATGCCCAAGTAAATGGTTTTTCTGTCACCTGCTCTTAGGAAAGGCCTTGCCTGAATTCAGTTTCAAACTGTTCTTACTGGCACACTGCGGGGTCTGAGGGCCACTGCTATCTATCTGTGGGCACCACTATTATCTGGGGTAAATCTTGGGGACAAGGGCTGCCTTTGCGAGCTCGGTGGCCACTGGCTAGACCAGTATCAACAGGCCAATGAAGGCACCACTACTTGTGGGTACAGCACTTTTGGTGCCAAACCTGTCTTCAGGGGCTCAAATTGGCCTATTGGTCAATAAATGCCCAAAAGCGCTGGTTTAGCATCTTACTGTTGGGCAGCTTTTTGGGGGGCCAAAACGAGTCTGTTTAAATATACTTTAAAATGCACAATATGTCACAACGCCCCTCTAGGTAAATAGCACTCCAAAAGTCTGTCCCCAAAAGTATCTAAAAGAAATTTTGCGATTGTGGCTCACTTTTCATCGGCGCCCGGACACATTTAAATCCCGGCCCAACCCAGCCCGGCCTGCACGGTCTTATTTTCCTTGGCTCGTTGTAGAGTGGGTACAGTACAGTACAGTTGGTGACTTAGAAGAACCCCCACTATGACCACCGACCCCCGTGATGAAAACCCAGCTACGTACAGCAGCAACACGAAGAGGAAAGGGAGAAAGAAAGAAAGAAAGAAAGAAAGAAAGAAAGAAAGAAAGAAAGAAAGAAAGAAAGAAAGAAAGAAAGAAGGAAAGAAAGAAAGAAAGAAAGAAAGACTCTTTGACACTAACCTTCATGATCTGCAGGGAAACGTGATGGGGCTAGGGCTAAGCATACGAGGGTTTAGGGTGCAGAGGACCCCAGACTGGTGTGCAGTATGGCTGAACCGGTTTCTGGAGCCTTACACACTTTCTTTTCTGAAGGTACTTAAGCGCTGGTCTACAGTCCCACTGACATTTCTGTATATCGTTTTATTGTGTATTAAGTGTGTCCACGTCTGGCTTTCCAAAAATCTAATTACTCGTTATTTTTTCAAGATGTGGGACCGCTCTCCATACATTGGATGCATATCATTTACTACAAACAGCACAATATTGCCCAAAAAGTACAATTATTTTTTTCCTTAGCACTCCGTTCAGATGGTGCGCGGAGACCCCCAATTGATCACAGAATGCATGCAATAAGAGCCTATGTCTCGGGAGGAGGGGCAAACTGCTCGCCTTGGAAGCAAAACGACAACGAGCAAACACAGGTTCGATCACCGCATCAATGCTTAGAAACCTCCTGGTATTTAAGCGTGTTATAATAACCTATTGTATCATATGTAATATGACATATACAAATAGCTTATGCTTCAAGACTGCATAACGCCTTTCCACCATCAGCAATGAAATGTATGTGATATTATACAATGCACTAGTGCAGATAGCCCACGGGCAAGAGAGCGGAGGAGGCAATAGTAAAGCGGATAAAAGAAGGGAATTTAAAGGAAAATAAATAGGAGTCGCAGAGATGGAAAGAGAAAGTGGTCCGGAGAGGAAATCACAGCCCGGAAAGAAAATGCAGGTGTCTGCAGTCCGTGACCATCAATCACCATCCACCCCCCTCTGATCAATGCTTTCTACCTTTCCCTCCTGCCACTGCTCAACTTAATGACCGCCGGGTGCTGGGAAAGTAGGGCAGCCTGCCCGCTCGCCTCCCCCCCCACCCCAAACACTTACCTGCGCGCACGGTTGCACCGCACGTTGCACGACCCACTCCTCTTTTGCAAAAAGAGGGTTTTTCAACCACAACGCCGTCACCAACGCCAGCAGCCCTCAATCCCAATTCGTGTCATAGTAGCAGTGCACCTCTGTGTGCACGCGCATGGCCTGGAGGAGGGCACGTGCGCCCATGGGCCTGGCTGGCACCAACGGCGCCGGTGCCACCCGAGAAGTCAATAAAGCAACAAATGATGCAAATTGGCCTTCCAATTGCTGCCCTGCCTGAGGGACGAGGCTGCCTGCCGCCCGCTGCAGTGTGGAATATGAACGTAAGTTAACAAGACATTAAAATGATGCATCATTAGGCAGTTTTAGGCTGCCTAATGATGCATCATTTTATTGTGTTGTTAATTTACGTTCGTAGTCCTAGGCTGGCTGGCTTTGGCTGGTGTATGAGCTGCCTAACACAAAGACCGCCCCTGACGGCCACTACTTGAATTAGGTGTTGGAGTGTCAACATTGTAATGTTTAGTCTCAGGTTGAACTTGTTTAGATTATTTTAATCCAGGACTGGCATTAGCTCACTCAATGTGTTTTCTACAAGACAAATGTGGTACAGTCTTGTTCTTTCTTCCGCTGGTGGAACTTTCATGACCACATTCTTGCTCATTGAGATATCTATGTCTGCAAACAATTTGGCATGGGTGGGTTTGCTGGAGATGGTGTCTACAGAGGTCCAGAATTCAGGGAAGACTGAAGAAACGTGATCCAGTATCCTGGTTGGACTACCCCAGAACCATGATGTTTGATATGACTGCCTTCCATGTTGAAATATATAGCGTCATGTGAGCACCTACAGGGGCAATGGCTGGGGCAGATTCAATGGCAGCCAAGGATTGTGCTGGCATGCAACCCTGTCGGAGCATCCTCTGGTGATTCAGACGCGCCCTTCTCGTGGGTGATCTTTCCGAGGTGAAATCTTCATCCCTTGCTCAAATTACAATTTGACAGAATCCTCAAATTGCAGACCAAAGAAGGTTGCACCAGTACCCAACAATTGCTAGAGGCTTGATTCCTGGCCCCATATATTATTTAGTAGGTGAGACAAGGGTAAATAGCAATAGCTTCTCTGCCTGCCTGTCCATCCAATAAGAAAGCAATATTTCCAGGCTAAACATGTAGTCACTGCATCAACATTATTAAGGGTGACGTTGCTACACATCCATTGACAGGACAAACTATCTATAAATGGGCACTCATCATGTTGCATGGAACATGCTGTATATATCTCCTTAAATGCCCATGTCTAATAGGAACGCTCGGGGGAAACAACAATAGGTGTTCAAATATTAATGGGGGGGACAAAAAGTATTAGTGGATCAAATGATACCAAATCACCAAGGGGCACATCATTTTAATGTAGTTAAACATAACACATAACATTAGTGATGTATATCTCTGAAACAAGTTTGTCAACATACTGCAGGTGGGGACCCACAGAGTTGTTCGAAGAGAAGAAAAGCGTAGAGGGTATGCTCACATGACATGATGAACCCGAATGGATTTAATGAGTAGTTTGACTTTTTAATTGTTAAATAGAGTTAGCCTTTTGTTAATCTCAATGAGGCTCATACTAGGGTTCACCGGTGCATGCTGGGTGTTCAGCATCCACAGAACCAACAGCTTTAATTTTGATTGAATGCAGAGTAAGCTTTTGAGAGATGTAACTAGGGCAAGAATAAAGGATATCTTATGTAGACATTGGGCCTCATTACGACCCAGGTGCCAATGGGTTAACGGCGCCGTAAAAGGCTGCGGCGCCGTTAACCTATTAGCGCCTGATTACGAGGTCCCTTTGCGGGACCCGACCTTAACGGCTGGTTTTACCAGCCGTTAAAGTAGGGACCCGCAAAGGGACCTTGGTGCTAAGTACGGTGCCACAATTTGCGGCACCGTACTTAGCGCCTTCTCCATTCCCATTGAGCCCTATGGGGCAAAAATGGGAATGGGGAAGGGCCATGGCGGCATGGGGAATTACCGCCCCGCCAACCTTGGAATGGGGTGGTAATTCCCCATTCCGCTATGGCGGACACCGGCATGGACCAAGGTGCTAATAGCACCATGGTCCTCCGCCTGGGTCGTAATGAGGCCCAGATTCTTTGTTTATACTTTTTTTAAGTAATATAAATCGAGAAAGGGCGCATTACTGGTGCAGTTAATTTCCTGGGGTAGCAGTTTCACTCAGGCTTTAACGTGAGCCCACCGGGCATTACCTCAAAGGTAATGCCCCCCTTTGAGGGTTATATTGCTATTAATACCCCAGCATATTGTACCACGGTACTAATAGTGTTTTTATCACAAGCTGAGAAATAGCGTGTTTGCCGTTTCTCAGCCCGCAATAAAACTACAAAAAAAAAGATGGCCGGCATGGATTGGGTAGAAGTGAAATACTCATATTCCCTTCTTCCTTTCCATGGTAGCCATTGGGGAGTCGGACATGCACTGGGAACAGCAGTGTTTGCGGCGCCAGCAAGGGACAACACAGCAAAACGTAAGTGAGAAGGGGTTTGCGGGCTTAAATATGTGGAAAAGTGGATGGAAGCCGGGGGAGCAGGGGGTGCACTTACCTGATTCCGAGCAAGGGAAGATGGTGGCCTCCCGCTCTGAGGAGGCCTTGGGCGGGGTCTTTACCAGTGTGGTAAAGACCTGATCTGTGCCTCCTCATTGGCTGGGAGGCTGCCACACACCCATCGCCGGGTACTGATGGTATTTATATTATTATTATTTGTAAGTAATGGACCTGTAAAAGGGCTGGAGCCTGAAATGTTTGCGTTACCGCGTTGCAGTTGTGAAAACATAATTATAAAATGGATGCTAACGGGTGCAAAATCAGAAATAATGTGGATGAAATAAAAACGTTCATTCTGTATCGTTTTAGTATCATTAAAGCACTGACTCAAATATATTAACAGGGTCAATAGAGGGCACAGCATTTCATGGTGGAGTTCCTGAATAATGTAATGAATGTGTTGTAGTGTACTCTATGGATAGGAGTTTTGGACATCTCATATTTGTCTGGTCATCGGAAAGGGAGGAGATGTGTTGTAGTGCACTTGATGCACAGTGAAGAGCTGGCATGGAACACTGTGTGAGCCTGTGGAATGTTTGGCAATGAATCCAGCTCCAGGGTTCCAGCCTGGTCAATTGAACCTGGGTGATGGGACCCGGAGGTCTCTCATAGCTATCAGTTTATGTAACTTATAACAAAGAACTTACTGAATAAGCCTAAGAAGTCTACAGAAGCTGCTTTATAATATTGGCGACGAGGATTTTCAAGAACCCATGCAGAGAGGAAGAAAGCTGAGGTGTGGTGGGGGAGCAGCAGAAGAAGCAGAGAGACCACTGCCCCCAGTCATCCAGAAGTAAGTCCCATCACCCAGGCGGGGGAAGAAAGGGGTAGTTTCCGCACTGAGCCAAGGGGAATAGTCTTTGAAGTGAAGTAATCCCCAAAAAGGAAGCAGGCTCCAGAGACAGACGAAAGGGAAGTGAAGATATAAGCCATGAAGTGAAGCAGAATGCCCCTAAAGAGAAGCAGTGTGGTCAAACAAGCAAGCCCCATTTGGTGAAGCAGGTTCCTCAAAGCAGAATCTGCCAAAAGTAAAGCGAGCCTCCAAGAGTGAAGTAAAACATTTAAAAAAAAGGAGGGGGCAGAAGTTGAGTCGTTGAGGGATAAGCAAGTTCCAGGGAACCCCAATGTAAAGTCAGCATCTGAAACTAAAACGTAAAGGAGGTCGACGTCTCTGTGGCGAGCTGACACTAAAGTCAGTCTAATTGCGGGTTAAAAGTAACTTTTACTACTGGATAACTAAGTCCAGCTGTGTGCGACGGTTGGAAGAAGGAGCTGTGGTGCGCTCCGATGTTAACATAAGAGAGGTGACGTCAGCCAACAGCGTGAAGGTATGGTGACTAGATGGAAGGCGGAGTAGAATCACGTGTTCATTCCGTTGATCCGCCTGCTCTGGATGATACGTTTAAGCAAAAGGAGGTTTATGTGAGACTGTGCAGGTGTTCGGAGTAACGCACCCTACAGCGTGACTCGACGTGCCTGGGAAGTAGGGCACAGTCCATACAGATCTGCGTAGCACTTGTGGCGTGCGGCCTAAAGAGAGTCGTCTTGTTGGAGGGTGTCTCTGCCGTGCATGTGTCCATGAAGAAGTGCGCAGCCGGGTTCGTACAGTGGAGCAGCCGTTATGAGACATAGGGTTACGGCGAGCCAGCTATCAGCAGAAGAAGCACTGACATGACAAGGTGGCACTGCACTGCATTGCACGTCCAGCGTGATGCAGCCGAAGAAAGGTTGGAAGCCGTGACGGTGTATACATTAAGTGTATGGAGCATATCGAAAATAAAAAGGAACTTTAAATGCATTCCTGCGAAACGTACTGTGGGACAATCAAGTGTGAGACGAATGATATACGTGGTTGGAAGGAGTCGTTCTCGTGCCACAGGAACTTTAAGTATCCTTTTGAGAAGTTTATTTGCTGTCCTCAAGAAGTTTTTCTGACAACTTGTCTGGTTTGCTATGTGATGATGCTCTGCATAGGAGGTTGTAATGGTGTGACAAATGTAGAATTGTAACACAGTCTTTTTCTTTAGTGAAGCATAACCGTTTTAAGCATTAATGGGTGCATGTGAGTGCTCTAGGTGTGTCTGAGGATTGAGGTATGCAAGAAGTGTAAATGAAGAGATAAGGCGTATCAGAGTTTAACCTATTTGAGGATTTTTATAGGTTAAAAGTGGACTCATCTGGACTTACTGAATATACACATTGTGTGAGTCTGTTGTAGGGTATGAGAGTGGCTAGAGTTAACATCTTTGAGGCATTTTCGGGTACATTGCATGTGGCAATATGGACTTTTAGGAACTTAAAGTGCCATAGTTAAGTTTGCTATTTAAATGCTGAATGTTCTACTGTGATATGTCCATAGTGTGAAATACCTTTGGCCTGGGTGCTCTAGAAGTAACAAGTTTGAGGAATTTCAGGATAATGTGGTCCAAAGAGAGATGGACTTTATAGCAAAAATAGGTTGCAAGAATGCGGCATGGACTCGTAGAGATGTATGGTTTTACACATTGTTGCTTATTTGTAACAAGATATATACAAATGCCAAAAAGTAAGATAGCATGTGTGGAATAATCGTATGTCAGTGTCTCCCGTCTGATGTTTGAGGTTATGACTTTTGAAGTGGCATTACCTCCCAAAGGGTAAAATCTGAAGCAAATATAGGGAGTACGTCCCGGAGCAGTTGAACATGAAGTCTGAAGCTTGAGGGATCACATCCCCTTTCAGTAAAGTTGAAGCTTTAAGTATGTGTAGAGATTTTGTCCCATCTATTAAAGTATTAAGTCGGAAGTATGGGTTACGTTCCCCAGCAGTAGAGTTTGAAGTCTGAAGCAAGTGAAGGGATTTTGTCCCATAATATTAAAGTATGAAGTCTGAAGAAGTAATGGGATTACGTCCCCAGCAGTAGAGTTTGAAGTCTGAAGGAAGTGCAGGGATTTCGTCCCAAAATGATTAAAGTTGTGAAGATGAAGATGTTGTAGGGATTACGTCCCATTTTAGTAAAGTATGAAGTCTGAAGCCAGTGTAGGGATTACGTCCCCTAGCAGTAGAGTTTGAAGTCTGAAGCTGTCCCATGGCAGTGAAGCATCCCAAGTTGTGGATAGTGTGAAGGCTGAAGTCAGAAGTATGTGTAGGGACAACCGTCCCAGTAATTTTTTATGAGTTGCATCATCTCTAAAAGATGCATTGTATATTGCTACTGGAGCGAGTTTCTCTTTGTATGCTACGCTCATATTTCTATAGTGCCATGTGAGGAGGACTATATGTTGTGTGGAGGAGTTCTGTGGGGTATGTTATACATCTCATGTTTGGTTTGTCAACGGAAAGGAAGGAGATGTGTTGTAGTGTACTTTATTGATAGGAGTTTTGGACATCTCATGTTTGTCTGGTCATCGGAAAGGGAGGAGATGTGTTGTAGTGCACTTTATGGATAGGAGTTTTGGACATCTCATGTTTGTCTGGTCATCGGAAAGGGAGGAGATGTGTTGTAGTGCACTTGATGCACAGTGAAGAGCTGGCATGGAACACTGTGTGAGCCTGCGGAATATTTGGCAATGAATCCAGCCCCAGGGTTCCAGCCTGGTCAGTTGAGCCTGGGTGATGGGACCCGGAGGTCTCTCATAGCTATCAGCTTATGTAACTTATAATAAAGAACTTACTGAATAAGCCTAAGAAGTCTACAGAAGCTGCTTTATAATAGAATGCTTCATCATAAGAGGGTGATACCCACAGCAGGTCATCTGAGAATTGTGAGAATAAACTGGTCTATTTATTATGGCCAGAGGTGGACCACAATGATCTCTTTCAGCAAACGCTGCTCCTATCAATTAACAATTATATAAGGATGTGTGACAAAGACAGAAACAGAATAGAGCCCCCCTAAAACATCTAAAATATGTATTTAATTGTTGATGCCCTAACAATCTCACTGCTCGGGTGGGACTTGGCTCTTTGAGATTTGCTCTGACTACCAGGCTGCTAAATATTCCACTCTAGACCACATAGGGAATGGTGCATCAAGGCTCACCAGTTGGTACATGTTTTCCAGGTAATGAGGGAAGTAATGAGGGAACCAGGATGTATCCAGTATCAATTCCTTCCTTCCTTCCTTCCTTCCTTCCTTCCTTCCTTCCTTCCTTCCTTCCTTCCTTCCTTCCTTCCTTCCTTCCTTCCTTCCTTCCTTCCTTCCTTCCTTCCTTCCTTCCTTTCTTCCTTCCTTCCTTCCTTCCTTCCTTCCTTCCCTCCCTCCCTCTCCCTCCCTTCCTTCTTTCCCTTCCCTTGCTTTCCCTTCCTTTCCTTCCCCTTCCCTTATTCACCTTCTTCCTCCAGCACCTTTTCCCTCACTTCCTTCTCTCACCTTCTTACTTCCCTCCCTGACCTTCTTGCTTCCCTATCTCACCTTTTCCCTTCCTTAGCTCTCTCCCCTTCTCGCTCCCTCCCTTGCTTCCTCCCATCCTTCCTCCCTTCCTCCCTCCCTGCCTGCCTCTCTGCCGCCTTCCTTTCCTTCCTTCCTTCCTCCCGCTCTCCGGTTCCATGTAATAATGTCGCCACAAAAATCTCGCCATGCAAAAATATCGTCGAAAAATGGCTGTTTTTTGTGGCGACATTATTTTTTTTTTGCCCCTGTCCCCATATATATGGTCACCCAAATAATATTGCCACGACATTTTTCCGCCGACCTTATTTACTGCGACCATATATATGGCGATATTATTACCTGATACCCTCTATCCCTCCCTTCCTCCCTCCCCTCCTTCCTTCCTCCTTCCTTCCTTCCTTCCTCCTTTCCTTCCTTCCACCCTTCCTTCTTCCCACCCATAACCTTCCTTCCAAGCCAACTTTCCCTCGCTCTCACCTTTCCTCCCACCCTCCCACCAGTCCTGTGTCCCCACCACGGCTAGTGACTCCCACAAACCACCCAGAGAAGATTGGAGGTGCAGAGGCGAGCAGAAGCACTGCTTGGTCCCTCAACAATCCAGGCAACAAAGAGGTTACCTGGGCTGTGCCCTCTGAATACAAGCTACAGGTAGTAGCTATAGTACACATTGAAACGCTTACCTATCAAAGGTAATGGGCATCGCCCAAAGAACCCGCCTGAAAAACAGGCAAAGAAAAAGACGTCGTTCAGACAGTGGAAATGAGGGCTTGTCCGAGGAAAGGTACGACTCACCAAGCAAGGACTGCGACGAGTATGAATGTACTTTTGAAATGGAATATGAGTGGCTGAGACAGCTGAAGGTTTATGGTGCATGCAATCTGTTCTTAAGACGAGGCAAAGTCCACAGAAAAGGGTAGACCTCATTCTGGGCCTTGCTGCTGGTCCCCACAGACCTTTTTCTCCTCTGACACTGGGTCACTCCTGGTGTTGTAAAGGTTGAACGACACAAGAAAATACAGTCACGTGTTTAGACATGCAGAGGGAGGGGGTATATGGAAGCAGGTGGGTAATATTCATGACTGACATTTAGTTTGCCTCCCATACGCCAACACATGTGAATGTTTGGTATTTTTATAACACGTTTGTCAAATAGTTGTCAATAGTCAGCAGAGGTCGCTGATTCCAACAAAGGCCTAGTGTTTCCCTCCCTTGCATTGGGTATCCCCCTATGCAGAAGAGCGCTGATATATCATTAATCCACAGCATGCTTTCTTATAATCACAGAAGGCTTTCTAATCATCATGTAATGTTTTCTAATTATCACAGAAGGCTTTCTAATCACCACAGAATACTTTATAATCACCACAGAAGGCTTTCTAATAATCACAGTATACTTTATAATCATCACAAAAGGTTTTCTAATCACAGAAGGCTTTCTAATCATCATGTAATGTTTTCTAATCATCACAGAGTACTTTATAGTCATCACTGAAGGTTTTCTAATAATCAAATAGGCTTTCTAATCATCATAAAATGCTTTCCATTCATAACAGAATACTTTCTAATCACCACAGAAAGGCTTTCTGATCGTCACAGAATACTTTGTAATCACAACAGAAGGCTTTCTAATCATCGCAGAATACTTTCTAATCAGCACAGACGTTTTTATAATCAGCACAGAATGTTTTCTAATAATCACAGAATGCTATCTAGCATTTTGCAGATCTGCATTTTTACCATTTTTGCAGATCTGCATGTCTGCCCTGCTCCTGGCCCCCTCTGAGCATGAACCATACTTGTTCATCCTTCCATTTATTGGTTGCACTGATTCTTTGAATGTCAGCTGCTCTTTTACCAGGACTCAGATTCCTGCTCCCCACGTGGCCAGGTGATGTGATGGTGAGCAGATCCCTTCACCTCGCTGTGCCGGAGCGGCCATCACCCGACAGGGATTAAGTCCAGTGGAAATGATTGAAAAGGCCCCACTCGTATATGGTTTAGATTATACTCTTGATCCATGTAGAGCACCAAGAAGGTCAAACATGGCATACACTGCACTTAATACAAGTTATACCATTATTTATTTAGGGCAGATAGCTAGATAGTACATTTAAAGGCAAGTGTGTCTTAAATCTATGTATATTTACAAATATTCTACCCTTTGGCATTGGGTCCTCCAGGTTTTGTGTGTGCACCCAAACCACTAAAAATGATTTCAAGAGATATCCATTCATTCTGTGCATGCCAACAGAACACACCTTTACTTCAACACGTTGGGTTGGGTGAGTGCCTATAATTACACAGGGCTGCTTTCCTCGAAGGTGTAAACAAACACTCCTCAGGGTGGCTGACAGCTTCCCTGGCCTACCTACAAAGCTTCCAGGCGACAGTCCTCGGCGGTTTAATGTATAGTGAGGGGCACGCATAGGGTTCCACTAAAACTCACCAGCAGCCACAGTTTCTCAAAGGTGTCCATAGGTAGCTACTCAAAATAGGGAAAGTGGCCGTCTAGAGCACTCCCTGACCTTGTCAGTATTCCCTGGTCTAACACACAGGCTCAGGGCTATTCTCAGAGCTCATGGCCCCAGGGCTATAGTGCCCAGCTCGCTTCTGCTCCCAAAGCTCATAGCCCCGCAGGGTTATAGTGCCCAGCTCGCTTCTGCTCCCAGAACACATAGCCCCAGGGTTATAGTGCCCAGCTCGCTTCTGCTCCCAGAGCTCACAGCCCCAGGGTTATAGTGCCCAGCTCGCTTCAGCTCCCAGAGCTCACAGCCCCAAGGCTATAGTGCCCAGCTCGCTTCTGCTCTCAGAGCTCATAGTCCCAGGGTTACAGTGCCCAGCTTGCTTCTGCTCCCAGAGCTCATAGCCTCAGGGCTATAGTGCCCAGCTCACTTCTGCTCCCAGAGCTCATAGCCCCCCAGGGTTATAGTGCCCAGCTCGCTTCTGCTCTCAGAGCTCATAGTCCCAGGGTTACAGTGCCCAGCTTGCTTCTGCTCCCAGAGCTCATAGCCCCAGGGCTATAGTGCCCAGCTCGCTTCTGCTCCCAGAGCTCATAGCCCCCCAGTGTTATAGTGCCCAGCTCGCTTCTGCTCTCAGAGCTCATATCCCCAGGGTTATAGTGCCCAGCTCGCTCCTGCTCTCAGAGCTCATATCCCCAGGGTTATAGTGCCCAGCTCGCTTCTGCTCTCCGAGCTCATAGTCCCAGGGTTACAGTGCCCAGCTTGCTTCTGCTCCCAGAGCTCATAGCCCCAGGGCTATAGTGCCCAGCTCGCTTCTGCTCCCAGAGCTCATAGCCCCCCAGGGTTATAGTACCCAGCTCGCTTCTGCTCTCAGAGCTCATAGCCCCAGGGTTATAGTACCCAGCTCACTTCCTGACTTCACAGTCCCAATGATGCAGCTCCCAGAAGGCTTCTTGGCTTCTCCATATTCCATCCTACTTTGCATGGGCACTACCTTGACACACACCTTCCAGGCAGTAGATATTGCCTGTGGCTTAGTATTGTAGTCAGGCTGTTATTTTAACCCACCGGTCCAATGTTGCCCTCCAAAGCTTTGAGCCTGTAACTGGCTCTTGGTTCTTCTTCTTGGCCTGTGGCTCCTACTAGGGTCTAATACATAACCCTCAGTAAGATAGCAGCACCCCTCTGGCCGCTTGTTCGGGTCGCAGCCAATATGTGTGGTGTAGCCCTCAGCCTGCTTGTAGCTTTCTTCACCTTTTAAGTCTGGTGTATGACTGCCTGCCTTCATACGCATCTTAACTATCCCACTCACAACTATCTACCTGTATTTGCTCCCCCTACCACTACTGAATGTTCTGTCACTTTCACAATCTTCACTGATTTCACTCTCCAACTTGATTTTCTCCTGTGTGCCACTCTCCCCCTCCGCCTCCTCACCTGTTATGTTGAAATCTAGTTCCTCTCCAAACCTCCTCTTCTAAAGTGCCTCCTTTTTCTGTTGGAGTGGAGATAGGGTCTACCTCGAAAGGAAGCCACCCTGACCCTTGTCCAAGCGGTCTAAAGGGGCCCCTCGTCCGAAGCAAACTGGTCTAGGGGAAAAAGCCGGATGGCATAAAAAAACCCTGAGGCGGTGGCCCACAGATCTTGCACAAATGATGTCCCAGGTGTGTTCCAGAAGGCTAGGAATGGATCTGGAGAGTGGAAAAACCCGATGTCAGGCCGTAGAGAGTACAGCAGAGCATCAGAGGGGGAAGCATGGGAAAAACTATGGCAAGATAAGAGAGGAAGTACTTGAAAAAAGAGGAGGGGAAGGGAACGTGGAAAAGCTGGGCAGGAACCGGAGAGCACAGAAGAAATGCGAGGGCAGGCAAGAAACAACGGGGAGTACGAGAAGAAGGCAAGACAAGGAAAACTGTAGCGTGTCAACCCGAAAGCCTAACACGCGAAGGTTGCAACGCATCGGTTTCCGGGTTGCGGCTAGGGATAACGGGCTTCCGACGTCACTGGCGTCGGAAGAACTAGACCGCATGAACACGGTGCGTCCGAGCGTGACGGCTCGGGTCAATGGCGGCATAAGTGCCACCGGGGCCCCTGAGACACCAGCTCCCGCGGCGTGTGACAGTCACACCTTTCCTCTCTGGCAGGCAAAAGGTAGTGTGATGACACAATTTATGGCAGGAAGCATTATACAAACGGAAGATAACATAACATAACATGTAGCCCCCTTTAGGCATTTAGCTCTCGGTTTGGGGTGATAACATCTTTTTTAATGTGAGTCACCAAAACATTGTATTCTTTGTTTTTTTCAGAGTTTTCGAAAATAAATGCGGGGGAGACCCCCTGCAGCCCTTCCCACATCCCCACCTTAATGTTTACCCTAACCCAACTCCCTATGGATTTTGTGAAAATATTTGCAAAAGAAACGTTGTTTTGGGATTCACAGTAATGGTCTGCAATGTTTTTGGGGGATGCTTAGCTCTCACTCCTGGCTACTGTTCCACTCCTTCTCTCTCCAGGTTCAAAAATCCAGATTCTGACATTCACGGCCCCAAGCAGAGCTCTTATAGGGTTTCTGATTACCCAGATCTCCTAATAGGTTTTCTGGTTGGTTCCTCCCTAGACTCCCGCTCTCTGATAGCCCCAGGAATGGCCCTGGTCTATGCCCTTATGTGTCTCTGTGCTTCTGTTACGCTTTCCATGCACTGGTATTCACGCTCTCTCTTTCGTGATTGGTTTAACTGATTCACCATCTGGAAGTGACGCAGGGTTTAAAATCCCAGTCTGCCATTTTGAAGTCAGGCGGAAGTGCCTAATTGTCAGTGATCCTCTTTGGTACCAAGGTCTGACCTCGTTGCAATGATTCCCAAAGTACTAGTGCTGTGCCTCTTTGGGGAAAATGTCCTTGCGAGTCCAAGTAAGCCATGTATGTAATTTGCTAGGGGATTGCAGAGTTTTAGTGCAAGTGCTTGCCAGCCTAGGCGTGTCCAGGTTGTGGACTGGGGTGGCACGTGCAACCCCTGGAATCTGATTGGCCATATCAGTTGCCACCCCATTATCCTCAACTATGATCATTATGTGTGTGCCCCCGTACTTCATGCCACCCCTGAATAAGTGTGTGCCCTACTTGGGCCACGCCAGTCAAAAGAGTCTGGATACGTCCCTGATTGCCAGAGGTGTTCCATTCCCTCGAATAGCATGAACTTGTGAGCTTCAGTATGAAGTTAACACTGCTCTATATGTGCCAGTTACAGAGGTCTCGCCTCTCTCTGAAGTGGGAACTGATGGTCTCTGGGATTCAGCATAAGTTGATGGCCCCTGAGGGCCCCGGGTGCTGCCTGCAGCTCTCATTTAAAAGCAGCACGGATCAAAGGGATAAACAGGAGACAACACTGCCTGATAGAATTATGTTGATGAAGTGCTTTTGCTGTAAAGAGTCAGTGGTGGGTGGAGTGAGTGGTCTCCAGGAAGGGGTAAGACTAGCACACATAGTTCCTTTGAAGCCACAACGCGGATCCACTACAAAATAGTACCCATTCATTTCATTTAGAGTGTTAGTGAAAGTAGAACCACCTACACAAATATACATTTCACGCCTCTGTTTCTGTTCTGAGCATAATTAACTCATTCATTGTTTGTAAGATAACACCGGAGACTAAACACGTTGCCCCTGGTCTAGCTTCAGCATCCTTGTAAACGTTTCTCATTTAACTCTGATTACATTCGCTGTTCATTGTTATAGAGACTTTACAGACCATGTGTAGCCTTGGATCATATGTCTGAAGTGGTCTATTTGGAATAGTTGTGGAAAACCCTCAAATACGCAACAAGCTTCTTCCACGGATAAGCCATGACCCAGCAGGGTTTCCCGGAGCACTCAGAATAACAGAGTCTGCAGTCCCATTTTTTGTCCTAATGTACATTTAGTTCAGAGATATAGAGAAATGCTGGGCTGTTTAGTTTAAAGAAAAATAGGATTACCCTCAGGAGATTGTTTCCTGAAGGCATGTTGGGCTGGGAACCGCTCAGTAGCGTTCTAACTAACCTCTATGCGACTGATCCTGCCTGGGTCCAACCTGACAATCAAAAGAGCCCGGCTGTCAGCATTACGCTCATTTTTAATAGCCAAGAAAAAGGAAGCTCAAACGTGCATGACACAGGAGATTAACAGGAAGCCGCACAATGACTGAAATATATGCTAAAGTCTGTCCTCCTATAAAGAAATGACTGTGATATAATGTGTGCCCTAATGCAGATAATATACATTGTATGGTATTGTGTGGCATGGCTGGTAACATAGCACATGGGGTGTATGTGTCTGCTGAACAAAATAGTTTGATAGCTGAAAGTCCCAGCCACATATCCACAGCCTCATAGGGTGATACAGGGCCTTATTACATGCTTGGCGGTATTTGTACAAATGGCACAAAACTACTGTTTTTTATCCTGTCAGATTAAAATGGCTGAGATATATACCTCTGGTGGTATGTCAGAGAATACCACAAAAGTTAATTACCTACTCATTACAAGCTAGATTTTCAGCCTGAAAATCCACGTATTTTTGCCTACACCCCACGGTTAGATTTAAAGGTGCCCTGCGGTCCTTTCAGATGAACCAGTTTAGTCGGAAATTCCGCCAGTTTCCCGTAAGTTAGTATTCCTCTGGTTGCTAACAGTGTGTGATGAGAGAAGGGTCCGTGTGGACATGAACCAGAGCAAGCTTTGCATGCTAATATTGGGGGGTTTCTTAGTGTATGAAAGAACACTGCATGTACTTTTTTCAAAGCCCCAATGCTCAAGTGTTTATCAGGCATGGGCCTTAATTAACTAGTCTTCAGCCGAATAGTTGGCCAACTATTAATCCGAATACTAAATATACTATTCAGTTTGCCCCTAATATTGCCACATTAAAATGTCAGACTTTCCCTCCTCCCCTTGAACATAGTTGCTTGAAAACAACATAGAAATCGCAGTACCATGAGGCTTCTTTAACTCTTGAACTATTGTAAACTAAATGAGTTTGGAACTGTTGATCTGGAATATGAAATGTTTGATCAAAGTTGACAGAGTCACAAAGATGGGTACGGGAGCGATTCGGGAGATGCCCTGAGCAGCTCAGATGTCTTCCTGCTATCCTTGCACCTTATTAAGGAAGCCTAGAACTGGAGCAGATCTGGTGATGCCTGGCGCATCTTTGAGATGCTCATGTTTAAATGTGATCAACGAGAATGGGCTCGAGCGCATCTCAGAACTGGTCCAGGCAACTCCAGATTTCCTCTAGTTTCAGGCTTTGTGGAAAAGGCAGAAGCAAATCTGAGATGGTCTGGTGTCTTCTGCTTTGCTCCAGTGCACACATTTGCTAATCAGGGCCTAAATGGTCCCCTACCCTGCACTTTTCCTGGAACGTCCACAATTTGCATGAAGAAAACTTGCCAAATCCCTCAGAACAGTTCTATACTGAAGTCTGCTTTGATGGAAGACAACAACATGAAAAACAATCCAGGCAGGACCCCTTCTTTTGCCCATCTCAGACACGCAATTCCCCGCCCTGCCCCCAGCCCCCCATCGCCTTAGCACATGTATTACTCCAAGCTCTCAGCCCCTGTGAGACCACCACTGTCGGGGTCCTAGTTCCACGACTTTTTGTGCCAAACTTCTACATCTGCATAGAATGCAAAATTGTTACATCTAAAACCACCCCTATTTCTCACTCCTAACCATGCCCCAAACCCCTCCCCACGCATCCACACCCCACCCAGGCGGATCCTTTTTTTGGTTTGTGCTATTAGGTGTCGCTTGCAACACCTACAAGCCAAAATGATTGCATTAGAGTGCCGATAGGGAGACATGGCATATGAGGAGGGACACACAGTGTGTAGGTGCTGTTCGGCTATTTGCCCATGCATTGACTGCCCATGGCCATGCTAATGCCTATTGCCAGGCAGACCCGGTTCCTGCCTCTCGTTGCCCAAAACACCTCAAGGGAACTCTTTGAGCTTACTTTAGTCAAGCCTTACCATTAAACTTTGCACTGGAAGTGCCTTCCAGTGTTTTTCAAAGCATTCTTCTGAGATTTAATGACTTAGGTGGAGTTATAAACGCATACTGGTGTAATAAAAATGTCATAACCAGGTCTGCTTTCAACCACTCATTACCACTCTGCGTGTCCTTAACTGAAGTCCTGTTAAAAACAAGGATGAGCAAAACCAAATGTTTTAGCTTGTGTACAGGTTTTAGTCATTTGCCAGTCACTGCCATTAGACCCCGGGTACTCGCACCATGTTGCACCTGCTGCCATCCATGGGCAGTTAGTACTATTACGGCAGTGCCTGTCAAGTGCCCGGCAGTTGCATTTCTCACGCCTACACCAAAGCCCAAACCGTTGGCACTGCTGATGCTTGTTGTTTCTTGTATATAGGCTTCCTGGTCTTACATCTGAGCTGATCTGAAGTCTGTAATAATAAGCAGATGAACCAGTGCAACCATCTTTCAAGTAATAACTTGCAATTACGACAATTGGTGACAAGGTAAAAGGGAATAAAAGAGCTCATGTGATCTGTGACATGCGACATGTGACATGTGACTAAGTGTGATCTGATGGAAGAGGTGTTTGCGACCTGCTAAACTTACCCTTATTTGAAATACGTATTCCTTCATCGGACTCATTTACAGCCTTTCTGCAAGGCCCGTGCCTTCCATATACTTCAATGGGATAATTATCCCAGCAAATATTGGCAACCCTGAACAAATTGTGCATCTCCACTAACTTCAATGGAATGGACCCTCCACAATTTGGTCAGCATTCCTACATTATGTGAAATGGAAACGTGCTGTCGGTTATATGTCATGTTTGTACATCATAACATGTGGGGCCTTTACATCTCAGTATCTTTTCCTTTTTCTTTATTTACCTTGAAAGATGCTTTCCCGTGTCTTCGCTGATAGGTCGCAAGAGCTGTCTGTCAGTGTGTCTTGGACGCGTTCATCCATTCGCATTTATCTATAAATGAGGTGCTCGATACATCACTCCACTACTACTCATCTTGGCTGTAACACAGAATTTGTTTTGCTGAAAACATGTTTCCATGTGGGATGGTGCCCAATAAAAAGGAGTTAATAAAAATTAAGAAAGTCTACAAAGCATTTGGTTGTACATTAAAAATAATGTTCTGACAACATAAACGCATCAACTGCTTTGTAAGAATAGAAGTGACGTCATGAAGTCAAGAAGCAATAATACAGCGTTGAGCGGGCCATATCGGATGGTAACGGCCTGCCTCCAAAGTTAATAAGCTTCACATGGAGCTTTGGCAGTGGGCTGTTACCACGTTAATACTCCAGGGCGTTAAAAGCCTTTTTTGCAGTGCTTTATTTGTAAAATAAATATGTGCCAAGGCCCAAATATTTTCTAGCACATCTGGGAGACATCAGGGCAGGCAACTCCCGGTCCACTGGTGCCACCGTCCACGGCTGTGCCGCAAAGTGTCAGCATATTTAGGGTAGAACCTGCAATTCTTACAGGCTATTGCAGGTGATGGATGCACCACTCCTGGCAGATGTGAAATGTATAGATACCAATCGACATAAAATAACACACCATGCCAGTTTAAGGCAAATGTGTGAGCGATTCTTTAAAGACTTGTTGTCGTTGTTAATATTGTGCTCTGATTCAATGGGTGGCAAGTGGAACATGTTGACAGTCTAGCCACAGAAAGCAAAGTAAACATCCTATGTTAAATTAATCGACACATGCAGGAGAAATCATTCCTGAACGGATGAACTTGCCTATTAAACACTGCAACAAAATATGTGTGTATAGTTTGGCGCTTATGGCAGCCCCCCCCACCCCCCCAGGCCTTTTCCCTGGCTTTCCCCTGTGTTGGTGTTGCTGCCTGGTGACTGTCCTCTTATTGTCAGCTCACACTGCAGTAGCAGACCTGCATCACTGTCATGCAGGATGTATTGTATTTGTCATGTATTTCTTTATTTTTATTGCGCACCTTGCCCTGGGGCATCTGGGCGCATAATTTAAGTAAGAAATGGTTACATACATGAACAAAACGATTCCCAAGTGGGAGAAGTCAAACCAAAAGAACATTTCTCAGAAAACAACAAGAGTTACAATGAAATAATATCGTTACAAACAGTACAATCAGCAAATCACGTAGTCTGAGGTCAGAACAAGTGTAACAAGGAAATTATGTCGATACATATTGCAGAATCAGTAAATCACGTATGTGATCTCAAAGTACCAGGTAGAGTGGTATACAAGATAACTAAGTATAGTAGGTGAGGTAGGTGGCTGAAGAGAAAGACAAGGCACCTTATCCTACCTAGCCAAGTTAGATAGGATGAGGAGGCAGAGGCGTCAAGCTCGTGGAGCCAGAGTTTTGTTTTATTCTTGAAGGATAGAAAGGAGGGTTCGGCTCTGAGTGACGAGGGTAGTGTGTTCCAAAGATTGGCCGTAAGGACAGGGAAGCTTGATCCCCCGGCAGTCTGAAGCTTATATCTAGGTACTGTGAGTGAGTGAGAGTGGGCAGACCTCAAGGATCGGTTGGCCATATGCAGTGTGAAGCGATTGGTTAGGTAGGCGGGAGGCGAGTTGCTCTGAGCCTTGTGTGTTAGCACAAGGGTTTTGAGAGAGATTCGGTGCGTAACGGGCAGCCAGTGTAAGTTACGTCTTGTATCCGAGATGTGGAATCTCCTAGGGACGTTAAGGGCTGCCCTAATGGCGTTGTGCTGCGTGACTTGTAACTTATCGATATTTCTTTGGCTGGTTCCTAAGTAAAGTGCATTACAATAATCAAGTTTAGCCATGATGAGGGTTCTCGCAAGGATAATGCAGTTGTCAGTGGTGAGGAAGGGTCTGCAGGCGGTGATCAGTTTGCACGTTTATGCAGAAGCAAAGACATCAGCATTAGTTTGTCTGGTGAGGGAGAGTGTTGAGTCCAGGTATATGCCGAGTGTTTTTGTGTCAGTGGACACTTTGATAGTGTTCCCATCAATAATAAAGGCTTTATATGCAGAGTCTAGTTTAGAGAGTTTGATGTGTGAGCCTAAGATGAGTAACTCCGTTTTTTCATCATTAAGGCAAAGCCCATGATGTGCCATCCAGTCTTGGAGGACAAGGTAGACATCATTAAGTGCTTTGGAATCAGTGACGTAGTCACCTGTAATGGGGATGAGTATCTGGGTGTCATCAGCATAGTTGGTATACGAGACACTCAGATAGTCAGGAATGTCAAAGAGTGGCTTTGTAAACACATTGTACAATGTGGGAGAGACGCAGCAGCCTTGTGGGACTCCACACGGGACAGGTGCTGGATCGGCCGAGGCTGAGGGTGAGAAAACCCTCATGGTTCTATTGGCCAGCATCTGAGAAGTGTGCAGCTGTTTTGAGGTGGTGACATAGGATTTGATGATCGACCAGGTCAAAAGCTGCTGAAAGATCCAGAAGGAGTAATAAAGCCAGCTTGCCCTTGTCTTTTAAGTCCTCGATTTGTGTTTTTAAATCAATCAAGGTAGTTTCGGTTCCGTGTCTGGGATGGAAGCCAGATTGCCTGAGGCCTAAGAGGTTGTTAGTTTCGAGGTACTCCTGAATTTGGAGGTAGGCGGCACGGTCTAGAATTTTCAGTAGGTAGGGCACAGTAGTAATAGGCCTGTAGTTGGACGGGTTACTAGGGTCCAGTGTAAGCTTTTTGATTAAAGGGATGACCCAAGCATCCTTGAGGTTGTCAGGTACAATACTAGATTTAAATGAGGCATTTATGAAGGTGGTAATAAAAGGCGCAGGTCATGAGCAGCCTCTTTGATGATGTGAGCTGGACAAAGGTCACCTTAGCAGTTGGAAGGTTTAAGCTTCTTAATTATATTTTCAACTTCCCAAATGGCGAGAGAAGAGAAGCTGAAAGGTTTAAAGTCATGTTTGGGAGTAGGAACGTTGTACGACTGAGGGTTGAGTACTGAATCTGAGATATTGCTTTTTTTGGCACTGATTTTAGTTTGGAGCATGGTTTTTTTTATCTAAGAGTGCCTTTTGGATGTAGGTACACCAAGTAGTATGCTAATAGGTGTCTACACATGCAACAAAATACCCCTGATGAAATACCCCTGTTGAATGTCCTACATTTATCTGTGTTTTAGGGACAGAAACTTGTGCAAGTTGAGTCTAGAAAACAATAACAAAAAAAAAAGGAAAAAAAGGAAAACAACTCCAATGTGAAGTATCACATGGCGTTGATCTAGTGATCAAGAGATTTAACCCACATTGTTTGTACTTTCTTGTGTTTCTGCGTAATAGATGTTTTCCATGTTTTATGGAGTTTTATGTAATGTGATCATTTTATGAGTACTAGCATTTATATGTTTAATAAAAAAACGTTTTAACGTTCATGTGTGAATTTTGGGGTAGCAGATATACCCATTGTCATAGTAATTTGTCTGGGTTTAGACACCTGTTAGCATACCTTCTTTTTGTAGAATATATAGCTTATCCGTGTGGTAAGAAGTGTATGATCCCCCTATACATGGTTTATGCCGTTTGAGAAAGTGGGTACACCTGGTAGTGTCCGGGGTACATGTATCCAATGAGGTTACAGGGGACTCTAATTCCTTAAGGACCTTAAAGAGTTCTTTTGTGTTGGTTTCAGCTTGTAAAATGCGTTTATTGTAAACGTCTTTTTTAGCTGCCAGTATGGCTTCTTTGTAAGTTGAGATGGTACATTTTTCCAATGTGCCTCAGCCTTTCTTTTTTCTTTGCGTAGTTCTCTAAGGTGGGGAGTAAACCAGGAGTTGAGATGGGGACGTGGTTTTTGTTTACATAGTTTTGATGGTGCAATAGCATTGAGGGCTTTAAGCATGTTAAGGTTATATGTGTCAACTAAGGCTGTAGGGGCGGAACAAGTAGTTGATGGAGTGTTGAGCAAAGGAAGAATAAGAGGGAGAAGTTTCTCCATTGTAATATCCTTCTTTTTGCGGGTGTGGATAGTGGGGGCAAGGTTGAATTTGGGGGTGTGAGGGCAGGAGTTGATAGAGAAGATTATTTTGTGATGATCGGACCAGAGGCAAGGTGTGATAGAGGTCAGTTTGAGCTCACAATTCAAGTCAGCCACCCAGTCAAGGGTATGTCCTTTACTGTGGGTAGGCTCTTTGATAAGTTGGGTAAGGCCAAAGTCCATTAGGGTACTTGCAAGTTCTGACGCTTTGGAGTCATTAGCATCTTGGTGCCCTAAATTGAGGTCACCAAGTAAAAGTATTTGCGAGTTGGACTTAGTGTTGGTGGCAAGGATGGAGGAGATGTCCTCAATGAATGTAGAGGTAGGACCAGGGGGCCTATAAATGAAGTGAACTGTCGCAGTTTGGTTCGGAGAGATGGGGAGCTTGATTGAAAGTAGTTCCGCTGATGGGATCTGGCGGTTGGGGATGGGTCTGAGTTCAAGTGAACTCTTCAATATAAAGGCTAAGCCTCCCCCCTTTGTTTGATTAGTGTCCCTATCGTATCTAATGATCGAGTAGTTATCGGGGATTGCCAGAGACAAGGCTGGGCCAGACACTGCATGTGACAACTACTGAATGAGAGTAAAGAAAATACAGTTTCCAAAACACCACTTCATAATCAGACTGAGTCCCAGAAAATAAGTGCCAGGCTCAGAAATAAGTGCGAGGGCTAAGCCCTGGCAACAGAGGTGTTGCTAGGAGGGGCCTAAGGGGACTATAGCTTCGGGTCTTTCGGTTGTAGCCCCAGATAGAAGCTCAGGGGCTACAACCAAAGGCTAGCTAACCCCAGGTCCTGACAGTCCTGACATTAGCGTTGCCCCAGATATTTTCCTGACCTAGCAACACCCCCACTTGGCAAACACCTGCACAAATTAAGCATTGCTTTTTTATGAGAAAGATGGGGCCACATCAAAAATGCAACCCGTGTTTTTACAGAAAAAAAGAGCACGTAAGATGACCTCACTGGAAATGTTTGCTATTAGCACCATGGCTGCCTCCAAACCTGTGTCCAGGTAGTCGGAATGGGGACTTACCGGGTCATTCCAACCTTGGAGGACACGCTAAATCCCCATTCTGAAAACCATTCCCCATTCCCATTCGAGCCCCCATAGGGCTCGAATGGGAATGGGGAAGGAGCTAATAACGGGCCCTCAAATAGCAGCCCGTTATTAGCTCCCTGGTCCCTTAGCAGGTCCCACCAAGTGCGGCTGGTAAAACCAGACCGCCCTAGTGGGACCCGCTAAGGGACCTCGGAATGCGGCGGTAGGGGGTTAACGGCACCGGCATCCTTACTGGTGCCGTTAACCCACTACCGCCGTACTCGTAATGAGGCCCATTATCTTTAAGACAGGATAGAACAATTGAGTAACGGTGTCAAACATGGTGGAGAGGTCTAGGAGTATAAGTATGCTTGCATCTCCTTTATCCAAGCCTCTTCTCAGATCATCGTCTATAGACGTAACATCTGGTTCTGCTTCATGAGATGGACGAAAACTAGCCAGAGGAGGAGCAACAGGTGCACCACAGCAACTACTAGATTTTTTCAAGAACTGTAGCTCATTTGAGTCCAGCAATGAACGTCTCTACATGATGGCTCAAATGGAGATAATGTCATCAGTTCTGATGTGCCTGAGGGTTTCAACGCTAGTGGTTAAAGTGTTATGTCCACAATCTCCTTACTAAAAAAGCAGGTGATGTCATCACACATTGATGTGTTAGGCCCTTGCTTCATTGCAGTTGGATTTTATAGAGTTCCTTTTGAGATGTTGGACTGTTAAAAAAAAGACGTTTTGTGTGAAAGAGTGTCTCTTTGGACTTCCAAATCTCCATCTGGTACATTCCACTAGATTTCACTTAGCAATTCACTTGGCGCCATCTTCGTTCTAGTCTCTTCCTGTTGCCTAGTAGCAGTGAGTTTGGGAGAGCACCAAATCAACATATGGAATGGTTTAGATAGCTTAATATATTTAACAGGGCTCAATTAGTCCAGATTTGTGTTAATCCAGTTATTACATTTCTCAAGAGAAAAATCTACTCAGGAGTTATGCTCTAAATTGAGATACTGATATCGCAGTAAGTTAGCAAACTGATCTGATTTTAGTCTGGACCAACTACGTGATTGTTTATAGAGTGAAGCCTGAAGGTGACCTACTTTGTTCAAGATTGTTTTCTGAAACGGAATGGCAAAATGATCATACTAAGAGATGCCCATGTTCTTTCAAGTCATGTGCTGAAAATAACACCAACAGTGCATCCAGTCCCTTGTGTGGCTCCTTAAACAAATTGTAGCAAATATAGGTCTTCTAAGGTTGTGGTTAGCTGTTTTATGGGCGTCGGATTAAATCCACACATTCAGATCGCCCAGTGTGACCAGGTTCTTGAGATCCAGCAGAAAATGTGATCAGTTAGATTTGATGGAAGCAACTACGAAACCTGGATGGGAAATACAGTAAAAGAAAATGGAGTGTAGACTAATGGGAGTGGGTGACTGAAATAAGCATTTGTTAATAATTACGAATTGTAATTGTAGGCAGTAATTTTACTTGCAAACTACCTGAAACGATGATCTCCAATCTCCATCCTCTACCATCCTCTCTCTACTAAATGCCACGATCTTAAAGTGTTTGCAACTAGCTCAGAAAGAACAGGATTGCAATCCTGTGAGATCCCTGATTCAGTTGTAAAAAGGATGTGTAACTCTTGGGTTAAGATGAATTCTTCATGTTAGATAAGATGCTTCATAGCCACTGTAGGCTCTGCAGGCCAGGGCATATGTGATCAGTTGCCAGTAGCAGAAAGATTAGGGAATTGGATTTATTTGGAGGCATAATGTGATGTCTGCAAACCTTTTTCGATCTTCCGGGAAGTACTGTTGTTGACATAATGTTTATACGAGACATCAAAGACATAGACAAACAAAAGCGAACTATGTGGTGCCAGGAGATAATATTGCAGCAGTGTTTCTAGTGTTTCTAGTTGGAGAAAATAAACAAATGACATGACCAGAGATCAAATAATTGTACAGCCGTTGCTATAAAAAGCAAGCGCGGGAGCGGCTACTGACGTAATGTAATCCGAAACTCAGAGGAACCGATAACTATTGGTAAAGGAATTGAACATCCTGCAAGGTAGGCCCGAGTACTGGAAAAACAAGCATTCGTAAAGATCATATCTTTGACATTTGAATATTGAACTGGTTTTATGACTCTCTCTCGCTCTCTCTCTCTCTCTCTCTCTGGCAGAGCGCAGAGGGGGAGGATGGTGAACAAGAGAGGGAGGGTGGAGTGGAGAATTAGTGGCTAATATTGACATGTCGGCATTTCCTAACAGGCTGGTGCCAATTGAAGCCTGAGGCAGATCCATGTCAGCTGGGTCTGTCTCAGCCATGTATCATTCTGATGGCTGATGATGCTGACACGCTGCTATGGCTGGGGCCAGAATTACTCATGTTCTGAGCGTGCCTTGCTCAACTGTTTCTACTTCTGAGAGTGAGCAAATGGCATTAAAGAGGGCATGCCATGAAATGCAGGTACATCAAAAGGCCAGTGGAAATGGGGAAGAGTCACCCTCAAGTCAGATGTCCCTGACTCCTCTTTTCATCAATTCAATGGAAAGAAAATGAGTTTAGATGGATCATGCTGAAACTAGTGTAGAAGCCTGTGTGCTGGGGCAAATGAGCAGGTTTATATTAACGCAGTAGGACCATTATATATTCTAGGGCAACAGCTCCCTCTAGCGGTGACAACAGGGGAAGCTATGCAACCGATTTGGGATTGTCTCTATATATACTGAGGCAACAGCTGCCTCTAGAGGTGAAAACGGGAGGAGCTACTGTATCTGACAAACATACAGATGCAGTAGCTGTGTCCTGGGTCCCGCGAGCTGTGACGGCGATTGTGGATAAACCCAGCTCAGTTTGAAGAACTGCTGTCGAGACTGGGAACAGATGAGTTCCCTCGGTTGGGACACGACACCGGAGCTTCTGGGCAGTGACAGGTCCAAGAGAGGAGCAAAAGTGCATGGTGGGGAAGTTACACCACGTGTGCTGCCCGGCATATGGGAAGCGACGGACCCCAGAACACTTCTTACTGGCTGAGCTTCCCCTTGTTTCTCCTGGAAGAAATGGTGGCCAGGTCATTAAATACATGTATAGAGAAGATGAAATAAATAATTCAGAGGAGCGAAGGCCAGGAGAAAAGGCCAAGCTCACTCTCTGCAGCTCCGCTGCGAGTGATACTCCAGCTGACTCCTCCACAACGCTGGAGCACCGAGCGCCTGAGGATGCCCTCCGCTCCACATCACCAGCTGACGACACAATCAGCTGTGAAAAATGCCGCTGTAGCACCGGAGTGCTCGAAAATGCCCCTTGCATCCATTGCCTCCCACGAGATCCCAGGAAAACCTAAGATGGCCGCCGCCGATGCTGCCATAGCAACCATGGATACACAAGCCACTGCTGAGGCCTGCAATTGGTCCCTTGGCTCAGACAGCCCCTCCCCTCCTGCCTTTAATGGAGGGGGGGCACACCGCCAGGCGAAGCCGCAGAGGAGCGAAGGCCAGGAGAAAAGGCCAAGCTCACTCTCTGCAGCTCTCCGCTGCTCGAGGGCGCAGAGGGCCACCATTCTATGCTCATCACTAGGTAAGCGATTCCTGGTAGCTCCAGCTGCTTGTATTCCTAGCATAGCAATGCGAAATGACCGACTGCGCGCGCGCACCATCAGGTCAACAGTCAACACCTTCTGCCCAAGCAGTCTATTAAGGCTAACTTGCTAACTGCACAACCACTCAGTGCCCTGCCTACCCCCTCAACTGCTGCCGAACACCTGCATGCATCGCCCTGCACGCACAGCGTTCTCCAAGACCATCCACAGTCCCCCCTGGACTCCACCCACTACCAAAGGATACACCCCCCGCCTTAAACAACTCCTCACCAAGCCCCGTGGCACGCAGCACGTTAGGACAGGTGTCCGAACCGGCTGCCATCAACCTATTACTGCATAACAATGTTGCGCCGCCCACGGGTGTACCCCCGGCATCGCAGGCAACCTCGCCGCTTCATCCCCCCATCACTGACTTCCTGGGAGAGAAGGAAGCACCGAACGTCACCCAAGCAGAAATCAACGATTCTGCCCCCAACTATGTACCACCTACCAGTGACACACCTATAACAGTTGCCTGCGTGCCACACATCTCTGTGTCTTCAAACAATATCTTGCCTACCTTCATTATGCCCTGTACCATTGCCGCATGCACTGCCCTACTATGCACAGCTGCTAACACCACATGCAATATTACCACACCTTCCCCAAGCACCCCAATGCTATGCAATGCTCACCATGATACCCTGACTACTGCTAATATGTCTTGCACTGCTCAGCTTCCATGCACTGATGTGAATATTGACCTGTATGTGCCCTGTATTGACCCACCACCATGTCGCAGTGACCTGACATCATGCACTAATGTGGTAACTGCCTGCAATGTACTCACACCTGCCCCACATGCCAGACCATCATGTAAAGACAACCTCAACCACTTAAGTACTTCCGCTCCACCCTCCCCCAGCTCTTCCACCCCTCCCCCTCACCCCGAAACCTACCTCAAATGTGCCCTAATTAATTCTCGCTCTTTACCAGCCCATGCATTAGATATACATGACCTGGTCACCAGCAACAAGCTTGACCTCCTCTTCCTTAGCAAACATGGCTATCAGAGTCTTCCGGACCCGCCCTCACCCTGGCAGTACCTGAGGGGTACATTATCTATAGGCAAGACCGCTCCTCCCACAGAGGGGGTGGTGTCGCCGTCATCGCTAAGGACTCCCTATCCATTAGGACCATTGAGAAGGACCTTGATCAGAACTCTGACTACCTCCTACTCAAGCTCAAGCTCTCAAACAACTGCACCTATACCATCCACCTCATCTACCATCCACCCGGCCCCTCCAATGACTTCCAATATGCTCTAACTCATTCACTCTCAGACAACCTTTAAAACTCATCCAAAATTCTGCTCTTAGGGGACTTTAACTTAGGTCTCAATGACCCAAAAGACCCACAATCCAAAAACCTCAACAAATCACTGCGCAACCTGGGATTTGCGCAAGCCATCTCCAGCCCCACCCATATCAAAGGACGCGCAAGCCATCTCCAGCCCCACCCATATCAAAGGACGCACCCTAGACTGGGTTGCCCACCATAACTGCTCGCTAAGCCACCCAGTGATCGTCCCACAACCCTGGTCTGATCACCACTGTATTCTATTCAACATCCTCACCTCCAGAGGTCCTCCACCGCCCACCCTCACTCTTCCTGCATCCATCACCCGTAGCTCCAAACTGCTCACCCACGACAACCTATCTAAGCACCTCAGGGTACCCGCTCTACTACCTCCCTTCACTGACGACCCTGATCGCCTTGCCAATGATTTCAAGACCGCAATCACCCAGGCTGTTGACCTTGTGGCACCCCTCACCCTCAAAAAAGCTAAGAAGTCCAAACATTCAAACACCTGGTACACTCAGGATCTCCTAAAACTACGTGGGGAAAAAAGGACTGCTCTTAAAATATGGATTAATAACCCCACTGAAGCCACCAAAATCGCCTTCAAATCCATCTCTAAAGAATACAAAATTGCTATCACCAATGCTAAAGCCTCTTCCTACAATACCAGGATAGCCAATGCCAAATCCGGAAGTAGAGAAATATTTGCTATTTTCAGAGAACTCGAGACCCCCAACTCTCCCCCATCTCCAATAGTGAAGGATGAAGCCTGGTGTAACGCCATTCAGTCTGCCATGCTAAGCAAACTGGAAACTTGCAAGCCAAAAGACTTGCACACCAATGAGAGCTCACTAAACTGATCTCTAGTACTCAAACTAATCCAACACCAGGAGACAAACCCACCTGTTCCCCCATGTTCGATTTCAGAGATATGAATGAGAAGGAGGTCTCCTCACTTCTCCAATCCATCAAACCATCAAATTGTAAAGGCAACGCCTGCCCCGCACAAGTCATCAAGGACTGTGCCCCCTCCCTAGACCGTATAATCACAGCATTCATCAATGCCTCTTTCCGTTCTGGCTATGTCCCTGTGGGACTCAAGGAAGCGTGGGTTTGTCCGCTCCTAAAAAAGCCCTCCCTCGACCCCTCCAACCCAGGAAATTACAGGCCTATCACCACCGCCCCATTGCAGATGAAAATTCTGGATAAAGCAGCCTACCTGCAAATTCAGAAATTCCTAGAAGACAACTTCCTCCTAGGTCTCAAGCAATCGGGCTTCAGGCCGCGTCATGGGACTGAGACAGCTCTCCTTGACCTCAAAAACCAAATCGATGATCTCAGAGATGCAGGCAAACCTGCACTTCTCTTGCTGCTGGACCTCTCAGCAGCTTTTGATCTGGTCGACCACAAAACCCTCTGCCAGCACCTCTCGTCAGTAGCCAATTTCTCTGACAGAGCCTGCAAATGGATTGACTCGTTCCTTAAGGACGGAGTAATGAAGGTCTTCTCTGACTCCTCCAGCGCCAACCCCAGCGCCATCAAATGTGGTGTCCCACAAGGCTCCTGCACAGCTCCCACCCTCTACAACCTCTTCACAAGGCCTCTGTTCATAATCCTGGATTCCCTGGGCATCTCATACACGAACTATGCTGATGACACCCAGGTACTCATCCCCCTCTCAGGGGATTACCAGGCTGACCAGAACACCCTCAACTCCATCTACACAACAATCCAATCTTGGATGGCAGAAAACTGGCTATGTCTCAATAGTGAGAAATCCGAACTACTGCTAGTTGGTTCCCCCTCCACCCTGAGCAAATTGGATAACAAATACTCCACCTTCTCCATTGACAACATCCCCATCACCGTATCACCTTCCATCAAAACACTAGGCGTCTACCTCGAACCAGACCTAACCATGGAGAGGCAGGTCAATGCCATAGCCTCCTCATCTGCCTATCACTCTAAACTCATTAACGCAGTCAGACCATTCCTGTCTCAACAGAATTGTCTCTCCATCGCCAGGGCCATAATTGGCTCCAGGCTTGACTACTGCAATGCACTACTCATCGGCACCTCTGTCAAGAATGTTGCCAAACTCCAAATCGTTCAAAACAACGCGCTTAGAGCCGCCACCGGCCTCACACGCAAAGAACATATTTCGGTACTTAGAAGACAGGTCCACTGGCTCCCAGTCAAGGAGAGGATCACATTCAAAGCCCTGTCTCTGACTCACAGGTGCCTTCACGACCTTGCCCCCCCCCTACTTGTCATGCAGAATCACCAAACCCGCCTCTCTCAGACCTTCCAGATCCCTTTACTCCAACCTCCTAGCTGTCCCTAGAACCCGCAAGGCCCGAGCAGGCGGCTCCAGTTTCCCTGCAGTCGCCCCCCGACTCTGGAACTCCTTACCACCCCACATCAGATCCATTGAATCCCACTCTGCCTTTCGCAAAGCCATCAAAACCAACCTCTTTGTTTGACTTCAACCTGGACTTTGGGACTATCTGCACCTGCATGTACTCTGTGTTACGTTGTAAACACTATCTCTGAACTTTTCTGTAACAAGTAAAACTGGGCGGCTTCTTTGTAACCCTTAATCAAGCCTTCTTAAACTCTGACATAGCGCCTCGATGCCTGCGGGCTGCCGTGCGCTCTACAAATTTAAATAAATAAAATTAAATAAATAAACATCTGGCCTTTTATCACTTTGTTAGATAGGCAGAATGCCTTCTTCTATATCATTTTATGATTGTTTTCTACAGTGTAACACATTGTGTTCGAGATGCTACAAGTGCATAACAGGCAAGGGCATGTAAATGTAAAAGAATTTTAATTTTTATTGTTTTATTGTTGTCTTTAGTTTATAAAACCTTAACACAAAATAATACACCAATAAAACAACATGAATGACTAATAGGACGGAGGTAAAGTCAGCTGTGTCAGGTGTGCCTGACGCGGTGTGTCATCCTTCGGGCTGCTGTAAAGCAAATACCACTGACGTGGATAATATGAAACTGGGAGAATGTATATGGTCAAGGGTAAAGTGAGCTGCATGTCACGTGTGTTCCTGACTGGTGTGGACACTGGGAAATGGGGAGCTATAATTCAATGGCAGAACACCTGGGGCAGAACATGTCAGGTGGGGCTCACTCAACCTTTCATCATTATGAACATGACACCACTCAACCTTTCATCATTATGAACATGACACCATTGTTATTGTTATTATTATTCTTTATTATTATTATTATTTTAAATACAATATCATTCCCAAATTCACTTTTAAATCCAATCACAGAAATGTCACATAAATCTTAATATTAACATGACACAAATAATACCATTAAAAGGGGTCATATTAATGGGGAAATACCAATAATTACAAGTACCTCTAAAAGACGGTGGTGGCTATTTTAGGGGGCCATATTTATGTATTTGCTTAATTAATTGTATTTGAGTGGGTGGATGGGATAAAGGAGGCAGTCAATGGACGTGGGGATGGGCAAAAGAAGGGGGGAGGGGCGGGACAGAGAAGGGGAAAGTTCATGGGATGTTACCGGCTCACCCTGCAAGCCACATTCTAAACCCGGCTGAGGCAGCAGGGACGCAGTGAAGACTTATCAATGGGGGCGGACAGGGGGGCAGGGGGGAGGAAAGAAAGAATAGTCCTAATGTCGCATTCCTAGGACAGCGCTTACAGTGATGAGTAAGAGGTATAAGTTAGCAGCACATATAGATCAGGTCCAGCTATAGTGTAACAACATGTACTGCTAAGCAGTGCAGTGCTGGGTAAGTGCTGCCTGTCAGACATGTTACCAGTGTCATATGAGACATGAATAGGCTCATTTACATCCGGCCCACACATGGCCCAGAGACAGTGACACATGCAGAGACAGCATGCAGCCGCAGCAGGGATCACAGGCCATGTTCCACCTGATGCCTGGGGACTGCCTAGATTCCCATGACATCACCCCCCCAGGTGGGGGCAAAGAGGACGGCGGAAGAGTCTGCTGGGGTGATCGGGTCCCCTCAGCCGGATGAACCCCTGAAATCAAAATAAGCGCTCAAGGGTATGGGAGTATGAAGGACTACTACCAGGGATCTGGACTACGAGGATGTCGACCATGTTCCAGGGGGCAAAGCGGAGGCATCGAGGTTGCGAGGTAGGGACAGAAGCTTGCATCCGCCACTCTAGGAGTCTAGGAGTCACGTCCAGCCTGCAGGGGAGTGAAGTGTGGCATTCTATTGGTAGTCCAGTGTCAGCATTAGTGAATGTAATTCCAGAAAACAGCCAAACCGGTTTTCTCCTTTTGCCATTCAACTTTCGTTGGGCCGCCTGGGTCCGTCAACCGGGTCACCGTGATGACGAGGTTAGTGAGGTTTGATCACATCGGGCCAATGGACCAATCCTTGCGTGAGCCCAAGGGAAGCCCGCAGGTGAAAGCAGGTGCCTCATGGTGGCCGCTCAAGGGTACTTAGTGTTGCCTGGAAGGTGTACGCTGGCCTCCGGGGTACAGTCTTGCGCAATAGTACGTTTCAATGCAAAGGGGCGGGCAGATGAGGCCCACCAGCTTTTGTGAGTGCCCCACTTATTGCTCAGTGGGCATCCCAGTCGGGTGGTGCCCACTGACCTATCCCTGCGTGAGTCCAAAGAAGGCCTGTGGCTGACGGGTGGTGGCTGCTCAGGGGCGCATTGTGTTGCCTGGAGGGTGAACGCTGGCATCCATGGGCAGTGCTGGTCTAAAGTCAGTGCTGATAGACTAGGACAAAGGCACATTAGCTTTTATAAGGATTCCACTTCCTGTTGGCACTCAGCATTGTCACATGGTGATGGTAGACTTGTCGCGCGGCCACGCTCAAGGTACGCCAGCAGTTGAAGGCACACGCTCGACGGAGGCCGCTCAGAAACTTCTGTGTTTTGACGAAGGTGGGCACCAGCCTCTGGGGTGTGATACTGGGCCAAAAGCTGCAGCACTAAAGCAAGCTTATGAGATTGGGGGTGCAATGTACATTCCTTTGGGGCAGAGTTTGGTGGAGGGTTAAAGTGTACCATGCCACACATTCAGTCCAAAATAGCAGAGCACAAATACATAAGCAATTGCTGAATCTGTCATTAGTGGCGAAAATTCGGACCCTGTCCAAATAATGCATGCCCGTCTTTCCACATGTCCATGTTACTTGAGGCCGGCCTCTCAATAGATGCCAGTTCTACCCCAAATTCTCCACTAGCTGCGCCTAAAGAAACTTCTGAGCCCTGTCCACAATACATATTCAAGCACGGCCAGATTTTAATGCGGTGAGTAACTTGCATTCAGAGACGACAGAAAGACCGATGTTCCTGAATGGGACATGCTTGGCTATGTCCACATACAAGTGACACATATGTCCAACCACAAAAAGCCCAACATGTGTCACTTGTGTATGTGCTGCAACATTTCTGAAAAGCTGGTAAATGGCACTGAATATAGTGCTTCACCAATCTGCCACTCACTGTAATTAGTCGGATTGACAGATTCATGCCAGTTGCTGATAGCCAGTGCCCACATCGCCAGTCGGCTATAAGAAGGAGCTCTCCTTGTGGGAGATTGTTTTCATTCTGGGGGCACAATATGGCTATTATACATAGAATCCTGTAGGGTGTGTAGCTAGCTACCTGTAAACATTTGACTTAATCATAAATGTTTTGAAATACACATATTTGTACACCTATTTGTGTACCCTTAATTCTTTTGGGCATTAATGCCACTCTATCTTCGGGGAGTGAAGGGATTCTAGTTAGAAGTCATCCTGAAAACCATGCGTATTGGCACCTTCCAACGGCAGAGGTCTAAGTGAGCGGGAGCTGACGGGCATGCCACTCATTTTATTGTGTACTCTCCATAGGTCCACTACTTTTCACAACCATTTTCACAGTTACAGAACTGTGCTTTGTGCAGTGAAAGCACAGCATATCTCCTGTTTTTACTTGATAGTCTCCTTAAAAGCAATAGCTTCACTTGGGCTCCTGCTGAGCTATTAAGCAGCCAATCAATGTGTGAAACCTTGCCATATGCTGCTTTCCTGCTCCTGCTTGGGGGCAGGAGGAACTCCAAGGAGACCTGGCTCTGCCGAAAAGGCACATTGTCTGCTCCCATTCCCTTGTTCAGGTCTCACAGATGCTTACATGTATAGTTCACAGGAACCTAAACACTCCTGATTGACTTTGGAGTCTACTTAGCATCTCCCAGAGCCTGCAGAGAGTCAGACCGGCACATATGAAAAAACGATTGTGTCATGCTAGCAAGTCAGAACTGTCCCTTCTGCCCCTAAATTTAGAATGTTTTTAACAAAAGAGACAAAAGTTCCACCGGTTTCCTTTACACCTGAATTATATTATACCTTGAAAGTTTGTTGGGCTGCTTCTTGGGTTGACCATGAAAGATAAATCTAAACGGTCACCTTCAGCGCATTCCTAGACTTTCAAGAATGTCCAGGAGGTAAACGTCCAAAGGCCCTCCTAGAAGTTACATCTAAACCCACAGCAGACACAATTACAACGCAATCCAGGCCCCCCATTCAGGATGATTTGATGGCCGGCATCTCAGAATCCGCTCTGCCATCCTGAAGGAGCCTAACATATTGTGGCACCATTTGCCTGGCTCTAAACCTATCACTAGAGTCTGTTTGTTTGCCCATGCATCTTATGTAAACGCTTTATAACTAGGTTGCTATCTGAATTCACATGTCACTCGGGCTTGTAACTCTCGCCCCGGGGCATTACCCGACCAGTAATGCTCCCCCTCCTCAGGTTCTATTGCAGTTATGTTGCCCACTACGTATCCAGGATATATGAGACACAGCACCAGATTCTCCATTTGACCACAATGTGTGATTTTGGGAAAATAGCTGCATTACCCTAGTCTTCAGTTTCCTTATCCCTCAAAATTAGGAGCACATAGAAACTGACAATATCAGGAGTTAAGCCCTACATCAATAATTGCATTCACATTTTGCAAATAGATCAATTCTCCTAGACCTTTATTGAGTTAATTCATGATTTTTGCATGTTCTTGATAATCTGATACTTTCACTAAATCTCAGTTGAAGTTTAAAAGAGTGTGAGGATGTGAGAGCTCACAGAGCTGTGTCAGTGCACAGGTGGGTCAGTGCTCAGAGGGGTGTCCGTGCACAGGTGTGTCCGTGCTCACAGAGGTGCCTGTGTCCACAAATTGACGTTTTGTTTACTTTCAGACAGGATGTAGTCTCAGCAGAGCAATATCATACTTCTAGTAATTCATCTATTTTTGGTACTTTACAATCATTGCCACAGGCTGAAAAAGATACATCCTAAAATGGCTGCCCATAGGATGAAACTTAAGTGCTCATTTGGGGGATAATTTGAATATTTATATGTAGTCTATTACCATTCACCAAGGTGTTGCGGATGATTACTTGAATGTTTTAAATGAAACGGTATGCGAGATGCCACAACTTTAAGAATTTGCTATGATTTTTCCCAATGTTCCTTATTGACACTTCCAAATGTTGGCAGGTTCCAAAGAATTATACATTAACCAAAAATGTACAGGGACGGTAGATGAATGTTATTCAAATGGTCTAAAATTGGTCAAATATAAACTATGGCCCACATTATCATGGTAAATGCAGCGGGATACCACCAAACGGTAATACAGTACTGGGCCTCATTACAAGTCTGCCGGTCTGGAAATAAGGGTGCTGGTAGCAACAGACCGGCACCCTTTTCCGGACTGGCAGACTACAACGGTGCCTGCCGGCGCCGTTGTGCGCAGTAGGTCTGACCTGTCGGGCGCAACGGCCCTGGTAGGCACAGTTGTCATGGAAGCACTGGCACTGTGACTAACCGTGCCGGAGCTTCCGAGTCCTCATTCCTGTGGAGTCGTACAGGACTCCACGGGAATGGGTACTAACATTTTCCGCTGCCTGATATCACAGGCCGCCGGGACTTGTAATGTCCCGGTGGCACCGGAATCTCAGGCGGCGGAAACAGTGTTAGAGTCCGGTGTAAACCCGCCGGTAGCACAGGCTGGTTACCGCCAGACTTGTAATGAAGCCCACCGGCACCTGGTCTGCTGGAATTAGCGAAAGATTACAGGTGCGGTAAGTGTATGAAATTCATCATTCCATGGAGTCCATAGGACTGCATGGAGAGAATTTCTGGTATTACCGGCACTGATAATACCAGTGCCGGTAATACCAGCATTTTTTGGTGGTGGGGTGCTGGAATTTCTGGCAGCTCTGAGCTGTGGGTAAATCTGGCCACTCCACCACCAGATTTGTAGTTTGGTGGTGCAGGATAAGTGGCGGTAATGGAATTACTGCCACTTTTTTTTCCCACACTGCCAAACTTGTAATGAGGTCCAATGTCTGCAGCTTTGTCCGTTTTTAACTGTTTGAGATGGAATTTTTCTTGTGATATATTTTATTTTTAAACCTGTAACTGCCGATCTTGCATACATTCTTCTGATGATATTTGTTCAGGACCATATGTTTTAGATTTGGCTTTTAGATGGCTTGTAAGCCGAAACTATTGGTATGGGAAGTGACGATATGAAAGAGATGGCATCTGAGGGGGGGACACCCAACCTGTGGCTTTCATTTAGATTTGTACCCATCCACTGACCACCCATGGCCCTCTTAGGACCGATGTCTATTCCCACCCACTACTTGACCATACACACCCAAAACACACACACAGGATCTCTTTGAGCTAGCTCTGTGCTTTTAAGGGGATGCCATTGTTGTTTCTAAGAATCCTTCTGCAAGGTAATTGCTTAAATGCAGCTGTAAACCAGCTCTTGGGTATGGAAAATGTCTTAACCAGGTGTGCCTTCAGCTGCTTGATTTATAAGCAATACGTGTGCCTTTGCAACTGTTCCTGGCACTGAAGTCCTTTTAAAACAAACTTTGGCAACACAAACAGCTTTGGTTCTTGTGTAGACATTAGATCGGGATTTTCCAGACCTTGACATAATAATCGCAGTTACTACCACCAGTTACCAACTGTTGCTATCTTACGGCCACATAGTGCCATTGTGCCTGGAGAATGCCTACCCCATACCTAAACAAAAGTACAAACAGTTGGCTTTGCCAATGCTTGTTCTAGCAATCAATGCTTTATCACCAATGAGACAACTAGTTTTCCAGTTTGGCTGGTTTCCACATTGGGCAATGTCTCAGGCTTTAGCTCAGTCGTGTAACCAGTCGCCTTGATGTCTTCATTGCATCATCAGTGTTTTGTGATGAACACTTGAATGGATGAAGCTCCAGCGTCTGCTGCAGATAAAAGAACCTTTGTCCTCGTGCCATTCATTGCATGAATCTATGAACATAGGGAGATAAGTATCTCGCCAACAGAGGAACAGTAGTGGAGGAACACAAACAAACCTCAACAATGGAAAGAGTTGCCTCATAGGATGGTCAGCAGGCCCACCTATAGACCAGTGAAACAGTGGCTTCCACTGGAAGCCAACGCCAGCTGGTGCAGAAGTGCACATGTGGACCTATAGCAAACTAGCAGCTGTAAGGTAAACTCAAGAAATCCAAAATGGCACCAACTGTGTCCTCCCTCCTGCAGTGAAAATAAGGCTGCAAAAGGGTAGCCCACTTTGCATGAGTGTGCAGAATGGTGAGGGGTGCCTTAGTCAGGAGTGTGGTGGAACAGGAAGAGGGCGAGAAAGAAAAGGAAGCAGCGCGGGGGAGAATGACGGCAATGCTCCTGGCAGCAGTGGGCCGGGGCCTGCCGGGGCCGGGCCCCGGCAGGCTCCGAAATTTCGTTTTGAGGCGGGGCCCTGCCAGAGCCCACTAATCTGCCCTGGCAGCCCCGGCCACAACACGAAAAGGCTTTTTTTCTACAGCCTGAAGCTCTCGCTCGTGAGCGAGAGCTTCAGGCTTCAGAAAAAAATGCCTTTTAGCCATAATGGTGGCGCCGCACCTGCGAGGCATCCCTTTAATCAAGTGATGCACGTGGGCCGGCGCCACCATTATGGAGAGAAACGTGAGGCTGCTGGAAGCAGAGGCCTTGCTTTCTAAATACTGAAGCTCCCGCGGATTCGCGGGAGTTTCAGTCTTTAGGAAAAAGGCCTCTGCTTCCAGCCTTAATGGTGACGCTGCCCCTTCCCAGCTGGCGAGGGGCAGCATCACCATTAAGGCTGAATAGGGGGGCGCTGTCCCCTGCCAGACAAGCCTATACAAAATAAATGCAGAGATCATTGGGGAGAGGGTGCTAATCTCTACAAAAGGCTGCCTGGCAGGGGTGCCAGTAGCCCATTGAGCCGGGGCGCGTCAAAGGGGGCGTGGCCTAACGGGCCATGAAGACCCCCGTTGTTAGGCCACGCCCCCTCGATGAGCCCCAGCTCGATTTGTAGTGCCACTTAAGGCACTGCCTGGCAGTGATCGCGGACTGGAACTTAGGAACCAAGTGAAATGCTTAACAGATGAAAGAGGAAGAATAGCCCACACGGGTCCCTTCGGCAACAGTAGAGAAAGCACCCAGGAAGTTTAGCCATCCGGTAACCCCAATAATATGATGACATCCCTGATGACTGCCGAGGTTCCCCACCCACCACCAGAAAAGTGACTACAAACACAACTTATTTGAGTGGGTAGACGTGGGCCTCAGCCGCTTCACTAAGCAGGAGTTCTCTTACAGGCGATCCACAACTCGAACGTCACAGTTGCAGGATTCTGCGCAGAGCTGCGCACTGGCTGCGACCCGAGTTGAGAATACGTTCTTATTCCACGCAAGGAGTCTCCCCATTCTAAGACTCCCTAACTATCCCTCTCTATAGGTCACTTTATTAAATCACTTAAACATAACACAACCCCAGGTTTTACAAATTAAACATGGGTGTGGAAGCCTCCTGCAAACAAACATACCCTTTTGTAAGGAATTTCACCCAGTCAGGAGGATCTACATCCGTGTGTTATCTGTGCTCATTCTTGGTTGACAGGCTCCCAGACCTTTCTGTTAATGTTTAGGAACTTGGAGTTTCACAGTAAATTACCCAGGGTAATCCAGAGGTGGACACCATGCTCACAGTACAGAGGCACAGCTTCACCTCACTGATGAGGCCTGAATAGGCTGAAACACATGTCTGGAGTTGCTGATGGCACTCTTGTTCTGCGGAGATTTGCCTAGCATTTCAGTGCTGGACTGCCCAGGTGGGTGGGTCAAAGACTGATATGCAAATGAATATTTCTCCTCTGTGAAAGGTACAGTGAGTTAAACCGCGGTTGTAGTCCCTCCTGAGTGGGCACCTTCCCATAGAACAGGATATTTGGCTGTGTTTGTTCTCGAAAGAGGGGCTCCCAGACCTTTTGTACACATGTTTAGGGACCTGGGGTTTCACCCTAAATTACCCTGGGTAATCCAGACATTGACCCCTTTCTCACTATGCTTGTGGCTCAGCTTCACCTCACTGGTGAGGCCCGACTAGGCCGAAACACATGTCTGGGGTTGCTCTTGTTCAGAGGAGAATTGCCTAGCACTTCAATGCTGGACTGACCATGTGGATGGGATAAGACTGATATGCAAATGGATGTTTCTTTCCTGTGAAAGGTACACTGAGCTATAATTGTGGTCGTAGACCCTCCTCAGTGGGTACTATGCCATAGAACAGGTTATTTGGCTGCGTCCATTATCCATAAAGGGGCTTGCAGACTTTTTTGTGATTTTAAGACTAATTGAATTATGTATTTTAATGTTATATGTATACAACTAACTTGATTGTTATTGGTATTTAGTGTGAAAAAATGAGCGTCTCAACTATAACACACTTGATTTTTTTTAAAGCACGTAAATAACAAAGGAGCTGTTGCCCAGTTTGACATTATAGGCCTTGATATTTACTCGTTTCTCTCAGCCTGTCTCTGTAGCAGCAATTATGCAGACGGCTGCTACCTGGAAGGTACGAGTGTGTATTATTTTTGTATTCTTTATGTTGTAACGACTCAGGTTTTACTGATGAAAGTTAGGGGGTAAAAGAAACATGGGAACACAAAGTATGAGATGTACTTGTATTGTTTTTTTTTATTTTTTTTATCTGGGTTTGACTGGATCTTGGGACGGTTCCAGTGTGCTGCACCAGCTACTCAGCTCCACAAAGAAAGAAACCTATACACACAGGAAGAAAATAGTCATAAAACGGGCTCACAGAAGACAAATGATATGGCCTAAACATTAAACCATGTGTCGTTTGGATACTCCTGCTCCACAGTCTGCTGTCCTCTCCTTTCACGCTCTATCAAACGTCCGGCTCGTTCACTTGTCACGTTGCATGCTGGGTCTTGTAGTTTGATATATTTTATTACAGTTATAAACCTAGAAATCCCATCATGCACCATTTGCTAAAAAAACTTGGAGCGAGTGAAAGTGATACAAATAAAATGGTCGCACTTATAAACATGAGGATGTATCGCCTTCTTCAAAACAGAAAATTTAAATCGGTGTGAAATATTAGCAGTTAAAAACACGACACTTGTGCCGTTTGGTATCGAGTTGCTTTGCTGGCGATGAAGAAAGAAAAATCCCAAAACGTATTGTTAAATAACATGTAAGATTGTAAAGGTGTTCGCCGTAAACTGCAATGCTACAAAAATGCTAGGAAACGTCAAGCATTCCTTACAGTCTTCTGGGTAGTGTTTACGCCAGTCATATATGCCCACTAGATGGCGCCCAAGACCGACACATTGCGTTCACTTTTATAGTCCGGGTTCTAGCCACGCGTGGACTTCATAAAATACATAGTGATATAGTGGGAGGAGTGTGACCCCGGAGCCGGCATGCCATTGTAACTGGCTCTGCGACAGCGTTGCACGCCGTTTAGCAAACTGATCTGGCCTTTAAGTGAGAAACCCCATCTCTTTCCACAATCCTTCATTGTGTGTATATTGGCATAGTATTCACAGCGCCAAGAGACATTTCTCCAATCATTTAGATCTAGAGGCTTCCAAGACGTCTTTCTTCGACCACCGCCACCATTCATTTTATTCACTTTCTATTTCATCCTATTTCCAGTTTCCTGCTCTGTGGACTTCTGGCAACCTGCTTTGGGTGTCCCCCCCACCACCCCCCTTCTCTGGTGAATGTGGAACGTTCTATGGCTGCCCAGGTTACTTCTGTTTGCAAAGCCGGCCACTTTCATCTAAATGTTCTTCATACGGTACTGCCTTTTTTTACCAAGGCACCTGCAGCATTTGGTCATTGTCTCTTGTTCTTAGTTGACTGATTATTGCAATTCTTTGTTTTTAGCCCATCCCCACTATACACTACACCGGCTGGAATTACTTCAAAAGCTGGCAGCTCCATTTGCTACTAACCCTCCTTATGGGGCTCACATTAATCCAGTGCTCCGGTCTTTGCACTGGTTGCCTAAGGAGTGCAGAGAGTCTGGTGGGTTGGGTGGGGGTAGAGAGGGTGGGGCTGGGGTGGCTGGGGATAGAGATAATGGGGCTAGGGTGGGTGGGGGTAGAGAGAGTGGGGCTAGCGTGGGTGGGGGTAGAGAGTGGTGCTATGTTAGAGAGAGCAGAGCTATTGGTATAGAGAATGGGGCTAGAGTGGGTGGGCTAGAGAAAGAGTGGGGCTAGGGTGTTTGGGGTAGAGAGAGTGGGGCTTGGGTGGGTGGGGGTAGAGAGTGGTGCTATGTTAGAGAGAGCAGAGCTATTGGTATAGAGAATGGGGCTAGAGTGGGTGGGCTAGAGAGAGAGTGGGGCTAGGGTGTTTGGGGTAGAGAGAGTGGGGCTAGCGTGAGTGGGGGTAGAGAGAGTGGGGCTACCATGAATGGGGGTAGAGAGAGTGGGGCTAGCGTGGGTGGGGGTAGAGAGAGTGGGGCTTGGGTGGGTGGGTTTGTTAGAGTGTGGTTTTAGAGAGATTGGGGCTAGAGTGGGTGGGGGTAGAGAGTGGTGCTATGTTAGAGAGAGCAGAGCTATTGGTATAGAGATTGGGGCTAGAGTGGGTGGGCTAGAGAGAGAGTGGGGCTAGGGTGGGTTGGGGTAGAGAGAGTGGGGCTAGCGTGAGTGGGGGTAGAGAGAGTGGGGCTTGGGTGGGTGGGGGTAGAGTGTGGTGCTATGTTAGAGAGAGCAGAGCTGTTGGTATAGAGATTGGGGCTAGAGTGGGTGGGCTAGAGAGAGAGTGGGCTTGGGTGGGTGGGTTTGTTAGAGTGTGGTTTTAGAGAGAGTGAGGCTAGAGTGGGTGGGTAGGAGTAGAGAGAGGGGGGTAGCGTGGGTAGAGAGAGTGGAGGTAGGGTGGGCGGGTGTGAGTAGAGAAAGTGTGGGTAGCGGTAGGGAAGAGTGGGGGTAGGGTTGATGGGTGGGGCTAGAGAGAGAGAGGAGACTGGAGGTAGGTCAGGTGGGAGTAGAAGGAGTGGGGGTCGGGTGGGGGCGTGGGCGTAGATGGTAGGGTGGGTGGGTTTGGGTAGTCAGTGGGGCAGGGTCAGTGGGTGGGGTAGGCTGGGTGGGGCAAGAGAGAGTGGTGGGCGGGGTGGGTGTGGGGGTTGTGTGGAGATATCCAGAAGGGTGTATTGGTAGTTGGTTGGGGACAGTAAACATGAACAACAAAGCAGCCTCGGGAAGACTCTCAATATGAGTCCAAAATAGCCCAAACAAAACCCAACCAGAACATATAATGGGGTGGAAGTGAAGGGGGCGCGGTATAGTGAGTGTGGTGGAGATAGAGAGAGTCGACATGGAGTGGATGGGTGATTTGGGGTAGAGATGCAGCCTCGGGAGCACTACAAAAATCTTGTGTCAAAAGTAGCCCAAAATAGGCCAATAGTGATACCATAAAATTCACTGTACGGCTTGTAAATGGAAAGCCCGGAACCTGACTTGATTCTTATAAAGCATGCAAATTGGAGCAAATATTGTTATAGAACTCCACACTGGGTAGTACAAAGGATTTTGGAAAAATAAACTGTAGTGAGTTGGCATTTTCATGCAGTGGCGTGGCATTGCCACCCATATATTCCCAGTTCAGAACCCCCCTTCCCTCTCTAACAATAATTTGGGCAATTTTGTGGAGCGAGTTCGACAAAAATTCCGCAAAACAAATCAGCCTCAGACATCACAAATACCAACCCCATGAAGGCCTCAAGAACCTCCAGAGAGCCAGGTCCGGGGTGCGTGACCCCAAGCAGTCACAGTTCAAATCCCACCCTCAACCAAGAATGCCTTAGTTCCACCAAGAAGAGCGTCCGGGCCTTCATGCACATTGTTCAATTCTTTGTCTCTCTCTCTCTCTCTCTCTCTCTCTCTCTCGTGCGCGTGATGATCGCCCTGAGAGCGACTATTTATCAGTAGCTTCTAGGATGGACGGGCGTTGTTAAGCTATCACAACCAGTTGTCCAGGTAATGATGAAGAACTTCAAGGTCAACATGTCTAAAACGTTTTGCGTTGTTGAGGTAATTTGCCCCCGTATAGAACTGTTCTCTTCCATATTGCAAGCTCATTTTGCAAGTTGCAGCAAAGAGCTCAGGGAAAGACTTTGCCCAACCCTCTTTAGGAGCCAGCATCAACTCAGAGGTGCGGGCAGGGTACTTTCAGAAGCTGGGCAATCCTGTAATCACTGCAGAGAAGAGCAAATGAAGAGGGGACGGAGCAAGTAGCCAACCCTTCATGATTTATTTCTGGCTCCATACAGGGAGCATCTGATGCACTAAAGGACAAGCATCAGAAAAAAGGGTGGGCCCAGATGGGACGCCATAACTTTTCAAGCATACACTGATCTCTGGGTGCATTTGGAAGCCAATCTACAAAAGAGGAGATGAGGCGCCCGCTTAATTGGGTCAGCACCTGTCTTTCCTCGATTCCTTGGCCAGACTAATTGAGAGAATCATGTACAATAGATTAGGTCAGTGGCTGGCTAAGAGGAATCTCTACTGAGGTGCAGTATGACTCCAGAGAACTGCTGGACATAGGGGTGAAGTGAACATGCCTGTAACTCCCCCGTGTGCCTGGTATTTATGGACCTATAGTCTGCATGTGATTGCGTCGACAGATCAGAGCGCAGGAGGCTCTGGTAGCATTGGGTGTCACCAATTATTAATCCGTAGCGCAGGTGAAGTATGGGCGGAACGGAGGGCTCACAAGACAGTTTGGCATTATGTATGGTGTTCTGCAAAGCGGCATGTTAGTGTTCTCCCTCTCAAAGCTATACACCAATTCACTGCCAGCTATATTTTATAAAGTGATGCCCAATGTCCCTGGTTGTTTGGACATTAGGCCTCATTACGAGTTCGGCAGTAGCCGTGCCAGTAAAACCGGCAGGCTGCCGCCAGACTCGTGGGGATTTACCGTCTCCAGACTTGCCAGAATCACCGGCGCATTACAGCCCCGGTGGTCCGGTAATTCCAGAGCCGGCATTCCGTTACTCCCCATTCCCGTGGAGTCCCATAGGACTTCATGGGAATGCGGGCAGTGGAAACACTGGCACCATGCTGTAATGGTGCCGGTGTTTCCACGTCCGTGTGCGGCCGGTGGCATTACACCCGCCAGGTCAGACCTGTCGGGTGTAATACCACACGGCCACTTAACTCGGAGTTAGCCAGTCTGGAAAACGGTAATGGTACAGTTTTACCGGCACTGTTAAATCCGGACCAGCTAACTCATAATAAGGCCCAGTGTCTGACTCTCTTAGGCTAAGCAGACAACACCATGATGAGATAGGAGGTTGCCTTGCAAAAAATTACCAATGTGCATGGCCTTTTTATTGCTGACAGAGGGCTGGTGATTATTCCTAGATAATACAGTCTAATGTATTCAAATACTAACCATACAAACATCAAAGTTACCTGTGCTACAGGAACGTCACTATCAGCAAGCAAGAAATAGAATTACCCGGGAATTGGGTTTGCAGTCATTTACTGTCATCAAAGCATACTGATTGACAGGCAACTTGCCTGGTCCAAGCAATGGCAGGCATTCTTAGATTCGTCCCAGTGCAAGCAGTGGCACTCATTTTGGATATATGTATGGCAAGAGAATTGCCAAGCGTCGCCGGGTTACACTCCAACAGATGTTTTTTTTGCAGCATCTTTTGTGGTTTTCGTTGAGCACTTCTATGTAAAAGGTAGGCATGCCCTGTATTTGGGACTAGAATACCACAAGACTCTTTTCACTTCTATCTCGCTCAAAGACGTCCACCCACGGTTCAGGGTCTTCTGTGGTGATTTTATTGGCAGGTTAACTTGGCTTAGGACAGGTCAGAGCTTATTGGCAACCATCAAATCGAGTACTTCGTAGCAAACTCCAGAGATCAGGAGCAAAGGCACTGGAGCAAGTGCCAAAAAAGAGCTTTCAAAACTTCTCCTAATTAAAGGGGGTGATTTGAGGTGCAGCAACTGATGGCCAAGGCTTCTTGTCCCTTCTTGCCTCTTCTAGGCTTTCATTTAGCCATCACAGAAGGAGATCGTGGCTATCCGGATGTCTACCTTCATGCACAGTTGCAGGCCATTGGACAGAGATGAATCTGACGTGGCACGCTCCTGTGGCACTTTGTGTAAAGAAACCACCATGCATTTCATTATGATTCTCATGATTCTGTCCTTTCTACAACCATGCAACATGTTTGACTTTGATTCCTTCACTGAGAGGGTATGTATTTCGAAGAGGTAACCCTGCCCTATTTTTTCATGCTATTAATGCCAGACACATTGGGCTTCAATACGAGTCGGGCGGTAACCATGCCGGTGCTACCGATGGGTTGCTGCCAGACACGTAATATTTTACCAGCGCCTGACTTCCCGGTGCCACTGGGCTATTACAAGCCTGGCAGCCCGGAAAGTCAGGCGCTGGTAAAATGTATGTCCCCATTCCCATGGAGTCCCATAGGTGCCGGTGTTTCCATGAACAGTCTGCCTACTATGGGCGCAGCGCTCAGCAGGGTCAGGCCTGTCGGGCACAGTGGCCACAGCAGGAAGAGTCAGAGTTTGCCTATCTGGAAACAAGGGTGCCGGTGAGCTTACCGGCACCCTTGTTTCCGGACCGGCAGACTCATAATGAGGCCCAATGACTTGGTTTTCAAGGGAGGATTAAGTAAATGGTGCCTTTAATATTAGAATATTGAACAAGGTCAAGCCAGCGGATATGAAGCTAAGTTCACTTAGGAAAAAATGGTTCCAACAAGAACATGAAGGCAGTAACCCAAATTCAACTCCTCTGATCACCCCATACAGACCTGTCGGGCACAGTGGCCACAGCAGGAAGAGTCAGAGTTTGCCTATCTGGAAACAAGGGTGCCGGTGAGCTTACCGGCACCCTTGTTTCCGGACCGGCAGACTCATAATGAGGCCCAATGACTTGGTTTTCAAGGGAGGATTAAGTAAATGGTGCCTTTAATATTAGAATATTGAACAAGGTCAAGCCAGCGGATATGAAGCTAAGTTCACTTAGGAAAAAATGGTTCCAACAAGAACATGAAGGCAGTAACCCAAATTCAACTCCTCTGATCACCCCATACAGACCACAGAAAAACCTTTTAAAAAAGAATAATTCATTTTTATTATTTTAGTCAAATTTCATTTAAGAAGATATTAAATAGTTGGAAATACACACAGAATAGTTGGAAATACACACAGGAATGAACATACAAAAATATAAAGTGCAAAAAATAAAAATAAAAAAAAAAATAAAAAAAAAAGTATATATGTATTTTACTATTCTGTTCATATGCTATTTATTGTTAATTTTATTTTATTTCTTGTGTAAAGTTAAAAAAATTTAAACTATAACACAATAAATAAATTATAAAGTGCAAAGTGTGTTAAAAAGTGCTGGCCACAGAGGGAGGCAGCAAACAATTCAATGCCAATTAACAATTCAGGGGAGAAATGACAGTAATCCCTCAAATAACTATTCCGTTGCGGATACCACCGATGCTATTGTACAGCTGGAAGGTTTACCATTCGACCCGGAACTTCATTCGTTCATCACCCTTGACGAAGAATCTCTCTATTCAAATATTCCACAATCTCAGTCACTGCCGATCATGAAGTGCTTCTTCGATCTCAGAGACAATCCACAGTTGGTTCCTAGTGAATTCATTGTGGACCTCTTAGACATTGCTTTGACCAAGAACTACTTCAGGTTTAAAGAGAATTTCTATTTACAAATCAAAGGCACCGCGATGGGTGCGGCTTTCGCTCCCAATTATGCAACCCTCTTTATGTGGGCCTTTGAGAAGGCCTCGATCTTTGACAACTCTAATCCTTTTTTGGAATCAATCCTTTTTTACAAAAGATATATTGATGATATTATCATTGTATGGGACAAAACCAAGGGAGATTCCAAACTATTTTTTGCTTGGATTAACTCTCTGAATGACCATCTCAAGTTTACTATGTCTGTCAACAGCACATCCATTGCGTTTTTAGACCTTGAATTGAAAACCAAGGATGGTGCTATCACGGTTGACTTGTTCCGTAAGACGACAGATCGTAATACGATTTTACACTTTGATAGTTTTTATCCACAATCTCTAAGGGAGAGTATTCCCTACGGACAATTTTTAAGAGCAAGAAGAAATTGCACTGATAAAAAAGATTTTGTGTTCCAGTCAAATATCATCGAGACCAGACTATCTCAGTGAGGCTATCCTGCGCACATTTTGCGCCAGTCTCGCAAAAGAGCGAAACATCAACATCGGGAAGTTCTGCTAACTAAAAACCCGCGTGACAACCAAAATCAATCACGTATGGTATGTTCCATGACGTACAGTACCCATCATGCCAAAATCAAAAAAGCAATTGCCAAACATTGGCATTTGCTACAATTGAACATGTCCAATTTGGAACAACCTATGTATGCTTTCAAAAAGGGCAGGAACCTGAGAAGCTGGCTATCCAAGGCTGATCGACTGCAGTCCACCCAAGTACCCAACACCATCACTCAAATGTGGGGTATGGAAAGAGTCGTTGGTAATTATCCATGCGGTCACTGCTGTCATTGTGGCTCTACCACAGCCACTAAAACTGTTACTATCAACGATAGAGATTGGAAGCTCAGGGACCACACAACGTGTAATTCTAAAAATGTAGTCTATGCTGTCATGTGTCCAAGCAACAAGACATACATAGGGAAAACATCTAGACCTATCAAACTAAGGATCACGGAACATAAATCCAGAATAAGGACTCTCAACTTTTCGTCACCCCTAGTTGCGCATTTTTTGAATGCAAACATGGGTGTGAGGATTTACGCTGGTGGTGCATCGAACGGGTCACGGGATCAGATCATTATGCTATCGCCACTAAACTATCTATACGGGAACAATGGTGGATATATAATACACAGAGCCACATAGTGGGCTTGAATGCTCAAGAAGAATGGCATACGCTATTCAACTAACAGCCCTTCTAACTTTCGGCCATTAAGGAATTATTTCCATTACCCGTTATTCCCGTTCTTTTCCATCCAGCAGCGACTAGTTAGACAGATATACATACATGTACCTTATCTGAGATGCGAGATCCTTGTTCCTCGTTGTTCCATCTCCTGCGAACAGAACATGCCTTCTTTGCCTTGCGCATTTATTCTATTACTGTTTCTTTTCATCATGTAGTTTTCTTTGTCCACCTTTCTTTTAACATTGTTAAGTACCTTTTCTTCTTTACCTTGTTCATTTTATTCATGCGCCGCAAGTGCGCTTTCCGTTCTAGTTTATTTTTCCAGCCGACTCTCCAAACACGTGACGTTAGTTCAGACACGTTCTTGGCTCCGGACTGAACGTTACGCTCCACTCAGCCACGCCCTTCGGCTGACTTAAATGGAGCCGCATTTCCACGGCGAACGTTCGGTTGCATCCAATCAGTTTCGCCTTTCAGCCCGGCTCCAGACGGCCGACTCAGGTAAGCTGCTTGAGCCTCAACATGCTGCCCTTGGGCTCTCTATGCACAGCGAGAGAGTCCGGGCTCTATTGGGGAACATATGAGACTCTCCCGTGCGGGTTGTTTAAGCACATCCTGCCTACATTTAATAACGAGCCGACACGAGGCTCTCTATGCACAGCAAGAGAGTCCAGGCTCTATTGGGGAACATACGAGACTCTCCCGTGCGGGTTGTTTAAGCGCTTGCTGCCTACATTTAATTGCGAGCCGACACGAGCCGCCCCTGTGGGCTGATTCGCGCTGCTCCTAAGTTACTGCTGTTGTTGTCTCTCTAACTATAAGAACTTTAATTAGCGAGCTGTAGGACGCCACTCACTTGTCGGCAGTCTGTTTGCCCAACCTGGACACCGCACTTTTACATTGCATTTTTATTTCATTTTTACCAGCTTACGGTCTGGACTTATTGACGTATTTTGGACACAACCTCTTGGAAACTTGGAACCTCAATCCAACCTGAGGCCACAGTTTAAACCAAGGACAGCCTTTCTGTGCTGCCTTCGGTAAACCTGGATATATTCCACCTAATCCAGTTTCCAGGTGAGCCTCATTGGCTTCATTGACTTCGATTAGGCACTTTGCTTAGGTTTAGTACACTAAACATCTTTTCGGGTGTTTCTTGTTATGGACTGTTTAATTTTAATTTTAATTATTTGCCTTTCTTTCTTTCTTTTTATCACCGTGTGGAACTAGTGTCTTTCTTTGTTTATTTCTTTTTTGCTTCGGTTTGAATTATTTTTTATTAAGTGTATTCTTGACTTGGTTTCTGGTGCTCCTTTATTTATTTTTTCACTAATGTATTTTTTGAATTCAGAAAACCTCAATGACCCTTCTGTGGCCATTTTTTAGCCCTTAGCTCTTGATTTTTTGTAAAATTATAATTTCTACATTTTAGATCTAATGCATTTGTGATCTATTGTTGGCATGGCTGCACTGTGATTTCCTGGACTTTCTAGGCAGGCCTCCTGAGCCTTTGCCCTTCCTGTGGTTGAGATTACGGTAATTAAATTTTCTCCACCTTAGTCACTTGACATGGCTGACTCTATGAATGTGGGAGCGGGTCCCCTGGTTTAACCCTCGGATCACCTTATTTTATGTGTACAGACCATTTGTATTGCTTGCATGCTTGTTTTTTTTCCCTTCCCCTCTTTTTATTTCAGGTAGAATCATTATTTATGTGACACTACCTTTAGCTCAAAGGCTGTTTTTATCATTCACCAATTTATGTATTCGTCATCCTAAATAAATCACAGACGAATCTTCAAGAATACGTGTATGGGAATGCCACCTCCTGATGAAGATGGACATCATCTGTAACCCAGTTAGATGTTTCTTCCATCGAAACTACTCTTTCCTGGTGTCATGCTTATTACATTGTGTTTATGTACTTATGTGCATTTTTGGGATGTCACTTTAGTAGTTGACGTATAGTAGCTGACGCATCCTATGTCAGATTCTTTAGTGTATGGCTTTGGAATTGTGAGGCTTTGCAGTGCTAATACATCATTGGACTGCCCTATTTGGGATCAATGTATTGTTCCTCTTTTTCAATTGCCTATGTGATAGGTTGATTTAATCAACTAATCAATGTATTAAATGAATCAAATTGTTATATTCATCAGTGCCCAGTTGACCTGGCTCCTCTCGCCGGAGAGATCATTTTTTTCCCCGATGGAGAAGGTGGCCTTGGCAAAGGAATAGTTAATTGAGGGATTACTGTCATTTGTCCCCTGAATTGTTCATTGGCGTTGAATTGTTTGACGCCTCCCTCTGTGGCCAGCACTTTTTAACACACTTTGCACTTTATATTTTTGTATGTTCATTCCTGTGTGTATTTCCAACTATTCTGTGTGTATTTCCAACTTTTTAATATCTTCTTAAATGAAATTTGACTAAAATAATAAAAATGAATTAATTTTTAAAAAAAAGGGTTTTCTGTGGTCTGTATGGGGTGATCAGCGGAGTTGAATTTGGGTTACTGCCTTCATGTTCTTGTTGAAACCATGTTTTCCTAAGTGAACTTAGTTTCATATCCGCTGGCTTGACCTTGTTCAATATTGTGAGTTGCTTCCCCTTCTTGCCAGCGAAGTAGGGGTTACCCATCCATTTAGCGTTGCCTTTAATATTAGAAACACGTGAAATACAGGTTCTTAGCCTGGTTTACTTCATCACGGATGCTCTACTGTAAATATTCCTGTACATACATGTTATAGTCTTTGATATCCAATGCGATTTCTGTGCTCTACAAGAAAAAAACATTTCTGCACCGTATTGTTTCCATTGTTAATAATATGATGTATTTTGCACATTCTGAAAATTGTATTATTGTATTTTGACGAGTGCTAGGGAGGGTTCGAGAACGGGCACTGGATTGGCGGTTGGAAAGAGAGGAGAGCAGAGCATCAAGAAGAGGAAGCAGGGCTCTTTACCTAAAAGCTGTGGGCGGAATATGGTCCACCACGTGGAACAGTGCTGCACATTGCTAAAGAGGTTGAGCATACTGAGAAATGTGTTAGAGAACAGGAGGGCAGGATGAAGGAAGCTGCATTTAAAGCGACCCCAGTGACAGATTTGTAGCCTCCACCAGTTAAACCTGCCATGCCAACAGAGGTGATATCTGCAGTGGGCAATCGCTCACCAGTGAAGAAATGGACCCCAGAGAGAGAACAACCACAGAAGAGGCACCTCAAGATTTGAGCACTCGCAAGGGAGATGTAGAGTTCAAATGAAAAGCCAAAGTAGCCCAAGTAGATGCTACGGGTGCAATGGGGTGCGCGCTGGGAAAATAACCCAGGTTGCCCGGATTTGAGAATTATCTGTAGGATCTGCAATGGTAGAGGACACTTAGCAAGGTGCTGCAACAACAAAAAACACTCTGCGAATTGGATAGGTGACAAATACAGCGATGAGGAGCACATATCGTCAGTGGGAAATGAAGATGAAGATTTGGACAGTCCAAAAGCCTGCAGTTCCATCAACAGAGTGCTGATTGTGATGATGATTGTTTCTGGAGCAAAATACACCCTACTGTCAGAGATTGAATGGAAGAAATTTGATCCCATATATATACAGGAAGTCGATATAAATCTGAAAGCCTATGGTGTTATGAAAATGGACCCGATAGGTCGGTTCTGTGCAATGTTAGAGTTTAAAGGAAAGGAAGCCACCGCAAAAGTATACGTATCAAAGAAGGGATTGACTCCGCTTTTGGGATCAGCTAATAAAGAAAACTAGAATTTAAACTTGATCCGAACGCAGAGCATGCAGTATTTATGATAGAAAACACTCTGAAGGGGATGCAACTTATACAAGAAGAAGTATTTTAAGATAATATAGAATGTTTGCAAGGTTGTGTTCATCAACTAAAACTCAAGCAAGGTTGTAGACCAGTAGTTCAGAAACTAGGCACCATACCATTATCTTTGAGATATGAAGTTAAATGGAACTAAAGAAATTAGAAGAACAGGAAATAATAGAGGGCAGTGATGCATCAGAGCGGGTGTTGCCTTTGGTTGTAGTCAGGAAGAGTTCTGGGAAAGTGAGGATCTGTGCGGATATGAGAGAGGTCAATAAATGTGGTATGCCAGAGAGAAAACCGTTGCCCAACATTCAAGAGCTGATATCAATTATTGGCCCAGCCAAGGTGTTTCTACCCTGGAAAACACCTCAGCATAGCACCATGTTAGGCTTCATGATGGATTTAGGCATTTAACAGCATTTATAACCCCAGAAGGATTTATCAATACCAGATGATTCTATTTGGTCTCTTTTCCATGGCTTCCACATTTCAGAAGATAATGTACAGAATTTCTGAGGAATTTGAAGTTGTAGTGTTCTTCCAAGATGTCATACTGGCAGATTACATGGTGGAAGATAACAGCTTGTTAGACGGAGTGCTCAGAAAACTACATGCTGGTGGAATCACCCTAACCAGACAGTAGATCAATAGGAAAGAGATTGAGTATCTAGTGCATATCATTTCCAGGAACGGGATAACTTCCAAAAGAGATCTTCCAGGAGCCATTGAGAACATGCCCACGCCAGCCAATAAGGATCCGGTACGGACATTCCTCAGAATGGCTGTAGATTATTCAAAATTCAATCAGGATTTTGCAAAACACACAGTAGAAATGAGAGAGTTAGTTAAAGCAAAGACAATGTTTCAATGGAGCGATTGCTGTGAGAAGGGGATCACCTGGATAAAATAAGCTTTGGCAGATGCACCAGCATTGCAGAACTACAGAAGAGGAAGGAGTACGATAATCACGACCGATGCGAGCAGCGTTTGGTTGGGTGGTTTTTTTAGTCAGACTGATGGAGGAAAAGAATATGTGATAGCCTTTGCTTCAAGATTACTGAAAGGACCAGATAAGGCTTATGCTACCAAAGAGAAATAAGCCTTGGCAATAAAGTGGGCAACAGAGAAGTTCAGAGGTTTTGTGTGGGAAACATAATTTGAAGTGCGCACTGATCATAAGCCTCTGGTTGAAGTAATTTTGTCAAAAGGTTTAGATAAGGTGTCAGCTAGAATTAGGAGATGGGTATCTAGATTACAGTAATATGATTTAACAGTGATTTACATACCAGGTGTGAAGAACTATGCTGCAGATTGTCTGTCCAGAATGACGGTCAATGAAGAGACAGATGGTGAAGAAATGGTTTAAGAGGTAACAGGAACATCTGTTCCAGGGGAGGAATGGAAAGAGCCCCTGCAGAAATATGTGGAATTGCTTGCAATCATAGAGAATATGACGAAGGGAGAATTTGACAGAAAAAGGTTAAAATAACTGGACATGGAAGTGTTCCAGGACATAAGCAGTTAATTATATGTCCTGAACAGGGTGTTGAAGATAGGTGGCAAGTTGGTGCCACCTGAATGTTTAAGGGGGAGGTTGATTGACCTAGGGAACAAAGGTCACCAAGGAATTGTGAAACCAAAGAGAACAATAAGGAACGAGTACTGGTGGCCTGCCTGCGATGTACAGATAGAAAGAATCGTAAGGACCTGTATCCTTTCCAAAAATAGTGATTAGGTGTGTGTGAGTGGGAACCGGCCTATGGCGGTTATGGATATTCCTGAGAAGCCATGGCAGAAAATACGGGTGGGTGTTATTGGACCGATTTGGAGTGATGGAGTTCACACATATTGTATTGTTATTGACCTGTTCACCAGATGGGTTGATGTTTTGATGATGCCACAAGTGACTGCACGGAGAGTGATTGATTTTTTGGAAGAGTTGTGTGGTCGTAAGGGATACCCCAGCACAACTGTAATGAATAATGGGCCACAATTCAGGTCAAGAGAAATTGACAGATATTTAAAAGACCATACTATTATACATAGGATCAGTGCCACATGTCACCCTCATACCAACAGTGTTGTAGAGCAAATTAATAGAGTGGTCAAGGAATGGATAAGATGGGCATGGTCTAAAGGAAGAAATTGGAAAGATGCTGTGGTGGATGTGATTTTGGCCCACTGATTTATGCCACACAGTATCATGGGTGTATTACCTTATGTGCTCAGCAGAGGCAAAACAGCAAATACCAAATTGTTTCCTAGATGGTTAGGGAAAATTGATGTCACAATGGGAGATGCTGTGGGGAGAATAAAGAGAAATCAGATGAAGAACAAGTTGGTGTATGATAGGTTAAGTGTGAGCGAGGACGTGTCCCCACAGGTGGGAGTCTGGGTCAGGATTAAATTACCACCCATTCTCAGGAATAATGGATGAAGATGGTTGAGACCTATCAGAGTGAAAGATGTTTTCAGATATGCCATAACACCTGACGATGATAGAATGTGGAACATGGAGAGGGGGATGTTGAGGAAGAGCAGGGTGAATGGTGCAGAGTGTGGTGTTGGAAAAAGTTGTACTGAAGATGTTTCCTTGTTGAGGAAAAACTGATTTGGGTCCATCCAGTTCGAGATTTGAGAGGAGGTATCTCAGGCAACATATTTGGGAGTACTTGCAGTGATGGATGGTTGGACTTTTGTGATGGAATGAGGATGTGTAGTATTGTGACGAGCGCAAAGGAGGGAGTGGTAAGAAGAGGAAGCAGAGCTCTTTACCCAAGTGCTCGTGTCAGCACAATAAATGCTTCTTAGACACCAGGAAGCAGATACCTGATCCATCCATTGCAAATGTCATCCCTGAAACTACTCCAGAACCATCTCAAACTCACATAACCTCCAGGTCATTATTATTATTATTAAGACAAATCCCACCCCTACAACGTCACACAAATGGTAAAAAACCTAAAACCGAGACAACCATAACAGTCCCATTGGTCTTAGATCCAGACACAGAGAACATTCCAACACCAGAAGAACTCCCTTCACTACAATTAACAAAGCCTCTTGAGATATAAAAAATAGGCCTTCTGATCACCAGATCCGTGAACAACCATGCCCAAAGCATCCATGATTACCTCATGCAGGATGATCTAGACATATTATGTCTAGCTGAGGCCTGGCTGCAAAAACCCATCGGCCCTACCATCGACATTGCGATCCCCCAATGATACACCATTCACTATAAAAACAGAGAAATAGGAAAGGGTGGTGGAGTGGCTATAATAGCCAAGCAAGATATTAACCTATTCCCCTCACCTGTCCATTGCAATGGATGTGAAACTCTTCTTCTGAAATTGACCCAACTAAAAATAGTTGTATTAACATCATTGCAATCTACACACCCCCATCAGTGGCCTCTGACTTCAATGTTGAATTGACACAACTGCTAAATAACCTAAAAGGGCCCAATACAGGGACAGTACTCCTAGGCGACTTAAATAGATGGAGAGGGAACACCCAAGACAAAGAAGCCATATCTCTTGAGAAAGATCTAAAATCAATTGACTTTCACGTGAATAACTGGGAACCTACATCGAATAAGAGAAACCAACTTGATTGGATAGTTTCCAATAATGTGAAAACTACTATGCTTGGAACAAATCCATGCATATGGTCTGATCACCATGAAATTGAACTGGTACTGACACCCAAAGAGAATGTCAGGAACACGAACAATGTACCTAACAAAGTTTGTGGAAGGAACTTTAAAAATATCATGCCCAGTATCCTGGCACAAGGCATTGAAAACATCATGAACACGACAGTAGACGAGGACCCGTGCGATAAAATCCGGGAAACATTTAATAACCAATTCCAAAAGCTTATCAACCAACATGTTCCCATCAAAAGCAAGCAGGTCAGACTCAACCCTAATCATCAGAATTTGGAGAGAAAATGGCAAAATAATCCCAAAGACAACAACAAAGAGAAATGGAAAGAACTGGATAGACTATATAGAGAAAAGCTGACGGAAGCTTCCAACTCGACTGGCAGGTTGTTCCAGTTGTAGAAAAACCTCCACACTGTCCCCTCCATTTCTGCCATCACAGGAAGACTGTGAGAACGTCCAAACAGCCTTTTACAACAAAATTCAAAAAGCTCATGAAGTCATAATATCCTATAAGGAGGACGTCCAACCTCACCAACTCCTGGATAACCCAAAGCAAACCCCCCAAGAAAAGAGTACATTAAAGTTCTCCCCTATCTCCCTAGACGACTTGAACTCTGTACTTTCTACCATCAGATGTACAGCCTGCTCTGAAAATATATTACCTCCCAAGCTTATACTGGACAACTCCATGCTCTTTGCCCCTTATCTTCGTAGACTGGTGAATGCCTCATTCAGAGACAACAAGGTCCCTTCTGCAAGTAAAACAGTTACTGTTACACCTATAGTCAAAAAACCTGGATTAGATCAACAAGACCCTTCCAATCTCCGCAGAATAATGAACTGTAACTTTCTCCTAAAAATCTTGGACAAAGTTGCTACTATCCAACTCCAGGATTATGTCAAAACGAACAACCTCCTACACACCCAACAATCAGGCTTTAGAGGAGCACATGGAACGGACACGGCCCTGCTCGACCTTCAGACCAAATGCTTATTATCCTGGATGAGGGAAAAGCAGGGATGCTGATATTATTAGACCTCTCAGCAGCATTTTATTTGCTCGATCATCAAAACTTCATGAGGTTCTAGATAAATCAGGTAACTGTTCTCGAGGAGCAATAGACTGGGTAACATCCGTCCTCAAATATCAGAGCTCTGAGATCCACTTGGGTGATCATTTCTCTATTCCCCGACTTTCGTACCACTGGGGCCAGCCTATCGCCCCTTTTGTTTAATCTTCATCTGCAATGTCTATGTACCCTATTAACCAATTTAGGGGTCTTTTTTACAAATTGCGCCGACAAAACTCAACTAGTCATCGAACTGACCGGCTGTCATACCACCGACAATAATAAACTTGCTAGCATCTACAGCTCCATCAAAGCCTGGATGATGATAAACTGTCTTTGCCTCAAAGATAGCAAGACAGAGCTCATGATCTTTGGATCACCCCAGGCAAGAGCTAAACTAGAAACAGATTACACCACCTTTAAGATCAAAGACACAAATATAAGGGTCTCTGACAAGGTCAAAACATTAGGTGTCTCCCTGTAAGCATCCTTGGGAGCGGAAACCCACGTTACATACCTGAAAAACAATTGCTGATACCACCAAAGGCTGCTCAATTTCATCAGGCCTGTTTTGAGCAAATAAAACAGCACCATTATCATCAGAGCCAAAATCTTATCTAGACTGGACCACGGGAATGCACTGCTGATGGGCTAACAGAAAATGCATCAAACAATGTCAGATCATACAGACGCGGCGAGGACAATTACCAGGAAAAAAAGGGGGAACATATCACAGAAGACAGAAAGTTCCTTCATTGGTTAGCACTGGAAGACTGCATTACCTTTAAAGCAATGACCATTATCCATCACTGTATATTTGGATCCTCCTCTGTCTACCTAAAAAACCAAATAACCACATACAAACCTTGCCACACCTTCAGATCCAAGGCACAAGGGTTCCTGAAAGTAACTCACTTCAAAAAGCCAATGGACTTGGGCGAGCATTCCCTACCAAAGTGACATCAAAGTGGAATGAACTCCCAAACAGCCTAAGGCTAGAATCTAACTACCTATCCTTTAGGGAGAAACTGAAACCACTGTTGTTCAAATAAAGGACCTGCATAAATACTAAAGACCATGTCAAGTTAATCTACTCAGGACCAGTAGTCCTGCTCTGCTGTCCCGTCACTTTTCTGTTGCCCTTGTCTTTATGTAATGAGTCCTGATGCCTGCGAGAAATAAATAAATAAAATAAAAACGTGGTTAAGGCTCCCGTCTTATCTGTGAGGCAGACACCACATGTATCTTTATAGGAATCATTGGGGCAGATTACGTTATTTATTTTAAAAAGTGCTAATTTTAAGAGAATGTAATATTTACTTCAATTTTTTAAATATCTACATTAATGTATGAACGGGCTTGAGCATGTTTTATTTTGCCTTGTTTTATTAATTCCATCACCATGTGTTATTGTAAATAAAGCAAATCTTGATTTATGTGTTGTTGCTGAGCCCTGTAGCGCACTTTTCCTTTCCCTGTTGTTTGTCAGTAGGAGATGAGAACATGTGTTATCCTGACACGAAGGAGAGTTTGGACCAATGAGTGCTACTGCAGTGAAAACACACAGGGACAGATTTACAAAGAATTGCACTGGAGAAAATTAGAGGATGCCCTGAGCTTCTCAGGCATGCTGATGGAAAAGCCTACAAGTGGACAGTGGCAGATTTAAGGCAAAGGGCCCTGTGGGCAGCACCTGACAAAGGGCCCAAGGTGGGCAGGTCATGGAGACAGAGCTTAGGGTGGGCTGATTAATTCTTGCCACAAGTGCACAATGGCAAACTTTAGGGACAAAAGCTATTTTTATAAAGTTGCCTTTATTACAGTTACCCAGGGGTCTAACTACTGGAAACAGGAGTCTTAAATGAAAGGAAATCTCTTCCCTAGTGCTGCTAAAATTTCAAAGGATTTACAAGAAATGTCAAAAGGAAGAATGAGGAGTTATGCTGGGAGAGGGGCATGAGGATGCGAAGGTGGGGTGGCGTGAGAAAGGGCATTGAATAAAACTGTTGCTGTATACCCAAATTGCCATGCCCCTAACTCTGTCTGCAATTTTTCACAGGGAAACACAATGGGCTTCATTACCAGTTTGCCGGTCTGGAAACTAGGGTGCCGGTAAGCTCACCGGCACCCTTGTTTCCAGATCAGCAAACTCTGAGTCTGCCTGCCATGGCTGCTGTGCCCGACAGATCTGGCCCTGCCGGGTGCTGCGGCCATGGTAGGCATACTGACTGTTCACAGAAGCAGTGCTTCCGGGTCCCCACTCCCATAGAGTCTGCTAAAACTATATGGGAATGGGGACTTAGAATTTTCCGGCGCCCGACTTCCCAGGCCGCCAGACTTGGAATGAGCTGGTGGCACCGGGAAGTCAGGCGCTGGTAAAATATTATGGGATCTGGCAGCAACCCAGCAGTAGCACCGGCAGGGTTACTGCCGGACCTGTAATGAGGCCCAATGACACCCAAACCCTCCTACGCCTGCATGCACACTGTCTGGCAGCATACATACATACACACAATCACAAAGTGTATTTATCTCCTGGCTCCTGTAGAGCTGTGCTGTTATCCTAGGCAAATAGTTCATATACCAAGAGCTCTTTTTTTCAGCCAAGGGGAGGAATTCAAGCCCTCATCACTGGAAAATAAATATATTATTGCAAAGAAGCCTTGTAATCTTGGAAAATATACAGTATTCTGTACTTGTTTGTTAGATTGTAAAACTTGACGCACAACAGTGAATAGGGGCTTTTCCTGTGTGTGTGTTCCTCCTCAACCTCACACACCATTGCAAATAGTCCATCATGCAAATGGGATCAGATATCTGTGACCATCCCCTGAGAGAGTTATTAACGGGGCAGGCTCAAGACATATGGGATTGTTCACTGATATGAGGCAATTTACTATCACTTACTCTATCTGGCCCTACCATCTGCTGGGTCTTTAACTTAAAACAGGCTACAGCACCACCTGGCCATACCTGCAAACGTTAGGCTTCTGTAAACTTACAGAAGCAGGCTTTGAACTTACAGAAAGCTATTTGCCACCAGCAAATTCTAGGCTGGTGCGTCATCTCAATAGCAGGTACTTTTTTTCGAACATTGACCACAAGCACTCTCATCTAACTCACATTGGGTAATATGGTCATTATATTTCTATAAAACATTTAGGACCTAATTCACAGAAGTGTTTTATAATGGCAAACCCCCATTGGAAAACTGTCTGTGAATCAGGGCCTTAATATTATTCTCTGAAAACGTTACGTGCCATTTAAAAAAAAAAAAGATTCCCCAAATAATTACCGAAATCTGGATGAGTGAGTCGTACATCACCATTGTTTTTAAAGCAGTTTATGTAATTTTCTGTCAGTATACTGTGGTGTCCTAAAGTCGAATAAAAGGTGTGTGTATGGCACTATTTTTGAAAAATGACATCAAAGTTTGACAGTGTTTATTCTTAGAACACCGACCACCGCCTCAACTCGCACCATGGAATCCATCTTTTGTGAAATTATAGACTTTATTTAGAGAAAGAAAGTGGCGATATCTAATCCAAACAACTGGGATTCATCCGTATTCAAATGACACCTGGCTAATTTCTAGAGCTTGCAAGATAGGTGCTGGTCAAATAAATGAGAATACAAACAGGGCTGCATAGCAAACATGCACGGTTGCCAAGTGGCAGACATCATGAAGTGAAAACATTGGCAATGTTTGCTTTTATACGAAAACAAGCAGTATTAAAGCCAATAGGACTGGCTTTACAAAGAGAGAGAGAGAGAGAGAGAGAGAGAGAGAGAGAGAGAGAGAGAGAGAGAGAGAGAGAGAGAGAGAGAGAGAGAGAGAGAGAGAGAGAGAGAGAGAGAGAGAGAGAGAGAGAGAGAGAGAGAGAGAGAGAGAGAGAGAGAGAGAGAGAGAGAGAGAGAGAGAGAGAGAGAGAGAGAGAGAGAGAGAGAGAGAGAGAGAGAGAGAGAGAGAGAGAGAGAGAGAGAGAGAGAGAGAGAGAGAGAGAGAGAGAGAGAGAGAGAGAGAGAGAGAGAGAGAGAGAGAGCGCGCTAGCTTTTTGGGGATTGCAGGACCTTAAAAATAATTATACCCTTTACATTTACAAACCCAGACCGATAGGCGTTGAATGCTTCTTTGATTTCGATGCTTACACATTTCACACGATTGCTTTTCGAAATGTAAGTAAGAACCTGTACAGAGGAACACAGTAACATAATTGCCCTACTCTTGGCAGGGCAAGACATGTAAACACATTTAGCTCCTGTTTGTGGCTCTTCTCCTGACAACTAGATAAGACGATGAGTGTGCAGTTTCTCCTAATTAGCCCTCCCTAATTCAAACCACTAGATGTATTGTAAACATAACGAACTCTCGTGAGAGGATGGTCACTTCTTTTTTTGCGGTGTCACGTTTGTAAAATGAGATGTGTTTAAAGGGATGTGTTGCCTACTGGTGTCAATGCGGGTGCTCCAGCAGATCACAGTGCTTGTTATCCGGGCTAGATTAATGCCCATCTTCTAGTGCTTAGAATGGTGTGTGGGCATCTGTGGCCTACAGCACGCCAGTATGGATCTGATTGGCTAATTATGTCGGCTGAACGAAGAGCACCGCCGTATGGATCTGATTGGCTAATTATGTCGGCTGAACGAAGAGCACCGCCGTATGGATCTGATTGGCTAATTATGTCGGTTGTCTTCGTTCACTGAGATTTAAACCCCAAGTCGATTCCATTGTTTCTAGCTTCCTAGTATGACTGTCTCGTCCATTTGGGTGCAAACAAAAGAGATGTTTTCTTCAATGGATATACAATACTTGTGTGACATGTTGACAGATACTGTGGGCAAGGCCTCCGACATTGTGCTTGTCCCCTTAAAGCGAAGGGAGGCCCAGTGCTAACTGGAGTCATGTCGGAACATGCCTTTATATTGATGATAATGCAGCCAATTGTCCTTCTCTTCTTAAAAGAAGCGGATAAAGAGACAGGGAAGAGGAGAAAAAGGATTGGGTATGGCAGAGTCTGTGATGTATGAAGTGTAACATAAGCTACAGTATGGAAGGAGGAAGAGAGTATGGGAGATAGAACTGCAAATAGAGAGTACAGGAGAGAAAGCTCGGGGAGAGATGCGAGAAAGAGAGAAAGACAGAGATAGTAAGAGAAAAGAGAGTGAAAAGGAGTAGATAGAGAAAATGAGAGAGCGATAGGGATGGAAAAGGAGATGTCAGAAGCAGAGAGAGAAATAGGACTGGGCAGTGTGGGTTGTACAGAAAGGCTGGTGTAGTGGAAAGAACCATAGAGGCATTGCAAAAGCAGAAACAGAGCAGGGGTGTGAATGTAGCGAAGACCGGAGAGAGTGCACGCATGAAAGAGAATGAGGGTGTGTTACAAAAAAGAGGAGCAGTGGGGGTTAGCCGTCGGCAGAGAGAAAGAGACATAGAGGATTAGAACAGCAAACAGTGGTGTTTTAGCCAAGGTATAAAAGGGTTCAACAGTCCACACTTTAACTCTATTTTAAATTCTCGGTGGTTTGCTCAGAGTGTGCCAACGTATCCTTGAAATTCCTTGAGTATGCACTCTGCAATGTTATCTTAGTCGTTTTTTGAAATGTAGATATTAAAGGAAATGGTGGCCCTCTGGCGTGGCGACGATGGGCAAAGTGGAAGTATTCTAACAGAAAGTGTCCTAACACTACAAAAAACTTTCAACATACATCATTCCTGCATGTTACTTCATTCATTCTTGTGAGGTATTGCAATCCCTCCTATCCTTCATGGCCCTTCTTCAGGGTAGTCATGCACAAACCTTGCTGACATCATCATTTCTTTATTTTTTTTAATTTGTTGTTCTTTTACAACTGTATTCTGGGGCCTTTTTGAGTTAGCCCTATTGTTATCTTTGTAACCTTAATGAAAAATACAATAGTTATTTCTCAATGTGCTCTAATTTTAAACATATACGTGATATTTTGAACCAAATGACAGTTATTGAGCAGAAAGAGCCCTGGAACATTTACTCAGGAAAAATAAGACTCCAGAACTCAAGATCAAATTGCAGCAAATAGCCAAAACCTATAAACTTAGCGTACTCTCCCAGAAAGCTGAATCACTCAATAATCGTATCTCCAACGCAGCCTGCAACGCTAAAGAACTATTCTCCATTATCAGGGAACTAGAATCCCCCATCCAGACTACCAACCCCATGACTATTAGCAAAGCCTGGTCCATCACTGTATCGGATGCCCTATCCGTCAAAGTAAATGCCCTCCAAAACAGAATAGCAGCACAAAAAACACTCCTAGAACTCACCACTGCCCCTGCACATCCACCTGATACCAGCATAAGAACAGATGTACCTGAATTCCACTTCACTCAAGTCACCAATGACCAGGTGCTTAAAACCATAGCATCCCTGAAGCCCTCTAACTGCAAAGGTGACACCTCCCCCGCTTGTAGACAAAGACTGTGCCACCATACTTTCACCCATCATTACCAAATTTGTCAATGAATCCTTCAAAACTAGTGAAATACCAGCATCCATCAAAGTACCATGGGTCACACCCGTACTCAAAAAACCCACACTAGACCCAGCAATCCCCACAAATTACAGACCTATTACAACAGTTCCATTTCTCCGCAAAATCATAGACAAAATAGCCTATACTCAAGTTCAAACCCACCTAGAACAGAACCACCTGTTAGGTGGCAGACAATCAGGTTTCCGTCCCGTCACAACACAGAGACAGCCCTCTTAGACTTAAAAAAATCAAATGGAATCTATTAGGGAACGCCAGGAAACTGGGCATCCTTCTACTCCTGGACCTCTCCGCGACATTCAATTTAGTCGACCACGATAAACTATGTCACACCGTTTCCACCAACTTTCACTTCTCCAAGAAAGCCACCTCCTGGATAAAATCCTTCCTCTCTGACCGCACTTCAAGAGTTACTCTAGGGGAAGAAGCAGCAGACCCCATCCCAGTGCCGCTGGGAGTACCACAAGGATCCTGCCTCTCCCCTACACTCTACAATGCCTTTACTAAACTACTCTTCGCAGCACTGGAAGCTATGGGAGTAATCTACACAAATTTTGCTGACGACACACAAATACATATTCCCATTACAGGTAACCTTAATCAGGACACGGCCTGTATTAACAAAATCTATTCCATCATCCAAAACTGGATGGCTAACAATAGTCTTTGCCTAAACGGTGAAAAAACGGAGATCCTCATAGTCGGCACCCCAGCTAGGCTCCGCAAACTCCACCCTGCTTACACCACCATTGTGATAGATGGAACCCCCATCACCATCTCCCACAAAGTAAAAACGTTAGGAGTAATTCTCGACTCTAATCTCACCATGAACCACCATATTAGTGCACTCGCCTCCTCCACAGCCTATACAGCCAAGCTCATTACCCTAAGCAGACCCCTTCTTACCACCGACAATTCCCTAACTCTTGCCAGGGCCCTCATCCTCACTAAGTTAGACTACTGCAACGTCCTGCTACTAGGTACATAAAAAAAAAACCTTTCTAAACTACAACGTCTCCAAAACAAAGCCCTTAGAGCTGCTCTGAGGATTAATAGGAGAGAACACTTAGACGAGAAGCACACTGGCTTCCAGTCCAAGCAAGAATCCTCCACAAAACACTCACCATCACCCACAAATGCATCTCTGACTCTGCTCCAATCTACCTCAACCAAAGCATCTCCCGCAAAGCCACACCCAGGATACTCCAGTACCAACACTCTCCTCCGTATCCCACACTTCACTACCGCCAGAGCAGGCAATGCCAGCTTCCCCATAGCAGCCCTGCACATCTGGAACTCGCTCCCTACCCTCCTCAGTAACAAAATCTCCTTTCCCAAGTTCAAGAAACAACTAAAAACCTGGCTGTTCAATAAATACTAGCAGCACCTACACCACATAGCCCGCCATTCTGGCATTGGCTAAACTGCTTCCATCTGACATGCCTGTAAATGCTAATGCTGATTTGAATACTGTTCCTGCAACTGTTAATAACCTTTGAATCCTGTAACCAAGATGTTTGACCAAGCTTCATGTACGCCGTGATACCGACGGGTTTGGGTGTGTAATACAATGCAATACAATAAATAAATAAAATGGAAAAGGGTTATTTCAAAACATTACTTGCTATTCCTTTTGGTGCATTGACAAATACATACAGCGTCAGAGAATAACATGCATAGAAACTGTATTATGAGCTTGTGCTGAAGCCTCCTAAATTGTGCTTAACACATTGTCCAAACACATGAAATATCATTAACAATGGTATATACAGAGAGAGCACTCTATATCCCTAGTGACCTGTGGTTTGGTGTTTGTTTCCTATGTTCTATCCTATTCCATTCAGAGGGTATAACCTATCTATGCTTTTTGTAGCATTACCCATGTACACATCTCTTGTGATACACCCTATTCCTGTAAACTCAGCCAACCATTTATTTTCATTTTCATTTTTTGTAATTGGCTGTCATGTTTGAGAATAGCCCACCCTGGGTCTGTAATTGGCTGTGATGCTTGAGAATAGCCAATCCTGGGTTGACGTTGCAACTTAATAGCTGTGATAGTGGGCAGGATCTGTAGCTGTTCCTGTCCTTATAAGGTGGCGTTTTGGCAGAGCTGGTAGTGGAACTAGCTGCCTTCATCCGGACCTTGGGATTGGTTCCTCTATTCTGAGAGAGAAAAGGGCGATGGTGCATAAGCAAAGGATGCAGCCTTACTGGACTTCCTAGTGTCTATCTAAAAGATTTTTTTTAAACTGAATCTTCCAGTATCACTGGCTCATTAAGGTTAAAAAAGGTGCAATGGGTTTGTGCAGCCCCCTGCTGCTCACTCACCTTCGTATCCTCCCCTTCTTTAGGGGCTGTTCAGACAATGGACAGAAGTCTATAAATCTATGTTCTTTTCAGGTCCCCTTGTGTGGTATACATTTGAGGGAGCCCTGGGCTGGAGAAACAAGAGGGTAGAGAAACAAATGGATGTTTGGTGGTTGCATACTAGGCATTATGCTCTGATGGCAGGGCTTGGGGAAACACAGCCTTTGCCATAGACAGCGGTGGAAATTGCGAGTTCAATGGCGTCCTACTAAGCCGTATGGTGGTCGAAATGTCTGTGTCGAAAGAATAACAAACAAAGGTTGTGTGGAGCTCTGTTCGTGAATGGGAAGCTGTTTCTGGCTGGTGCTAATGGAAGTGGGAAGAAATTGGGTTTACCGGCGTATCAATGTACGCTGTTCTTTAGTAGCACATTCAAGGTTGTGCTGTGGTAACCACAGTGACCATCACTATACTAGTCTCTGCGCCTGTGTGCTGGCCTATTTGATTTTGCTATTCTTGTGCACCTGCGCTGGGAGTGGGTACGCCATCTGTCAGCGTCCCGTAGGTGGCCATGGTTACTATGTCAAATTTCGCCTGGAAGGTGCTAGGGCGCACAAAGAGGCACATCAGAGGTACTGGTTTGATTTGTCATTTAATGGTCTTGGGCAGGTACAGGGGCCTTACCAGGGATTTGCCTACAACCTGGGTCTTAATTGCTATATTAGTCTTAGACTGTTGATGGCAGTCCGTGAGGTTGCTGTTACAGGCTAGACCAGAAAACACTAGATATGTAGTTAAGTGGCATGTTGCTGTAACTTAAGGGTGGTACTGCTGAGAATTGTCCTGGAAGCGACAAAGGTGGGGAGCAAAAGAACATTGGAAGGTATAGTGTCCATGCATGGGGCACCCAATATTGAGCTGTCTGTTCCTCCTTCCAGCTTTCACATTACGTGCTGAATTGGTTAGGTGTGGCTTTGTTGAGGCCTCTACTGATGGTTTGCAGGCGATGAACCCACCACATTTCCTTGTACAAAAGGGCATTAGTTACATTTCTGTTATTGATAATTGTGTCCACAACCCACCACTGAATGTCGTTGGCACTGTGGTGGAATTCCAAAAAGTGTGGTACCAAATGTGTTGTATGTGTTTTGCACTTTATTCTGGATCTATGTTCTCCAATTCTTTTGTTGACCTGAAGTGCTGTATGGCCTACGTATGTGATTCCATATGATCATTCAATCACATAGATGACTTTCTGTGATTTGCAATTGGAGAAATGGTTCCGGTTCCATTCTTTATGCTCTATTTTGAACATCTTGTTCTTCCTGGTAAAGCAACACATAGAACATGTGCCACAAAAGTAGTGATGTGTAATTTCATGAAGATTCCATGGAGAGCTTCTAGCTTCCTTTTTTGCCTATGGGTGAATGAGTAAGGTATTCTTTCACATTCTTGGATCTCCTTATGGCCATACTGGGTAGTGGTTCTTCTGGTAAACTCATTTGGCCAGAATTTCTTAATTATTTGTCAAATATGTCTGGTATCCGGACCAAAAGTGGTTACACGTGTGAGTTTTCCATCATCCGTGCTTCTGTTTTTGGGAGTTAGTAGTGTTTCCCTTGGTGTGCATTTGTCTCTTTATTGGGCATTCCTCAATAATTTATTTGGGTATCCTCTAGATCTCAATTTTTCTTGAAGTTCCTGAGCATGGTGCTTATATTCGGATAGCTCAAAGCAATTTCTACAAATGTCTACGTATTGTCTATATGGCAGATTATTTTTCAGGTTTTGCGCATGATGGCTCTGGTAGTGAAGGAGCGTGTTTCTGTTGGTTGATTTCTTGTAAAGGGTGCAGGAAAGTCTACCCTCTTTGATCATGATGGTAAGATACAGGAAATGTATTGACACAGCTCTTAGTGGACTGAATTTTGGGTACTCAAATGTTTAGCCAAATGTGAAATTTGTTGAGTGTTTGCCGATCACCTAGCCAGATGAAGATAATATCGTCGATATATCGTTTCCATTTGCTTATCCTGTGAATGAAGGGGTTGGTGTTGCTGAGGACATGGAGCTTCTTGTATTCAGCCATGAAGATCAACGCTAAGCTTGGGGCAAAAGCAGCTCCCATTGCAGTGTCACATGGTTGAAGATGGTAGGTTTCTTTAAAGAGGAAGACATTTTTAGAAAGGGCTACTACAAGCAGTTCATTTATGAAGTTTGTCGGGACTGTATTGTTTCAGGTAGTGTACAAGATGATTCCTCATACATTCAATCGCTGCTTCCTGGGTAATGCTGATGTATAGGGACTTAATGTCCATGGTAACCAATAGGTGTGTTTCTGGATCGCATGCCGTGTTTTCAAAGACGATGATAGTTAACATGGTATCTTTTAAATACATAGGTGTCTCTTGTCTCAGAGGTCTGAGGAAATGGTGGATGAACTTACATATAGGTTCGAAGATTGAACCACATCCTGATATTATAGGTCTTCCTGAGGGGTTGATGGGGTCTTTATGCATTTTTGGTAGGGCATAAAAAGCAGGGACCCTGCCTTGTGCGTGGTTCAGTCAGTCATATTCTTTCTTTGTTATCCTTTTGTGTTTGTAGGCATAGGACGTAATCTCAATTTCTCTGGCAATGTTTTGCATTGGGTCCCCCAGCAGATCTTCAACCATTCTCTGATATTGGTCCATATTTTGAATCACTATACCTCCTCCCTCGTCTGCTGATTTTATGGGCCTTTTTACAAGTCGGACTGTAACCCTGCCGGTGCTACCGGCGGGTTGCCGCCGGACTCGTAACATTTTACCGGCACCTAGCTTCCCGGAGGACCAGGAAGCTGGGTGCCGGAAAATGTTAGTCCTCATTCCCATGGAGTCCTTTCACCCACCATCACTTACACCCCTTGCACAACCTCTTAATCCTGACCATTCGCTATGCAAATCTCTTCCAACGGTTCTCCTCCCACAATGTCACTGTCCTTTCCGATCTTTCAGTCTGCCTTTCCACCTCCACCCTTCGATCTTACTTCCTTTCACACTTCCGTTCGTACAATGACTGATATCTCCCACACTTCTCTATCTCCCTTCCCTCCTTCATCTCACTCTGTTTCTCCACCCCCTACTATGCCTATATTCTAATAGCTTCTCCTATTCTCCCACTCACTGTCACTCTTCCCGCTACTACCACGACTACGGGTTCCACTCCGGTATTACCACTACCTCTTTCTGCTACCTTTCAGATCACTCCGAGATATGGTGACCTACACACTTCTCTGTCATAGCCCCTGTTTGACTTCCAGGAACTCCCGGGGATATGGTTCCCTGCTCACCCAGGGATATGGTGCTGTGCTCACCCTTATCCTACTAACTCCCACTCTACCACTAATATCCTTTGCTTGCTACTCCCACCACCTACTACCTCTACTCCCAACCACTACTACTTCTGCCACTACTTTATCCCACTCTACTACTCCTACTTCTACTGTTCACACTTTTCAAACAAACACTCGACAGACAATAGTCACACAAACACTCCTAAACGCTATTGCCTTCACTTGTCTCTCGGACATCATACTCTGCTGCCTATCCTCACCCAACTAACCCACACTTGCACATTGACACGTACCTCCATAAGTACCCCACCCCCTCCCAGGATTGACCACTTACCTCAACCAATAGCTTACCTAGCTCCAGGGCGTGTGACAGGGGAAGGCCAAAGCAGGGCTTAAAAGGGCTAGTAAACCCTGCCTCTTTTCCAACATGGACCTTACTGGGGCCCGGGATGCTGGAACACACCAGGCCCTGTTGGGCCTTTTAAAATAAGTATTATACAGCCTGGTGGTTTAGTGGGTTGACGCCCTCTTGGGGCCTTTAATTATTTTTATAATAAATCCCTGGTGTGTTAGTGACAGTGTTTCTATGCTGACTCCAGCTGACAACTGTCAGCTGGAGCTACTTTCCTTTGATGGCCGGTGTTGTGAATTAGCATGGCACCCCTTTATCGGCACGCTTCCCTTTTCTCCATCCCTTGCCAGTGTTGTGAAGCTTGACGGCAGCATGTGAAAGAAATGGCGCTACAGCCTCTTGGTTACCGGTGCTCTGCTGTTGTGGCTCAGAGGACTTCATCACCAGTCCTTTTTTAGATGGATTGCTTTCCGATTATTTTTTCTGAAAAAAACGATTCAAAAAATATATGAAGGTTCGGTACAGGTATATAAGAGGTGGGAGAGGTAGGGAATACTCCAAAATAAATAGGGGAAGGGGATTGGGGGAACGCCCCCCCCCAAAATAAATTAAGCATTTTCGATGGGTTTTTTCAGAAACAAATCGTCAGAAAAAATCAATTGAAAAAAGACTGGCGATGAAGGGACATTGAACCACTGTCGCTAAAGGTAAGGAGGGGTGGGAGCGGCCCTGCCTACACACAGACACCAGTGGGGGTAGGATAGGCTCCCCTCCTTCTGACAGGGCCATTGAGATGGCCCTGTCACATATATTACATTTTAAGTGTTGTGCTTTGGAAATGTTTGTAACATGTTTTTTAATTTGTATTGTTGGCGTTCATGATTTTATTAATGGAAATAAAGAAAAATTATGGTGAGGATGACGATTATATCAGTCTCATTATCTTCTTTGGTTTTGATAAAACCATGTGAGGTGGCAAGGAATATAAGTTTAAGACAAGTAAAATGTTTTGGGATTTGTGCCAACACATATGACTCCTGTCACTGAAATTGATGTAATTTAGATTGAAAATGTTTTAAGATACTGAAAATGATGATTTATTTTACAATGAAAGGTTTTACTGCAATGTATAATAACAAACACAACAAACACAAGAAACCCACAGTGAATTAACTTCTATGCTCACCGAGCCTGCATTACGGACCAAAGGTGGCAGACACTGTCCTTAAACCATTGCCCAGCAAAGCTGCCATAAACAGACAGTCTTATTCAAAGAGGACAACGAGACAAAATGAACCTCCTATGTGTTGTGGTGAGCTGTATGCGCACACCGAAGCCCGTGAGTCCCTCCCTGCTACAGACTGCACCAGGACACGTCTTCACAGTTTGGGCTCCCAGGTCACTCTGCGCGATCCAGGAACTCCCCCTTTATTTGTAGTGCACGTGGCAAAGTGCAACGTCACTCCGCCGTGTGCGTGCAGTCCTTAAAGGGGCAGCATCACACTCCTCCTTTTTCATATCAAAACAAACAATGAACAAAGGATACTTAACATTTCTAACAACTACATTCACTGCACGCAAAAACTCCAGAGCCCCTTTAACAGCAGCCACCCGGGTCCCTGGGATATTCAGGGCTCCCACTCGCAACATTACTCCAACACAAAGTCCGTGAGACGGGCAGGTTTCCCTTGCCCTGTGCTCTGGGGGTACCTCTTGCCACTATCTCCGCTCAGAGTTCCTTCACCCACCGTCTCCCGTGCCGTTGATCCGGTAAGCCTGGGTGAACCACCCCCTTCATCAGTAACTTCCATTGCCGGCCCACTGGGCGCAGAATCAGTCCTTGCCTCAGTCCGTGGCTCTCCCAAGCGCTTAAAGAAACTCACATTGCGTGTCACAGCGGTGTTTCCATCAGAGGCGGTCACCATCGGCCCCTTTACTGCCACAACATCCAGCAGCGCCGGCTCATAAGTCAGTGACAGTTTTCCTTGGGGATGCCGGTCCCGTACCAGTACCTCATCTCCAGGCATCAGCCTCTGCGGGTTCAGTACTCTCCGAATGTTCACAGATGATGTCCTTTCACAGCGATGCTGCACCACCTCCTCGTTGTTGATTATGGTGGTCTCTCGCTCACCAAGCTCTGGTAGTAAGTCTTGGGGGCACTGCTGAAACATGGCCTCTGCTTGGTCCACCCCTGTGGAGGTATGCGGAGTGTTGCGGTATCCTCTCGGAAATGTATACAGTGCCCTTTCCAGACACCTTCCTTCCCCTTGGGCAATACGAAACCTTATTGAGAGTACACATCATTCTTTCAGCCTCCCCATTGGCCCGAGGCCACAGCAGTGTTACCTTGCGATGATGTACTCCGTACTACTCCATCAGGCCTGCAAAGCTGTCTCCTTGGAATGGCGGGCCATTATCTGAGCAGAGCACCGTGGGCAGTCCATGAGCGGCGAAGATCTTTTCAATGGCTACTGCCACCTTGTCGAAGGCCACTCGGTAGGTAGACCCTTCACTTCTAATGCTAACATGTAACATGGACGTTAATTCCTTCCCCCATCTGTACGATGTAGATAAGCACATTGAGAAGCACTTGCCCTTTAATAAGTGTCTAAAATATCAGTTCTTCACAAGGCACTCTGAAAGCGTCTCACCATTTTATCAGTTTTAGACCCAGATGACAATATCAGTCCTTCGCAAGTCGCTCGAAAAGCATCTTGCTCTGAAGTGTCTGGTTGTTTTATCAGCGTAGGACCTAAGTCAAGGCCTCTTACATATTTGTCTGGGCCCTGGCTCTTCTCGGCTGCCTGCCATTACTATGGAGTAAAAAATTGAATCTGAAATCACAGCCTGTCACTGCAGTGATTTAAGCATGTGTGGTTCTTGTACAAATCTGCTTATAATTACATTTGTGAAAATGTTTGTATACATGCATGTATGAATGATCAAGCTATTTAAAACTGCTAAGCACTCTAATAAATGGTTACATGAAAGGCAACGCTTAAAGTCATTAAGTGGCTGCTTTGCAATATAAGGCTAATACAAGCCTATAGGGGCCTCTTTCAGCACTTTAAGTATACTTTTGCTATTTGAAGCACTACGTTCTTGATCCTCTTCTGTCATGAGGATCCGCTTGAAGCCCAAAGCCAAGTGCAATTCTTGGTATGACTCTGACCTAGCTACCCTTAAACGTAAGTGCAGGGTGGCTGAGAGGAAATGGTGGGATTCTTGTTCATCCTCTGACAAACTGGCCTGTCACCTGCTCCAAAGGCAATACCATCTCCTTGTCCATACTAAGAAGAGAACCCACATCCAAGCCTGTGTCTCTGCAGCATCTAACAACTCAGCTGAACTCTTTAAAATCTGCAAGGAGCTGGCCAACTCTGCTGCAGTTTCTACCTCTTCTGTCGCGTCCCAGACCCTTTGCACGGCCCTTACCTCTCACTTCATCTCAAAAACCCAGGACATCCTGTCCACCCTCACGTCCTCTCCTCTTCCGCCTTCTTTTTCTGCTAACTTTGACCCTCCTGCAGCCACCCCCACCTCTTTCTCGTCCTTTCCCGGGTTCTCCCCCTACGTGCTGACTTCTGCACCTCGCCTTTGCCACTGGAGCTTTCCCCTCCCTCTTGAAGCACTCTCTTGTGCACCCTCTTCTCAAGAAACCCACAGATGACCCTTCTTGCCTGGCTAACTATCACCCAATCTCCATCTCATGTAAACTGCTCTCCTGTACATCCGTGAAGACCTGCTCTCCAACCTTGATTCTAACATCCCTTTTGTTCTCATCCTCCTTGATCTCTCTTCTGCCTTCGACATGGTCAGCCATGCCATCCTGCTCAACTGTCTCCATGATATCCTGGGTATCACTGATCAGGCTCTGGCATGACTGACTTCTTTCCACTCTGATTGACCCTCTCAGGTCCAACTTGGGTCCTTCCTTTCCTCTATCTCTCTCTCTCTCTGCCTGTGGTGTTCCCCAGGGGTCTAACCTCTCTCCCTGGCTTTTCAACCAATACCTGGCACCCCTCGCCCACTGCATTGCCGCTCTCTGCTCCAATTTTCAGTGCTATGCGGATGACACTCAACTCATTTTCAGGCTTCCCTCTGCCACGTCTTCTCCTTCTCTCATCTCGGATTGTCTGTCTGCTATCCAGGAGTGGTGTGCCGCCAATGATCTCTGCCTTAATGCCAGTAAAATAGAGATTCTCCTTATTGGCACACCTGCACCCTCCTTTCCTGCCACTTTCTGGCTGGCCTCCCTAGACCCTCTTCCTACCCTCACCTGTTTGGCTAAGAACCTCAGGGTTATCTTCGACTCCACGCTTTCCTTTTCTGCCCACATCTCTGATGTCTCTAAGAAGTCAAACTTCCAACTGCACCTCTTCAGAGGTATTCTTCCTTTCCCCTCCTTCCCCCAGAAGCTTACTCTCTCTAGAGCCCTGGTTCTCTCTATGCTGGATTATTGCAACAGCCTCTTTCTTTATCTACCTGCCTCTACTCTCTGCCCTTTGCAACACATCCAGAACAGGACTGTGAGACTTGTCCTTGGCCTCAAGCCCTGGGATTGTATCTCCTCAGCCCTGAAATCTCTTCACTGGCTCCCAGTGGCTGTAAGGATTAAATTCAAGACCCTTTGCATTATCCACAAGGCTTTCTGTGGCCTGGGTCCAAAATACCTTCAACTCTCCCTCCGTAAATACCTTCCCACTCCCTCAGGGTTTGTCGTTTCTTCAAGCAATGAGTTGGGGGCAGATCTGTAATGCTCACCTGACTCCCACGGAGGCGCTGGCCTGGTTCGCGCTGCTGTGACCTCTTCTAAGAAGATGCGCAGGGTTCCGGAAGACGGACTGGACCGGGCCCCCAAATTTGGCTTGTCTGGCTCGCAGAAGTATCCTTCTGTAGGTGAAAATAGGGGATTAACTGTCTGCGGGGTAATGCAATCGGCCTCCCACTTTCCCCTCTCACCCTCCTCGAAACCCTTCTGGGATTCCTCGTAGCGTCTCACCTTAGGGTCTGGAAGGACGAGCTCTCCATCCTGCTTCTGATGCAGGGGCGCGTTGGTATCCAGTTACTTCACTGGATTTTCGGATTGGTGAGAACCAAACTTGCTTGGCTTCCAGGTAAGTTTTTTGATAAGAGGTTCCCCTTGTGTCCATGCATTAATGTACTAATGCTAGTGTCTTTTTCCCCATAGGGGCTGGGGTACGGAATGCCGGGGAACAGGCACCGACCCGAGATGAGAGGTGAAATCCTTGTAGAAATCAGGTAAGTCTTTAATGAGCGTTTTTTGTTAATGTCTTTTCATTCGCTCATTAACGCTGATGTCTCTTTTTCCCCTTAGGGGCCGGGGTCCGGAAATGCCAGGATGCGGCGCGGACCCGAAATGAAGAGGGAATGAATCTACAGGTAAGTCTTAACATGGAGATTTTTCTTATTCCCTTCTCTCTCTCACCTTTTGTTCTGGTCTTTTTCTCCCTAGGCGCTGGGGCGTCACTGCGAATCCGGATGATCGCTGCTGAACATGGAGGCGCCCTGTAAAGGTGAGTGGAATGCGGCGCTGCTGCGATCGACGCGATGAGCTTTTAAATAAAAGTCTTCCTTTTCAGGATTGTCGGGATGCAGATTTAGCAGGTAAGGACTTTTCCTTCTTCTGTTCTCTTCTTCTCTTCCTTTGCAGGTGATCCAGGATGCTGGCAGGCGTGGCAGAAGTCAGGATGCAGGAGCAGACACGGTGAGCGTCCAGCTGCTAGATGCAGAACAACGCGGAGCATGTGTGGCTGTTCGGGTGGGGTTTAAATAGCCTTGGAAGAAGTTCCAGGTATGTATCCTTCCTCCAATCAGGTATGTATCCTTCCCCGACCACGCCCGGATGGTAAATTAGTCCCACAGGTAAAGTAGTTCCTTTCAGGCCTCAAGGAGGCCGGGATCCTGCAGCATGGTCTGCATCAGGTAAGTGCACCCAAGCACTCCCATAATGAGCCTGGCGCCTATGGCGCCAGGACTGATGTCTTTATGAGCCTGGCGCCATCGGCGCCAGGACACTGTCCAAAGGGCCCCTATATGGGGTTGCTGGGTCCTTCCTTGGGGACTGGATGTCCGCTTTCGGGGACGCAGGGCTTGAACCGGCTCCCCGGGAGCGGGCATCATGACAAGATCTCTGTCTTCGCTGGGGCCTCTCTCTGGAACAGCCTCCCTGCCTCTCTGAAACTTGAGTAGAACCATCTATGGTAAAGGAAGCACCTCAAGACCTTCCTCTTTGCTTCTGCCTTCTCTCCTCCTCCCCCCTGCTGATCTTTTGCTTCGGCACCTTGCAGCTGGTTACCCTCTGATTTTGGGCCCAGGTACATGCCAAGATTGACAAACACACCTTAGTCCAGAGGTCTTCAAACAGTCGGGGGCTCAAGGGCCCAGCATGGAATTTAAAAAAAATGAAAACATCTTTTTACTTTTTTAAGAGATTGCAGGAAAAATTGGCAGGGGCGGCTCACATGGTTGGATTGGACCATAGAACGGTCTCAGGCACCAATGAAAAAGCAGCCGGCAGTTGCAAATGGATATTCATTCCTTTAGTCACAGACTGTTTGAAAAGTACCCAAGTGGGTGTTTTTTGTTACAATGGAAGCAAATTGTAATATTTGAAGAATATCTATTCAGCAACAATGGTCAAAACTACTAGCTGCATAGTGAAGTAACGCATCAAACTGGCACACATTGGCCAAAAAAGTGGCCCATTTTGACTTGCCTATACTAGCATTTTTGGTACAGACATTGCCCTATAGGCCATCCTTGGCGACTCATCCATAATAGGTGAGGGGGCGTCCACTCCCCCTAACCCATTATGGAGGAGCCGAGGAGCCAGCCCAGTGAAACATTGAGCACTCCCTTATCTGCTTTTTCCAGCTGAGGGAGTGCTCCTGGCTGGCTGAACTGTCAAAGGGAAACAGTGTTTACCTTTTGACAGTTCACTTCCCCAGCTGCACATGCTCACTGAGCCATGCAAGGCTGGGGGCGTTTTGCATCACCAGCCTTGCATAGCTCATTGGAAATGCTGGCTTGGGCACTGCATGTCTGTATGTGTGAGGGGGAGCTCCTGCGCCTTCTCGCACATACAGACAGAGCAACCTGGAGCAGGGCATTTCAGCACCCAATGTGCAGGCCCCTGCAGAATGTACGTTTATGTTCATTTATTTTTTATTTAAATATGTGTATGGATGCGTGTATGCTTGTGTTATGAGTAGTTGTATGGTGTTGGGTGATTGTATGAATGATAGGGTGATTGCTGTGTGAATGTGTGTGTGTGTGTGTGCGTTTGTTATGGTCCATTGAGCTGAATATGGTGAGTGGGGGGTATAGTGGGGAAGGAGGGTTGTACAACAAAGACATTTTTTAAATGCCTTTGTTGCACAATCCCCTACCCACCTGCCAAAATCAGCTCTACCTCTGAGGCGCTGTGTAGCCCAAGGGATAGGGATGGTATTTTTTTACTGGATATCTATCATAGATGTCCAGTCAAAAATACCATTCTTTCCCCCTTGGCCCCCCGGTGCCCCCCAGCGCCAATTAAAAATTGGTTGGCTTTTTACCAATTTTTTTTAAGTATGCTCTAAAATGCAACATTTTAACCCATTATTTAAAAAGAATTCACAAATCTGCCTTGATTGGTTCCAGCTCCCTCTCATCGCTCGGTCGCTATGGCATTTTTGTGGCAAATATTTATGCCCCTCCACTTAAAAAAAAACACCAGCTCCCGCTGGCCCTCGGACTGTGTTGGGAACGGGACGGGGGAGCCCAGACACTGTGGTGGGGTGGGGAGAGACCAGTGACTGCGTAGGAGTGGGATCAGGGAGCCCAGTGACTGTGATGGGAGCAGGTGGGGGAGCCCAGGGACTATTCTGGGAGTAGAGTGCGGTGACAGTGCCCAATAGTTCATAGCCATTTGTACATACTGTCCATTTGACATTTTTGGGGAAGCCCGGCCTGTGCAAATCTTACTCACAGTGGCCCAGGCCAAAACAGTTTGAAGACCACTGCCTTAGTCACAGCAAATCAAAAAGAGGAGGCCTCTTCACTTGCTTTGCAGATTACACCTCAAAGCACACAAATGTTGTCTTGGCTGCGTCAAAGAAAAGATGAGCCAATGCTTACAGGACTGGTGATGTCACTTGCCAGTGTGGGCACAGGGCTTAAGGTTGAAATCACGAAGGTTGCAATTGCCAGGAATGATGTTCTCTGTTTTCAACAGGAAGGCTGGTCTTATTTCCCACGTATAGGGAAAAAGACAAAAACTGCATGATTCTTCTCGCAGTTGTGGCAACATGGGGCAAGCTCTTCAAAATTACTTCAGAATGGAGGCAGGAGCCCGCACTGAGTAGCTGCAGATCACAATGCCTCCTGTGCCACAATGTCTTTGGTTTATAGGCGCTGTGCTCATTCTGAGATGGTAGGTGCTTCATTTGTCTGGTCACTCAGCTGATCTGGGGATTCTCGTGTAGGGCTAGCATGTGCTGTGTCCATGGAGGGTGGCAGATGTCTGCTCCTCCCTGTGATCGAGCAACAGGTGGGCAGTAGTGTGGAGTATGCAGACAAAATGAAACATGTCTGGAAGCGATGCAAAATACAAAAAGAATGTTCACATATTTGTGCTAGTACATCCTTACCGAACACCGGTTTCCTGTTTCACTGTTGGGGGGTTTCGCCAAGATCACACAACGTGCTTGTAGATTGTTCTAAACTACTAGTTTTTACTGTTGAAGATTTTTCACTTGTCTGCCACTGTATATTAAATCATGACTATGTTGATGCTACCATTTCTCTAGCTTGTTTTGGTTTGTGTATAGGTCTTGCCCATGACACATATTTGCACATTGCTGACATGTTCTATGATCCACCTATCATATAGGGATGTTTATATTTATGGCCCATTGCACTCATACTTGCAAGCTGAGTGCCAGATTCAAATGGCCAAATGCTACGCACACCTGGTCTCTGCGGAGGCGTTGGGGCACGGTTGCAGCCCTCCTGGGGGTGAGGTAGTTTGGGTCCGACTTTGCCCTCTGTGCTTATGTGGTGACTAGTGATAATAGGTGATGCTACTCCGGACTGCTCCTGCGTGGAGAATAGGGGGCGTGAGTATGTCAGTTTGTGCGCCTGATCTCCTTCCAGACCCCTTCTCCCAAACCGTGGTACCCGTGGGATGCGCTGTCCCTGGAAAGCTCACCTATTGATTAGTTTTGGTGAACACTCCCTCCTGCGCAGGGTTCAAATGTGGTGCGCCCTAGGACGGATGTTGTAAACTTGTCTTTCTTCTTCTTCACAGGGTCCTAGTTTGTGGATGCATAGTGCGGTGCTGTGGCGTCAGGATCAAGATCACTGGATGTCAGGAGATGAGTCTGCAGATGAAGCGATGACGCACCGGTTTCCTGGAGGTGAGTATGCAGGAGAACGCCTGGTTTCAAAGGTAAGTAAACTGGTCCAAGCGGCGCTCAGTGTCACGTTGCACGCGAGTGCTGAGTAACGCGAAGCACCGACATTAAGGATGGAGCAGTTTATATAACTGAGCTTCTGAAGCCACGCCCACCAGGTTCAGCCTGCCTGCCACACCCTGCCCACCCGATGAGTCAGCACATGAAGACCAGACCTAGGGAGCCACACCCGATGAGTCAGCACATGAGGATGTTCTCTGGAATAAACGCTTTCAGCTCCTGGAAAGTTCTTGTAAAATAAAAGCACTCCTGCACTGAAATAAAGTAAAAGCACTCCTGCACTGAAATAAAGTGTTCCTGCTCACATCTCTATATGAACCTGGCGCCAAAGGCACCAGGACTGATTCCAGCCTGGGCCCCAGTGTTTATGGGTCCCAAAGGGACATAAGTGAGTCAAGTGGCCCATTGCCCCCATGACTAGATGGTGTGGTTTTTGTGTTCTGGGGCCTGTGGCCATGACACCAAATGAGTACTGTATCCTTGCCTCCTCTTGTAAGTGTATGTTCTCATACTTTGCCTTTTATTTTCGATGGCTGTAAGAATGGCTAGGATCTGCACTGCAGGAGATATTGTCTACGCTTCAGATGATTTAGGGTCTCCCCTTTGCTCGAAAAAGGGAGCAGATTCGCAGACATACGATCATTACTAAATGCACATTTTAAATACATCTCACTACTGTTAATGCAATAATATATTGCTATAGCTTCTCCTAAGAGGAAAACGTAAATTGAATCAGAGGAGTCGAGAATCTGTTGAAACTTGAACAGTATATATTGCTTTTCACTTTGTTGCCCTTTTAAGTGCTTCATATTTCCCATGTATTGAAATGACTGTGAATCATACATATTAGAGCATTGATGCATGTAATATGGATGCACTGGCATGGCTTTGCAGTGTGTTTATAAATGCTTAAATTCACACTTGTTTGTGTAGCAAAAGCATGTGAAAAATTACACATGTAATTGTTTTCTTTATTGATTTGGAGATTTGCTTGTTCAGGTGCACATGCAAGGCATAAATGGAAATATCATGTTGTACCCCCTTCAACAAATGATTGGAATCATTGACTTTCCTTCGTTTCTGGAAAGAGGATTAAAAAATTGACAAGTATTTTTTTAGATAGAACCACCAATGTATAGTTCTATGAGCTAAATAATTGTCATGTTTGGTTGCAAGGGTTGCAGCTGTCGCTCATGCATATACCTGCCCAATGAGGCTGGCTGAAGTGGTACATGCTTGGTTGTGCACTAAAGAGACGGTTATTGACCTGTCAGGGATATTGATTAGAAAAATACCAATTCAAAAAGCCAATTCAAAATATTTGGATTTCAGATTTACTTTGTGGTGTCAATGTCCTCTATATGTGACAGCTATTTGCGTGTATATACTTGAAATAAGATTTGCTCTGGTCTTGTGTGCCTACACACTTAAATGAACATTTTAAAGTTACATCATAAGTTTGTCTAATCAATATCTCTACACTGAGAGACCCCAGGAATGTCATCAACTCAATTCACTTGCTTTCACTATTACCAAGGTGTAGTACATCGCTAGGAATTACTAATAGTGCCTTGTTAGCAACCCATTAACCTCAGAGCTTCCCAGAGCTATGTTCTTCACACACAGGGCTGGACTGGCCCATAGGGAACTCTGGAGATTTCCCGGTGGGCCTCTGCACCCTGGGCCTCTTTTGTGTGGTATTTCCAAATGTTCTCATAGGAAAAGCATTGGGCTTGCTGAAAATGTGTCATATGGGGCCACTTTGAACTTTATTTCGAGTGCCTCTTTTGGTCCCCAGTAATTATTTCCAGGGCCTCTTTTAGTTCCCAGTCCACCCCTGTTCACACAACAAAACACCATTCATTTTTGCCGCTGCTTTCTGTATGTTCTCTCATGAACAAATCCCGTTCTGCATGTTGCATGTAACTGTCCTGCTTTAGAGCAGTCCTGGCCCCAAACGGGTGTCTTTTGCACTTATCTGTATTGGGTAAGAATATATAATTCCTTGAATTATTTGGAACCTACTTATAGATTTATTCAGACTCAACTTCCTGAACTATGATATAGTTGATTTGTATTTTGCCTTCTGTGTAGCATAATTGCAAAATGTCTATTGAACAGGTTCTATGTAGTTCAATTTTTCTCTGGACCGTATAGATTGTCTTCACATTAGTTACATATTTTATATACTTCTGTGGTATTACAGAGTTGCTTCTCTGAAGGGCACATCTTTGAGATGCCCACTTACACTGCATCTTTGAATGCATACTTGTGCTGTGCATGCAGGATTTGTGACAAATGTATTCATACATAAATATCTGCTGAGCATTGCTTCGCAATTTTATGTTCAGTCAGGCTCTGTTAGCATGGTATGTTATAGCCATGTTACAGCTATGTTATAGCTATGTTGTGACTGGTTGCTGTTTGTAAGAGTGTACACGCAATAATCTTGCTTTGGTGTACATTTGCTGCATTTAAAGGCATTTGTCTAAAGCAATGTTCTGCTTATGCAAATTGCCATTCAAATGTACTGGGCAGTGGGAGTCCATTTTATATCGAGTTTGTAAAACTGCACCCCACACAGGATTGTCCTCGATTGTACCTGGAACTTGGGTTTCAGGCCTAGGGTCAAGGTTCGAAGTCTGTTGTCTAGACCATGGTTGACCATGGTGTCAGTTTAAGGGTGCAGGATGACAGCCTTATGTTTACATTATTGCAATGTATATTCCTAGTTCACCCTACAAACATATTTTGCAACATATGTTAAATCATCTGTGCCTTGTATCATGTATTCGACGAACTAAGTGTTCGCTTGCATTCTGGGTGTCTCAGCTGCATGTGCTTAAACACAATATTGCCTGAGCTTTCTGCGACAGGATGGGGAAAACTCCTCCCTCGCTCTTCTCTGTCTTAGCCAGCACTTCAAAGACAGGGTGGCTTCTCACTGCGTTCCATGATAATTAATGATTTCTGCTTGGGATTAATCCCAGCATGGGAGAATGCAGCTGCGTGTCCTGAGATCCTTGACTCCTGTAAATCAGCCCCCTCATTTCTGCCTGTAGAGATGTTTTGACTATTAGCATCCCTCTATGACCTTGCTACAAGTGTGAGTCTCTGGAATGAGTCTTGCCTTAGGAGACGCGTTCATGCTAACGATGCATGATTTACCGCTTGGCCTGTTTCACTTCATTACATCCTCTTGCCTCAAATTTGGTGTACCTCAAGGAGCTTGTTTGTCTCCTTCATTATTTAATATTTTCACTGTTCCATTTATTGATCTTCAGGAAGCGAATCATGTTGCTTTTACCAACTATGCGGACGACACATAATGTTATTTTGAAAGTTAAGTCGACTCTGAGGCCATGTTGAGAGTGGTCACTATTAGCGACCCAGGCAAGTTTTGGGCTCTTTTGAAAAATCTGGGGGTGCAACTTTCCCTGCAAATGATTCTGAATGGTGATCCGGCTTGGGTGGAACATTGTACTGTTCTATATAAGTCTACTTCGATTGAGGTGATGTATGTGAGTCAGACTGTTACATCTTGGTCTTTTGACTTTGATTGTGCCGACATTTGTGTGACCATTAAGAAGTGTACAAATTCTAAGGCTCCCGGGGCTGACAGTCTATCAAATATGATTTTTAAGCCCAAGGTGGAAACCTGGTCCATATTTTTAGGAAGGTTGTTTAAAAACCTTATTTACTACTGCACTATTCCACCTTCGTGAAAAGGTGCCCACATTGTGGTGATTTTTAAAAAGGGAGATAGCATGAACCCTGCAAACTACCAACCAATCTCTTAACTGGAGGCAAGCAGTACTAATTTTTCTGTTTTAGAAAAGGTTTAGGTAACTCACATAATTGTTTGGTCTTACAACTTTTATCCAGTTTTTATCACAAGGAAATATTTTTTTGTCTTCTTAGATCTTACTCAAGCTTTTGACTGTGTAAATAGGCTAAAGATGAAAGATGTAAATTGTCCTGAGAAGTTACCTAACATTTGTATTGCTTTGCATGCAGATACTAGAATTCGAATTCGATTGGAGTGCAAATGCAATTTTACTGAATGGATATCGACCGGTCGCGTGTTGCAGCAAGGGTGCATCTTGGCCCCGTTCCTTTTTAATTGTTATATCCATGAGATGGGAAATATTTTTAGTAAGATAAATACCAACCCTGTGAATCGGTCAGTTACATTTACAGTATATGGCATATGCAGATGACATCATAATATGTGACTTAACTGGTATTGGATTCCAGTGGGGTCTTGATGCCAGGGTCCTTTTTCTAGACAAACTAGATCTGACAGCAAATGCTGTAAAAACAGAAGTAATGATTCTGACACCAAACAGACATTCATCCAATAGAATCTACAATTTTAACTTTATGCTGAATGATACCAGGATAGAAACTGTGAAAGCGTTTAAGTGTCATAGTGTAATAATTAAGAAAGTCAGGAACAAGAGTGAACCATTAAGAGAACAGTTGACTTTGGTAAATAGTGCAGCAGCACAGTTGCGTTTGTTAGACAAATGTTATGGGAGATTCTCTATTAAACCTATGATCAAATGTATCTTCAAAAAATTGTCCCAAGATTGATTTATGTTGCACAGTCATTCGAGTGTAACATTGATTGGGACAAAGTGGAGGCAGCTGTATGGAGGAAGGCCTTGTCCTTGCCTCAGGGTATCCCCATTTGTGTTATAGAACATGAGCTTGGCCTATCCTCCCTTGCAGTTCGAGTTAACTAGCAATCCTTACAGCTATACGCAAAGATTTTAGTACCTCCCACTAAATCATTGTACAGTATTGTTCGAGAACACATTGATTTGATGAGGTTGAGGTGTAAAGTCTTAAGCGAATGGAATGAAGTCTGTAAGAATTTCTTATTAAGGAACTATATCACTGTAGAAGATCTAACGTACTCCTCAGAAAAAGTAAAGCGTAAGCTGTTTGAGATGGATTGGACTGAGAATTGTAGGAGGTTGTCTGACTATCATGTGTTCAGTCATTGTATTTATGATGTCAGAGTTTTTGGAATTGTACCACCTTACTTAATCAGAAATCCTTCACGTATTTATACTTCATTATCCTTCATGTATAAGATTACGTTTTAGTCTATATTTAACAAATGAGGTTATTGGTGCCAGAGCAAGGACTCCTCGTGTTGAGAGATTGTGCAGACATTGCCAGGCTGATGTTGAGTCCCTGAAACAGTTTATAATTGAATGTCCTCATCTACTGATATGGTCAACAATCTGATGGGGTGGAATTTGTTTATAGTCTAAATTTCCATGCTTAGCATTGCCAGGAGGGAACTGCAGACCATTTGGAAACCAGGTGATATGCTGTTCTCTTGACAGCCAGAGCTCTGGCTCAGTATTAGGCACATAAATGATCCCTGCTTGATGCAATCTGTACACCAAACATCTAAAGTTACCACTTGTTTTCATTGAGGGTGTCTTTATATATGTATACAGTATTTCTGTAGGTAAAGAAATCTAAGTTCCCGGCTGTTGTACATGAATTATAAAGTGCTGCTTCACCCCATATATGTCATGTGCACACAAACAGGAATGTACCTGATAAATGCACAGCAAGGGAATATACTCATCATCTGGAAGTGATGAAAACATTCCATCAGCATTAATCTCAAGAATCCTGTCATGACCGCAGCCTCCAAGGAGTCAGGTTTAGCCCAACTGCCTCGGAAGCTGGGTCACAACTTCATTTCCAGGCACCCATCGGCTCCCATAGGGGCCTTATGGACCTTGTCCTGGCGCCAGTGGCGCCAGGCTCATAAGGGGACTCAGTCCCGGCACAGGACGTGCCGGGCTCATGATGTAAGGAATGGTGCTTGGGTGGACCTACCTGCTGCAGACCATGCTGCTCACTCACCTGCAGGATGAAATCCTCATCCATCCATGGCTGGAACTACTTTACCTCTGGGTGTGGCCAGCACCACTCCCTGGGACTGGATACTGGAACAATTCTGGAAGCTGGGACTTCTTACCTGGGCGAGGCTGCTGTGGAAGGAGACACCTAAGCACTCCAGTAAGCTATTTAAACCACGCCCGATCAGAGCAACGTGCTTCGCGTTATTCTGCAATAGCAGCAGGACGCTCACCGTGTCAGCTCCAGAGAATCTTCAACTTCTGCATCTGGGGAAGAGAAATCCGCAATCTTACCTTCCGAAATACCATCTTCGTCTTCAGCAGCATCTGAAAAGGGAAAAGAACACCAGGTTAGCACGAGATAAAAACCAGCGCAGCACTTACCCAGTCCATCGGTGCATCTCAAGCCACGGGCTGCAGCTTTCCATTTTTTCCGGCACCCTGTGGAAGCAAGACATTGGTTAGTAAACCTCCGTGAAACTTTCCTTACCTGCGCTGCATTCTTCTCGCCTCCGCCGACGCTGCTACTCGCATCTGCAAAACAAAAGGACATCATTAAGAAATACAAAACTCCATCTATACGCACGTGTTTTGGGCAGCGCTCATCTTTCTCACTCCTCGGTGCATTCCTCGACATCCATTTTTCTACCCAGCTGCTTCTGCGACCTGAAAAAGGAACAGAGACATTAAGAAGTGCTTTTAACTTCGAATTGACATTTTCTACTTACTTGCCTGCAATACCTTCGCCATTCCATCGCTCTCCGGACTTCCATATTCAAGCAACCGCCGTTCGTGCTGCTAACAACGGCCTAGCTCCAAATCTTCATCCTCTGCAACCAAGAGGCTGGACAATTAACCAGTGAAGTAACTGGCTTCGGCGCCCCTGCACTGACGCAGGATGGAGAGCTCCGCTTTCACCTACATAAGGTGAGCACATTTAGCCTACGAACTACTTGGGAGTACCAGGAAGGGAAGGCAGCTTACCCAGTCAGGCTTATATATCCATATTAACCCCTTGCTCTCATAATTGCAGACACCTCACCCTTCAGATCAAGATCTCCGTGAGGAAAGGGCCTTTCCAGGGTGGCATTCGAGGCCTGCGCGTGACCCTAGAAGACTCCGAGAACCCCCAGCCCAGACCTGCGCCTCCGAGGGATTCAGGTGAGCGTTACAGAACGCGAAGCCTACCGCAATTTTCCCACCCAGGCGCAATGGAAACTTCGGACACAGATCAACTGGCTCAATTGCTTGGGGAACTAAGGGCAGAAGTACACGTATCTCGCCAAGAAACAAACGCTTTACGAAGGGAGTTGATCATTGCCAAGGAACGGACGGATGATCTGGCCAGACAGTTGCTACAGGCTCAAGCGGGACAGACGTCACTGCCTCCCTATGGAGGGGGCGGCACTCCTACAACCTCAAGTAATCCGGTGCAAATTAATCTGCCAGGGAATGTGCCTTTGGCCCCGCCCGAACGTTTTTCCGGTGATCCAAAGCGATATGCAGTATTCATCAATCAATGCCGCTTGCACTTTCTGTGTAGACCCGCCGCATTCCCAACGGACCAAGCCAAGGTAGCGTTTGTACTTTCCTATCTTAGCGGTAGTGCTGCAGATTGGTCCATTCCTCTCGTGACACAGGATGACCCGCTCCTCTATAACTTTCAAGACTTTCAGACCAGTATGGAAAAGTTGTTCGCAAGACATTCACAGGGGCAGGCCTTGGACAATGAACTCCTGTCACTCAGACAAGGTAATCAGGATCTCCTGGCTTACATAGCGTCCTTTAATAGACTGGTGGTTGAGACCAGGTGGCCTGAAGATAAGAGAATCACGCTCTTCTACAGAGGTCTACGTGGGGAACTTAAAGACGTTTTAGCACAGGTGGTTAATCCGCCGCAAGACTGTTCAGATTATATCGACCTATTAGTCCAATTAGATCATCGGCTACAGAACAGGAAGACCGATCGATCCAGATTTGAAACCCGGGTACTTTCAAGACCTCAGAGCTCCGCTACAGGGAATGACTCCGTGGAACCAATGCAAATAGGAGTAGTAAAAGGACCATTAACTCAGAAAGAACGGGAAAGAAGAAGGCAATTACAGCTGTGCCTATACTGTGGGAATTCTGGACATTTCCTTCGTGATTGCTTAGTGAAACCGGTCAAGAAGACCGTAGGAGTTTATGATAAAAATGCTGAGAAACTGGAATCGGGAAACGACCTCGCCCGACAAGCGTAGAGGTCCGCTTGCCGAGCGTTAAAACCAGTTCCTTGACCTCGCATTTGGTAATGCCTATGGTCCTCATAAATCCCAATAGACCAGATCGCATGCATGCTATCAAAGTATACATTGATAGCGGAGCAATCTGTAATTATGTGGACCAAGACTTGGCTATCAGGATGGATCTTCCCCTACGTCCCAAGATGGTAAAGGACGTAATCACTACAGTGGATGGTACTGAAATAGCTTCCGGACCAGTTTCTCATACCACCATGGAGGTAACGTTGTTATGTCAAGACGGACATCGGGAGAAGATCGTGTTTGATGTAATCAAGGCCCCGCAGTTTCAGGCGATTCTGGGAATGCCTTGGTTGGAAAAGCACAATCCTCAGATAGACTGGCGAGCCAAGGTAATCCGGTTTCCAGAATACGCTTCAACCTGTTATCCTCAGCCCGAAATCAAGCTAGCAGCCATCACTTCCGAAGACCCCCGATTACCTCTGGAGTACCAAGAGTTCAGCGACGTCTTTCAGAAAGATCACGCCAACACCCTTCCTCCGCATCGGTCATACGACTGCCAGATAGACCTAATACCTGGGTCCACCCCTCCGTGCAGTAGAATATATGCCCTCACTGAACCAGAAAACCTCCATCTCAGGCAATACTTGGACCAGTACTTGGCTAACGGATTCATCCGCCCCTCGAAATCCCCGGCTTCCTCAGCTTTGTTCTTCGTCCCGAAAAAGGAAGGTGACCTAAGAACTTGTATCGATTATCGCGCCCTGAACCAGATTACAGTCAAAAACCGATACCCGTTGCCCTTGATTCCTGAATTATTGGACCAGGTAAAAGGCGCCTGCATATACACAAAGTTAGACCTCAGAGGAGCTTACCATTTGGTACGCATTAAGGAGGGCGACGAATGGAAGACGGTCTTTCGCACTAAATATGGATTATTTGAGTATCAAGTAATGCCCTTCGGACTATGTAACGCACCGGCCGCCTTCCAGTTTTTCATGAATGATGTCCTCAGAGAACTTATTGATGTGTGCGTAGTCGTTTATATTGACGACATCCTGGTATACTCAGCCTCAGAAACTGATCATCGTAGACACGTCACAGCGGTTTTACAGAGACTTCGCCAACACCGCTTGTTTGCTAAACTGCAGAAGTGCACCTTTCACGCAAAGGAAGTGGAATTTTTAGGGTTCATCTTGTCACCCAACGGAGTTCACATGGACTCAAGTAAAGTGGATGCTATCACCAAATGGCCTTCCCCAACTTCCGTGAAAGGTGTACAGAGCATGCTGGGCTTCGCTAATTTTTACCGAAGGTTCATTCCTGAATTCTCTCGGGTAGTCCAACCTATCACGGCTCTTCTGAAAAAGAATAAAAAATTCGAGTAGACTCCAGAAGCCGAACAAGCCTTCCACGAATTAAAAGCCAAATTTATCTCTGCTCCAGTCTTAAGGCATCCCCGTCCAGAACTTCCCTACATCGTCGAGACAGACGCTTCCAGTCTTGCAATGGGGGCGGTGCTGTCACAAAGAGACCCCGAAACGCACCAGTTACACCCGGTAGCCTTTTGGTCTCGCAAATTTTCGGCTCCTGAGATCAACTACACAATTACGGACAAAGAACTCTTGGCAATTAAGTCCGCCTTTAAGGCCTGGCGGCATTAACTTTTGGGAGCCCGGCACACAGTAACTGTAATCACGGATCACCGTAACCTCCAGTACCTGAAGTCAGCTAAAGCTCAATCTTCGAGGCAACTACGCTGGGCTCTATTCTTCGCAGAATTCGATTTTGTAATCACATATCGACCAGGCGTCAGGAACGGAAAAGCAGACGCCCTTTCCCGGATAGGGGTAGACGAATTTACAGCTAATCCGGAGCCGGTGCCAATAATTCCTGAACAAAAGATACTAGGAGCAATCAACACACTATCCCTCGAAGAGATTAAGGCAAAGGTCAATCAACTCGTAACTCCCGAAGATTCATCGAATTGGCAATTGAAAGGAAAGGATTTTACAATAGATCAGAACCTATTGTATTTCCAAGGAAGACTATTCTTACCCTGCGTTGACTTACAAAAACAGGTCATCACCTGCTACCATGATTCTCTAATGGAAGGACATCCTGGAGTTGCCAAAACCTCAGAGAAAATTAAAAGGCATTTTTGGTGGCCATCTTGGAGGAAAGATGTTAAAAAGTTTGTGGCTTCTTGTGGTATCTGCGCACAAAACAAGAGTCAGAAGGAAAAGCCAGCAGGATTACTACGTCCAATAGACATTCCACCAGGCCCTTGGCACACGCTCTCGATGGATTTTATCACGGATTTACCCCCTTGCTCCGGATACAACACAATTCTAGTGATCGTGGACCTTTTTTCAAAATTGGCTCATTTTATCCCCCTGAAGGGTTTACCTACAGCTTCCATTCTAGCCCGAGAATTTCTTGAAAACATTGTCCGGTTGCACGGTTTCCCTTCAGTACTAATCTCTGACCGAGGGAGCCAATTTATTTCCCATTTTTGGCGGAGTTGTTGTCGTTTAGCACAAATAGATGTACGACTTTCCACCAGCCATCACCCTCAAACCGACGGGCAGACTGAGGGAACTAACCAAACTTTAGAACAATATCTGCGCTGCATGTTGCATCAATCCGAGGGTACTTGGAAGGATGTCCTTTGGATTGCTGAATACGCTTACAATAATTCAATCCATTCTGGGACGGGAAAAACCCCTTTTTTCCTGCTGTATGGAAGTCATCCTCGAACCTCAAATCTGGACCCACCTCAAGCTCTCGGAACACCTGCTGGTGACCAGCTGCATTCGACGATAACTCAAGCATTTAAAGAAGCCACAGCTCATCTTCAATGAGCTAAAGAATCATACAAAAAAGGAGCAGACCAACATCGAAAAGAGGCTCCTCAATATCAAAAAGGAGATCAAGTCTGGCTGTCCACTAAACATTTATCTTTAAAAGGGCCACGCACCTTCAACCCAAGATATTTAGGACCCTACTCGATCACGGCCGTAATTAACCCAGTGGCTGTCAAACTAGAATTACCTACTCGAATGAAGATACATCCTGTCTTCCATGTTTCTCTCCTGAAACCTGTGCAACCCGGAACCCATTTGACTAAACCTCCTGAGCCAATCCAAGTTGACGGAGAATCCGAATTTGAAATTCGAGACATCTTGGACTCCAAAATTTCCAAATCAAAACTATACTACTTGATTGATTGGAAGGGATATGGACCCCAGGAGAGATCTTGGAAACCCTCAGAATATGTACATGCACCTCGTCTAGTCCGAAAATTTCATCGGGCTTTTCCCAACAAGCCAAAACCTCCGGAAAAGACAAGCTTGGGAGGGGCCTTGAGGGGGGGTGCTGTCATGACCGCAGCCTCCAAGGAGTCAGGTTTAGCCCAACTGCCTCGGAAGCTGGGTCACAACTTCATTTCCAGGCACCCATCAGCTCCCATAGGGGCCTTATGGACCTTGTCCTGGCGCCAGTGGCGCCAGGCTCATAAGGGGACTCAGTCCCGGCACAGGACGTGCCGGGCTCATGATGTAAGGAATGGTGCTTGGGTGGACCTACCTGCTGCAGATCATGCTGCTCACTCACCTGCAGGATGAAATCCTCATCCATCCATGGCTGGAACTACTTTACCTCTGGGTGTGGCCAGCACCACTCCCTGGGACTGGATACTGGAACTATTCTGGAAGCTGGGACTTCTTACCTGGGCGAGGCTGCTGTGGAAGGAGACACCTAAGCACTCCAGTAAGCTATTTAAACCACGCCCGATCAGAGCAACGTGCTTCGCGTTATTCTGCAATAGCAGCAGGACGCTCACCGTGTCAGCTCCAGAGAATCTTCAACTTCTGCATCTGGGGAAGAGAAATCCGCAATCTTACCTTCCGAAATACCATCTTCGTCTTCAGCAGCATCTGAAAAGGGAAAAGAACACCAGGTTAGCACGAGATAAAAACCAGCGCAGCACTTACCCAGTCCATCGGTGCATCTCAAGCCACGGGCTGCAGCTTTCCATTTTTTCCGGCACCCTGTGGAAGCAAGACATTGGTTAGTAAACCTCCGTGAAACTTTCCTTACCTGCGCTGCATTCTTCTCGCCTCCGCCGACGCTGCTACTCGCATCTGCAAAACAAAAGGACATCATTAAGAAATACAAAACTCCATCTATACGCACGTGTTTTGGGCAGCGCTCATCTTTCTCACTCCTCGGTGCATTCCTCGACATCCATTTTTCTACCCAGCTGCTTCTGCGACCTGAAAAAGGAACAGAGACATTAAGAAGTGCTTTTAACTTCGAATTGACATTTTCTACTTACTTGCCTGCAATACCTTCGCCATTCCATCGCTCTCCGGACTTCCATATTCAAGCAACTGCCGTTCGTGCTGCTAACAACAGCCTAGCTCCAAATCTTCATCCTCTGCAACCAAGAGGCTGGACAATTAACCAGTGAAGTAACTGGCTTCGGCGCCCCTGCACTGACGCAGGATGGAGAGCTCCGCTTTCACCTACATAAGGTGAGCACATTTAGCCTACGAACTACTTGGGAGTACCAGGAAGGGAAGGCAGCTTACCCAGTCAGGCTTATATATCCATATTAACCCCTTGCTCTCATAATTGCAGACACCTCACCCTTCAGATCAAGATCTCCGTGAGGAAAGGGCCTTTCCAGGGTGGCATTCGAGGCCTGCGCGTGACCCTAGAAGACTCCGAGAACCCCCAGCCCAGACCTGCGCCTCCGAGGGATTCAGGTGAGCGTTACAAATCCCTTCTGGTGCACCTCCAGAATGATCACAGGCATCTGTGCACTTTTCTTAAGCACTCATCATGTATAGTTAAACAGGTGTTTGTTCCTATCTACTGTTTTAAAGGAACTAGGATCTCTCACAGCACACCCACGGGTTACGCGTTTAAGCCGCTGCAGTGGAGATTTATTTGAAAGGTGCTTTTCCCTAGCAGGGATAAGGATGCACTCTCTTGGCACTTATCTAAATGTCTTTTTAGTGATGTGGAAGGCCTCACAAAAGATATGAAACCACAGCTGTCAGTAATCAGGAAGGTGTTTAAACGGTCATCCGCCCGTGCTCCGGTGCTGATGATTAATGTTGGAGAGCACGGGCGGTGGCAGCGTTGATGGCAGGAGCTGAATAGGCATACTGGCCGCGAAAATATGGAACGTGAGGACGCTGGAGTCACCAGGTCGTGGCGGTGAGAAACTGAGGAAAAGTTTATCTGCGTTTGTTTTTCGGGTCCGGGGCAGCCGCAGGAGGTGCCCGGACAGCCAGTTAAGTGTTTCCTTGATTTGCTTGGATATGTGATGCGGGTCTGTTCATTCCCGGGTTGTGGCGGTGATTTACGAAGGCCATAAATTCTACGACGCCCATAAATTAATTTCTGCTGCATTTCGTTTGGGTCCGGACGTTTTCAAGAGACGTCCGGGCACGCAGTTAAGTGCTGTACAAACATTCTTATGTCACCAGTGTGCTTTAGAGTTCTTTTGTTGAAAACGTTATTTCACCACCCAAGAGGGTGTTCTGCCTGCAATAATACCACCAAGCATTGTTGGTTTCAGAACAGCAAATGCCAGAGTGTTGGTTTCGTGTGGGGCCTGCTACCATGAGGGACTCGTGAAGGGCTTGGGCCAAAGTTCCCACACCAAGTTTATGTTTCCATTCTGTGTTACGTTATGTTTTGTGTATTGTGGCTTCTGAATGCCCTGCTAGGCTATGTGGCAGTCCATTTCATGTCCTGACACTCCTATGTGTACGCTATATGCTAATGCAATGTTATGTTACATGTTCAAGAGTGGAATATTAATGTCGTGATTCATTCAAGTAACTACCACTAACTTCCATGTTTTATGTAATGTGTCAGTGAGTCCACGGTTAGGTTATGCTTTACAATGTCTAGTGGTTTGGTCAGGAATCAGGGTGTATGGTAGCATTTCCGAGGTATTAAGTCAGGTATTGCTGGGTTAGGTAAAACTGCGTTTTATGTATGCATATTGTGTTTCCCTTCCTTTCCTTTGTCAATCCATCCCCTTTCCCTAACTCCGTCTTCCCCCCATTGGCTGCCACGTGGCTTCCGGTATTTTTACCTCAGGCGCCCGTGCCAACCACAGTGGGAGGGTTGATCTATTCGGCTTCTGTGGTTCGGGAGAGGGGATTGATCTCCTCCTCCCTAAGCATTATTGACACTAATGATTGGCACGGCAAGGTACATATATCCACTATGACTTAATGAGTTAAGGGACTCCCTCAAGCACCACATTGGCTGCCAAATTCTCACGTGTCCCTTGTTTGGATCACCCCAGCCAGCCAGCGCTCTGAGCTTAAGTGGGCGCTTCCCTCAGCTCCCAGATGAGCTGAGAGTCAGGTCTAGTGCTGTGCTATGCAACAGTGATGCTACCAGTCATTGATTTAGAACCCAGAGAACGTCTTCTCTTGACTTTTGGGAGAGAGGCATAATATTCATCACATAACACTTGATTGTTAGTTAGCATTTCATTGTACTAATGTACCAGAGTCAGAAATTACCATGTTGTATAAAAATTAAGCATTTATTAGCATTAAAAAAGTCCTCGACACATTCTCAAAATAAAAACACAATATTCCAACATAGCCTCTGTGCCCGATTTGAATCAAACATCTTTGTTTGGTACATGACAAGTTTCTTTTCAGTAATCAAAATAATTCACAACCATGGGCCTCATTCGCATAGAAAGCCCTTTCCAACCCCAGATGGTGTTTAAAACACAATCTTTTTTGAGGAAGGCACAATGCTTGCCCAAACTTAAAATACACTGCTCCTAAAGCAATACCATATGAAAGCTTTCAAAACCTACTCGATGGTTTACAAGCAAATCCACAAGCTGAGCACAAGCATAGCTCAATAAAGCCATAGTTGTAAACGTAGGTCTCTTCATATACACTGCAAAGCCCAATTCACTGCATCAAAGAATCAAGAAGAAACTACCTGAATGGGAGCACATTTCTCAGTCAAGCAAACCCATAGCAATACTCAAATGTGCAGACTCTCAGCATCTAATGCTAACATGTAGACTAAACGTTAGTTCCTTCCCCCATCTGTAGGATGTAGGTAAACAAATTGAGAAGCACTTCCCCTTTAGTAAGTGTCTAAAATATCAGTTCTTCGCAAGGTGCTCTGAAAGTGCTCTGAAAGTGTCATACTCTTTTATCAATTTTAAACTGTGGCGTCAATATCAGTCCTTCGTAGGTCATCCAAAAGCAAGTCGCGCTGAAGTGTCTGGTCATTTTATCAGTGTAGGACCTAAGTCAAGGCCTCTTACATATTTGTCTATGCTCTGCCACTTCTCGGCAGTCAATACGGAGAAACAAATGTATTCTGAGATCACGACACGCCAGCGCAATGATTTAAGCATATGTGGTTCTTGCACGAATCTGATTATAATGACATTTGTGAACCTGTTGCACGCATGCATGAATAATCACGCTCTTTAAAAACTGCAAAGCACTTAATAAATGGTTACATGAAAGGCAAGGCATAAAATCACATTTCCCATTAAGTGACTGCTTTTCAATATTATGCTAAGTCAGGCCTCTAGGGGCTTCTTCGATCACTTTAAAGGAATGGTTCGGTCAAAATGTTTTATTGCCCCTGTGGGTCGCCCATGTGTTTTTAAGCCTAAATCGCTTGATTTTAGAAAAATTTCCTATGGACCTTACCCGAGTTTTCGTCCATTAAACACACGCGAAAACAGGCACCAGGGAGCTGCCATTGTGTGATAATCCTATCATTTCCCCCATCGCCCTGGCTGACCTGCTTTTGCGGCACTAAATCATATCCCCCGCCCCTGAGCCTGACATTATCAAAATATTCATATTCCTCGCCTCTCTCCGTGACGTTACTGTTCAGCAATTGCCATATGAACTCCGAAAGTCATTTATTTTCTTTTATCTCTATCCGCAAATCCATAAAATTTTATCGTGAGTCATGCGCTGTTCCTTTATGGTACACAGGGTGTTGGTTTTCGTTCAAAGAAGCACTTTTGTCGCACGTTGAACCGCAAGGCTGTTCCATCAAGTAGGCACTAGGCCAGCGTAAAGGTTGATATGTTGCTTCTAGCCGCTAGTACCGCGTAAGGGCATATGGGCCCTTGGCGATCGCCCCATAAGATCATCAGAATGGTGCAGTTGTTTACATTAAGCTGCAGCTGGCGGCTGAAGAAACCGTCTGCCAGTGTCTGAAACTGGTGGCAGTGGCAAAAGAGGAGTATATACCTGTTTTGAAAACATAAAATGTATAATTAGTCTCGCCAGCTGATCTTTATTAATCTTATTCATTTTATTTATTACTGTCGAGCTGAAACTATTTGCTTTCAAGGATAGTGCAATGGAGTATGTTCGGCTCTAAAAATCAATGCGAAAACTAACAAAATAAATCGAGGTTAGTACACAATGAGAAAGGACTTTTTGTCTACATGCGTCTGGAATGTGGACCTGCATGCCCATGTGCCCGCTACAAGGACGATCCCACAAACCTTTTCAAAGCTCTTCATTCATTCATTTTTTCATGCATCCATTCATTAATTGTTCATTCCGGTATAAAAGCGTCTAAAGAGTTACTTACATTATATTTGCAATTTCCATTGTGTCTCTGCGTAATGCAGTCCGTAAATCCCACTGTGCTCTTGACAACGATTTTTCGTATACTGAACTAATATGAAACTCGGTCTAGTTTAAGAATGTTCTGCCTTATCGTCTCTTACGTTATTGCACCCCCCAAACCATCCTTCAAATGTTCTTTCTGCATGGTCCCTGTCTCTCAAGGTCAAAAAAGAATAGAACCTTATACTGCCAGTGCGAGTTGTGGGCCTCTTCAGGGCGCGAGCTGAAAATCAAAGCCACTGACCTTCACTAGAAATGAGCATAGATTCTTTCTTTGCAACATGGCTGTAAAGCCATCTGTGAGAACTTGAAGTTTCGAATCCATCTATGTAGTGCGCCTCAATGTGCAAATGCGAACTGGCTTCTCTCCCATCTGCAACGGCTCGCTTGGCGCGTTGTAAAGCCCCCAATGTTGTCCTTGTTGTCTGCGAGCTTTGAAGCCCCAAAGAACCATAACTATTGAGACTTTTAATTTTTTGGGGAAGGTCAGGGAAAGTATAAAGTACCCGAGGAGTTGAGTTGAAAGTGAGATTTATTGTTTGTTTGTTTTATGATTTGCAATATGCAAGCCTCCCCTCGGTTAACAGTGCCCAGCATTTATAAGAGATTGCGAAAATTAGTTACATCAACAAAAATATATACATACACATATAGACAAGGTCAGCAATATGAGGTGAATAGAGAGAGAATTCAAAGATGAAACCCAGGTAGTTTGACACCCAGGATGGTGAAGGTAGGGGTTAGGGTTAGCATACTTTGTATGCCCACGGTACAATAAAATTTATTTACAAAAAGACAATTGTATTACAATTATTTAAACCGGGATGTGTACTTCACAACCAGCTCTCCTTTGGGTGGACATGGCACAGTGGCAATGTTGGGTGGCAATGGATCAGTGCTCTGCACAGAAACGTTCAAAATTCCATATCTGTGCTTCTCTAATACAGCAACAATAAGACTTTTGACAAAGTCGAACTCCATTTCCTCATAGACTGGTTTGATCACCCATTGCTTACTTCATTTTGAAAAGGCCTTAGTGTAGAGAGGCATCCTTACATTACCCTTAGTCCTAGATTGTTCACGGCTGAGATTCTCGTTATGGGCAAAGACGGCAAGTAGAGTCCTATGTCTCATGCCCTGTATGCTGAAATGCAAGCGCTTTGGCCTGTACTTTAGGCATATATTGTGGAACACCTCCAAACCTCCTGTGTGACAGAATTCTGTCAGTCCCCTCAAATCTCTTGATAGAGTTTTATCGAAAACAATCTTCTCAATGGCTTTGTGTGTCGGTGAAGATGGATTCAACCACTTCTTCTTCCGTGCCTCCACTGGGGATAAAGGGCCATGTTCACATTGGTGGAAATGTAAGTTTTCTGACCAGCGGTGCACGTTGGTACAGTGGTGCATCAGTGACCGCCATTTTTCAAGTAGTATTTCCACTGACCCTTCACAAGTTTTGGAGCTCCACCAAAGATGGTTGCTGATAGACTGGGACCACTCTGAAATACTTTCCAAACCTTTTTTTTCCCTGCAGCCGAGATTTTCTTATTGATTGATTTAGCAAGATGCCATACGTCAAATTGATGTTAAATATGTGGGAACTGCTCTCTCATTGTCTTGGCAATTGAAACATGTCTGTCCGTAGCTATGAGGTTGATGTGCATTCCCTTCGATTGTAGATTGTCCACTGATTTTATTAATCCTAGTTTCTCCATGGCCACTGAGGATGTACATTGTGTTACCTGCACGACCACCAAACTCACAATTTTCTTACTATCCATGTCCTGAAAGTGGTAGGTGCAGTACTTGGCAGAAAATCCAGGGCTGTCGCACTGTCCATCGCCAGCTAGCCTGAATCGTTTGCCTTCGAATGTACTTGCTAGAGACAATTGTTAAATTTTCCAAGCATCACTAATGGCCGGAAACAGATAATCATGTTGGTATTTGTAGTACTGCGTTTTTTAAATGAAATGGAGTCCCACAAACTGAAAGAAAGACTCTAACTTTCTAAAACTGGAGCCACTAAAAAGTGAAGCAGCTGCACACAATAGATTGCCTGCTGGCAGTTTCCCTAGCATCGGTTATGCAGACGATGAGAACGTATGATGTAATATACAGGCGGCATGTATTGTGACGTTACTGCCTTGTTTTTGACGAGTCACATGAATCAATGGCTTCCCACATACTTTCCCTCTGACGGAATACCCACATTTCAGCATACTTATAATATCCATCAAACAACTGTCGAATACTATGTATTTGCCCTCTTTCATTAGACTGTCATCCTGCGTCAAAGTTGTTTCGGCCTGTGACGTTGAGGACATATCACCACATTTGAAAGAAATATCGCTGCTATCAAGTTCTGATGCCTCGGTGAATGCTGCTGCTGGTTCATTCTCTGTCATTTTAACATCTGCTACCTCAACATTGATGTGAGAACACAACAATGTCGACAGCTTTTTTGGTGGCAATTTTTTGGCGGGTGTAGATTGTGTGAATTGATCTGCGACTACTTCAGAGCTATCTTCAATACATCCAGTATCATGTTGTTGCGGCGGTGCGGTCGTACTGTAGCAATGGTCCAATACAACTTTGCTGGATTCTCCGGACACATTCATTTCATGTTCTGGCCATTGGACATGAGCATCCCGAGTCTCAACATGCCGCGTCTGAATTAATAGTTCCTCCATAGTGTAAATGGTCTGGCAAGCAACATCTCTCATTCGCTTCACTGTCTGTGTATGTATAGTTCGTAGACCCACGGGTAACTAGAGGACAGATTGGAAAAGGGATGTTCAGTTTAAACACAAGATAAAGTATAGTACAACTGACTGGAAAAAAACAAATAGTCCCCAGCACAAAAAATGTTCTAAAGTTATGAACTGTTTGTAACTAACCTTATTTTTGTTTCTTTTCTTTGCAACTTTTTTGACTCGACCTTCAACATCTGCACGCTGTTTTCCGATACGTATCCGCATGTCTCCCCTTCCTCTTGCGCTGCAACGACTATATTTTCTGTATCCGCATAGACAGCACGGAATGAGGCTCCATCGACTCCCTGAAACATAGTATTTTCATTACTGTGTATCAAAATATTGTTAGCATAAAACGCACGTGAGGACGAACACATATGTACATCTCAATAGCCAAACACGATTTAAACATTGTGTGGAACAATAAAACGACAAGTGTTCGAGCTCTGATGACCTAGTTCGATGGAGCTGTCAGTATCCATACCTCTGGCTCTACATGGACTGCCACGAATGATTGTATTGAAGAGGAGGCATCAGCAATCTCTGAAACACAGTACTTGCATTAGTATGGTTTTCAATATCGTAAACATAACACACACTTGGGGTCGACGGCACAGGTACATATAAAGAGATAACCACAAATGTTGCATTGTCTAAAAGAATCAAGGAATATTTAAAAATGATCAGATTTAATCAACTTATTTCTCCGATTTCTTTACATCTGCATCATCTAAATGGGATCTTGTGATTGTAGTGGAAGCTCCATCATCTCCCTGAAACACAGTACTTGCGTTAATAGGGAAGAAAGTATAGCAAATAGAATCACGTTATATGATCACGCTCGATGGAGCTGTCAGTATCCATACCTCATGCTGCTGAAGAATATCTAGGGCTGTTGTCAATGTGGTGCGCACTTCCGAAAGCTGTTGCCCCGATTCGTATCCGCATGGTCCCGCTTCCACCGGAATTACTTGAATGTCAGGCTCTGCATCAAGTGCGTGGGTTGACGATTCAACAACTGCCTGAAACATAGTATTTGCATTAGTAAGGATTACAATATTGAAAACACAACACACGCTTGGGGTCGACCGGACAGGTACATATCAACGGCTAACCACAAATGAAACATGGTGTAGAACAATCAAACGACAAGTGTTCCAGTCCTGATGATCACGGTCAGTTGAGCTGTCAGCATCCAGACCATGGGCTGCTGAAGAACATCTAGGGCTGTTGTCAATGTGGTGGACGCTTCAGCATCTCCGTGAAAGACAGTACTTGCATTAGTATGGATAACACTAATTATAACTGAAAACAAACACCAGGGGACGACAACTAAGGTGTATATCAATTGGAAAGCACTAACCAAACGATTGGTAAAATAATCACACGATACATACAAACTATTACTTGACATGCATAAAACAGGTCAGTAGCGGAATAGCCAAGTATGATTACCTGATACGCGCTAGAAGTGGTTGGTAACTGCGAGCACGTGACGGAAGTAGAATGTTCTTGCTTCAAATTCAAGGGGTAGTCAAGAAGTTGTAAAGGTAAATTATTGTTTGATAATGAAATGCCAATATTTAAAATTGCCATGTAAGGAGGAGACAGAATACTTGAGTAATGCGCAATATAGCACAGTTCCCTGTGCCCATATATAGATTTCGTTTGTGGGTTATGAAATCTAAAAATAATATATTGATAAATGTAATTATTCAAAAAGCTATACACTCATATCAATGTCGAAAGTATTACAAATTGGAAACAACACCTAAAATATCAATGAATCCATTCGGCTACCTACACACTACCGCAAGGCCTAAAGCTAAAAACGGACACTTGACTCACCAGTGGCGGATTGTGGACGAATAGAGTGGGAATAGCGTTTGCGAGCAATTTTCGTGTCAATCGCCATTTATTCTTCTTTGTTACCCAAGATGTGGTGTACATGTTCGAGGGAAAGTGCCGGCTGCAGATGCGGTATCGATCACCCCTCTTGTCCTCAAAGACTTGTTGTACTCGACTTTCCAGCTCATCCAGTAGATATCCGCAATGTCTGACCCATTCTCTTATTCGATCAACAGTTTTCGGGAATACATGCATTGTAGTGCCTTCAGATTTAGCATGGGTCTTCGAAAGGGCAACCGCTAATCGAACAGGCAGGCATTGGTGAAAACTCTGAAAAGTAAATATCAAGATTATTATAAAAACTTGATGAATAAAAATGTCATAAAAAAGTAAATGAACCATACCATGGTCAATGCAAGGTTTGTTTTGGTCGCCGGAACTATACCAGTTCATCATGTGCGGCTTAGTATTTGCATAAGTTACAGAAATGTTTTAAATTATGTGACTAAACTCTGAACATGTGACTCGTCCCTTGGATGTTCTGTCTTGCACGAAAAGGAACCATGCTTACATTATAGACTGGACCCCCGAAGGATGCAATTCAATGACAATTGACACAGATGAAAATAAATAGATCTATTGATAGCATAACAATTGAAACTCAAGTCAATAGCAATGAGACCAATGACCACAGCTCTATTGGGTACTGTAATAGCAAATAGATTGAAATGTAAAAATGACCGAAATATGACTAGGATACATGGCCTTACCTTGACCAACAAACAGTTGGATTCAGCAGGCCGAGCAGTATGTTGCAGGAGAACAGGTAGATGGCCACAGGTAGCATACTGACGAGTTTGCTCGAAGCGGTCACAGATAGCACGGCGACGAGCAGATTAGCATAGATTTCAGTGCTTCTCAGGTAGAAGGTTCAGGAGTTGACTTGCAAAGCACAAAGATGTTCTCATGAGACATATCAAGTGGTTTATAAAGTATTAGAAACAGGGGTGTGTTTGTGAATGAATGACGTGTGTATGCCGTGGTATTATGTGGATTGCAGGGGGGCGGCCTGCCTCAGGGGAGGGCTGCCTGGAGACACGGGGTCTGAGGAGGCCATGTGAGCGATGGCCCCTGGGCGTGGGATACCTTTTGAAGTGTACATGCTGTTTGGCACCTTGGCCGTTTGCGCCCGTCACAGCCCCCCATGCCAGCGCTCATCCCCGGGTGCGAACCGCCTTTGATCGAGGGGGTGGGATGGATTGGCCTGGGGCGTGCAGATAAGGCACAGGAAGACTGCTGAATGGAGACACACTTATGTGGATTGCAGGGGGGTGGCCTGCCTCAGGGGAGGCCTGCCTGGAGACACGGGGTCTGAGGAGGCCATGTGAGCGATGGCCCCTGGGCGTGGGATACCTTTTGAAGTGTACATGCTGTTTGGCACCTTGGCCGTTTGCGCCCGTCACAGCCCCCCATGCCAGCGCTCATCCCCGGGTGTGAAACGCCTTTGATAGAGGGGGTGGGATGGATGGGCCTGGGGCGTGCAGATCAGGCACAGGAAGACTGCTGAATGGAGACACACTTATGTGGATTGCAGGGGGGTGGCCTGCCTCAGGGGAGGCCTGCCTGGAGACACGGGGTCTGAGGAGGCCATGTGAGCGATGGCCCCTGGGCGTGGGATACCTTTTGAAGTGTACATGCTGTTTGGCACCTTGGCCGTTTGCGCCCGTCACAGCCCCCCATGCCAGCGCTCATCCCCGGGTGTGAAACGCCTTTGATAGAGGGGGTGGGATGGATGGGCCTGGGGCGTGCAGATCAGGCACAGGAAGACTGCTGAATGGAGACACACTTATGTGGATTGCAGGGGGGGTGGCCTGCCTCAGGGGAGGCCTGCCTGGAGACACAGGGTCTGAGGAGGCCATGTGAGCGATGGCCCCTGGGCGTGGGATACCTTTTGAAGTGTACATGCTGTTTGGCACCTTGGCCGTTTGCGCCTGTCACAGCCCCCCATGCCAGCGCTCAACCCCGGGTGCGAACCGCCTTTGATAGAGGGGGTGGGATGGATGGGCCTGGGGTGTGCAGAAAAGGCACAGGAAGACTGCTGAATGGAGACACACTTATGTGGATTGCAGGGGGGGGGGCCTGCCTCAGGGGAGGCCTGCCTGGAGACACGGGGTCTGAGGAGGCCATGTGAGCGATGGCCCCTGGGCGTGGGATACCTTTTGAAGTGTACATGCTGTTTGGCACCTTGGCCGTTTGCGCCCGTCACAGCCCCCCATGCCAGCGCTCATCCCCTGGTGCCCCAAGCCAGCGCTCATCCCCGGGTGCGAACCGCCTTTTGGCGTGCAGGCAAGTGTGTGGGAGCGAGGGGCCATCAGGCCCCTCTCATCCTTTACTTCTCAGTAGAAACTCATACCAAGTGCCTCCAGTAGTGGGTTCGCCCCTTGCCCTTATGTGATGTTAACTTTGCATGACATTCGCGTAGATGGGAACACTGAGTAGGACACGGGGCATCCATTTTTGTACCCCCTTTCCACTCCATTTTGGTAACCAGGCCTCACTGCGATAGTACAGCGCGCAAAGCGCATGGCCCACAGCCTCGTTCCCACTCTGACTGGAAAACTCCAGAGGCATTTGCAACAGCTAATAGATGTAACACATCACTCTCTGAGATCACGGTCCTGCATGTGAACCGGCCTGAACCAAGCACATGGCTCGTTCATCTCCACAAACGTGTCCTTGCCCACACACCCTCGCAAGTGGAAAGTTACTGCCATTCTGACCCTGTGTCCCTGCAAGGTTTTCTCTTCATGTGCCAGACCACTGACCATGCCATGATGCCCACCTAGCAGATCCCCAACTAACATTAGACCCCTACTGCAGTATATCGTTGCCTATCAATAACAAATGCCACATATCAGAGATTCTTGTGAGCACAAACAGTGTATTATAGTGGTCAAGACCCTTGACCTAAAGCTTGTATAATCCAATGTTAATTGATAGTATGGATATATGTGTGACTTTTATAGAGACATAACCGACTGAAAGACTTTGAACAAGTGTTATTTAGTGCATGCATTATTGATAATATATTATGTTAGCTTAGATAGTGACCACCCCGCTTCACAGCGACCTGAACTTCACCCATTCCGAGCACAGATGTCTGACGTCCATCCTTAAATGGAGACACACTTGACTGATTTAAAAAATCGAAACAACCGTTGTTAAAATATATGTGGTGTTTTATTTTGTAGCTTATATTGATGACACAAAAATACAAAACTTTACACATTGTACAGTTCAGGTAGCAGCACAGCGAGAGAAAATCTCCTGTACTGACCGCTGTCACTAGGGAACGTTTCTCTTATGGCACGAACGGCACAGGCGGGTATCACTCTTCGAACGCGGTGTCCAAGCCTCCCGTGAAGCCACCATGTAAAGGAACGATAGGCCACCAGCCTGTACCACCTGTGAAAAATAATGATACAAACTGTTTTTAAATGACCAAGATAAGTTTAATAAACGTTTGTTGTCAATGACAATTCTTGTAACTAATGGCATTCTGCTCGGCAAATGCTATCTAGACACTACACACTATTGAAAGACTTTTGTGCGTTACAATGATATGTATAGGTAATTTTGGATATAGTAGAAGACCATGAAATAGGAGTGGCATGACAAGCAGAGTATACTTACTCGTTACTCGGATTACGAGGATGAACAGTTGCGCGAAGTTCGTGCATAAGCACCATCATTATCCTCAACACGGACCGTGTGAGGCAGGCTGCCCTGAAGTCTGGCAGCTCGGTGATGCATTGCAGTCGTGGCTCGCCTTCCGAAATGTAGGCCACGCATCCCGAGTTTTCACAGCAGCAGCAGTTCTCGTCCTCGGTTGGCATTAGCTCGCACCGATTGCATGTGCACCAGGTGGAAACACCGTCCATGCGACTAGGTCCAGGCTCTTCAGCTGTTGAATCGTCCTCCCAACTGCCGTCCGAAGACCCATCGTTTTCGCGTGTTTCCCTTTCCAGTAGTTCCTCCTCGGTATACTCGGGCTCGTACATGTAGGGCATTATTGTATCCATTGTGTGTTACACAAACTAAAATAATTTATAGCGGTGGTACTGGTATCTGTTCACACGGGCTACAAGCAAAGGAAGGTAGCTGAACAGAGCACAGAAACGAGTCACAGAATGCTCAAAGTAGCACAGAGAGAGGAATGGAATCGGAAATCTGCTGCTGTGTGTTGTGAAACGGTCTGTTTATACTTATTGAGGCAGAGGCGTCCTGATATTTCCATGGCGACACGTCATTAGCTGAAGCGCAGCGAATGTTGACACGAGACGTGCTTTGGCGTTGTGAAATGGGCTGTACGCGTCTGCTGATGACATGCTCAGGGGCGGGGGATATGATTTAGTGCCGCAAAAGCAGGTCAGCCAGGGCGATGGGGGAAATGATAGGATTATCACAAAATGGCAGCTCCCTGGTGCCTGTTTTCGCGTGTGTTTAATGGACGAAAACTCGGGTAAGGTCCATAGGAAATTTTTCTAAAATCAAGCGATTTAGGCTTAAAAACACATGGCCGACCCATAGGGGCAATAAAACATTTTGACCAAACCATTCCTTTAAGTATACTTTTGCTATTTGAAGCACTACGTTGCTATGCAGTATAGACTGACCTTTTGTCTAGGCGCTATATTCTACCCTTGTCAAACCAATGCTGGCTCACTATCATGACGACAAGAAATGGTATCTCACGTGCTGCTATTTCCCCACAGGAGCAGAATGGTTGAAATCCCATGCCAATGGAACATTGAATACTATACAGAAATGTCTCCTTGTGTTCTGGAAATTCCTCAAACCTATCTATTTCATTTTTAATGTCATACAAATTCGAATTATCACTGAAGGATGTAGAACTAAGCTCCAGAGGTTTTGGGATACTGTCTGTTTGTTGGCTTTCAAGGAAAATACATGGGGCGCGATTTGTCCATTCTTCTTCAAGCTACTTAGTCATTTGTTTTCTTTACTTCAATAAAGTTTTGGGAAGGAAATGCCACGCAGGTTTTTTTCCTGAAATGTTTCCACAGATACATGTGTTACCTTCTGTCAAGGCAGCAATGTTTCTATTGTTACACCTGGACAGTGACTCTAATTCTTCATCCTCTACCTTGCCTGCTGCCCCTTTTCCTTTCAATATAAGAATTGCTGTCTCATGTGTCGCCAAGTGCTGCTCTGTCTTATTAAGCAGACCACACAGCTGTGCCAGCTCCTGATGCAAAGCCTTTAGTCTGTTTGATAATGCATCCATTTTATTATCCAATGTGGCAATTGCTCCCTTAGGTCTTTGAGCAGTTTTTGACATCGCCATCATGCTCAGTCCGAAGGTTTTCATTACTGACGGCACCAGCGCTAGTACTGTCTGTTTCAGATGTTTTCATGGGTAAAATATCCAATTTGGATTATCGTTTGCCATCACCCGAGTGTGACATCATGCAGCGCCACAGCAATCCTGATCAAACATATGTGCAGGTAGGCAGCGGGTATCCACTAGTTTAAAAGACCTTCACCAATGTAATGTTGCAGTAAATACACTTTCCGCAGCATTTGATACTGTTGACCACCCTACCCTTCTTTCCACTCTCTGCTCCCTTGGCTTTATGGACCACAGTCTCAAGTTCTCATTCTTATCTTTCCGGTAGTTCGTTTTATGTTTCATCGTCTGGTCCTCTTTTTTACAGAATCCCTCTGGCTCTGTTCTTGTCCCCCTTCTATCCAAACTATATACGATCCCCCTTTCCTCGCTCATTTCCTCTTTTGACTTTTCTTACCACTTTTACTCCAATGATACACAAATCTTCTTCCTCTGTTTTCTCTGATACCCTTCACTCTAGTGTCACATCCTGTCTTTAGATCAGCTTCTATCTTGCCTTGAATGTCGGCTCCTTTTTCACTTTCTTGCTATTGGGCCTCATTCCGACCCTGGCGTTAACCAAGGCGCTATTAGCGCCTTGGTTGACGCCGTTATCATTCCGACTCCGCCATGGTGAATGGCGGAATTACCGCCCCATTCCAAGGTTGGCGGGGTCGGTAATTCCCCATTCACCATGGGCCCTTCCCCATTCCCATTTTTGCCCCATAGGGCTCAATGGGAATGGGGAAGGTGCTAATTACGGCACCGTAAATTACGGTGCCGTAATTAGCTCCAAGGTCCCTTTTCGAGTTGGTTTTTTAACGCCTGCAAAAAGCAGGTGTTAAGTTCCAACCCGCAAAGGGAAATCGGAATAGGGCGGTAAGGGTTTAACGGCACCGGTCTCGTTACCGGTGACCGTTAACCCTTACCGCCCGACTCGGAATGAGGCCCACTGTCTTTAAGAGTCTTCATGGGTTTGCTCCTTACTACCTCTCTTCCCTTGTCTCCTTCTACTCACAGTTCAGATTCTTCTTGTATTCCCTAAACTTCTGTGTTTCCTCTTACTTTCGCTCACGCTCCCTACTACCACCCAAGCACTGGAACTCTCACCCGCTTACTTTCACCTCTGCTTTTTACCACAGCTTTCACAACCACTTAAAAGAGCACTCTGTTTTCTCTTCTATTTGACACTTAGCTTTTTACCACTCTGTTATACTTGACTATTCAATTTGCATTATAATGGTACTGTTTTTCAATCCCCTTGTAAAGGGCTGTGGCGAAACCGCTATAAATAAAGCAATGAATACAAACGGGGTGATTCATGGAATCTTTGTGCGCCGAAATGTGTGGCACAAGCATGAAAAACGCAGCGCACATGTGCAAAACGCACGCGTGTTTCCATTTCCCGATTCATGGAAGGCACTACGCCTAGCTTACCTGGGACCTGCGCCGAATCTGCGTGTGGCACATACGTCACTGTGCGCGAGTCACCCAGTGAAGGCGTACAACGTCCAGCACACACACCTAAAAAGGGGGGCGGGACACGCGGAATGGGGAACAACACACGAAAATGTGGGCATAATGGGGGAAGTACATCAGCGAAATCCCTGCAACGCCCACACGCGCGCTAACAACACGTATTCATGGAATTGAACAGGGCAAACCCGCGCACGCCAAAAGACGCGCAAAGCCGGAAACACATCCACCACGCGAAAGCAGGCGGAAGCGCCCCCACGCAGCATAAAAGTGCGCGCAAAAAATAAACAAGCACATACAGCTACTGTGAATGTCCCATTTCTCGCAGCAGTGATTGTGGGACACCGCAGGAGGAGGAGGATATCCAGGCCCCGCATTTTCTTACCCACGACCAACCTTTTTGGGAAGCCTGATGACCAGGTCTATGGCAGGTATAGGTTTCCACTTCATATCATCCTAGACATGGTCACTGAGTGGGAGGATGACCTCACATCACCCACATTGTGCTCCCAAGCATTGAGCCCCTTGGAAAAGATGCTCAATGTCCTGCATTTCTAGGCCACTGGTTCATTTCAGCGGACAACTGCCATAGTTGGGGGCATCTCACAGGCTACTCAGTCACGCTGCCTACACCAGGTGTTGGCACTCATGACTGCACACCCTCAGTCCGTAAGCACATATACATGCCCAGAACACCCGCAGAAAGGCAGGCCGTGGTCCAGGACTTTTACGGGGTGGCACACTTCCCCAAAGTTCTTGGTGCCATTGATTGCACCCATGTGGCCCTACGTCCACCTAGGGCCACTGAGCACATCTATCGCAACTGCAAGCACTGGCATTCCATCAACGTGCAGGTTGTATGTGATGGCAAGGGAATCATCAGCTCTGTCTATGCAAACTATCCCGGGGCCACCCATGACAGTTTCATATTCCAACTGTCAGCCCTACACCGGGACCTGGAAGCTGGGAGGCATGGGAACACATGGCTCATTGGTGAGTACAAATGCCTGTGCACATGCAAGCATGGGACAGTGCCTACCCTCTGAGCACCTACATGATGACGCCAATATGGAAACCCACCACACCACCCCAGGTAAGATACAACGCAGCCCATATTGCAATCTGGGGCATAGTGTAGCGCACATTCAGAGTGCTCAAGTCACGTTTCCGCTCCCTTGACCGCTCTGGTGGGCAGCTACTATATGCGCCCCCAGTAGTGTGCAGGATCATTGTGGCAGCATGTGTCCTGCACAATGTTGCAACCCGGCGGGCATACCAGTGGACATGGTGGTGCCCCACATCCCCAACCACACACACGCCCGCTACGCATGGGAGGGGAAAGGGCACGTGGCGAGGCAGCCCGTACCCAGCTTGTGGCTACATTTTTCACCTAAACCCCCCCCCTGCGGAGTGCACACAGGCCTGGCACATTCCAGGTGACAATTGATGATGACAAAGGGACAGTCAACTGTCACAACCTTAACACCCTGATAATATGTCCTTGGAATTGCAGCATTGAGTGCATCCCTACCCACTTAAACAAACACAATCACGTGTGACCGAAAGGCGCACATGCAAGCTATAGATTCCACCCCCCATGCAAAATATCACATCCAAATGCTGGTATGTTCGTAAACCTCCCTCAACCTCATGTCACCCACCCCACACACCATGCCATGGCATGTAATGTGAAAACAACAATAAAAATATCAACACACATGACACAACTGTCACAAAGTGCACCGTCACAAATGGAAACAGGCCACAGACTATCCCCTCAGACACGGACTCTGAAGAAAAGAGTGAGCAAAAATATCCAACCTATACTAAAAGTGCTTAAATGCATGCCACCAAAGGTGTGAACACCAAAACATCAAAACTTTGGTGGCATGCATTCCAGGGAATCCCAAAAAAGAAAAGAAAATGTGGGTGCTGCGGGGTTGTCCCACGCTACTCCCTGCTCACAATACAGTACAGTGAGTGGTGTTTGCGGCCTGTAAACCCATGCAGCTGCATAAAAAAACAAAGCAAAAAAATTAGCGTGTGGTGCCAGTTCATGATCACAAATTATCAATATGAATCTATCCAGCAGGGACACAGCATGTCTCAGAAGGCAAGTAGTGTGTGTGTGGGTGAATGTTGGGGTGGGGGTGTGTTGTGTGTGTTGTGGGCGTGTATTTGCAAGGCTATCCAATGCATGTTAGCATGGGAAATGCATGAACCTTCAGTGTTGCGTACATTTCCCATGTTAACCACTCGGTTGTGGACACATCTGCAACAGAAACATATTGCCGAACCTGTGAAACATCATAAGCAAAACCAACACAGGACTATCAATTTACCAGTACAACGTATCATGAACACAGGACCCAACAGTGACAATGTCAGACAGTGAGGCAACACCATAGCACAAGTGCCTCAATGTGACATTGCCATCACACGTCCCCCTACCATCATGAGAGTGGCCTCGACAGCTAAAGGGGGTATGGGGCTGCATACAGCATTAAGTGCATCAACAATGTATACAGTCAAGGCAATACATGAATAAGCAAAATGAAATCATGCACAGTCAACAATATACTCACCAAAATGCAGTCCACCCATGCACTGGAGAAACCATCAGGAATCCCCACTAGAGGTGTATACACAAGTTGGACTTCAGACTGGCCACAGATATGACGGAAGTCCAATGCCTCTGTGTAAGTTACTGTCACACGGTGCCATCCTTGCAAGCCCATGGAAAGGGGAGGCAGGAGTGGCATATGTGTCTGGACCCCAAGCCACAAACACAAACATGAGACAAGCCTGTATGGGCCCAGCCGGAACACACAGTGGATGCCATTGGATGCCACATAGCACCACACTGCAACATAAATGCACAATGGACAAAAAATGTAAAAGTCCATAGTGGACCCGGGGGGGCACCCAAGAGGGGGGCGGTGCAGGGTACACCTCAGCACCCACATGCGATGATGTTGAGACTAAAAAAAAACTTGCGCTCATGGTCTTCATGGCCCGACCCCTGAGTGAGAGATAAGTTGTCATCACTCCCTTTTTGTACATCAGGAGGTGTGCATGGCACAGGTGCCTGACCACGCATAGCCGCAGCAAGCCCCTCCACGGCAGCAAGCATGCAGGCCTGGTAAGCCTGGTCCTGCAGGAATATGGCACGGAGGTCGCCATGCTGCACCTGACGTGTAACACAGAGTTCCTCCTGCAAGGACTCACGTGTAATACGCAACTCTGCAGCGAGGCTTCACGTGACAGACGGACCTCCTCCTGGCTTGCATGAGTTCAGCCAAGATGGTGTGATCCAGCTGCTCCATCCTCTGTTCTGCCTGTGTCCCCTGGCTCATAATGAGTGCAGCCAGAGTACTTCTGAGGGAGGTGCTATCTTCCCTCAGGGCTTCCCTGTGGGCCTGTCCCTCAGCAGCAATAGCTGAGCGCAGAGCCACCAGTTTAGCCCGGCGGGCCCTTTTGGAGGCTGCTGTGCCTAGCCTGAGTGAGCGGCACATGGACTGCGTTGCCTGCTGCTGAAGCTCCACCTGCCTATCAGGGGGAGAATGGAATCAGCCACGCGTTCCATACCTTGAGCCATCATCTCAATCACTCCCCCCTGTTGCTGTGCTATGGCATACATGGCTTGCTCCCAGCCAGTGTTCCCCAGGGGCACACGGCCACTGCGTTGCTGGACACCACACCTGTTGGGCCCAAGGAGACGTGGTCCCTGCTGTGCCAGCACTGCCTGTGGCTGCAGAACTGCATTCCTCTGTCGAGCTGCTGCCTCAGGAACAGGAGCAACTGGTGTGGAGCGTGACCCTGCACCCGTACCCCCATAGGCGGACATTCCAACACTGACTGACCCCTTGAGGGCTCAACCCGCACTGCACGTGTGGCGGACAGAACAGCGTCCACTGCAGAATCACCCACCATCGACGGCACGGATTGATGACTCATCCGATTCAACATCAGAGTCAAAGAGATCCTCAGAGCCATACCCAGAGGCAGGCCTGGACAGGATGGCCTGGAGCACCAATGGATGTTCGCGGCCTACCACCCCACGACCACCACTGGTGCATGGTTGTTGACCTGAACACTTCATCCTGTCTGCCACCTCCTCCTCCTCTGCTTCCGTTGCATCATCACCTGTAACAAAATAAAAAAAGACATGAGCACACGTGTCAGCAGCACATACAACACACATAGACAACACAATATTGAGGGCGAACACATGAGGCACCCATGTCACACATGACACAAACTCTGGCATGCATGCAGTGGCAATGAAATGGAAGGGGACCATGAAAGCAGACATGGATGCGTGTCAAATGCAAAACCCACACATGTATTGCATGTTGCATATCACCTGCATCACACACAACCTTCTGGCAGGCATAGATCTTAGGCGAAAATGACAGATGCCAACAAAGAGATGGCACGTAATATAGTCATTGCACAATTCCCAAATAGCCACAGCAGTAAGTCAAATAGAACTGTCCATGACACATGTAAAATGCATGTCAACATGCACTGCAAGAAAATAAACATCCAAAAAAGTACACGTGTCACAGGATGAAACAACGCAAGTGCATTGAAATACAGTGAAGGGAGGCACATGGATACATATATGCCAGGTCACTTTGACAACACACAAGTGAATAGGCATGTTGAAGGGTGAAACATGGCTCAGAAGTGCGTGGGTAAAGTGCATCACATGTGTACGTCCTCAACTATCAGCAGAACCAGAAACATAGTGATGTCAATCTCGTGACATGACGCCACTGTAAGGGCAAGTGCAGTCATCATGTGCAACGTGTTGGCACAGGGTTGCAGGGATGCAGTGAACCCCTCCCCCCCCAGGGAATGGCAGGAAGGCAGTGCATGTATCTGAATGGTTGACCAGAGTACTGTGAAGTGGCAGACAGTGTTGGCAGGTGTCAACTGCATCATCTCAGTCTACTGACACTACAGCAGATGAGAGGGGGACAGTAGGCAGGACATGTGAGGAACCATCACTGGTACATCTATACACGCAGAAGCCACAACACCAGTTGCCTAGAGGCAGGGTGGCTGTAACAGAGGGAGACCTGTGCTCAACACAGACAAGGACACCCTAAACATGTGCGTGATGAGGAAGTGACCCTGAGTGAGCATGATATTGATGAGTAAATACCATGAGATAGATAGAATACCTGAGATGTAGTACAATGAGTAGCCTGCCACGGACCCATATGGGCTTGCAGGGAATGCACATGGTCGATGAATGAACACTCATGTCCACTCTGAGCCTGTGCCATCTGCACGGTCCAAGTGAGACACCCTGCATCAAGGACAAAGGATGTACCCCACAGTACAGGTTTGGCAGGGTTGAAGAGGCAAGTGTGCATGTACACAGGAATGGGGAACAGGCCATTGCAGTAGTCCAACACGGAAATCACCAGTAACATGGAGACAGTGAGCTGCAGGGTGGTGGAGAGGCAAGGAAACATGCCTGTGAGGAGGAGCAGCATGCAGGGTGACCTCACATAGCCGTCAGCTATGTGACGACATAGGCCGAGTGTTGAGTGGAACTACACCACAGACTATATGCTAACATGTCAGTGAGCCTGAACATGGACAGGAGAGGCCGCCGAGTGACTTGCATGTAAGTAGGGTGCATGTGTGCTGATGAGGACCTCCCCTGTGTGCAGCACATGGCCTGCATGCAGACTGCATCACCACAAGCACGCATCAGTCAAGCATTGCATGTGTCACACATGGCATTCTTGAATACATAGCCTGAATTGGCAGTCAATCACAACACATCACACAAGAAACACACACATGGGCTGGACACACAAGCATCAACACTCACTGGACATTGCATCATCCGGCATCTCTCCCACTCCCTGGATAAGTCCCTGATCGATGAACTCCACAGCGATCTCCTCATGCGGAGTGAGTTCATTTTCCTCTGGTGGTGGCCCACTGCCAGTCACCAGAGTCAGGGAGTAATTAGAGGCCCGCTTTTGTTTTGCACAGCATCGGAGGTCAGTCCAACACTTGTAGCAATCCTGAGTTGTGCGCCTCTCATATCCCATGGCACTGGCACTTTCTGCAATGCACTGCCAGTGGACCTGACGCTGGGCAGGCGTAGTATGGTAACCTGAGCCCACCAGCATATCGCGGTTGTATGCCGACACGTAGTGCACAAGGAAGTCCAGTTCCTGTTTTTGAAAGGCTTCTTCCTTGCTGTGCCGGAGGCCGGAGCCATGTCTGGGGTCCCAGCCTCTTGCGCAGAAGCACACTTCCTCCTCTTGGCCAGTTGTGCGAACCCTGAGAGGCAAATGCTGCTCTGGCCAGTAGGGGCAGTGGCGATGGTGGACTGGCCAATGTGAGTAGTAGTTGGCATGAGGACGTAAGGCCTGGATTGTGTAATTGGCGGCTGGGTGCTGTTGCCAGGACCCAGCGGCACAACTGCCTCAGTGCCAAGGGCTGTGACCAATACAGTCCTGGCTGGCAGACTCACAGCCGGGGTGGTGTTGGCTGCATCTGCCCCTCCAGCTCCCACCACCTGGCTGCTCGGGGCAGCAGATGTCACCACTGCCCCAGATACATGTGCCTTGGTCACAGCTACCTTAGGCACACGTGGCTTTGCCTTCCTGACCTGAAAATCTGCCTGCTGACCACGAGCATGGGTGGTGGTTGCCGTAGCTGCACCGGCAGCTTCGACTACAAGGTGGCCCGTGCCAGCAGATGACACTGGCTGTGGAGTCAGATGTGCACCGGGGATGTCTGCAGCAGCAGCATCTCCCTGAGGCGCTGGGGGTGGTGGCATGGCTGTCCCAGCATGTGGCTGGACATCCTGCCCCTGTGGAACAGCCTGGCAACCTCCCCCTCTGTGTCCCCCTCGGCCTCCCTGGACTCCCTGGCCACCCGGCCTTGTGCCCCACCACGCCCAGCCCTGGAAGGTCGCCGAGCTTTGCCGCCCTTACCTTTTTGTGGCCTCCCAACCATGGCACAGATGGACTATTGCCAATGGGAGATGCACACAATTGTCCCGGGCCATTGGGGTGAAGAGGGCAGGGTACGTGATGGTAGATGCACCCCTGTGCTCCTCCGAGACTGTATGTGACCCCTGGTGAATAAAGACGGGACACGCAACACTCAGGCACCAAGTAAACAAAACAAAGGGGCATGCAAACCCCGGTAGCCCATGTGCGTGGAATAAAACTCCTGCAGTACGCCGTGGCACCCAAGGACACAAAAAAAGCATATGCATGGAACATGCAGGCTACTCTGACCTCCAAAACGGGGTACACGGCACACAGTGGGAACCACAGTGGGAAAAATTACTGTGCGTGACTCACCATCTGCCTTGTGTGGAAAAGAAAAACACACACGCGTGTGCACATAGGCAACTCCCCCGCCAAAACAAGAAGTACAAACTCTATGCGCTATGAAGATGTCGTGTGTGAACCCACAAGTAGTTGAAACAAACGCGTCAGTCTCCACGAAAAGCACATACAGCAAACTGCTGTCCCGTGGGGACCTTTAACCCATGCCAAAGGCAACGTCTGCGCGTGTCACGTCACTTACGTGCTTACGCACTAAGGGCCTTTCCTCGGATTACACGCTAACGTGCTGTTTTTCACGTGCTGAGTAACTCTGCATCAAGCTGGCCACGCGACTACACACGGAATACCGCGCTCCTGCCCAGAAGGCCATTTACCTGCCCCCCAAAGCCCCGAGCAGCCTCCTACGAGCCATCTGCTGCTGCCAGCCAGCCTGCTGCCTACCTGTCCTGCTATTTGGTGCCTGCACAGAGGACATTGCCAGAGGTCCTCTTGCTGCGACCACCTCTGCTGATACAGAAGACTCCCAACTGCTGTACCATCACTCTACAGCCCAGCCCCAGGACCCAGTTGCCCATCCACACCTGCCTCGGGGGTTGCCATGTCAGACCAAGCAACATCTGGGGCTAGTGGCAACCCCCAGTCAGAGAAGCAGAGGGCTGCCAGCTTCAGTGCCAATGAAGTTGGCATCCTGGTGGAGCAAGTCCTGGGGCATTATGATACCCTCTTCTCAACATCACGCCTCGACAAGGAAGGACGGAGGAGGATCTGGTAGTTCATCGTGGATGCCATCAACGCGGTGGGGGTTGCATCCTGCGACTACCAGCGCATCCGGGAGCACTGGGAGGACTTCAGGTCCAGGGCCCACAGCAAGGCTCGGGCGCCGGGACCAGTTGACCAACATCCAGATGCGGGTCATGGAGTGCACAAACCCAGCGCTTCACCACCAGGTCCTCGAGTTGCTGACCCGTCTGGAGTCGAGTGGTAAGTGTCCATGTGTTCTTGTCTGGCGTAATGCATGTTGAGGTGTGGCAGGAGTGTGAACCTCGGCCGTATGTCTGGCATGCCCCATGTATGGATGTCTGTGTGCAGGGACGTGGCAGTGCTGCATATGAGTCCAGTCAAGCGTATACCACATCAATGGTGTCTGTGTTGCAATGCATGATGTGCGCCAGCATGTGACGATGTACACATGCCTGCCTACCTGTGTGTGTACTCGGCCATATTTGTGCTGTGATACATGGATGATTATGTCACCTTCATGGACATGCACGGTGTACATGTGCGTGTGTCTGAGTGGTGTGTGTGACTGGGAATCGCCATGGATGCATGACACATGGCCATCTCGATGCCTGATTGACTGATGCGGCACAGTTGCCAATGTGTGCTCTGCGACAGGAGGTAGACATGGCCAGATGCATGACTGTCCGGTGGTGTGTATTCATGTGATCGGCATGTTCCATGATGCATGTGACGTTCAGCCCCTCTTCTGATGTTCCAACAGTGCCTTGGACATGGATGCAAATGTCTGTTGCATGTGCCATGCTTGTTTGTGCATGTTTGTTGCTTGCACTGACCTGTGTGTTGTGGACGGTGATGTTGGTTCTGATGTTTGACAGTGTCACTCATGTGCATTTGCTTTGTGTCTAGCAAACCATTGTACAGTACCCTGATGCATGTGTTCAATGTCTCCCTATCTACAGCGGCGATTGAGGAAGAGGGCGGAGACAGCGCTGTGGAGCAGAGCGGCGGGGGATGCCTCCACCAGCCGGAGACGCAAGGCCCGGTCACCCTCCCAGGACAGGTCATTTTCCGGGAGTGAGGGGACTGGTGCCACGTCCACCACTATGGCCGCAGCTGTCGAGGGGATGCCCAAGATGTCAAGGTTGGAAGCGGGCTTCTCGGCAGCAGAAGGGGCAGGTGAGCCCCCACAGGGGCAGGACAGTGCGGAAGACGGTGCAGAGGCATCCAGGTCGGTGGTGGTTGAGGAGGAGGAGGAGGCCACATCAGTCCCACATATGAGGCCTGGAGGGGGTGATGCCACTGGTGCAAGTGGTGCAGTCCACAGGCAGAGGCAGGAGGCAGCACAGGTCGCCGCGGAGGTGCCTGTGCCTAATCCTGTCCCTGAAACTGAGACTGCATCACCGTGCACCGGCACGCATTCCTCAGCCCAGGCCCGTTCGCAGGTAGGGGAGAAGTCCACGTCATCTGACATTCCTCTACCTGTGGCCTTTGCAATCCGTGACTGGGTTGAGGCCGTCCTAGTCGGTGTCGCGATGCGCATGCGCGTGATTCGTGAAGATGTGCGTGATTCCAGGCATGACCACGCACGTCATCACGAACAGGTGTGTGCCATCCTGAACTGGCTAGGACGGCTCATTGTCACGGGTTTCTTACACATGATGGGCGCTCTTGCGACCCACTCCTCTTCTTCACCCACTATGCGCCAGTTGTCCTCCATGCCGTTTTCCGGCCCAGATGCCAACAGGGCCCCCCGTGGACCTGCCCCAGCCAACGCGGCCAGGCTGGTGGAGATCACATCCCTGCCACAGGCGGGAGTCGGAGGTTCGGCAGAGGTGGTCACCCCAGCAACAGGACCCCTGGCAATGGAGGTTGTGCAGGCACCTTTAAGCAGGGCACGTGCACGACACGGTCCCGGTGGTTGGCATCTTCCGGAGGCAGTAGTGGTGGCACAGGCGGATGGCTAAAAGGCTGCAGCAGGCTCGACGTAGGAGGTGTCAGGACTCGGGGCCAAGTACATCACAGGGGCAGGCATCGGCCAAAGGGCAGGAGGTCCCTGGACAAAGTGTGTCTTCCGTGTGGCAGCGGATGGGCCGGCAGATAGGTGCAGAGCGGCGGCGGGCAGAGATGGCATGGCTCACCATGGTCAGGGCAGAGAACTCCATGTGGCGGGCAGAGGGGCGGGTGGAATTCCTCGACGAGACTCGCAGGGAGTTGGTGGAGAACATGGCGGCGTCCTTGCGAGCCCTCGAGGATAGGGCACAGTCCCGCCTCCGGCCGATAGACACTGAGTTCGATGATGCCCTGGCCAAAACACTTGGTAAGAATGGTGAGACGTAGGACTAGCCCGCCACCATTGTAAATAGTTCTTTAGGGTTAGGTTTCCTTTCTTTTTCTTTTTCTTTGGAGTCCATGGACATTGCTCCACGTTTTGTATATAATTGTATTTTTATAGTGTTTTTTGGAAGTTTCATTTTGTGTTGGGATCATGGACCCTTCAAACTTTCCTTGTACATAGTTGGAGTATTGTGGATTTTGTGTTTTTTTTTTTAACCCATGGAGGTTTTTTTTTATTTACTGTTTGGATGTGGATTATATGACTTTGGACAAGGACCAGTTTAAGGATTTGCACTTTTTTGGGGGGATTTCAGGTTCCTTTGGATTTTGCTTTTCATTTCCATTTACATTCATTTCTTTTTCATTGTCATGTTTGCTTTTCCTTTGGTCAATTTCATTTTTGTTAATACATTTCCATGCAGTCATATATTTGTGTTGTCTGCTCTCATTTGTTTGGTGCATGTGTCAGTTGTCATTGCCTCAGTCATGTGTCACTGCTGTGTGGCCATGTTGGGCATATCTTTGGGTGCATGCATGTGTGCTTCTGTGAATCACATGCCATGGGGCCTGTACTGGGAAGTGGGGACAATGGATGGGTGTGGAATTGCACTGTGGGGGGGGGAGGGGCAGCGTGGGACAGCATTTGGGTGGACATTTGCTACATGAATTTATGTTGTGACAATCTGTTGGTTGGGGGGACATGACTTTTGGGGGTCATGAGTCGGGGCCTGCTTGCAGGTTGCCGTCACTGGTGGAGGTCATGAGTCAGGGCCTGCTTGCAGGTTGACATCACTGGTGGGAGTCATGAGTCGGGGCCTGCTTGCAGGTTGCCGTCACTGGTGGGGGTCATGAGTCGGGGCCTGCTTGCAGGTTGCGTCACTGGTGGGGTCATGAGTTGGGGCTAGCGTGCAGGTTGCCGTCACTGGTGGGGGTCATGAGTCGGGACCTGCTTGCAGGTTGCCGTCACTGGTGGGGGACATGAGTCGGGGCCTGCAATGCGGTGTATGGTGCCATGTGGGCTGCCTGCGGGGAATGGTCAGGTGTGATGTGCTGCCTGCGGGGCATGGTCATGGGTGATGGGGGGGCCCTTGTGGTGTTTGCTGCCTGCGGCCATGGTCACGGGTGATGGGGGGGCCCTTGTGGTGTGGGTTGCCTGCGGCCATGGTCAAGGGTGATGGCGGGGCCCTTATGGTGTGGGCTGCCTGCAGGGTGTGTTTGCGGGTGATGGGGGTGGGCCATGTGGCGTGGGCTGCCTGCAGGGTGTGTTTGCGGGTGATGGGGGGTCCCCTGTGGTGTGGGTTGCCTGCAGGGCATGGTCAGGGGTGATGGGGGGACCCTTGTGGTGTGGGCTGCCTGCAGCCATGGTCAATGGTGATGGGGCGACCCTTGTGGTGTGGGCTGCCTGAAGGGTGTGTTTGCGGGTGCTGCCAGGACGCGACACATTTTGCACACGATTCGGCAGGCACGAGCGGGGGAAGGCGAGTTCACGGGGTACGTGAGGCGCTTTTCATGCGTTTTCATTTGTGCGAGCGGGGTACGTGTATTGAAGGGGGTGTGCAAGGAGTTTTCACGTGATTTGGCTGACGCGAGCGGGGTATGCGAGTTCACAGGGGTACTCAAGGTGCTTTTCATGCATTTTCGTTTGCACAAGTGGGGTATGCGTATTGAAGGGGGTGCGTGGGTAGAATTTCACACGTTATGGCTGGCACGAGCGGGGTACACGTATTGGAGGGGGTGCGCAAGGAGTTTTCATGCGATTTGGCTGGCGTGAGCGGGGTACGCGTATTGAAGGGGGTGCGCAAGGAGTTTTCACGCAATTTGGCTGGCGCGAGCGGGGTACGTGTATTGATGGGGTTACGGTAGGCCTTTTTTCATGCGTTTTGGCTGGTGTGAGCGGGGTACGCGTATTGAAGGGGGTGTGCGGGTAGATTTTCACACGTTTTGGCTGGCGTGAGCGGGGTAGGTGTATTCAGGGGTACGCGAGTGTGCTTATCACACGATTTGCCTGTGGGGTGGCCCCTCCCCATGCCCCACAGGCAGCTCACGCAACAGGGGACCACCCAACACCCCTGACCATGCCCTGCAGGCAGCCCATGCCACAGGGGACCACCCATCACCCGTAAACACACCCTGCAGGCAGCCCATGCCACAAGGACCCCCATTACCCGCAAACACACCCTGCAGGCAGCCCACACCACAAGGGCCCCCCATCACCCGTGACCATGGCCACAGGCAGCCCACACCACAAGGGCCCCCATCACCCGTGACCAAGGCTGTAGGCAGCCCACACCACAAGGGCCCCCCATCACCCGTGACCATGGCCGCAGGCAGCCCACACCACAGGGGACCACCCAACACCCCTGAAAATGCCCTGGAGGCAGCCCACACCACAGGGGACCAGCCATCACCCGCAAACACACCCTGCAGGCAGCCCATGCCACAAGCCCCCCATCACCCGCAAACACACCCCGCAGGCAGCCCACACCACAAGGGCCCCCATCACCCGTGACCATGGCCGCAGGCAGCCCACACCACAAGGGCCCACACCATCACCTGTGACCATTGCCGCAGGCAGCCCAAGCCACAGGGGACCACCCAACACCCCTGACCATGCCCTGCAGGCAGCCCATCACACCTGACCATGCCCCGCAGGCAGCCCATGCCACAGGGGACCACCCAACACCCCTGACCATGCCCCGCAGGCACCCCATCACACCTGACCATGCCCCGCAGGCAGCCAACTCCACATGGGGGACCCCCAACACCTGTTACCACACGTGCAGCCATTTCCACGCGATTTGGCTGGCGCGAGTGAGGTATGCGTATTCAAGGGGTTGCGCAGGGAGATTTTCATGTGTTTGGCTGGCGCAAGCAGGCTACGCATATTCAAGGGGGTGCGCAAGTAGATTTTCATGCGTTTTGGATGCCGCAAGCGGGGTACCTCCGGCCTCTCACCTTAACACTGCAAAGAGGAGTTCACCTTTAGAGGACATCAACCTTAAGTCTGGCGAGGAAGCAAACCTTTCTCACACAGGCCTAATTCTGGAGTCAACAACATTGTTTTAAGGCTCTCCAAGTTGGGGAGTATCAGGGAGATCACTAGGAGTGGGACAGGCAGGTTCTTCTCTTGGATCGTGTTCAGGGATGTAGTCATCGCGTCATCAACTCGAGTGTGTACACCACTTTCAGAGCTTCAAAAAGGGAGTTCCAGGATGTGGTTGGTCACCTCCACCTAGGGTTTGCCATTCAAACATTTGAAGTGATGTATGTATTGGGTGACTGACTTGTCAGTTCTCAGTCATCACAAGAGTTCCTTGATGGTATAATACCTATAGAGTGGTTGCTTCAAATGGCTGTTCAGATTTAGCGCTGTGGTGCCGGTTCCACAACAGAACTATGTTGCAACTTCTAGGGAAGGTTTTTTGGTATGGTGTACTATGTTGATGTGGTTATTGGGACGGCTTCCTCTGAACATTAGTGTCGGCTTTGTCAGGCCTGGGAGAAGGTGGCCAAGTGTGGGTTCCGCTCCACAGGAGACCTCCCACTCAAGCGCACAAGCAGGTCTCTTTATTTCCACGTTTGATGATGTGTGTATGTGTGTGGGTGTGTGTTAGTTACAGGTGTCCGGTCTGGCTGGGATTCGGACGAATTTGGCTACAGGGCATGACACCCCTCAAAATGGTAAAAGTACATCACAACTCTAGTTCACCTCCGGCCTCTCACCTTAACACTGTATGGGGAGTTCACCTTCAGAGGACATCGACCTTAAGTCTGGCGGGTAAGCAAACCTTTCTCACACAGGCCTAATTCTGTAGTCAACAACATTGTATTAAGGCTCTCCAAGTTGGGGAGTAGCAGGGAGATCACTAGGAGTGGGACAGACAGGTTCTTCTCTTGGACCGTGTTCAGGGATGTAGTCGTTGTGTCATCAACTCGAGTGTGTACACCACTTTCAGGGCTTTAAAAAGGGAGTTCCAGGATGTGGTTGTCACCTCCACCTAGGGTTTGAAGTGATGTATTTATTGGGTGACTCACTTGTCAGTTCTCAATCGTCACAAGAGTTCCTTGATGGTATACTACCTATAGACGGGTTGCTTCAAATGGCAGATGAGATATAGCGATGGGGTACCGGTTCCACAACAGAACTATGTTGCAAAGTTCCAGGGAAGGTTGTTTGGTATGGCGTACTATGTTGATGTGGTCATTGGGATGGCTTTCTCTGAGAATTGGTGTCGGCTTTGTCAGCCCAGGGAGGAGACCATGCTTTGAGCGTTGGGATGGCGGTCCTCACTTGACAATTATAGATCACTGAAACTGGGCTACATTCAGTAGACGATTGTGGAGTGTTATGATACTTTTACAGAAATGTGTATATTTCGTATTCAGGGTGTTTCTGACTTTGGGCGGCTGTTCATTTTGTTTAGTCTTCACTTGAAACGCTCAGCATCCTCATTGGCCTTTGGCCTGCATGGCATGATCTTTTCATGATGAACTTCTAGGTTGTGGTGGTATTCACAAAAATCAGCACTTTGGAAAGGTAAACTGCTGTTTGTCTTTAGTACAGATCAGGGACTCTGTTTGTGGCCATGATTTTCTCCATCTTGGGGATCACACCACTGGCTGCTGTGGATCCTACTACTTCGACTCCATGAGAAATCATCAATAAGGACAAGCAGTTCAAGGACAAGTAGTTCAAAGACAAGTAGTCCAGTTTGCCAGGAGCAGAAACTGGTACTGATTTTACTCCACAGCCACCCTCTGCTTTCTTGGGAATGGATAGTTTGAGGTGGGTCGCCTTTGCTGGACACCTAGGAAATTAGACAAGTAGATACTATTGCTTCAGTTCTCTTGTCCACATCAGTAATCCACACATTCGCTCGGGCAAGTTTTTGATTGAAAATGTCATTGAGCCCTTTGTGTGCAAGTTGTATCACTCATTCCATGAATGAGTCTGGTATCACCATATGCATGTCCCAAAGTAGAAGGCCTTCCTGCGATTTGGACGGGTCATAATGAAAATTCCATTGTTGTGTGTTCCTGTTCTCAGAGAATGGCTTCCACTTGTTGTTTTTGGTCACACGCAGGGCATCTAGGTGGAATTCATCATCATCGGTAGCACTGACCACCTCCCGGATCTGGATGCCACTGTGGTGGCGGTCTCAGTGACCATTCTCATGTGCTCTTTGATGCGATCCACATCCACAGCTTGATGAGAACTGATAGCATGTGGATGTCCTGATAGGAAATCCACTGGGTTTCTCGCCCGAAGGTGGTACTATAAATCATAGTGCAGTTGTGGAGTTGTAAGAGCCATTTCTCTATTCTTGGAGTTTGCCTTGTCATGGACCCCTGAAGGATTGGTATCAATGACTAGTGCTTGGTTATCACTCAGAATGAGTATCCATAGGTGAACAGGTGAAAGTGGCAGATGCCCCAGAGCAGCGCATTTGCCTCCCACTTAATCTGCGAGTATCTCTGGTTGGTTCAAGTGATAGCACGGCTTGAGAACACCACTGCCTGTTGTTGTCTTTTTTCCCCAGTTGGGTCTGCATAACAGCAAGACCACAAGGGCTGGCATCCACCGTAGTTCTGTCTTATTTTGTGTCACAAGGACACCATCGTGCTCTCACTGGAAAGGGCCTTCTTAGTCTCTTGAAATGCCTTCTGATGTTTCTCTGTCCATTTCCAGGATATCAGCACTAGCCACTCCAGAGATGAGGGGTGGCATTTTGATTGTATTATAGTCTGGAGGTTTTACTTAAGATAACCAGAATGTTTTTTTTGTAATTCCAGGTGCAGAGGAGAAAAACATCAACCCTGGCATATAGGTTGTTTATCAAACAAGAAGAGAAAAAGTTTCCCTACTAGGGAACTCCCGTCCCCTGCACACTATCTATGGCTTAAGAATAAGTCCACATTTTTGAGGCAACAAAGTGGTCCTTTTTGGGGACACAAATTGCTAATTCGTGGTAGTTTATCACATTTAGTACTGTTATGGTTTTATTTTATAATAAATAGATCAATTTCATCAATAATATTTCAAGATGACATACAGATCACCATTCTCTGACTAATTAAAAAAATGAAAGTTTTTTATTTTTGCATAGAGCCCAACGCATTTCGAGAAACTCTCGTCATCAGGGGGCGTACAATCCACCCAACACATCTAAAAGAAAATCTTCCATTCAGTCAACTATTAAGGTTAAACTGAATTACATCTGACTCAACAAATCTGCAGAAAGAATATGACAATATGAAATTGAGATTCTCAGAAAGAGATTTCCCAGAGGGCGTTGTTAATAAAACAATCAGCAGAACTGAACCCCTTAAACGTGACGACTTACTTAAGGCGCACAAAAGAAAGTTAAACACCAGACTAATTCACTCTTTGAAATTCTCTAGTCAGAGTTATCAAATTAAGAAAATCATCAATAAGAGCTGGGAGCTGATTAAGTCAGACCCCAATTTCAACCGACTGTTCCCTGAACCACCTATGCTTGCTTACAAAAGAGGTAAAAACTTCTGGGGCTCATCTCAGGAGTGCCTAGTGTTGATATCCTGGACTTGTATCTTACCCTTAATTGGGTTGGCATATACAAAACCACTTGAACCCACCCCTAAAAGAAAGTAATTTAAAAAAATGTATGCATTAACTGATAAATCAGCCACCACTTTGGCATTTAGCGAAGATGAACCAACTCGAATCTTGGGCCTAATAAAGGATACAGACAAAAAATCAATAGGTGGTGACAACCCTGAAAGAGTAATACAGAAATTGAAAAGATTCATTTGTAGGGAAATTTCCCAGAAATTGCATGCAACAATTTTAGCCCAGTACCATAAGTCTGAAAGGATACCTAGAGGCCTACGGGTATACCTACGTCCCACCTTATGCAAAGAGAACCAAAACTTTGTTAAGCATTGGGAGCAGATTCTAAACAATTGTTCATTAGACCTCATCGTGCTCACAATTGAGGAATTGGCAAAAACATTATCTACTATCAACCAAGAGAGTAACACAACAACTATCTAAACTCAAATCAGGGGACGATCTCAAGAATATCCTAGAAGAGACTAATAAAAAACTTGACTCCTATAAAAGGGACATGGATCAACGTAAAATACGTAAATTTCGATGATACACCCAAGATTACGCCAGAGATATCGTCTATACGTGGCAAGAGTTTTATCACAACACTAGACCTACCCCCACCAGACCAGAGAGACAACCTCCAGCAAAGAACAACTGAGAGAGCAGTGACATCACCATTGGTGAAAGTGAGAACAGTAGCCTAGCATCAATAAGCAATCCAGTTGTTCCTGCAAGAGAGGACACGGCATCCACAGCAACCAAGCACATCTCTAAAGAAGGCAAACACCCTTTTTAGGCGAAGGACGACCCGCAGAGGGAAAAAGAAAACCAAGACAAAGGAAGAAATGAAACAATCTATTGTGCTTAATATATCATCTAAACAGCTTTCTAAAGCACAAATGGACACACTTAATCTAGGGATATCATTTATCCCCACTAACAACACCTCTATTTTTGAAGAAGAGGTTAACCTATTTAAATAAATTCGAAAAATGGAACCAAAGGTTTTCTTTGACACCTTACTGTAGTCAACGAGAGAACAGACTCAACCTTACTATCTGGAAATGAAGAATAGAAGCACATTTGACCCACAAGTGAACCACCCACTTATCAACATGTTTAAACTAAAGACCACTAAGGACTTAAAACGCCTTAAATATGACACAGCCAACAAAAGTAACATCAGAAAACATCATATGAAACTGATTAAGGAATTGGCGGATGATAACTCAATCACTTTGAAAATAGCAGTCAAAGGGGGAGTACTGGTCCTAATCGACACCACCATTTACAATCAGGGCTGCCTTAAGGTACTGTTAGACTCTAGAACATATCTAATTATGGATAACGACCCAGTGATCTCCATTAAATAATTTATTAAGGAAACAGTGGACAAAGCACTAGAAATTGATTGGATCACAGAACAAACCAGTGAATTCCTGATAAAAAAATTCCCTATAACACCAGTGTTCTACGCGCTGCCCAAAATACACAAGAACATTACAGACCCGCCTTTCAGACCTATCATAGTAGGCACCGAAAGTGTTTTCCACCCTCTCACAGTCTACTTGGATACCTTTGGTACAGGCCACCTATAACTATCTAATAGACACATCACATTTCCTGCAACTTTTGGAAGAATTACAAATTGAAGATCGCACTCTGTTACTTTTCACAATAGATGTCAACGGGCTCTATACGTCCATTCCTCACACTGAGGGAATTGAGGCCATGGAATGGTTCCTGTTGAAATACGATGAAACTTTAATACAAAAAGTATTTGCCATCCAACTGATTGATATAATTCTTTACAATAATTATTTCAGATTTGATGGAAAATATTATTTGCAGATAGCAGGTACCTTGATGGGCTCATCAGTGGCGCCATTTTACACTAATATTTTCATGTATTACTTTGAACAATCACATGTACTTGATAAACAACCTTGGAAGAACAAAATTAAATGATGGAAATGTTACATAGACAATATTTGTGGAATCTGGCAAGGCACAGAGGAAGAACTACTGTAATGTTTTGATTATCTGAATAATTGTCATGAGAGGATCATATTTGAGCTTACAAGAGGTGGGTTCTTTGGTGGCCAATGGGGGTCCGCTTAAGCATAAAACCAACCTCAATATCTTCAAGACAAACTAAAACCCTATCACCCTGCACATACTCTAAGATGAAGCTCAGCCGGCCTCCTAGTCATACCAAAAACAAAATCAGTCAGGTTAGGCGGATCATCTTTTTTAGCCTTGGCCCCCACGCTTTGGAACACACTCACATCCCACATCCGACTCACTGAAGACCTCATGTGTTTCCGCAAATTACTGAAAACCTCGCTCTTCCCCTAAAACCGACCCAAAGTCAATAAAACTCAAACTGGAAAACAGCATCTCAATGACTTTGCCAAATGCTAGATCATAAATAGCAATGCAGCACCATGATCCGAGCGAGAAATCGAAAATAATAACCTCCTTTGGTTAGCTAAAAAGGACAAACAAAATAGATTAAGAAAAAAGGATCAAACCTGCGAAGAAGATATAAAGAATAAGCTTTACGAGAGCAGTAAAGTGTCTGAAATTAATGAAATGGACAAAACAAATGTAATGAACAAGTGGATCAATGTAGACGTGAGGAATAAAGTGGATAACAACAATTCAACTAACCCAAACTACTAGATCTTAAATAACAATAAAACAAACAACAGTACAACATCAAGATCCAAGCGAGAAATTGAAAACTTTTATCCTCTAAGGTAAACAAAAAAAGGACAAACAGAATAGAATGAGTAAGGTAGATCAAAGCAGTGAAGTGGATAAAAAGAATGAATTGTACGAAAGCAGTAAAGTGGTGTAAATTAATGAAATGTATGAAATGATTGCAATGGATGAAAGTAACAAAATCAATGAAAGGAATAAAGTGAAGAAGATAGAAAGATGAATACAGAAGACGGATGAGTGCACAGAGATGGCATGGAATGTACGAGTGCATGGTATAAATGGAAAATACAGAATAGACGATTCAAGTACATGAGACGGGTGTAGTGCATGGGACAGATGGAAAGCACGGAACGGATCGAGTGAGTGCGGCAACCGATAATGCAGGATGAATGAACGAAGTGAGTGGAGTGGATGAAGTCGGTGGCGTGGATGAAGCGTGTAGAGCGGATGAGTACGTTGAGCCGCTGAGTGCGTTGAGCAGATGAGTGCGCAGAGCGGATGAGTGTGTAGAGCGGATGAATGTGTAGAGCGGATGAGTGCGTAGAGCGGATGAGTGCGTAGAGCGGATGGATGCGTAGAGCGGACGGGTGCGTAGAGCAGATGGGTGTGTAGAGCGGATGAGTGCGCAGAATGAATGAGGGCATGGAGCGTATGAGGGCATAGAGTGGATGAGAGCGTGGAGTAGATAAGAGTGTGGTGCGAATGTAGGTTGTGGTGCGGATGTAGGGTGTGAGTGGATAATAGAGTAGAGCAGATTTAGGGTGTTGAGCGGATGTAGGGCATGATGGTATTGAGCAGATGTAGGGTGTTGAGCAGATTTAGGGTGTTGGGCAGATGTAGGGTGCAGTGGGGTTGAGCCGATGCAGGGTATGGTGCAGGTGCAGAGCGGGTGTAGAGTGCAAAGCGGGTGTAGAGTGTGGAGCGGGTATAGAGTTTGCAGAGGGTGTAGAATGCGGAGTGAGGAGCGGGTGTCGAGTGCAGAACGGGTGTCGAGTGCGGAGCGGGTGTCGAGTGCGGAGCAAACGGGTGATGTGTGTAGATGGAATGGGTGAAGTGGTTGGAAGAAACGGGTGAAGTGGTTGGAAGAAACGGGTGTAGTAAAGGTAGGAACGGAGGATGGATCTGGAAGAACGAGTGATGTATATGGACGTGACAGATAAAATATGAGGAAGGAACGGGTGAAGCATGTGGACAAAATGGGTCAAATTTATTGAATAGAACGATTGAAGTATGTGGATGGAACTGGTGAAGTCGATGGATCAAATAAAAATGTGATTGGAACGGAGGAAGTATGAGGTTGGAACAGGTGAAGTATGTGAGTGGAACGGATGAACTGGATGGAACAGACGAACTGGGTGGAACAGACGAACTGGGTGGAACGGATGAACTGGGTGGAACGGATGAACTTGATGGATTGGATGAACTTGGTGGAACAGATGAACTGGGTGGAACAGATGAACTAGGTGGAATGGATGACATGGGTGGAATGGGTGAACAGGGTGGAACGGAGAAATATGTGGAAGGAAAGAGTGTGATATGTAGATGGAAAAGATGTAGCATGTGGATGGAACGCGTGAAGTACATAGATGGAACTGGTAAAGTATGTGGATGGAACGGATGAAGTATGTGGATGGAATGGGTGAAGCTTGTGGATGGAACAGATGAAGTATTGTAGACGGAACAGGTGAAGTATGTGGATGGAAGGGTAAATTATGTGGATGAAATGAGTGATGTATGTGGATGGAACGGGTGAAGTATGTGGATGGAATGGATGAAATATGGGGAAGGAATGGGTGAAATATGTGGATGGAACGGGTGAAGCATGTGGATGGGACGGGTGAAGCATGGGAAGGAACGGGTGAAGTATGTGGATGGTATGGTTGAAGTATGTGGATGGAATGGCTGAAGTATGTGGATGGAATGGATGAACGAGTGTAGAATGGGTGCAGTGGGTAGAACGGGTGAAATGTTAGAACGGATGAAGAAGGTGGATGAACGGGTCATGTGTTTGTAACCGGTGAAGTGGGTGGAACCGGTGAAGTGGGTCGAACGGGTGAAGTGGATGGAACATGTGAAATGGGTGGAACCAGTGAAGTGGATGGAACGTGTGGAGATGACGTACATAGATGGATGATACATGGAGAAAGGATAACCTGGGTAGAACGAATGAAAGGAGCAGTACATAAAATGGTTGGAGTTCATAAAATGGTTGCAGTGCATAAAATGACTGGGAGTGCACAGAACGGACTGGAGTGCACGGAACGGACTGGAGTGCACGGAACGGACTGGAGTGCATGGAACGGATTGGAGTACATGAAACGGATTGAGTGCATGGAAATGTTGTGACTATACTTGGAATGGTTCGGAGTGCATGGAACGTTTGAAAGAGCATTGAAAGGAATGGTTTTTGAATGCTTGAAACAGTCGTAATGCATGGAACAGTCTGAGTACATGGAACAGATGGCGTACAGCGAACTATTGGAATGGGAGCAATCTCAACCACCTAAGGTAAACCACCATATCACACCCCACGTTTACTCTCTTCTTTGCACCACCACTCAAATAGAACACAGCAATACTATGACACCATTCGGTATGACTGTTCTCATACCATCACTCATACCATCACTTGCCCCACACCTCCCATCACCCTAACTAAATACTGCTGGTTACACACCTTCCAGCCTAGGCATTCTCCGGAGGCCTAATGCAGCCAGAATCGGTCTGGATAACAACCGGCCAGAACGAACACATACGCTTGATCTCTCAACCACCACACCTACCGCTATGAAGCAGCTATCACTTGAATGCCACACCAACTGCACACATATACGGTGCTCACACGCACCTTTTGACTCTCTCTATTCTCTCTCCTGACTTGAACTTCGGTTCCCGAGGGCGTTCAACCTACCAGCGCCTTGAGACCATACCAATGGTACATAAGGCACTATATAAATGCAAAGTAACATAACATAACATAACCCAAGCAAGGTGGCACAACAGTTGGATTCGGTTGACCAAGGGTTGCAAGGGTAGGGGGACCCACAAGTTTGTACCTCTAGTTTGAAAAAAAGTCATCAAGAAAAACCATAAGCCACCTGTAAATGGGAAAGTTGCTACCACCAATATTCCTGAAGCTGACTCCTCCTCTGGACACCTCGTTGGATTTAAGTATTTTGAAAATCCATTCGAATTGTCCTGAGGATGACATTGCTATCGAGGATGACGAGCACTTGGACGAAAGGGATGGGAATGCAGATGCAGTTAATGCAAGGACACCAAGTGTGGTCTCCAAAGTTGTAAATGAGAATGCGGCTATGTCTAATCTAGCCCCAACAGCAAACCTCTTTATTCCAACTGGCTACAGCTATCCACCCAAGGAGAAGGCTTTTCGTATTTTCCTCTCTTTAGAATAGAAGGGAGAAAAAAGGTACTTTTGCGGGAGCCTGAAACAAGGCAATTGTCACATAAAGATACTAAAGTTTTCTGGGGTGCAGTAAAGCAACCGTTGAGATTGCCGAAATTGGGTGACATATGTAGACAGGAAACGGTGGGGACTTTAGAACAGAAGGGAGGTTTGGTGTGTGATGAGTTGTTCCATGTATACCTCGAACATACCTTTAGAGTGAGTTGGACTTTCCCCATAAATAGGCAACATATTTTAACATTGTTTGGTGATATCCCGCTCTTGAGTCCGATAACATCAACTGATTTGTCTCTGGTGGAATTCATAGATCATTTTCGAGTTGACGAATGACGTGGTAAGATTAGGCTTCTCTTCACAACTAGTAAGAAACCTAATACTATCTGAAGTGACAACATTGGAACAGTTGGGATATAGCTTAACGATTACTAGATCTGAATCATCTCAAATCCCTCAGTCAATTAAAGTAGCCAGTTGTCAGGTCCCAGTCCCACAGGACCCACTTGTTAAAAATATGAAATCTGGGTGCAAACAGGATCAAGCAGGGCAGAGAAATCCTGTGGTGGAAAGATCGGTGCAATATGATTGGTCACACATTCTGAACTTACTACACGCTATCAATGGTCCTTACCAATATGGGAGTTGAAACCTATCTTAAAAATGGTCTAGTGGAATACGCAGGATTTCTCGCACTTAGCTAATGACTATGATTTGTAGTCAGAATGTGAATTTATCAGAATGCGAATTTATCTCCTTACAGGAGACATGGTTAACCGACACGCCAATTTTAGAGGGATTTACTGTTTGCTATGAACCTGCGAAGGGGTGCAAAGGGCAGGCCTGGGCCCTTTGTGTGCATTACGCATAGACTGTGCTCTGAATATGGAGTAACTCCCATTAGAAATTTGTGACATTTTGGGAGTTAGATTAATATCTACAGATCCCGGGTAATCAATGGTTTGTTTCTTGCATTAGACTCAATGTGTGTTATAATCCCTGTTTTCGAGAGGTATATGGGTGAGGAAGGTGAGAGTCTTATTGTGATGGGTGATCGAAATAGTGGGTGCCTGGATGACGTTTACTACACTTGACACGTGAAAGAGGTATTATCATCAAAGAATTACTGAACGCTTGGGAGATGATAACTCTCAACAGAAAAATATCTGCTGAAGTTCTTCCGCAATATACGTGGACAAGTATGTCAGCAAAATCCACTTTGGATTATATCATTGGTCAAACGATTTATTTAATTTCTGTGGAAGTCTAAATGTGCTTGATCAGGGGGGTGGTGACCATAGACCCTTACTTCTAACTTTAAATCAGAAAATGGAATGCCCATTGCACGTTCCCGATTTGAATAGTGAAGTTAGAGAGGGAGATCACACACTAATCTGGAGACCACGCATGGCAGTGTGCTTTAATTCTAGGATCGAGGAATGCTTATGGAGGGGACAGTTTATGGAGATATCTCCAGTAGGTTTTGTCCCTTTAATACAAAATATCCTTAATGGTCATACATCAAGCAGACACTTAGATCAAGCAACATCTAGTGATTCTCCTAGCCACCAATTTGATGATCAAACTCACCTGAAGAAGAAGTCTTCTTGGGTGTGGCCCTGACTTCAAAATTAAAACATGATTATTGTAATTGGTCAAAGGCCCATGGATACTTGAAATATCAACATGATTACGAATCTATGCTCAATAGTCTGCACAGAAACAGCGGGTCTCATTTTTGGTCCTTGATCAAATCAAAGCAAATTTCTATGCAAGCACAATCAATTGCTGGTAGCATATGGGTAGACTTATTTTTCGCAATTGTACACTAAACCAGTGTTCAATGTAGCAGAGTTGTCTGCAGATGAGAGTAGAAATCAGGTGAATTGGGATATTCCGAATACTGATTTGGAGGACATCCAACGGGCCATTGGGCATGTAAAGAAATTCAACGCCTTCGGGTCTGGACAGGATGTCAAATTCTACCCTGAAATCAGCAGCCACTCTATGGTGTTAAGGATTTCAATCAGGCAACACACACTTTGGTCTCGGCCTAGTATGTAGCGCACAGCTGAGATGCCTTTCTCCTTATTTTATGCAGATTCAATTTGGTACACAACTCGTATCACACCCCCTTTTCAAATACCCTGGTTCACAATGGACCATGAACCATGCTGGCTGATAATATACAATATTTATTTATTTTAAAATTCAAAATAAATCATACAATTTTTAATATGGGGCAGCAATCACCAATGAGGTGATAATTATGATGAAATTGTGAGCAATGTACTTGGTTAACCTTCCCCTATAACATATTTACGGCACAATGGAATAGGAGCACTTTTTGATTTAGGAAAGATAGCACCCAAGTTAAGGTTTCCCCCTGCAATGTTCCCTCAACCCACAAATAATTGAATTCTGAGTGAATAGAAAGAAGCAGCAGGTAGTCAGGAATAAGAGGCATAAGTCGGATTAAAAATCCGACCTTTCCTCACATAATAAGAGGCAACAACAGACTTTAAACCCTTAAAAAGGCCTAAAATAGCAATCGGAAATGGCAAATAATGAATTATGTGGTTAAATTATAATATACATATGTTTTCTCACAATAGCATGTAGTTCTATCACAGGCAGTCACAAGGCAATGGATTAGAATACAATTCGAAAATGAGTGGAAAGTTTAGAACAGATTGCAGCCAAATGACACGTGTAAAAGTTACATTTCTTATCAATTCCTGCTTTAAATTACCCAAAAGGTTTTTAATGAAAATGGGTGATTTGGAGTTGGGGGATAGGGGTATATCATGGGGATATTATAGAAGTGAAAATAGGTCTCTAGCTATGAAGCTGGATGATGCAAGATATAAAAAGGTGCGCTTTGAGCAAAATGAAACCATGAAATAGGAAAGGGAATTAGTTGTGATAAGACAGTTTTACTCTAAACTACAGTATTCAGGCTAGACCACCAAAGATGGACACAGTAAGATCCAAGGTTGATTCATTTTAATAAGTAATCAGGATAAGGATAGGATGGCTTAGAGAGTGGGATAAGGAAAAAGGCAAGACAAGATAGGTTATGGGTTTCTATGGGGTAGGGATTATACTCACAGTCCACTTTTAGTTTCGGGATTTTTGGACCGTCAAAAGGTTCTGGTCACCGCATGGCTGTGCGTCTGGCAAAGAAAAACAGCTGGGCCATTCTGGTCACTGGATGGTAATTCTGGTCACTGGATGTCACAGGTACCGCTGGATGCCGTCAGTGGGCAGCAATTAGTGGGCAGCATGGCAGGCTAGTTAAGGATGCTTTCAAAAAGAATACCACAGCTTTCCCCTTTTTAATGGGTAATTAGTGTGTTTTCAGAATTGAGGTCTTGCAGGGAATAGGATCAGCAATGTTTGGATTTTGCAGGGGGCTCTGTAGTAGGGTCAGCAATGCTTTGGAATTGTAGTGGGGTCTGGAATCTGGATGGAGCAGATCAGGAACACAGCGCAGGAACTTCAGGAAGAGACTGTCTGGAGTCTTGTCAGGGACTCTTATTTATAATGCATAGTGACATCATCAAAGTATATGGCTGGGCAGGTTTAGCTAAGAACGCCTCTAAACTACTGGATTGGTCAGGGGTGCTAGTCCCCGTCTTGCTATAAACTGGTTGGATTTCAAGGGAGTGATGTCAGATTTATGATGTAAGTTTTACAATGTCCAAAACCTCCTACAATTACTTTAACTGAAATCCAGTTTTGCCCTACATGGCACACTTATGCAGTGGAAACACCTAAACAAATTACATAAACATGTTACATATTTTATGCAGCACATGGCAGTCCAATCCTCCAGTTTGTGAGACATTGTTTCGTCCTTCTACCAGTTTTTCGTGCTTTTCAGTGTGAAATGTTCGTCTTAAAATTCCATAACTTTATACATATGTGTGGATCATCATAAGGGATGTAAATATAAAAATTTGCAATGGCATCATGGCTACTTTCCTTGTAATCTCTGATTCTTTGCCATTTCTATTCCCAAGAGGTCAGTGAATTCTTCACTGTCTCAAATTATAAACCACTAAATCATTTTTAGACTGCAAAATGTTAAAGTTTTTACAAAGTCCTGCTGCAGAGATAAAAGTCTTTACATTTTTATTCATAAATAGTCTTTGGAAACAAATGGCAGTCCTTTGTCCCCCATATTTGGGAATAGTTTACAAGCTACCCCCATGAAGGGCAGGGCCATCATGGCGATCTCCTCTGAAGCCTCCTGTAGAAATCACAAAGATGTGTGAATTTCTTTTCAGATATCCTTGTCCTGGAAATTCCATTGTCAGTTGGTTCAGCCTAGACTAGATTCTGTCCAACCTAGTAATTATCATGGAGGTGTTAGTATCTACTGAGAGGCCCTTTTGTTTCTGTCATCCTCTCAGCAGAAACCTATTTTTTGTTTTCAGCTGACATCCCCCCAGCAGCCACTGAAGTTTGAATTCATTGTATTTCTTTTGGCTCTGAATTGTAAGAAAATCTGCTAAATAGAACCATGTCCTTCATTGTATTTTCACATCACAATCCCCTTCACATTGCTAGATAAGGGCAGGACCTTATCCAACATGCCCTTTTAAAACAGATATTTTCCTTTATTTTGCAAAAGTACATTTCCCATGTGGTGACTGAAAGTTGCATTTTTCTTGCAAATCCGTTTTTTCTATCTAGATTCCTACATTGTTTTGCATCCATAGTTAGTTTCTCCTGTAGTCGAGTTTTGTTTGAAGCACAGAAGCATTGAACTTGACATGTGCACAGAGCTATGATTTTTTTTTCAAGGTTCATTCCTTTGACACTTTGTAGCACAAAATAAAGCGTTTCCCATGCACGGCAGAAAGTGAAGTTTCTTGTGCCTTTTTTTCCGATTTGGCTTAACAGATCCTGTCATTCAGGGGTCATACTTGGTTTTGCTGAAGCACAATGGGGCTATGAATGGGCATGGTCGGGCCTTATTAATCACAGTGGTTTAAGGAAAGTTTCCTTTTTAATGTGAATTTTGGTCTGGCAGCAAAGCAGCGCTGCTTTTTCACTCTGTTTCGTATGTATATGTAAGAAAACACTGGCAAGCTTCCTCAGTGTGCCCCCTTGTTCCATCCTGCCCAATATGTGCTTGGCAAGATGGGGTAGGCACCTTTTTGTTGCTGCACAACACAGTTTTGAGGCATGGTGCTCACTGGAACCAGATCAACCATTTTGCTGTTTGTGTTAAAGCGGAGCTTGTATTTGGAGAAATTCTGTTCAGTGGGTCAATGTAGCCCACAATTGGAAGGTGTTCTCCCGGAGCTTTATCGCAACATCTTGTCTCTCTAGAAGTTCCCGTTATCCTGGAAGTACGCAGTGATTATACTAATCTATAAATCTGGGGGCAGGGAAAATCCCATCAACTATCGTCCGATACTCCTTTACACCCGTATAACATGTTCTTGTCCATTCTATTAAGGATCCTTGATCAATGGACAACCAGTGTACCTTCTCAGGACCTATACCAATCAGGTTTCAAGAAGGGGACCAGCGTATTATATAATTGTCTGAGCCTCCTTTCTAGTTAGGTGCGTCTGGCAAAATGACAAATATATTGTGGCTTTTCTAGACATAACCAAGGAATCTGACTGGGTCAGAAGGTCTACACTTTGGTTTAGGTTAAGAGAGCAGGGTTGTCCAGAGGCTCTGGTGAGAATGATGGAGTTATTACACTCTGGCACATGGTTGAAGATTAGATTGGACTGTAGTGGTACCTGTTCTGACTGGCTGAGGAGTGAGTGGGGTTTGTTTTGTCCCCTTTCTTTTTAACACCAATATCTCCGATTTGTGGTCTTGTTTTAAAGATGTTGGATCAAATTCTCCTAAACTGGCTTCAGACCCAATACCTTATTTGCTGTATGCAGATGACATAATATTGTTTGACTACACGCCATTGGGTTTGCAGATATCATTGGCATTGGTAAATAACTACTTAATGAATTTGGACCTGGAGATAAGTATTACAAAATTGAACATTTTAATCTTAAACCCTTTAAAAATAATCTGAGTAATCAAGGATCAAAAGGCAGAGTTTGTTCAATCTTTTAAATACTCGGGTGTGTTTATATGCACAAATAAAGCTACATAAGTTTTACACAAGGTCAGACCTGGCGGGCAGAAAGGCACCCGCAAGCACAGCATGTTGGATGCACTGGGACCATTACAAACGGTGCCGGTGCATCCGACCTCGCCATTGCCATTGAGCCCTATTCAACACCTTCGGGTCTGGACGGGAGACCTATGGGGCTCAATGGGAATGGGGAGTAGTGGACTCCGGCCCCTGGCAATGGGGACATACAGGGTCCGCCAAGGTAGGAATGGCCCTGTATGTCTCCATTGCCAGAGGCCAGAAAGAATGCAACAGGCACGGCTACCGCCAGGGTTATAATGAGGCCCAGTGTCTTACTCTGTCTTTCATACAGTACCCATGAGCAGGAGAGATGTGTGAAGATGCAGATGTTAGGAGAGGCAGGAGCGTACCGTGGTTTATGGCAGAGGAGCGGTCTAATAAGGAAGTAAGAGGTGGAGAACAAGTGTTCGAGCGCACAACTCAAGCAAAAATCCAATGATGGCTCCCAGTGCAGGGCAAGCAGCGTTTGGCAGTAGAACACTTAAAGATCCTGCTTCCCAGATCCCAATCATCTTGATTTGCTGGTACAACTTGGTCTTCCAGGGGAAGGACTTCTTGGAACAGTTGTTTTTTAAGGAAAGGTATTAAACCAAATCTCGAAGTGCTTATCAGAGGTGGTGGCCACAAAATAAGTACAATTCAAATTAAATGGAGCCAACAGGGAATCAAATGTGAAACAGACAAACAGAAATGCTCTCAGTGGCCAATGCACAGGATCTCCTGTGCTTTCCTATTTTGGATTAGACCTGTTCCTCCATCAACAGTCATGAACAACCCACAACCACTAAGTGAACTGGGCATTTGGTCAGGCCACCGGACCACTGTTGGGATTTGTGGGTTGCGATTCAGCTGCCGGCGCTCTCCAGGATATTCAGTGGTTCTGATCGACATGCCAAAGGAGATATCACTCTGAATATCTCATGCAAACTTGAGTGCGATTTGGGGCTGCCGGCAGGTTGGGCCAAGTGTCGCGAGACTGACAAATCATTGGCCTGATAGTTGGCTCATCCCAAGATCGGGGTTCGCACAACCAACCATGAGGGTCAACCTGCTCTAGGCGGCAAACTGTTCTTGCAGCACCATCTGACCTACTATGCGGGCCATCCTGCCAGCAGTGTTTAATCTTGTACCCAAATCTAGCTGTGATTAGTCTTGTACTCATCTTGCACTGTTAGGCGTAGGCCTCTCTCCCACTATACAGGATTCTCAAATCTAGCCGTGTTTAATCTTGCACCCAAATCTAGCTGTGTTTAGTCTTGTACTCATCTTGCATTGTTAGGGGTAGGCCTCTCTCCCACTATACAGGATTCTCAAATCTAGCTGTGTTTAGTCTTGCACTCATCTTGCTTTGTTAGGGGTAGGCCTCTCTCCCACTATACAGGATTCTTAGATGTAGCTATGTTTAGTCTTGCACTCAATTCCAGCTGTGTGTAGTCTTGCACTAATATCTAGCTGTGTTTAGTCTTGTACTCGTCTTGCACTGTGAGGCGTAGGCGTAGGCCTCTCTCCCACTACATAGGACTCTTAAATCTAGCTGTGTTTCATCTTGCAACCAAATCTAGCTGTGTTTAGTCTTGTAATCATCTTGCACTGTTAGGCGTAGACCTCCCCCAGCTATACAGGATTCTAGAGTCTAGCTGTGCATAGTCTTTTACTCAAACCCTGTTTAGACTAACCTGACACACATCTAGAGGGGAACAGACTGTGATAGTATTATATATACTCCCACCAATACCTCAAAGAACAATATAGACAGCTACTGAATTGAGTCCTAGAGCACCCGACAAACATGCGCCCAGTACACAACCCCTCTGGACAGTGCTTCCTATGATACATACCCAACCTACCTAAAGAACAGACAGCACCAATAAAGCACCCAAGCCAACCAGCAACAGAGGAATCAACCGTACTGCCCTAGCACAAGACATTACAGATGACCACTTGACCCATTATCTCAGAACCTAGCACCGAAAATGCCCTGGAACAGGAATGGGCGCAAAGAAAGAACACAAGATCATTCCACAATGGACATTGACACGCAAATCAAACTTAACTCAGAAGTAACAGCCTCAAATGCAGGAAACACCCTGCCAAAAACCAAAAGGACCAGAACAAACTTCGAGAGAGAAAAATCCTTATATCTCACACCATACCTCGCAACAACCCTAGAATCTGGATACCTCAACGACATTGATCCATGGAAAGAATAGTCTGAGACAGTCAGGAAAAAGATGGGAGCACCCAGTGTTAGGAAAGATTTCGTAATTGTAGGTAATTTTCCTTCCATGTGGCAACCCCTAAACTTTTTGCTGTTGTTTTTCACCTCGTTCTCGACTTTGCCAGAGAAGTGCAGCTTTCTGCCGCACTCCTCTGGGCTTTCGCTCCATTCTTATGGGAAACTGACATGCCCTTAAGACAGTCAGTACCGGGAAACGCTGTTTTCCGTAGTTTCTTTTATCATGTTGCGGCTTTCGTGCAACATGACCCAAGAGGGCACTGTAAGCTAAATTACTGCTCTCTTGGGTCTCTAGCCTTCTACAGGCCCTAGATACTCTTTTAGGATTGTAACTGATCGATGCAAGTGATTCACGGACGGGAATGGTGGCAGCGATCGTTTCTTGTGTTTTGTGCTCCTTTTGGCGTTTTAAGCGCGTTTCTCACGCTTAGCCCAAAATGGTGGCCTGGCTCCCAAATTGGCCAGACCACGAGGCTCCTTTGTCCTGTCCGCTGACCGTCTTGCTCCCTTCACCTTCCCCAGGTTGAGCCGACCAGGGGCCTTCCTTATTTGGGCATGTACTTCCCCGCGAAACACGGATGCTTTCGCGGGCTTCTACATGCCTGGTGTGTGCCTCCAGGATGTGGGCTGGGATGTCTGGTCCCAATACACATCCTGGGTGCCAGAGAGTCCAGGGTGGTGTGAATGCCTCGGACCACCGTGGACCGTGATAGGTCCACGAATGGTGTGAGTGTTGATGAGCGGATCTCCCATTGTGTCCCCTCCGTTTTGGCGCGAAGGGAACCGTGGATAAGAGGGGGCTGGAAACACCACTACCATGTCGATCTCCTGAGTTCTCACGAACGAAGGAATACAGGAGCCAAGTATCCTGCAACCAAGAGGCTGAACCGAAGAATCGCTGGTGACCCGCTGAAGGACTGCTCCTCTGCACTGCTGTCGCCTTGTGAAACCCTTTTCACCTTTGATCGAACCAGAAGGCCTGTACTGGTACTTCGACCCTTGGAATAGCGGGGACAGCTATTCTCGGCATCTTCACCATCTCCTGCTAGTAAGCCTGCGGAAGCGTCTCTGGGCCATCCAGCAGACTGACCAGCCTACACAGGAGTCTTGCTCTGTAACCGCCGCCAGGTTGTGTAGTATTTCGAGTCCTTGTCACTCTCACACAATTCGTACACTTGGCGTTCACAGGTCTGAAGTGAGTAGTGTACATTTGGCTCAGATCCACACGGCCGCTCCGTTGCCCTGCTGTGGTAACAAACTGTGCGGGTTCCTTTGTTTGGGACGTCTTTTACTCAACTCTGCTGTTGCAGACTCTACACGACTACGAGACGTCCCCTGCTCTTCTGAACCTGCCAGCGACTGAAACTGACGAGGAGAAGTCTGGGTCTGCTTGCATCGGGGACCGGTGAGTAGCATAGCTAGGAACTGGTCACCCTCCTGCAGGAGCCCATAGCTTTTCCCCGCTGTGTCAAAACAGCACGCCTTTCCGTACTCGCGCTCTGCTTCTGCCCATAGTGGAGGCTGCGCTTGAGTCGCGGAACACTGTTCTTCATGTGTGCACTAAACTGAACTGCCTGATTTCCCTCAAAGAGACTCCCCTTTTGCCCGTTGGCACCAGCGTGTGCAGGTACTTTTGAGCACAAGGCTCCACCCTTCGTAGGGCTCGGACTTCCTTTTAGTTAGGTGCCTCTGAAGGCAGACTGGGTCTAAGCATTATTTTGCACTGCCTGTTTTCCTTCCCTTTTAGGTGGACTACACATTTCGTGCATCTAACGCTTGAGACTTGTTTGTATTTGTATATATATTGTATTGGTATGGTATGTGTTGGTTTACTAGAGTTGTATTGTGATTTCTCACTACGGTCATTGTTTTAAAGGCCTTGGAATAAATGTGTATATATTTTTCATATAACACCTGTTTGGAGTAGTTTGTAAGTGTCCTTGCTTTGTGTGCTCAATGCGGGCTTTCAGTCACCCTCACCCCTCTTGAGACCTAGTCTTGACCGCCGCGATCGCTACCCTGTTTGGTCTGGCTTGTCCAGAGGTTATCCTGTTCCAAGTAATTAGGTTGGCCTTCTGAACGTCTGCGCCGCCAGGACAGAGTTCAGAAATCCGTCTTAACACCCAAGAAGAGGGTGGGAAAACTCTGACCCCATCGCCCCATGCATCACAAGAACAGAAGGGCAACACCAACACCCACGGCATGCCAGACAAAACAACTAAGTACTAATAACCAACAACGCAACCATTAACCTAACGGACAGATTCGATGAAGAAGAAGCCTTCGCTGATCTTCAACCAATCGGCAGGAATAGGGAAGCACTGCTATTGAACAGTCAAGCTTTCAATCTAGCAGACCGCTTCAATGAAGATGCAGCCCTCGCTGATCCTCATCCAATCAACGCCAATACAGATGCACCGCAACCAAACAACTGCAAATCAAAACAAGGAACTACCAATAAACAAAACCACACCAAAAAGATCCACTGCAATTTAATCAATGCAAGGTCAATGTCCAAACATGCCACCGAAATATACGATCTCCTTTACGACGGAGGGATCGACATCCTATTTGTAACAGAAACATGGCCAGACGACAACTACAAGATCACCCTCAACAACTGCCTGCCTGAAAACTTCAAATGTGTCCAAACAAACTGAAAAACCAAAAGGGGGAAAGGGGGCTGGAAATCATCCACAAGGAACACCTGGCTATCAAATTGGAAGACCCACTAAACATTGATAAATGCAAATCCTTAATCATACGCCTGTCAGTAAACCCCAAAACAAACTTGAAATTCATACTGATATACAGACCACCAACCTACGATGCAACCTTCGTAGATGCCCTCACGGAAGCAATCACGATCCTAGCCATCAAACACAACCACCTGATAGTCCTCAGAGATTTCAACATCTGGTTCAAAGAAGAAACCACAACCACACAAAAATCTCTAAGCAGCCAACTAGCAGAAATTAATCTACAACAACTAGTCAAAGGAGCAAACCCACTCGGCAGGGCATACACTTGACGCAATCTTTGCAAACAAAGAACTCCTTACCACGGCACCCCCAATTCAAATTATCTGGAGCGACCACCTCATCATTCCCTTCAGAATCAAAATGACCACTCCAGTAAATAGGCAACAAGACAAACCAAAGACCACCATGAAAAGAAACTGGAGAACCATCAAAAACTCCAACCTAATTGAACTCCTGGAGCTCAGCAAACCGCAACCAACATTTTTGGAAGAAGCTGACCTAGAAATAAAAGTAGCACTGCTCCACTCCGGGATTGTAACAACTATCGGCAATATCGCAAAAGAAAAACCTTTCACTTCTTCTCATAAAAGAGCAATGGCAAAATGGTTCACCCCACTACTCCGGACCATGAAAAGAACAAAACTAAGACTAGAACTAGATTGGAGAATAAAAAGACAACACTGCAAAGAAGCTGAAATTCCTACAACACAACCGCGCATACAAAAGGGGAAATACAAAAAGCCAAGGGAGAACACTACGATAACCGAATCTTTGAAGCACCAAACACGCAAAAATAACTCTTCAAAATCATAAATGAAATAAAAAGTCCACCGGGCTGCAACAACACACCAACTCCTTCGACAATACTATGCAATGACTTAGCAGACAACTTCAAAAACAAAATCATCAACATCCAGCGAACCATACAAAGCAGACCACCTGATCATACTACGATCCCCACCTACCCTCAGGGGGAACATCTGTACAAACTGCAAAGCTTTCCCGAAATATCAGTGGAGACTTTCATCAAACTGATAAATCAAAGAAACAACTCAGGCTCTCCTGAGGACCCCTGCCCCCCGGACATGTACAAATCAATTCTTAAACAAGGAACTCCCATGGAATACCACAGGAACGTCCTCAACCTTTCAATCACGACAAGGAAAGTGCCACAAGCCTTCCAATCAGCAAACATCAGGCCACTACTCAAAGATACAGGAACCGCAGAAGACCTCTCCAACTACAGACCCATCTATAACATCCCGTACACAGCCAAGCTGCTTGAACCGTATATATCTACAAATCGACCCAATAATTCATAGAATAGCACTGCTTACTAGACCAGGCACAAGTTGGTTTTAGACCAATGAGAAGAACAGAATCATCTCTCCTCTCAATATGGGACGACCTAAAAATAAACGCGGACTCGGACAACAGTACTGCATTAATACTTCCAGACCTATCTGCAGCATTCAACACAGTTAATTACGACATCCTCATAATGAGATTAGAAGGACTCAGAATAACAGACACCGAACTACAATGGATCAAATCCTTCCTAACAAACAGAACGGAAACCATATGGATGAAACATTTCAAATCCAACACAAGAGACTCAACATGTGGAGTACCACAAGAATCATCCTTCTCTCCGCTATTATTCAACATCTACCTTTGTCTACAAATCCAAATCACCAAAAGTGATGCCTCACATGCTACAACTATGCCGATGACACACAAATAATCTTCAAAATACAAGACACTCCAGAAATAAACTCAACGCTAGAAAACTGCCTTTGTGATGTATTCAACTGGATGAACTCTAACCACCTCAAAATCAACCCAGGCAAAACAGAAATAATGGTTGCCACAAAAAATGGTGGAGAAAACCACCTCATCCCTTGGCCAAGGGAACTCAGAACAACCCCAATACCTTCGCCGACTGTAAAAAACCTGGGGGTACTGATGGACAATCTCACCTCAGGGCCACAAGTAAACGCTCTACTCAATAAATGTTTCTTTCTCCTGCGAGCAGCAATAAGGATCCTACTGTTGCTATCATTTGCCAACAAAACAACCACCATCATTGCTCTCGTCATGTCCAGTGTAGAATACGTCAATAGCCTATACTTGGGTATGCCTGAACGACTTCTAAAAAAACTACAGCGCAGACAAAATGCGGTAGCCAGACTGCTTCTCAAACTTTCTCAAAGAGAACACATCACACCGGTGCTAAAAACAATAAATAAAATTCAAAACAAGGTGCATCGTGCAGAGAGCAGTATACACAAACAAGGCGCTGAGTTCCTGAAAGACAAATTGCGCCTACATCAACCAACAAGAATGCTCAGATGAAGCAACGACATCTGCCTGGAACCGAAACCCTACAATAAAAGAAAACTCAGAGGATCTTCTTTCTCTCACCTGGTGCCAAGAACTTGGAATGACCTACCAAAGAATATACGCAACACAAAAAAAACCCTACTATTCAGGAAACTACTCGAAACCTGGCTCTTCACTTCATAACTAGAGGACCGCCCAATAGGGACACACACTCAACTGAAACAACGTTGAATGATGAGACAGACCCCGATTCACACTAAGCAATCAAATGGGAATAGACTCTAAGGAAGACACTCTACGACATAGCGAACGACTACCCGAGAGATAGCCAAGATAGGAAACTAAAGACTGAATATATAGCAAGACCAAGACTGAAGTACTTGGACGAATCATCAATAGCACCCTCAAAAGAATAGGGAACACCCATCCCTTAGCTCAGAAAGCAGAGGGTGAGAAATAGACATACCCAATCACATTATACAAAGCTCATTAGGACACTGCTGGGAACACACCGCGCCATCACACACGCAACAACCGAATAATAGATTTTAAGGAAGATACCCCACGACATACAGTACGACTAAAAAAGAGACAGCCGTGATAGGAGGACAATAAAGACAGGAGTTCCAGAATGACTCATCAATATCACCCTGGCCCTTAACCACAACTGGCGCCATCAGACCAATGGCACAACAGATAACAAGGGAATAGGGAAACCCCATCCTCAGCCCCCACTATAGTAGGATATAAATCAGACATACCTAATCACACTATACAGTGCTCATTGAATACAGCTAGAACTGTGCCGCACCATCTCACGCTACAGTTAGACAGCCAATAAGAATACCCAACCCACAGGAATACAACTGAAATTAGAACCAGGATACAGAACCCACTAATTCTACTTTCAACTCTCTGCATACCCAACCCACCCAAAAATCACACAACCGTCTCCTACCCAGCTAATCCGCACACACTTTACAACACTGCATCAACAACACACAAACACATAAACAGCACCAACAGCACACAAGGTCTCGCCCGGTCCGATATTTGCCCCAAAGCTCAGCACACGGTGTATACCGAACTGAAGCCACCAACGGCATACCACTTCTCCCACTCAGTACAAAAAAGAAGGTGGGTGAGGCGCGCTCTCCCGGTCCTGGTCAATTGAACCTGTTGCAAAAAATATAATAAGTAGCTGGGTCAAATCCCAAAATGGACAAATATTCACAGGGTTAGATCCCTTCTGCTGCAAATCAGGTACTCAGTAATAACAGGGTTAGATCCCTTGCTGCAAATCAGGTACTCAGTAATAACAGGGTTAAATCCCTCAGCTGCAGTTCTGTGGTCTGTAGTTGTTCTCCTCCTAGCGCTTTCTTATCTCAAATAATCATCAGGGAGGCTGTTGAGCAGGTGTGTCAAATTAGACTCAAAGGATTCTGGTAGCTGTAGTGAAAACGTTTTTTTCTGTTCAGGTGACCAGCAACCGACACCCCTCCAAAGCACAAGTCCTTCCCAAATTTGGGGGAGGGGAGAGAACCATCTTTATGATTCTCCAAAGTGGGGCACAGTCACCCCGTGGCGCTGCCTCTGGAGCCCGGGACTCCCATAGCATTCAGTACAAAAAAGAAGGTGGGTGAGGCGCTCACTCCCGGTCCTGGTCAATTGAACCTGTTGCAAAAAATATAATAAGTAGCTGGGTCAAATCCCAAAATGGACAAATATTCACAGGGTTAGATCCCTTCTGCTGCAAATCAGGTACTCAGTAATAACAGGGTTAGATCCCTTGCTGCAAATCAGGTACTCAGTAATAACAGGGTTAAATCCCTCAGCTGCAGTTCTGTGGTCTGTAGTTGTTCTCCTCCTAGCGCTTTCTTATCTCAAATAATCATCAGGGAGGCTGTTGAGCAGGTGTGTCAAATTAGACTCAAAGGATTCTGGTAGCTGTAGTGAAAACGTTTTTTTCTGTTCAGGTTACCAGCAACCGACACCCCTCCAAAGCACAAGTCCTTCCCAAATTTGGGGGAGGGGAGAGAACCATCTTTATGATTCTCCAAAGTGGGGCACAGTCACCCCGTGCCGCTGCCTCTGGAGCCCGGGACTCCCATAGCATTCAGTACAAAAAAGAAGGTGGGTGAGGGGCGCACTCCCGGTCCTGGTCAATTGAACCTGTTGCAAAAAATATAATAAGTAGCTGGGTCAAATCCCAAAATGGACAAATATTCACAGGGTTAGATCCCTTCTGCTGCAAATCAGGTACTCAGTAATAACAGGGTTAGATCTCTTGCTGCAAATCAGGTACTCAGTAATAACAGGGTTAAATCCCTCAGCTGCAGTTCTGTGGTCTCTAGTTGTTCTCCTCCTAGCGCTTTCTTATCTCAAATAATCATCAGGGAGGCTGTTGAGCAGGTGTGTCTAATTAGACTCAAAGGATTCTGGTAGCTGTAGTGAAAACGTTTTTTTCTGTTCAGGTGACCAGCAACCGACACCCCTCCAAAGCACAAGTCCTTCCCAAATTTGGGGGAGGGGAGAGAACCATCTTTATGATTCTCCAAAGTGGGGCACAGTCACCCCGTGGCGCTGCCTCTGGAGCCCGGGACTCCCATAGCATTCAGTACAAAAAAGAAGGTGGGTGAGGCGCGCACTCCCGGTCCTGGTCAATTGAACCTGTTGCAAAAAATATAATAAGTAGCTGGGTCAAATCCCAAAATGGACAAATATTCACAGGGTTAGATCCCTTCTGCTGCAAATCAGGTACTCAGTAATAACAGGGTTAGATCCCTTGCTGCAAATCAGGTACTCAGTAATAACAGGGTTAAATCCCTCAGCTGCAGTTCTGTGGTCTGTAGTTGTTCTCCTCCTAGCGCTTTCTTATCTCAAATAATCATCAGGGAGGCTGTTGAGCAGGTGTGTCAAATTAGACTCAAAGGATTCTGGTAGCTGTAGTGAAAACGTTTTTTTCTGTTCAGGTGACCAGCAACCGACACCCCTCCAAAGCACACGTCCTTCCCAAATTTGGGGGAGGGGAGAGAACCATCTTTATGATTCTCCAAAGTGGGGCACAGTCACCCCGTGGCGCTGCCTCTGGAGCCCGGGACTCCCATAGCATAGATAGCATTTGAGATAAGAAAGCGCTAGGAGGAGAACAACTAGAGACCACAGAACTGCAGCTGAGGGATTTAACCCTGTTATTACTGAGTACCTGATTTGCAGCAAGGGATCTAACCCTGTTATTACTGAGTACCTGATTTGCAGCAGAAGGGATCTAACCCTGTGAATATTTGTCCATTTTGGGATTTGACCCAGCTACTTATTATATTTTTTGCAACAGGTTCAATTGACCAGGACCGGGAGTGCGCGCCTCACCCACCTTCTTTTTTGTACTGAATGCTATGGGAGTCCCGGGCTCCAGAGGCAGCGCCACGGGGTGACTGTGCCCCACTTTGGAGAATCATAAAGATGCTTCTCTCCCCTCCCCCAAATTTGGGAAGGACTTGTGCTTTGGAGGGGTGTCGGTTGCTGGTCACCTGAACAGAAAAAAACGTTTTCACTACAGTTACCAGAATCCTTTGAGTCTAATTAGACACACCTGCTCAACAGCCTCCCTGATGATTATTTGAGATAAGAAAGCGCTAGGAGGAGAACAACTAGAGACCACAGAACTGCAGCTGAGGGATTTAACCCTGTTATTACCGAGTACCTGATTTGCAGCAAGGGATCTAACCCTGTTATTACTGAGTACCTGATTTGCAGCAGAAGGGATCTAACCCTGTGAATATTTGTCCATTTTGGGATTTGACCCAGCTACTTATTATATTTTTTGCAACAGGTTCAATTGACCAGGACCGGGAGTGCGCGCCTCACCCACCTTCTTTTTTGTACTGAATGCTATGGGAGTCCCGGGCTCCAGAGGCAGCGCCACGGGGTGACTGTGCCCCACTTTGGAGAATCATAAAGATGGTTCTCTCCCCTCCCCCAAATTTGGGAAGGACTTGTGCTTTGGAAGGGTGTCGGTTGCTGGTCACCTGAACAGAAAAAAACGTTTTCACTACAGCTACCAGAATCCTTTGAGTCTAATAAGACACACCTGCTCAACAGCTTCCCTGATGATTATTTGAGATAAGAAAGCGCTAGGAGGAGAACAACTAGAGATCACAGAACTGCAGCTGAGGGATTTAACCCTGTTATTACTGAGTACCTGATTTGCAGCAAGGGATCTAACCCTGTCATTACTGAGTACCTGATTTGCAGCAGAAGGGATCTAACCCTGTGAATATTTGTCCATTTTGGGATTTGACCCAGCTACTTATTATATTTTTTGCAACAGGTTCAATTGACCAGGACCGGGAGTGCGCGCCTCACCCACCTTCTTTTTTGTACTGAATGCTATGGGAGTCCCGGGCTCCAGAGGCAGCGCCACGGGGTGACTGTGCCCCACTTTGGAGAATCATAAAGATGGTTCTCTCCCCTCCCCCAAATTTGGGAAGGACTTGTGCTTTGGAGGGGTGTCGGTTGCTGGTCACCTGAACAGAAAAAAACGTTTTCACTACAGCTACCAGAATCCTTTGAGTCTAATTAGACACACCTGCTCAACAGCCTCCCTGATGATTATTTGAGATAAGAAAGCGCTAGGAGGAGAACAACTAGAGACCACAGAATTGCAGCTGAGGGATTTAACCCTGTTATTACTGAGTACCTGATTTGCAGCAAGGGATCTAACCCTGTTATTACTGAGTACCTGATTTGCAGCAGAAGGGATCTAACCCTGTGAATATTTGTCCATTTTGGGATTTGACCCAGCTACTTATTATATTTTTTGCAACAGGTTCAATTGACCAGGACCGGGAGTGCGCGCCTCACCCACCTTCTTTTTTGTACTGAATGCTATGGGAGTCCCGGGCTCCAGAGGCAGCGCCACGGGGTGACTGTGCCCCACTTTGGAGAATCATAAAGATGGTTCTCTCCCCTCCCCCAAATTTGGGAAGGACTTGTGCTTTGGAGGGGTGTCGGTTGCTGGTCACCTGAACAGAAAAAAACGTTTTCACTACAGCTACCAGAATCCTTTGAGTCTAATTAGACACACCTGCTCAACAGCCTCCCTGATGATTATTTGAGATAAGAAAGCGCTAGGAGGAGAACAACTACAGACCACAGAACTGCAGCTGAGGGATTTAACCCTGTTATTACTGAGTACCTGATTTGCAGCAAGGGATCTAACCCTGTTATTACTGAGTACCTGATTTGCAGCAGAAGGGATCTAACCCTGTGAATATTTGTCCATTTTGGGATTTGACCCAGCTACTTATTATATTTTTTGCAACAGGTTCAATTGACCAGGACCGGGAGTGCGCGCCTCACCCACCTTCTTTTTTGTACTGAATGCTATGGGAGTCCCGGGCTCCAGAGGCAGCGCCACGGGGTGACTGTGCCCCACTTTGGAGAATCATAAAGATGGTTCTCTCCCCTCCCCCAAATTTGGGAAGGACTTGTGCTTTGGAGGGGTGTCGGTTGCTGGTCACCTGAACAGAAAAAAAACGTTTTCACTACAGCTACCAGAATCCTTTGAGTCTAATTAGACACACCTGCTCAACAGCCTCCCTGATGATTATTTGAGATAAGAAAGCGCTAGGAGGAGAACAACTAGAGACCACAGAACTGCAGCTGAGGGATTTAACCCTGTTATTACTGAGTACCTGATTTGCAGCAAGGGATCTAACCCTGTTATTACTGAGTACCTGATTTGCAGCAGAAGGGATCTAACCCTGTGAATATTTGTCCATTTTGGGATTTGACCCAGCTACTTATTATATTTTTTGCAACAGGTTCAATTGACCAGGACCGGGAGTGCGCGCCTCACCCACCTTCTTTTTTGTACTGAACACTTCTCCCACTCTCCTACTCCTTCTCCACCCGACTAACCCCACCCGCCCTACTTCTTGGTTACAGATCCACCAGAGTGCCTGGGGACCAATTCCGTTGGTGCTGGAGCGCTATATAAATACCTTTAACATAACATCCTGTTCTTGACAGAGAATCCTTCGAGAAGCGCTGCATTCCACTGCTTCTGCTGTGCAGGCTTTTCCCAGGTAATCCTCATGATTCACTACATAGTGCTGTGTCAGTAACATAATCCGGGTGTACCCAAGATCCTTGTGCATAACACTGCATCATGTGGTGAGTCTGCTTTTATCTACACCATGGGCGCGTGCGAATATGATGAGATCAGCAATGGCTGCCACCAATGGCAGGTATTCATGTGGACCATGTGTACTTTTTCAGGTGGGAAAAAACACAGACACAAACTGTAGGAATCCAGGACTTCTCCACAGGCATCATAATACTGCTGCATTTGAGGCGCATGCAGATTCCCTGCATGAAGCGGCAAAGCCTTCGGACTGGATTTCCACAGGGGGTTCCGCTCCGTGCACAGAATACAATACATTAGGTTGCGCGTACAGGGAAATTGATTGAATGATTGTTTCTTTGGGCTTCCTAGAATTAGCCCCACTTTGCTCCATCATAAGTCGACAAATGACCAAAGAGAGCACGCTTAACACGCAATTAATATCTCATTTAATTATCCAACACGTGATGAAGTATCTGTTAATTACCTCCTGGCCCGCTGAGATGAAGCCTGAGAAAGAGTAACACATGTTGTTTTGCTTCCTTAATGGGACTCATGTTTATCACCCTTTGAAAGATGAAGGGTTCAGTCAGCCAATTTAGGTGTCAAACATGTGAACTTTAGGGAGTCGAATCTGTGAGAAGGCATTGTGCCCATCCCTATTAATCTAAGCATAATGTAAAAGGAATAACAGAGCTGGAGACTAATTTGTATGTTATGGGGCAGCCAACAAGCCTGCCGTACCTCTGACATTGTCCTGGAGCCTCTGGGTTTTCATGCTCTTCTCCAGGTGTCCGGTGAAGAGCACACAACCTCGGGTTTATTAGGGTGCCTTCACTCAGCAGAGATCAGGGATTCCTGTGAGAGACGCACAAGGCTGCGCAGGCAGCATTGCTCACAGGGCCTCCACTGGGCCGTTTATTAAACACGTAACACCTGTTTGCAATGACAAGTGATTAGAGCTGAGGGGACATTACCTATTTTGCATCCGGAAACCCAAAATAAAGCTCCAGATAAATATCCAACTCTGTGCCTTTTTTCCATTATGCCAAATAACAAATAGAGGCAGTTCAAATGTGTTTGTTAAGAGGAGGTCCCAGCCCCCGTAAGGGGCGCTTGGGCGACATCCCACATAGCAGGATGCCCCTCAGGCTGCCTCCTCCCCTCTACAGAACCTCCCCACCCCTCCTCCAGGAGGCAGGTTCGTCTGCGGGCAGGCACTTGCGGCATGCCCGGGGGACCGCATATAAGGCGGGGAGGGACTGGAGCACGGTCTCTTTCCAGTCCCCCTCGCCAGAATTCCAACCCTCCTGCACCCTTATCGGCTTGCTTAGAGCAGGCAGGACCCCGCAGGGCTATGCTGAGTGTAATATGTCGAATAGCTTTCAGCGGATTTCGAGGTGTAAGTGGGTTAAATACTGCTGGTGTGTTATTAACTGTAAAAAATGTTCACTGGTTGTATCTTTATTTTGTATTAATTGTTCCATCTCTGTCAGAGGCAGAGTTCAGGGCAGTCCTAGCCGGGGAGCAGTAACGCTGCGGCCTTGAACCGTAGGCTGGTTTCCCGATGGCTGCACTCGAGCCAAACTCGGACGATGGGCACTGAGTCCCTTATGCACACTGGAGATTCCTCACCTTCAAGATTCAGTGGCCCGAGCAGGAACATTCAGATCTTTGCCCTTCTTTTGGGCTACGTTTCAAAAGTATGGTTGTAAACCATGATGCTTTAGGGCTTGGACTGCCCCTGTATTGTATGCTCCAATAGAATTGTGACCTGTTGTTTCCAAAAATGTAAACTAGTGTCTGGCTATTATTTATGAGTAAGTTATGTTCTCAGGGTATGTTACCTCTCCCATGACAGAGAGGTCGGGGGGCAATGGGGGCTGACACCGCTATTTGGCTTTCAGTGTTGAGACTATGTTTGCAAAACCCAACTGTCATTTTTAAGCTTGTAATACTTTGCATTCTGAATGTCTTATTTCTCTATTCAAGTGGGGCCGCAAGGCTAGAAAAGGTATAATTACACTGTTTTTGCTTAACATGTTGCTATTTGGATTTCTATATTTGTCAAGCTGTTTCCTTAGGATTTATCTACTCCTCCAGTCATTTTTGTAACATAGAATAAGTCTCAAAAGCAAAACATGAACACATACTGCTACCAAATAGGAGATATGCGGGGGAGTGCTTAAGTTGCCCTGAAATTCTAGCTCCATGACTTAAAGTGTGTGATCCCAGGGAAATAATGTTATCTCACTGTGCCTTATCTATATTTTTTTTACTAAAAATGTATAACACCTGCTTGTGCCATGAATAGATGATTTAATAATTAAACAGAAAATGCAGTTGTTTATAATTAACAAAACATGATTTAAATGTACCCAGACCGAAATAAATTAGAGATGCTGATAGTAAATTGCAATTGCTGCAGTTTTTTTCAGCTTCCTAATGTTGTATGTGAACCCCTCCTGGGAGCATGGTAGCTCCCAGGATGTTGTAATGGGTCACGTGGCAGTAGCCACGCGACCAACACAATAAAAGAGGCAAGCCGCTTCCGGCTCGCCAGTCACTCCCATTCTGGCTCCAGCGTCGTTCCTTCGGCACCAGGCTGGTGCTACGCTGTGTGTGCTGGGCCCAAGGTCGGGGCCCAGCTTAAGGACGGTGCCCCTGCCGGGCAACGCCGTCCGGACGGTGCCCCTGCCGGGCAACGCCGTCCCTGTGGGTCCCCCAACCATGTGAGGCGGGTTGGGGAGCGACCCCGGCCTGGGTGCCCCCAGAGCCGGGGCCGCGGTGGCCAGGTGGACCTGGCCACGTGTGTGGAGCTCCGGTGTCCCGGAGCGGGTGGGATGAGCCCCCACCCCTGAGTAAGCGGCATGGGCGCCGCCAAGTGTCTATGTTGTCGGGTGCCACCCGACCCGAGTGTGGGGCTGCCCGGTGGACCGGGACAGCCCCTAACAATGGCGACGAGGGCTGGAGCCCTGCGTGTGAAGCGGCGTCGGCCGCACTGGGTGGAGGAGCGCCTGCTCCCACCGCCACCAGGAAGGAGGAAACTGTTTTCTCCCCTTCCCCGGGGGAGTGTGAGTGCCCCGCGGAATCCGCCGCACAGACGATGTGCGGAAAACATCGCCGCACACAAGCGATGGATGCGGGCCCATCTCCAACTGGGCCCGCTAAGGAGGGAGAGGGGCCCCGCGCGCCCCGAAGAAGATATGGTGCGGGCCCATCTCCAGCTGGGCCCGCGATGAGGAGGAGCGAACAAAGGCGTGCGGGCCCAACTCCAACGGGCCCCGCGATGTGGAGAAGTCGCGGCGTCGGCCGCAAGAGGCAGAGGCCCTGCCCCTCCCCCACCCGTAAGCCGCGGGGACAAGGGGCGGCCAACTGCGCCGCAGAAAAAAAACATTGATGCGGGCCCAACTCCACCGGGCCCGCAAGGCAATAGGGAGCCGCTTCCCACCCGTGTGGAGGAGGATCGGCGGCGTTGGCCGCGCGAGCGGATGCCCCCCCCTCTTCCATCTGAGGGAGACTGCTCTGCGGCCTCAGCCGCAACGGAAGGACAGGAAGTGGCGGGCTCTAATCCAACGGGTCCCGCAAGAAGGTATGGTGCGGGCCCGAGGTCGAAAGGGCCCACAACAAGGATGCAGGCCCAAATCCAACTGGGCCCGCAATGGGGAGAAGCGGAGGAGCCTCTGCCCCACCCATGAGGAGGGGGAGTGCCGGCGGCGTCGGCCGCACTGGGTGGCGAAGTTGACTGCCTGAAGCTGCCCCCTCGCCCATCTGGGGGAGGAATGCCCGCAGCCTCGACTGGAACAAGGTAGGCGCTGCCCCTCCCTCAACCGTGACACGGAGGGGAACCGCCGGCCACTACCCCAACAGAAGCCAGGCCCATCAAAAAAAAGGAGGGGAGTGGATGCGGACCCACCACAAACTGGGCCTGCAATGGAAAGGAAAAAAGGGGACAAAGGCAGCGGGCCTAACACCAGCTGGGCTCTCAAGGATACGGGCCCTGAGGGGTGTTGCCCCCATACAAATGGACCTAGCCGATGTGGCCCCTGGGCCTCCCCAGGTGCGGCTTTGCCGGTGTTTGTGTGACCGTGTTGTAACTGTCCTAAATGGAACCCTGGTGAGGGTGTGAGCTGGTTTCCAGCAACTCCATACGGAAGATGGACATCATGAGTGACATTCCCCGGAAGACTGTGAGCCGGCAGACACGGACTTGCTTAAAATGGCCCGGTTAGTGGGTAATGGTGTGTGGTGCACACCTGCAGACTCGGAGTGCTTTATGTGGTGCCAGTACCCCCCCAGTGGTGCTGTTTAGTGACATGAAACCACTCACCCAGGTTAATAAAGGGTGTATTAGTAGAGTGGTTGTAGGAGTAGTAGTGGGCAAGTAGCGGTATGTGTTTTGTTTTGTTGTTTATCAAAAAATGGAGTGGTGTTGTATGTGAACCCCTCCTGGGAGCATGGTAGCTCCCAGGATGTTGTAATGGGTCACGTGGCAGTAGCCACGCGACCAACACAATAAAAGAGGCGAGCCGCTTCCGGCTCGCCAGTCACTCCCATTCTGGCTCCAGCGTCGTTCCTTCGGCACCAGGCTGGTGCTATGCTGTGTGTGCTGGGCCCAAGGACGGGGCCCAGCTTAAGGACGGTGCCCCTGCCGGGCAACGCCGTCCGGACGGTGCCCCTGCCGGGCAACGCCGTCCCTGTGGGTCCCCCAACCATGTGAGGCGGGTTGGGGAGCGACCCCGGCCTGGGTGCCCCCAGAGCCGGGGCCGCGGTGGCCAGGTGGACCTGGCCACGTGTGTGGAGCTCCGGTGTCCCGGAGCGGGTGGGATGAGCCCCCACCCCTGAGTAAGCGGCATGGGCGCCGCCAAGTGTCTATGTTGTCGGGTGCCACCCGACCCGAGTGTGGGGCTGCCCGGTGGACCGGGACAGCCCCTAACACCTAATACCCAATGAATGTTCATTTGTCGCGTGTGTGTGTGCGCCCCGTTATTAACGGAGGATGTAGCGACAGCAGTGTATAGTACTTTTAGGTGCAGTGAGACGTGTGTGTGGCAGAGCAGAGGCCGCCAAAATCTCCGGGTTTTTGATTTTCTAATGTAGGCAGGCCTGGCAGAGAAGCGAGTAGATCACCAGGTCCACAGATCTCATCTTTATGTAAAACTATATAATGTGAACCTAGAGAGGGGCTGGGGAAAGTCTGCGAGTGGGTGCGCAGCAAGGTCCAGAAAGAAGACAGGGCCGGGACACTGGCAGGAAATTAAAACAGCAGAGCGGTAAAGAGGGTGGGTGTATTGGGGTCTGCAGGATTCGATTTTAAATACACCTTTTACTAAAACAGGGTCCCAAATCCAGAATAACTGCCTGCTCTACAGGCAGGTGGCATGGTCTTAGAGCCCTGGTAGGCACGGGCAGTATCCTTGCGCCAGAAAGTAATGCAGGGTGTTGCTCTGGGAGTACTTTGGGGGGCTGCGCACGCGGTATAGATAGTAAGCGGCGCTGTGGCGGGCTCACGCTAGAGGCGAGCCGGGGCGGTGTAGAAGCCTTGTGGGTGTACACTAGGGCGCTTCAGAGGCGGCCTTTAGGAGAAGCCGTGCGGCGGTGGGCGGAACTGGAGGCGTGGCGGACACGGCGTGGGAGGAGGTGCGAAAAGCTGCTACTCGGGGGGTGCTGAAGCGTGGGGCTCTGGACTCCAGCCGCAGCCAGCTTTGGTAACAGTCGGCGAAATCCACGCAGCGCTGGGGACTCCGTTTGCAGCACATCACAAACACGAGAAGGATGTTGTTCTGCGCGCCGAAGGGCGTTTTATCGGACGAGAAAAGCACGTGCCTATAAGATTGTCTGCGTGGGTCTACTTTGCGGATGTGCACAGTTACCTTTCAGAAATGCGCGAATGTTTTTTCTACAGATATGCACTGTCTTCCCGACAGACGCACACAGTTTCTTCAGAAAACTTGCTCGGACGTGCACCCGACCTCTTTCGCTGCCCACAGGACGGACCAGCAGAGCAAGTCCCTTATGCACAGGTGCACGATGCACATGTCCTGCTTCAGACGTGCACACGCGACGCCCTTTCTTCAGCAACCATCAACTTTTCAGAGAACGATAAACTAAACATTCACACCGTCCCGACTGTGCCATCGGTGTAAGTGGATGGGAGGCAGGCAAACGTAATTCTTTCCTAACCTGCGGCACGAAAACACACTTGTCACGCAGGACCCCAGGGTACGACGGAGAGAAAACGTAGGCGTGGCAACAATAGTAAAAGTGGAGAACTTTTTCGGTAGTATCCGAAGGAAAATGTGTAACAAATACTGCGTTTTATTGCACACGGGGACAATAAAATTGTTCAAAGCTACTAACTGCACAGTGAACTAACTTATCAAACTGAGGAATGGCACACCCTATAAAACTGGGGATGCCCTTTCGACATTGTCCTGCAGACCAGTTTGAGCCTGCGGAGTATGGGAAGTCAAAAGGCTGCTGCTCCCAAAGTCAAGACAGTGAAATCTATAGTCCTGGCTACCCAAAATCTATAGCTCAATGTATGTTGCGCACACATCTTATGGAACCTGCAGTCCTTCGCACACCCAAAGTTCATGGAACGCCTGTGGAACCTAAAGAACCTTCAAGACTTCAGCATCAGAAGACTGCTGTATCCACATTCTGTGACCCCAAAAGACTCCCTTACCCTAGTCCATTGAACCTAAAGTCCTGGTCACCCAGCCTGCAGCACCCAATGTCCCTGGAACCTACATTTCAAAGGACCCAAAGACTGAAGTTGCGAAAAATGTCAAGCGACCCAAATGCAGAGGCACCCTAGCTTCTGCCACACAGAATGAAAGAAACCCACATTTCATGCAAACTAAACCTAGTGGAGTCAAGGGGCAACCCATATTTCATGCAAACTAAAGTCAGTATCGTCGAAGGAACCTACATTTTTGCAGCCCAATTCATGTTTCAGCAAAAAGGACATTAAACCCAGAGCTAGTGGAACCCAGAATCCATGAAACCAAAGGTTTGTGATATCCAAAGTCTGCGCGACTCAGTGACTGTTGAAATTGCCAGACGCACTCCACGATAGATAAAGCGCCTTCTGGAAACATACCAGGTCCATCGCATGCATTTTTGGTTGTGAGGATGCGTGAGCCCATCGACACACCCATAAGGCCAGAAGTACACAGATTCAGGTAACTAGGCAATGTATGCGTACCCAGAGGAGCTAGTTGTAGTATCACTGTGTGCATGTAATGCTCACTGCATGTGTGGGGAGGATGCTTGCAAATAGGGAGTGAGGTCTAGAAAGGATGTCAGGGGAGCTGGATTGAAGAGGAGTTTGCTAATGGCGTTAAGTTTCTGTTCCGTTTCCCATCTCTCTTGGTGCTGGTTTCAGATGCTGTCCAGTTTCAGCTTGTGAAGTTTTTGGTTACCTTACAGTCAATTCGCTGTTTGTGCTGGTTACAGTCACGGTTTGATTCCGGCTGGTACAGGTTCTGATCACTGTCACAGTTGGCTGTATTTTAGTTTTTATATTGTGTCTGGTATTGGTATTTTTTTGTTTTGTTCCTGGTTCTCGTTTGTGTTTTCTATTTTTTAGTGCTAGTTCTGATCCCTGCCCAGTCTCTGATGCTGCTGGTTCTGCTCAAAGTTGAGTCTCTCTTGGTGATATATCTGTTGTCAATATCGTCTCATTTATTTCTGGCATCTTTTGATGCTGGTATTGTCACATTTAAATATATTTTGGGACTAGTACTCTGTACTGTCTTTATTGGCACTTCAGCGACAGGCTCTATCCTCAGTCTGGTCTGTGGTGGTTCTGGTTCTGTTCACTGTCTCAAGTTTGTTCATTCTGATCTGATCTAATCACTGGTGGTACTATCTCTTCTCACAGCACAGTCTACAAATGTTTAGCAATTATAATTTCAGTCCAGTTTAATTACTCAGGTCTCTGTTTAGTCGCGGTTGGTGATGATTTTGGTCTATGTCAGACTTCTGTTGATGATGGAAGTGGTTTATTCCTTCGTATTTATTGCTGCTGTTATTATCCTTCTGGTGTCATTCTGGGAATAGTTATGGGCGCTGTCCAGTCTCTCTTGGTCCTTGCGTATGTTTGTACTGGATCTGGTATCCGTCCAGTGTCGGTTGGTTCGCATGTATGCTCACTCGTTGCCGGTTCTGGTTGCTTTGGGATGTCTGTCGATTATGGTATACATTGGTTCTGGTTTGGTGTGTTCGCAGTTTCTGTTCTTGGAGGTTGTGATCACTGATCATGTTCTGTTGATGCTGGTTCTAGTGAATGTTTGCTCTCTGGTGGTTGTGACATGTTGCCCAATTTTGGTACTGGTCTCTCTCAAGTCTTGGTTGTTGTCTTTTATGGATTCAGTCCAGATTCCTTCAGTTTTGGAAGATGTCTCTGTTGGTGCTGATTTTGGCCACTGTGTGGTATCTTGTTCTGGTCAATTTTCCATGCCTCTTGATGCTGATTGTGTAGTGCATCAGTCTCTTTTCGGGATGGTTGTTATCACTGTCAATTATTTGTTTGCGTTCACTCTGCTTTTTTTTCAGTGATGTTTGCTGCTGACTTAGCTTTCTTCCTAGTGTCCTATGTGTCTGTATTCTGGCCAGCCTCTTTTGGGTTTGGTCTTCATGTGGTGTCTGTTAGTGCTGATTCTGGTACCTTTTCTAGCATTTTCTAGTGATGCCTCCTATCAGGTTTTTTAAAACCTTTGTTGGTACTGATGCGCGTCACAGTTCCTGTTAGTGTTGATTTGTGTCCCGCCTCTGTTGGTACCGAGTCTGCCCGGTACCTCTCTCTTGATGCTGTTTCTGCTTCCCGCTCATGTTATAATGTCAGTGGCTCCTGTCTGGTCACTGTGGGTTCAGTCTCTGCAATTGTTGATGGAGGTCTCTGTTGGTGCAGGCTCGAGTCCATGAAAGGGTCTTGTTGGTGATATTCAAGACTCTATTCAGTGTTAGTCTCTCTCTCTCTTTTGATGCCTCTTTGGGTCGCTGCCCAATCTCTGTTCGTAATGGTTCTTGTCACAGTACAATCTGTGTTGCTGCTGTTTCTTTTCTGTTCAGGATCTGTTTTATTAATGGTCTAAGTAGGTGTTGGCTTGGGTCTATGTAAGTGTTGGTTTTAGTCTCTGTAGGTGTTGATTTTGGTCTCTAAATGTGTTGGTTTTGGCCTCTGTGTTTGTTTTATTCTCTGTAAGTGCCTATTTTACACACCAGGTATTCGTTTTATTCTCTGTTCTGTTCTCTGTCCCATCTTGGTCCTTTTTCTAATCACTGCTTTACTCTTTTAGTGCTCATTCTAGTCATTACAATATCTCAGGTGTTGCTGGTCAGTTCTCTGTCCGTGCCTGTGCTGATTCTAGTCACTTAGCTGCAGTTCTTGCTGCTGGTCATTTATAGTTACCAACATTATAACTTGAAGAAGGCTAAGACTACATTGCCATTGTAGTGACTTTGTCTGGGGCTGGCCAGGTGGATGTTGCTATGTTATTTAGTCCATTGTTTACATATTTCGGGGACTGTGGATACTTTCTGGGGATGGTTGTGTCATGTAACTGTCACTCAAAGATGCCGACCTTATTATATAGCCTATTTGTTTTTTTAATACAGGTTTATATCCAACAGGTTCTGTCCCAAGCAGCACAATACAGAAAGGCATGGGCGCACGAAGCGAAAGAGTATACTTCATGGCCATGTCATTAGTAGCTCCACATTTCTGCCTTGTGGTGGATCTTAAGGCATGTCACAGGAGAGCAGTCAGTACTCCAGAAGGGTGAGCGTTGTAGCCTCAGGTGGGGTCTTGTGTGCTTCACACACACCGGATGTTGGAACCTTAGAGGAAGTCTTACATACGTTGTGGGAGTTGGGAGTTGTAGTCACTGACAGTCCCATGTTGTAGCCTCACTTGTACTTGATAAACATTCGGTTTTGTAGCCGCTGATAGTCTCATTTCCTTCACAGGAGTTGTCTTGTAGTCTGAGGTGGCGGCTCACATACAGGGGCGGGGGCTGCAGCCTCGAGTAGTCTCATGTGCAAGGGGAGCTGTATGTTGTAGGCCCTCATGCACCACATGAATGTAGGAGACTCGCTTACATCCTGGGGGTTGTGGCCTCATATCAAGTCCAGGGTCTGCAGCATGAATACTGGTCTTGTGGTCTCGTGCACCCCTCGAGTGCTGCGCGCAGTCGCCACTGAGTACATCATGCACAGCTTGAGGATTAGGTGCAGTGGCTTTAGAGGGTTTGCAATTGTAACATCAGATCTGGGCCTCGTGCATCGCTGAGTTTGGGGTGCACCCTTCGGTGAAGTCATATTTGGTTGTCGTTGGAGTTTCATGTAGAACCTAAGGGTGGGGTTTTCGAGCCTCTGATGGTGTCAGGTGGGGGCTGCAGTCACTGTTACAGGTATAGGAACAAGTATTGCACACTTACCATTACTGCTGATGATAATCTAAAAAATACTTGCGTTATGGTAGTACCACTGTACCAGGAGTAACGGTAGTGGATTGCTGAAAATACTGCAGGGGGAGGGGAGTTCTGTGTGGTTTCATCAAAACTTTAGTTTTTTTTTGTTTGTTTTTTGCATTTAGTTCCACTCTTTGTTAGTATGCCTTTTTTTCTTTTAACGGGGAGCACCTCAAACACTCCTCACCTCTTCCCCGAACCTCCAAAAAAACTCCCCACTCCCACACACACAAGCATGCACGCACGCTCGCGTTTGGTTGTACTATCAACATTTCTGAAATTCCACTTGGAACATATGTGTAATTTCTGTTTCTATTCATTTCCACCCACATGTTGAAGGTGGAAATGAATTGGGTTCATAGCACTACTGTATATATTTTTTAATATGCTAAAGGGCCACTTTCAACCCTTTTCATGCATTATATTGGAAATGTGTTGAGAAGGTTGGCATCAGATTTCAGTGTCCGATTTTTCAACCCCCCTTCCAATCTACGCATAACATTTTGGGGGTAATTCATGGATTATTTGCGCCTAAAAAAACGGGATTTGTGCACCATTCTGCCCGCAAATCCCCATTTGTTAAACAGTGATTTGCGGGCAGAATGGCGCACAAATCCCGTTTTTTTCAGCGCAGATATTCCATGAATTACCCCCTTTATTTCCAGTATTGAAGGGAAGTGCCTGTGTTTTACTGCTGTGCAGAAAACAACGTGAACACAACTTCAGAGGGCTTTTACAATTTTGAGCTACACTTCTGTAGTGGAAGTCAAAATTGGAGGATTTTGAAAGTGGTGGTACTCCTTGCCACTGGTGGTATTTTGCAAATTCCACCTGTTTTGGCATTATTGCAGTGCCTCTAAAGAGGCCATTCATCTTTTGAGGGAAAGGATCTGGTTGTTAGTCATCGCACATTGGCATTAATGTATTTTCCCAGGCAAAGGTCTAAATTAAGAACAACGCCCACTGTCTTGACTTGGGTATCCTAGGATTTGGCAACACACTGAAGAGCTAGCCCCTAAAGCCAACCCTGCTGGGGGAAATCACTAGCCTACAATCATTAAGAATTCTGATTTTGCTGGATTGAATTCAAGGAAATGTTTGGTCAACTAATCCCCACCGTACCTGAGATGTGGGATGTATCCAGCCAGGTGTGTCGCTAGGTCTGGAAAAGATGTGACTTATGTCGGGACTCGGGGCTAGGTAGCCTTTTGATTGTAGCCCCTGAGCTTCTGTAAAGACCCGGGGCTATAGCTCCCTCAATACCACCCCTCCAGAAACGCTTCTATCTCGAGCTGAGGGCATTCATAGGTACAATAGATTATCATTTGTGGGTTGCATGGCCAAAGATCCACATTGGTCAATCATATCACCTACCAACTCCACATGCAATCGTAACAGCATAGAGGGCAGGTACTCATGAAAAACCAACATAATGCTGCGCCCACTGAGTATTTTAACGGACTTTGGGCTGTAGTCACTCACTGAATGTGTACTTTGGTCACACATTTTAATCTGTGGACTCATATGCGGACGAGGTAAGTCACTTAAAGTGTTGACACTCTTTCAGTTTGGTTATTCATCACTCAAAGTAAACTAAGGTCACTCGCTATGAGATGTGATGCCCCAAATAGCCAATGGCAAACCAAGATAAGTTAAGTTCACTCACTGTGAGTTGTGATCACTAAATTGTGGGTTTTGTGTGTGGGCATTCTGGTCACTGTAGTTTTTCAGCATGGATTGTAGTTAGGTATGTGGGGGGGCTGGAGTGGCACATTGAGGGCTTTTAGTTTATTTTTGCTTCTATAGTGCTTTACTCCAAAGTTTGTTTTTAAATGAGATGGTACAAAAAATATCAAAAGATGAAGAAAATATACAAAGAAGACGCATACAAAACTAGAGCAAGAACAAAAGAAAACCATACAACCATAAAATTATATGATATGGCATTTATAACGAGCCTATACACAAGTGTTTCAAGGCGTGCCGAGGCAAGGGAGGGGGAAAAGAGAGAAGACAGATACAACGATCTTACTAGGCCATGTGACACTGAGATAGCGCAAGTACAGGGGAGGGATAAAGCAGTTACACGGATAAGATGAACAGTAAGTAATTACATGCACATAGGAAAAAGTCAGGCAACTCCATAACATCAAGGTAGATGCCCACTAGGGAGTGGTGGCCAAGTCTAAACAATTCTAAAGCACAATGAGTCCATAACAGGCCTGTGGGTCGAGAAGACAAGGGGACCAAAATGATAAGCAGTGACCAGGCTCTTAAGCAATAATCTGCAGGAACTGCACTTTCCAAACCTTTATAGACATCTACCATCAGTCCAGACAGGCATTAATTAGAAGTGAACACCAATATCCCATTAAATCCTCATCAGAGGAGGGGGCACAGAACAGTCCCTCAAACAGTGCCTGTGGTAATAGATGCTTCTAAGGTCCCGAATCAACTCTCCAAGTCCTTCATCTCTGCAGACTGCAAGGAAAGCCTCCAGTTATGGGCTCATAGCCAAGGCCTCCTCGACCACTCTGCTGCCACGCCAACTCTAGCTGTGGCTAACACAGCACACAGATCAGAAGCAGCCTGTGGATGCACATTCCGTCCTGCTTCCGGGTGGCTCCCAGATATCAGCGCCTGGTTGCACATCCCGTCCTTCTTCCAGGCTGCTCCCAGATAACAGCCCATGTGTGCACATTTTAGCTTGCACTGTGATTATTTAGTGTGGGCTGTGGCCACTCTGCATAGCCTCTTTTCAAACAGCCTGTTCTGCAGTCACTTTGCATGGGCTCTGGTTGCATACTGTGTGCTAGAGCCACTCAATGTGGATGGCATTCCCTCATTGTGGGAAGTGGTCACTCAGTTTCGGCTATTGTGTCTCAGGGTTGTCTGTTGTCAGTGTGTGTATGTTTATTTAGTGTGGGATGTGTGGTGGTCAGTGTGGCCTTTGATTGTTCATTGAGGGCTTTGGTCACTCAAGTTGGTTTCAGATCTGTCAAGGTGGACTATGGTCAATATAAGCTGTGGCCAGCATGTCCGGCAGTCTCTAAGTGTGGCATAGGTGCTCAATATGAACTATTGAGACTCAAAGCTTAGCGCCCAGATGCCTCTGGGTCAGGTGCGCTATATAAATAAAATAAACAAACAAATTTGGGATTAACGCAATGTGTATCTGTTCACTGTGTGTATTGACTGCTGGGACTGCTACTACTGATTACATGCTAAGGTCACTCATTGTAGGCTGTGATCAGCCAGTGTGGGATGTGACCGCTCAGTATGGGTTGTGGTCATTAAGTTGGGTCTGCTGTTGCTTGGTTTGGGGTATGGTCACTTACAAGTTATGGCCACATGGGGTGGCAAGTGGTCCCTCAATATTGACTTTGTTAGCTCATTGAGAGTAGTGAACACACAATGTGAGCTGTGTAGCATTCAATGTGTTTTGTGATTACTTAATGTGGTTTGTGCTCACTTACTGTGAGTTGTAATTATCCAGTGTAGGCTGTTTCTTTTCAGCTGTGGTCACTTAGTGTGGGCTATTGGTCACTCAGAGTGGTAGACACTAGTGGGCTTTGGCCAGTGGTCACTTTGATGTGCTTAGTCCCCCAGTATGGTCTAGTGTGGTTTGTGGCCATTTGGTGTTGGTTTAGGTTTGGTGAGGGCTGGCTTCAGTCAGCATGTTTTGTGGTGAATAAGGACGGTGGTCACTGGAAGGATTTGGTAACCTTTGGTAACCCCAGGTAGACTTCATTGGCTTGGCACACAATTGAACTTTGTTACCCCACAACATAGATGGGGGTCACTCACTGTGGGCTGAGGTATTCAATAAGTGATGTGGACTGTAGTCACTTATTGTGATCTGTTGTCTCCCTGTGGCTATGTTCACTAAGTCTCTTGCTACTCAGTGTGGACTTTGGTCCTTCAGTGACTGCCATGTTCACCCAATATGGACTGCGATCCGAAGTGTGGACTGCGGTCACTTAGCATTGTCTGGCATTATTCAAGGATGTGGTCACATTGTATGGGATGTATTCATGCATGCCTCACACGATGTGGGCAGAGGACAGCCACTGGGTGTGGGCTGTAGTGTGATAGAATGATCTGCAGATTCTCCTTTCCTATTTTTATTTTTGAATGTCAAATAAGTTTGCTGACTCCCAGTGATGGGTCAATGGTATTGTCAGCTGCTGGTTACCCTGCATCTTGAGGAGTGATGTTTAAGTGTCAAAGGACCAGAGAATGATGCCTGCTAACAACAGATAGACAGACGATGCATGTTAGTAGAGAACAATGTTGCCTTCCAGTGAGTCCATAGTCTATATCCTCCTTCTATACCACAGTGACTCACTGCATCAGTGACGGCCTGCCACCAGGGGCGGGGAAGCACCGACCTCCCCTGAGTGACAGGCAGCACAGCCCCATGTGTGCTTTATTTGCACAGGGGACTGTGCTGCCTGTCTCTCTGATTGTGTGCCCCCACCGATGAGCTTTTTTAAAATGTTAAAAAAAAAATTGCAGAGCCAAAGGGCTCCTTTCAAACTAAAGGAAATCAACCACAGCTACCCAGGGACCCAGCTGTGTGGTTCAAGACATTTCAGTCCTTGTGACAGAATTCCATCTGCAAGGGGGAAATAGCCTGAGCTTTTTTTTACTTCTTTATTTTGATTAATAAAATGATTCAGCTGGGTAATTCTGTTTCTGGAAGTGAGATCTGCTAATCAGATTCCGCTTTCATAAAGCTCATGCCAAAAAGCATAATGCACAGGCCATCTTACACTACGGTGCTGAATGCTGGAGTACATTTGAAGTAGGCAGACAGAGGGGGTAGCCCAGGGGAGAGGTTCAGACTGTAGAGGGGTCAACTTGGATTTTCTAGAGTACCCACACTTCCTCTCCTCCTCCTAACTTACTGCAGACAAGGCTGAAGTATGACAATAACAGGCAAAGGACATTTGTTACTGCAGCCAGGGTTGGACCCTTAACAACAGGATTTCTGCAGGCCAATCGACTGTAGCATTTTGTCTATGCAGGTGGTCAGGGGGAGACCCGCCATTCCTTAATTAACTTTTGGACTTCAAGAAGGATTCACCTGGAACTCTGTTGGGATACAGTCTTTTCCAAAGTCCTCTGCCATAGAGGTGAAGACAGAGACTTATAAGAAAGGGGCAAGCTCATGTCCTTAATGTGGTTAGACAAGGCCTACTGCAACTGAGACAGTGACACTCAGACCATGCTTGCTGAGAGCCAACACATATTGCCATTGACAAAGATCAAGCGGGCAAAAATGCCATTTAAAAGAATTAACCTTTCAACGCATATATATGTGGGGTGGAGGGGGGTTAGGGTGTGGGGTGGAGAGGGGGTTAGGGTAATAATTTATTGTAAGGGAAGTATGGGGCGCTGCTGGGGGTCTCCCCTGCATATTAATCCATTGAAAAGTGCAAAATAATAATTGGAATTTTCTGCTGCAGGATTTTTCCAGGGCGACAGTATCACCTAAAACCGCTTGGTGGAGGTGAGAGAAGCCTGCAAAGTCTCTCTACAAACCTTCCCGCTTGGGAAGGGCAGAAGAAAGGACTCCCCCTTCCCCCTAAGACCTTTGACTGGGTCTCCCTGAAAGCACAGACACAAGTGTTGGGTTTCATGTTACCCATCTCAGAGAGAACATGGGCTGGGATGTGCTGAACTGCAAGTAACAATAACGGATGCACATATGCAGTGCACATCACAACCACCTCTTGCCCACACACCGGTCACTCATGCCCAGACCCCACAGCAAGCATGGTACCAAACATGTAGCGCATGTCGAGCAAACCGCACAACTGGACGTATTTCTCAGACAAACAACCACTGCAATTGACCAGTAGCTTTAAGGCCCACATGAAGACAATGATTTCCAACCTCATGTCCACATGACTCTACCACAACTAGCAGGTTACACATCAGCCGACAGCACTACAGGATAACCAAGAAACAACCGCCCTGCCTTGAATGTGCACACGCAACCCTGTAGGACATTGATGCACAGGACTACACATTCCAAGCAAGGCAGGACCTCACACCAACCATAAGCACACACATCAATCAATGCAGTAGACTTCCATACTGCCGGTCACATGAAGCATGCCCCCCTGGAGGCCTACCACCCTGTGAACCCATAGTACACACATGTCGACTTACCAAGCACATTTTCATCAATGTATTGACACACAGTTTAATGTCTCCCAACAGGCACACAAGGCACCCAGGAATCATCAGAAGGTGTTGGTACCTTGACAACACCAACAGGCACCACAAAGGCCACATGCCATTCCTCGGCCAAGAGTGAGAGCGTATTCCCCAAGAAAAGGTCTCAGCCAACAATGCCGTCCACCTTCATGGCCCCTGGTGTGAGCGACACAATTGAAAGGTATACTCAGGCCGTTACTGAGCCTGCAACGCCACTGATAACAGGGGCTCCCCCACCACTGCTGAGGACACAGGAGAAGCACACACTGGGCCAAGTGGTGACAACTGCGAGCCATGTGACCAGCCCATTGCACCCGCTGTGAACGAGCCATCACAGTCATCCTCACCCACCTCCAGTCCACCTCTTTCCCCCGTGAGACATTTGTCACCTGAATCCTCCCCCTTACACAGCCTCTGGCCCATGCAGTCCTCCCCCTCACCTTTGGCATCCCACCGTGTACTCCAATTCCAGCAGGACATCTCATTAAATGACCAGGCAGGGCATCTCACAATGTGGGTCTGAGCCCACAACAATCTCCTCAGCCAGTGCCAGACCCCACATTGCAAGCCATTTTGGCGCATCTGGAGAGAATGAAGAAACAGCAGTCAGAAATGCATGGAATTGGGCCATCACCAGGTAATGCATGACATCATCCAGGGGGTCGCAAGGCGGGTGTCCAGCTCCATCCTGTGCCGGAGTATTGTGCACAGCTACACCAGCAACAGCCTCATCAGCCAGAGGATGAGGGAGCTAGCGGAACAGATCTCAGTCTCACATGAGACCATGGGCAGCGGAATATGTGACAATGCAACACCTTCAGGGCAATGCTGAAGGCAGTTCAGTGTCTGCCACCCATACTAAGAGGTTGTTGGCCAGCACGCCGCCCAGGCACTCACATCGCCGGATGTCCCGTGCTCCCCTGCCTGCGCAATAGGGGGACAAAAGCAAGCTCTAGTGTGCAGCACATGGGACAGACTGATCGTGTGGGGTGGGTGATTGAGTTGGGGGTCCGGTTGTTGTGTGGGTGATTGAGTTGAGGGTCAGGGTGTAGCGTGGGTAATTGAGTTGGGGGTCAGGGTTAGTTTACCTGAAGCTAAAACATAGTTAAGTCATGATTATTTTTACAGTCTTTATTCCATGGTGTCAATACATGTGCGTTCAGTGAATCTGCATTGATGTCTGAGGTGCATATGTGCCAAAACAGAATAAATTGTCCATGAGATCCTGGCAGACCATTCTTCCTTCCCTCACCTCGCCACGTATATCTGAGGCGCCATGTATTCAACTGCAACGTCTTCCTCCTCTGAGCCAGGGGGGGGGGGGGGCGGAGTGTCCTCACCTGGAGGCATTGCTATGTTCCTTTGTATGCACATGTTGTGCAACATAGCACATAAGACTACCATTTTACCAACCTTCTCAGGGCTGTACATGAGGGCACCACCTGTGTGGTGGAGGCACCTGAATCTGGTTTTCAGTAATCCGAAGGGTGTGCTCAATGCATGACCTGGTCCTCCTCTGGGCCTCATTATAGGCTGTCTCCTGTGGTGTACCAGGGTTTTCACAGGCGTCATCAGCCAGGGTAACTGCAGATAGCATGCGTCACCTGTAAAACATGAATGGACAGTGTGATGGTGGTTTGTGGGTCTCGGTACGTGTATATGGGCCTGATGTGATGTCTCATGTGGATGGCGTGCCTTGCTTATATTACGGTGAGTGGGCATTGGCCTACATAGTACACTTGCAGTAATTCACAGTGTATGAGCTGATGTCGCCCATGCAGTTGTCACTATTGAGATGGCGGCAGGCCATGTACCGCACTATGAACTTGCTTTGTCAGGGAATGGCTTTGATGGGTGCATTCTGCTACATTGCATGCCGGGATGTCCTATGTAGTCACCTGAGTTCTGTATGTGTACTGGGGCTAGTCGGGCATGGCTCATCGCCTGTTCAGTGCTTTCTTGCTGATGCCACATGGCACTCGTAGTTGTATCACATTACTCCTCATTCCGTTCCCCATTTGAGTCACAGTGATATGTATTAGTCAGATTGACTACTGACACTGTGTGCTGTACCCGTGGACGACCAGGGACGCCACTCAGCTCGCGCATGCGCTGCGAGGATCGCGTCTGCTGCAAGCCGTCCGTTCATATGTGCGGGTTATGGTGATCCGTAACAGTGACGTATGAAGAGAGCCCTGGGGGAAGGCTGGAGCCGAGATGATAAAGTAAGATTCTAGTTGCACAAGATATATGCTATTTTCAAATAAACAACTCGCTCAGGAAGCGGGCCGTTGTTGGTTGGCTCAGTGTGCCCTATTGGTGACGTAGGGCTGAGGACGGGGAGAATAAGTGTGTGTAAGTCTCCCACTGACCTCAGAGTATTATAATGCAGGTATATACTGCCCATATAAAAGGAACCATGAGTTGGAGATGGCAATGGGCTTATATCCCTGGGTGAGAAGTTGCAGGGGGCGGTGTTCAATCCGTGAGGTTCTGGAAGGGGCATTATGCGTGTAAACCCCGAAGGGGGTAGCAAAGCAACATAGGGTAGATGATATATCACGATAAAAAGCAGTCCTAGTGTCATCTGGGGATATTATATCTACTGGGTAGTGGGGTGAAATTAGTCTATGACACAGGGAAGGACTTTTAGTGTAGAAACCATTCTTACTGTATCCTGGCCGGCAACGTGTCAGTAGTCAATCTGACTAATACATATCACTGTGACTCACATGGGGAACGGAATGAGGAGTAATGTGATACAACTATGAGGCCCTGATCTACAACACCCACGTTAGTCAGGGACAGTATCTGCTGACATTTTCGGATGGCCCCATAACCTGAGCGCAAGGCAGGTACCTCTTGGTACACGCAGCCGTTACAGTGCATGCGCGAAGTAGATTAGCAGCTCGGACCTCACTTCTGACACATGCGCATTTTGCACCACTCTGAATATCAGTCGAAAACGCATGCACGTAGCCCAGCAACACACCGTCCCGGTGTAATACATCCCGGACGCAGCTCCAAGCTCCCCACCATCACGCAGTGGATTACTAGAATCACGTTACTCCTTCCCTTCAACTCTGTTAAGGTAAGGCTCGATTTTATAGCAGATTCTTCCGGGGACTTACATTTCCCTAACGAATACAGCACGGCTTTTTCTTATGCATTTTTCCTTAATCCTGCCCTTTTGCACTTTATAGGAAATACATCGATACGAACTGTCTAGTGCATTCTGCCCTTGATTGATTCTGGCCTCACACAACCGCATAGTTACACGCCCGGTGCAGCCTTACAACAGCCTGTCCCAGTGCCCAGGTATGATTAAGTTGTATGCCCTACTTTGATACCTTCAAGCCTTATGACAACCAGTTGGCATAGTTTATATGTACATAGTAATTTATGCCTCGCATCTTCACACGCCTTTTCCTTTGTTGTGTGTTTTGATCTTTAGCTTCCCCAGCGGACATTCCCGCTTACACAAGATCCTATTGTGAAGACCAACATTAAGGTCACACACGCAGTCCACAAGTTCCATCACGACCCTTCCCTGCCCAGCCCGGACACACCCAAGGTGAGTCTAACTTTACTTCCCTCCCTTTCCAGAACACACATTCACATGTGTTTCTGTGCTTTTGTTTTCCCCCCCTTTTTTTAAACTGCAGACCGACCAAGGATTGGCAACCACCCTATCAATACGCAAGATTCCACCACAAATAGAACTTTTCCTGACTCAATAGCCCTTAGGGGATAGAAAAGTTAGGCCACATACCTTGAATGTATTGAATCTTGGCCATTACTGTTTTGTTAATATTGCATCATAAATCTGTTGTGTTAATACTGTATGGATTACAATCCAGCATTGCTTCACTTGAAGATCACTATATTAGCAAAAATCACGTTTGTCTAGTTGGTTTTTCTTCTCTCTTTTTTTCTGTTTTGAATATTAGGAGCTAATTGATTTTCAAGAATGGTTTTTATACAGAAAATAATCTACTACTAAATCCAGCATTGTTTTCCATTTCCAGATCCTATGTTTTGACTTAGATATGGGGAAATCTGGTTCCAAACGATGTCTCCATTCCTTGACTATATGTAATGTCAATAATTTTTTGTATGCTTATATGTTGTTTCTTTGATTTTTACTTATAATACATGTAAATAAACACATGTCCCCTGAAGTAAGGGATGTAGAAAAGTCGTTATGATTTATTCTAACAACATTAGTGATGTCTCTAAAATGCGGAGATAATTTGAATATTTAGTACGCTGGGGTTAAGGTGATTAATTCCAACACCACTACAGTTTCTTACAAACAATACTACATTCCACAATTTGAGAATGGTCTAATTTTTCCGGCGGCTACCAACCCCCTCAGTTATACATACTTGTACCTAGCCTAAGGTTCCGCCAGTAGGGCTTCCCCTTTTGTTACAACATACTACTTACCCACAAGCAGGTAAACTGTCCCCTGTTTGTGTGTCCATGTACGCTGGTAGGGTGCTGTTCCTCAGTAGCGTGGCATCATGTGTGGCTTCAGGGTTTCAGGCGCATCAGTCACTGATTGGGAGGTCTGCATGACGTGTAATGTGGACATTAATGGAATGTTACCATTTCCTGTTCCAGTATGCCTGCTCCATTGCCTGGGAGAGAACCAAAGGCACATGTATGCAATCCAATGCCGCTATGGTGTTAGAGAAATGGGAATGGTGTAGAAACATGCCTTTGCTGCCCTGCACCAGGGTGATGTGCATGGAGATGTATTGATGGGCATGCCTGGTAAGGGCATCAAAGACTTGTTCTAGCACCTTTGCGAAAGTTGTCTGGGACATACCATACGGTGTCCCAACTGCGTGCTGGAATCCACCCATGGCACAGAAGTGTAGGATGTACCCAAGCAGTACTGATTGCCATGACATTCTAGAGATCAGCCTGGATCAGGGGGAGCAGGTCTGTCATGGTGATGATAGGATGGTCCAAACGATAGTGTCACTAATTGGTTGTCCATCAGTGTCCATGGGGATGGGCAGACACGTGGTATGGGTGCCCCCTGCAGCACACATCTCCTGTGCCTTTGTGGTGCCTTTCACCTTCCCTGCTGGGGTCTTGCATGCTGCTGTAGCTGGATGAATAGTAGGAGGTTGTGGCTCCCTTGATCGACATCTGCTTGTGGCTGCATGTTGCTTGGATGTGCGTTTGGGCAAAGTGTGGGCCTTATATACTCCTCCTGAGTGGATCTGGTGAACCTGTGCCTTGATTTCAATCACTTGGATGCATTTAACTCCACCATTTCGGTGGAGGTAAATGCCCTATGTTTTTGGCTGAATTACTGTAGAATTTTGAAGTCATTCCTCTGATTTACCTCTTTTTTAATTTTTTATTTCAATTTTATTGGTTTTCAGATAACATAAGAACATAAACTACATATGCAACATTCTTGGTATCATCGTCCGGTAACAGCGAATTTAACTTTATAACGTTTTCTCGTCTGTCCGGACAACCATGTTTGGTCCCAATGTACTTAGCGTAACTACCCCCCTTCCAATCCTCCTCCCCCCAAGACAGGTGTATAACATCGGAAGATCGTTGGCAGAGATGCAATCGCATATAAGGTTGGGACCCTAGTGAGTTGTTTTCATGTCCGTTGTTATACTCGCGACAGGCGATTGTCCAGATGTGGTGCTTTTAGATACTGGGCTGGTATCTGGTTCGGCTAGGGTTGTATTCAGTCATTGTTGCGTTGGTTCTCTCCCGGGTTGGGTACATGTAGGGCTGCAAAGTCACACCAGAGTTCTTCGTTTTGGGCAGCTCTTTCATGGGGGGTGGCTGTTGATTTTTTTCCATCATGTATATGTTTGTGGCTACTCCAATCCATTCCTTTTTGGTGGGGAGATTGGGGGGCTTCCATTTTGAGGCTATGCATGCTTGTGCCGCCAGAAGTAGAGGGGTTGCTATTCCTTTTGTTCTAGTTACTTCTTCTTCATCTTCCTCTAGCCCATACATGAACCAGGAGAGGTGTTGCTTTCCGGTCTATACCCTCAATCTGTTTAATGCCGCCTAACACCTCTTCCCAGTAAACACGTACTCTGGGGCAGTCCCACCACATGTGCCAGTAGTTGGCATTGTTCCCCCAGCTCCGCCAGCACCTGGGGCTATTGGCTTGAAACATTTTGGATAGTCTGTGGGGATCATATTGCCATCTGTGTAGTAGTTTTAAGGTGTGTAGCTTGCATTGTGCTGCAATCGATATTCTTGATGGTGTTTTGGTTATTGAGTCCCACGTATATTGGTCAAATTCTCTCTGGAAGTCTTTCTCCCATCTGTTTTTGAGTTTTGCACTCGGATCTGGTCCTTTGTTGAGCAGTGCTCTATACATGGAAGTGATTAGGCCTTTCGTTGTGGAGACTGTATCGAGGATTTTTTCAAAGGGTGTAAGTTCCCTGCATATCTTTGTGTGTCATTCTCGTTTCGATAGGACTCCTTTGAGGCATAGGTAGAGGAAGACGGGGATAGGCTTTAGCTGAAGGGCGTCTTCTAGTTCAGAAATTGCAATGAATTTACTGTATCTCCACAGCTGCCCAACTCTCTCTAGGCCGGCTTCGAACCAAGATTGATACCTTGACTGTTCTGGGATTTCTTCTCTGATACCTGGAGCCCATAGGTGATTTAGGGGGGAAGGCCACGTCGTTACTCATGTCATTCCCTTCCCTTCCCTCCATATTTCCCATATCATGCTCAGGACGGGATGTTAGTGTAGTTTTTCGTGTTAGTGTTGATCTGGGGACGCATAGCCAATCTGAGAGTGTGACCGGGGTCAGGTTGTCATTATCCAATTGGATCCATTGCAATTCTTTTTTGTCTCTGAGATGGAGGATGAGTACCCTCAGTTGGACGGCTTGGTAATATAGCTGTAGGTCGGGGAGGCCCACGCCGCCTTTCATTTTGGGGAGTATGAAAGTTTCATAGGCTATTCTTGGCTTTTTCCCTCTCCATAGGAATCGTAGAGTCGCTCTTTTCACTTCTCTGAACAAGCCATCTGGGACCCTCACGGGGAGGACTTGGAAGGGGTACAGGAAGCGTGGGAGGCTCACCATTTTAATAGCGTTCAGCCGCCCCATCCATGAGATCGTAAGGGAGTGCCATTTCGCGAGATCTGCATGGAATGCAGTTAAAAGTAGGGGGAAATTGGCTTTGTATAGTTCTGCAATATTTCTAGTTAGGTTGATCCCGAGATCCCAAGGTATTGGAGGGATGGGCCTCCCATCTTTAGCCCTAATTAGGAAAATTCCGAGAGCCGGTCTGGGGTCGGTTCTATTAGTGGGAAAAGAATGGACTTAGTGTGGTTGATTTTGAAGCCAGATAGTTCTCCGTATTTCTCGATGAGTTGTATGGCGCGGGGCAGCGACGTCGTGGGGTTTTGGATGTGGAGCAGGATGTCATCAGCATATAGGGCCAGTTTGTACTCTCTGCCTTGGACGTGTAGGCCCTCTACTTGTGTGTCCGCTCTTAGTGCCTGGGCTAGGGGTTGTAAGGGTAAGGAAAATAATATTGCGGAGAGAGGGCATCCTTGTCTTGTGCCTCTACTTAGTGAAAACCAACATGAGTATTGAGAGTTTACCATCACTGACGCTCGAGGTGAGGTGTAAATTGCTTTTATTCCTCTCCTAAGTGTCGGGCCAAGGCCAATCTTGTTCAGAATTGCCTCCAAGAAGCACCATTTGACTCTGTCGAACGCTTTCTCTGCGTCGATTGACAGTAGTGCAGGGGCCTTTGGCATTTTCTGGGCTTCATGGATTAGGTGCAGGGTTTTACGGGTGGAGTCGGCGCCTTGTCTTCCAATGATGAAGACCTGGTCAGGATGAACTATGGAGGGCATATGTGTTTCGAGTCTGGCGGTAATCACCCAGGTGTATTTTTTGGCGTCAATGTTAAGGAGAGAGATGGGGCGGTATGGTGTGCACTGTTTGGGGTCTTTGCCTTCTTTGGGGATTACTGTGATTAGTGCATCGGAAAATGATGCAGGGGTTGATCCGGTGTGGAGGATATGATTAAATAGTTCGACCATAAAAAGGAGGAGTGGGTCTAGGAAGGTTTTATAGAATCCCGCAGTATAGCCGTCGTCTCCTGGGGCCTTCCCAGTTGGAAGTATTTGGATGGCGTCTTCTATTTCTTTCAGAGTAATGGGGGACTCAAGTGAGTCGGCTATATCTTGTTTGATTTTCGGCATGTTGATCTCCTCTAAGGATCTTGTTTAATTCCCTGTTTTGTGTGTAGTTTTGGATGTGTATAGTTTTTCATTGAAGTATGCGAATGCCTCAGCGACATTGGTGGGATCTGTTGGTAGGGGGTTCTTCATGTTTTCAATGGATGCCACCCATCTGTCGTAATTGAAGTCTACGAATCACTTGTCCTAGCTCTAGTTGGCGCAGCTCTTCCCTTTTTTGGGTTGCTTTGGCTATTCTTTTGCTCCTCTCTGGGTCATTGGATTGCGCTCGGAGGTCTAATTGAGCAATCTCATTTCTGAGCTTATTTTCTGTCAGGGTTCTCTCTCTCTTTTTGGACGCTCCTTCTCTCATTAGAATGCCGCTCCACGTGGCTTTCCCCGCCTCCCACACCGTGTTTTTGGACACTTCGCCAGTGTTATTCCGTTCGAAAGTATTCACCTATTTCCTTCGTTAGCTGTTCGTGGAATACAGGGTCTTTCCAAAGCGATTCATCGCATCGCCATTTTGAATTCCTGTGTGGAAGCGCTATCATGCTAAGGGTAACCGTGACCATGTCATGGTCTGACCATGTGATTGGGGCGATCGTTGATGTGGACATCGCATCCGCTAGGCCGGGGGTGAGATATATGTAGTCGATCCTTGTATATGTGGCATGTGAGGCCGAGTAGAATGTGAACCCCGTTTTCTGAGGGTGTGTTAGACACCATGCGTCTTGTAGCCTGTATAAGTTCATAATTTTGGTCACTTCCGAGTGACCGGCTTCTGGCGGTTCATTCGCCTGTGGGTTGCCCACTTGTCTATCAAGTGTGGGGTCAGCCCATGAGTTAAAATCGCCTCCAAGGATCACTTTTCCTTCTGCTTTGAGCATAATTTTGGGGATCATGTGTTGCATGAATCAGGACTGACCAGAGTTGGGTGCGTAGATGGAGGCTAATGTTATGATGGTGTTATGTAGTCTTCCCACTACCACGATTGCTCTGTCGTCTACATCGGACCAGGTTTTCAGAACCTCGAGTTTGAGTTCTTTCTTGACAAGGATGCCTACGTCGGCCTTCCTCAATGGGCTGGAGCACCAAATTTCAGGACTTGATCTGGCGTATAGGACCTTTCGCCCTTCCCCTCGCATGTATCTTGTCTCTTGAAGGAAGAGTATGTCAAGATTGGCTTGTTTGATTTCTCTGGAGACCAAAGACCTTTTCGTGGGGAGTTTAGTCCCTTGACGTTCATAGTGTTGGTTTTGATAGATCTGGGCCTTTCGATTGTCACATTAGATAATTGGGACATGATAGTTCATTTTGCTTTCATTTTTTGGGTCCCTTGTGTTTCCTTCCAATAACGAGTTTTGATTGTTTAGTTCCTTTTGCTTGCCTGTCAAGAACATCATTGTGTTGTCCTTACCACCTCCCTCCCTTCCCTTGACCTTTCGTGGCGTCCGATCCTTCTGAGCTATCATGAGCTTGCCTGTTTCGGACCACCAAGGGAGGCCAAATCCCATTGATCCGTGTGCTTTACATTTCGCTTTGTAGTGAGCCCTTCTTGGATTCCCCCCCATTCTCTCCTTGTTCTGACAGTTGTGTCTTCACTGCCGATTATGTATTCCTTTCGTTCGCCCCTCCCCCTTCTGTGTATCTTTGGTGCATAGTGTTTATAACAAAAATGTGTACATTCTTTCAGGTGTGTCAGTTCCGTGCGCTCCTCCCTTCCGCAGGTCGACACACCTTCTCAGTCTTCGTTGTGGTCTTAGGTTTTCATTGTTCTGTGTCGGAGGGCGCATTCATCCTTCTGAATTTCTGTGCGCCCGGAATTCTTTTCCTTTTCGGTCCTTCATTCTTCCGTCCAGGCTCTCTGTTTTTCCCGTCATCTGGTGCTGATCCTCCCCCCTGTCCTCCCACTATGTCTTTGATGCATCCTGCAATGTCTTTTTCTGTTTTCAGCTGTATTGTGGAGCCCTCCCAATGTTAGTGCAAAGGGGTATCCCCATCGGTATCTTACTGCTTTGTCTTTTAAGAATTTTGTTAGCGGTTGACATTTTCTTCTCATCGCTCGATTAAGAGACGAGAGGTCCTGGTAAATGGTTATGCTCACTCCATCCAGGGGGATGTGGGTTCCTCTTCTGATTTTGTCAAGGACTCGGGCTTTGTCCGCGTAGTTGTGGAATCTGGCGAGTATCGACCTTGGGCCACCTGCTGTTCTGCCTGCTTGGTGGATGCGGTTGAATTTCGGCTTGCCTAGAGAGTCATCTCCGAAGAGTATTTTTTTATTAGTGGATGGAGTGTTTTTCTGAGGTCTGTGTCGGATTCTCCATCCTTTTCAGGGACTCCAAAGACACAGATGTTGTTGCGTCGCTCGTGGTTTTCGAGGTCATCAACCATCATGCGTACTTCCTCTTCTCTTGTTTCTATATCTGCGATCCTGACATCCATTTGAGTTTCAAGTGTGGATAGGGAGGTCTGATTATGTTCTACTTCTTCCAGCCTCTCCTCCATTGTCTATTCTTTGGGTTATTTTTTCTATCTTTCCAGTGATGTCTCCTCTCATGCTCTTTAGTTCCGTTAGGAGATCAGCCACATCTGCCTTGGTGGCGGCTGCCTCTGGACCCGAGGTTGAATTGCTCATGAAACGATTGGGGTGTCTCTGTGTTTGCTGAGGTGAAAATTTGAAGGGTGCAAGCTTGTCTTGTTTGTTCATGTGCACCAGATTCTGTGGGCGTTTTGTTGTAATCTGAGGAGGTTCCCCTGCTTCTCAGTTTTTGTGACGTTTGCAGGATTGCCTATTGCTTTCAGGCCAGTCAGGACGGTCAGGTACTGGGTTTTGGGTCTGATGGACTGACCATAGGCTGCCCTCAGAGTGATTCCAGTATCGTGTTAGGGCGTTACCTCCTTCTCTGGTTCAGGTTTATTCATACAAGGATCAGTGCTTTGTAGTGGTACTTGAGTACTGCGCTGAATGGGTAGATAGAGGTGACTATGTTGGGGGAGATCGGTGTTATATGCGCCACACGTTTTCAATTGGTGAGTGGAACATGATTCTGGCTACTATTTAGGAGGCTGGGTTCTTACTAAGTCTGGTTCTGGGTGAGGTGTGTATGGTGGCCACTCAAATCACTTCTGGCATTAGGCCCTGCATCCTGAGGGTTCTTTTGCCTCACTTTTTCCTTCTCAAGTTTACCCTACGAGGGGATGACTGCCCAAGGCATCAGTGTGCTGATATGGTATGCAGGCTATTTGTCAGCTGTCTGTGTTCTTGTGCGCACTGTTCCACAAACCAAGCAAGCCTCGGGTGCCTGCACTGGCTGAGTCATGGAGTGGGTGGCTTTATGGGGTTGTTAGGTGGGATCTGCGCCAAGAGTGCGCTTAACGCATTCCTCTTCTTGTCTGTATGTGGGAGTTAGAATGGACCAGGCAGGTGTGCGTTTGCTCAGAGGAGCAATCCTGGCAGGCGCTGTGGGAGTGGGGTTGTGCGCGATGCAGCACTTACTTGTACAACGGAGCGGCTACCGTTGTGTTTTTTACATGTGCTCCTCTCTCAGTCAGGGCGCGGTGGTGCAGCTGATCCTGTCTTCTTCCATTGCTGTTGGGCCCCAGGGGTTCACTGCGTGCTTTGTAGTTTGCCTGATGTGGGTCGGCCTGCGTTGCATGGCTTTGGTGGGCTCCTGGTCGGGGGGCTTCTCAATGTGCAGGGGTTTGTCCAGCTCGACTGGTGCTTCACGCTGGTGCACCAAGCAGTTCCTTGGCAGTATCGCAGCGTTTGCTTTCAGCGGAGGTGCCTGGAGAGCTATTACATTGAAGCTCCAGCAGGTACCGCGTATACACTCCCCTGTTCGGTGCAGCGTCCTTTCTTTCTGTTCTCTCGTTGTACTGGGGGCGAGTGCTGGGGGACTTGCTTTGGCGAGCCCTGGGGTGCTCTTGATGCTCGCCGCACGGCCCGTCCTCCTGGGTTCCCCATGTGTTGTCCTCGGTTTCGCTTTCGCATGGCCGCAGTTCCGTGGGTTAACACTTGCCAGCGTTAATTCCCAGGCATTCCGGCCCTGATGTTTGTTGGGTTTTTGTCTGCTGGGTGGGGGGACCTTCACGATTAGGCAGTCTGGTTTGCAGTTCTGGGGGGGGGTCCAGGAGCAGGGGCTCAGACCACTTCACGGACCATATATGGGAGAGCTCACACAGAAGGAGTCATCGTCCGTGTGCCCCCTGGTGGTCAAAAATAACAACCTGATTTTCCTCTTTTAATATGCCAGAACTAACATTTTGTTTTCTCGAGGTAATTCCACCGATGGAGTTAGCCCATGCGCTAATTCTGCCTAATCTCTGAGGAATTACTTCTGGAGGTAATTCCGCTGGAGGTAATTCCACCGTCTGAAAATGCACAGAATTTCTGGAAGTCAAGACTGGGCGTAGTGGGTAAAGGTGGTGGTAATGGATTTATGTCAATTTTACCACTTGCCGCCATACTTGTAATGAGGCCCAAAGAACAGGGTACTAATAACTGAATACAGGATCAAATTACCTAAATGATCTTTATTAACAAATCAGCAATTATTACACAAAATAGATTCTATTGGTTCATAAGCAACTTGCGAAACAAATCCGAGACATGATTTCAAGTCTCCACTGTGCTTGTGCCACAGAGCCGTAATCATACACCAATCATTTCCTATTCCTATATTTAAAAATGAACAAATAATATGAGAATTTCATGTGTGCAGCGTGCCACAAAATTCAATCAAAGAAGAATATGACTGTTTAATACATTTATTAATGCTGTACATGCCCGGAGCCCGAAACACGCGTCTGGGCAGAAACACGCACCTGGGCCGAATGTCTAGGGTTGCTGCTGGTACTCTTGTTCAGAGGAGAATAGGCTAGCATTTCGGTGCTGGACTGCCCTTGTGGGTGGGACAAAGACTGATATGCAAATGGATATTTCCTTTCTGTGAAGGCACTGTGAGCTAAAACATGGTTGTAGACTCTCCTGGGTGGGCACCTTCCCACCGAACAGGTTATTTGGTTGTGATTGTTCTCGGAAGAGGGGCTCCCAGATCTTGGGCATAAAAACAAGTATATATTTTTAACTTCTGAAAAGCTGATTCTTGTGATGCTCTCCTTTCAAATGATGGAATCATCCTTGTTAACATTGCCAGTAGAGTCACTAAAGTTTTATAATTTGTAATGGATTACTTAATGTTGCAAACTAAAGAAAATTATGTTTATCCTTCTAACATTTTGGTAGCAGTCGATACTGTAATACACAATTCGTAAAATGTGGTTGGCACATTGAACAGCTAAAACTATGTAACTTTATATCATCTCTTGTTCCTTTTATCCTGCTCCTAAATATTTGAGGTTGAGTTAATGACCACAAACAGGCAAACCATGCTTGGTTTACTATATATGTCTGCTCAAGTTTAGTGGGGAGCGGCAGCTTTGCTCGTCCAATCCATTTCTAGAACCATGGGACTATAGATCCAGGACTTTTCTGTAGCTGTGCTTGGCTTTGTAGTAGCCATATTGTCACATCACTGACCTCTCTGATCCACTTCCGTATGGGTGCCACCTTTATCTGCGACACACTTATTCCTCTTTCATGTCCCGCTTGCTCACACTCCGTCTTTGTGGCTTGGGATTAATGTGTGTTTTTCTCCCCACTACTGGTGATATTCAGGCTTAGATTGGAAGACTGTGGCCAAGCTTTGGGTTTGGTTGGTCAGGACTCTTCGTTTGAGGCCTGTTGGTGGTGGGGGAGGAGAGGATGTTACGTTATTGGGATTTAGACCACGCATTGCTGCTACGCATGGTTTACAGGAGCTCTGGCACATTGTAAAGAGAAGGGTGTGTTTTACGCTAGTGCTGCAAGGGGGAAATGCAAAACAGATTTTCTATAAATAAATAATAAAAATATGCGAGTATTTCCATCTCTGAAAGGAAAATCTGCTAATCAGATTCCCCCTTCATAAACTCATTGCCACAAGCATAGTGTGTACTTGTGCCTTGCTGCATCAGTATCCTGATTCACAGCATGTGCTCTACCAGTAGTGCAGAGCAGGTTCAGAGGTCACAAGCACCCTATTTACAGCAGCAGTGACATCCAAGTCTCTGCAGCACAGGGGCTGCACTTAAAGTACTCATCCCCTCTTCTAAAAACGAAATAACTTTGAAGATGTTGTCCTGGTGGCACATAAAACTGTAAATATAAGCCATAACTGAGTTAGGCTATGGTGGCCAGCATCTCTCTGAGTTATCCCAGCCACATTAAATTTATATTGCACATGCCCAGTTCAGATGTGGAAGGGGTAGGTGTAATCCCCAGACAGTCTGGATCCTGCCCTACTGGTAGGAAGGTAGCCTGGTGGGGTGCCTCTTTTTGCTCCTTTTCAAGGGCAGGTAACACTCATCTCCCTGGAACAGCCACACCACAGGATGCTGGTAAGGGAGCAGAAATTAAGCAGCTCACCCATTCACAGAAAGCCAGACCTTGCACTAGGAGGCTGCATTACTAAAGGCCTTTCATCCTTTTGCGAAGGAGAGGGGGTGGAGTTAGGGTAAGCCAGAGAGGGAGCTGTACTGTGTTGGAAGGGTTCTCCTATCTTGATTCTCTCTGCCTCTTTCTTTCTTTCCTGTCCCATCCACTTCTTTGGAGCAAAGCACTTTGGTGTGACATCATAAGGGCAAGATCCACATATTTCAAGAGCAGGGATTCAACCCCTAAAGCCGGCTGGCTTTAGTCCAATCACCTGGAGACCTTTGCCTTTAAAACCACCACTTCTAGGAATCATCTTGGGAATCCTCTTGAAGCATATCTGCATCATCACTGGAGAAGATTTTGCTGGAACCTGCTGAGAGAGCAGTCCTCTCAAGTCCTCCAGTTGTGAGTTTGACGCAGGTTTTCCAAGGCAGAGACCAGCTCTGTCCCCTAAACATCCCCAGGGACCATTGTAAGTGGACTCTGCTGCTGGACCATGAGCCTGCCTCCCTGCCAGCCACACTGTTGCCTAGGCCCTCACCATAAGCCTGACTCACTGTGGATGTGTGCCAGCCTTCCCTGTGTTTGGTAGCCCAGAGAAAAGGACTGAGATTGGTCCTTGACATTAGTCAGTGGGACGGACAGCACCTGGAAGCCAGAAAAGCCAGAGCCCCTGTTGTCGCTGACAACCCACTCCAAGCCGTGACCCGATGTTGAACAATCTTGCAGAACCCTTCAACGCTGCCTTTGTTGCACATTGTTCCCTGAACCGCCATCGGCTGTTTCGACTCTGATCGCTGCTGCACTGCGCATGCAAAATTGTGTCATTGCTTCGGCTCCAAATACGAAGTACCGCTGTCTGGCCTGTCATCAACCTCTGCACAAGTGTTAACGTTCCCTGCAGGGAAAGTCCTGGAGTCAGGAAGGAACAGCCTCCCCCATCAACAGCTATTGGTGCTAAAACTAGCATTGGCAAAGCCAACAGTTTTGGCATTTGTGCAGGAACGAGATAGGTATTTGCTAGGCGCTGCAATAATGGCACTACATTGTCAACTGGAAAATTGTGTGATAAACTGAGTATATGCTAACAGTGCCTGACAAATGGATATCTAATATATATATGCAAGCCAAAACTATTGGCTTTGGAAATGCTTGTTTTAGACAGGACTTCAGTGCAAGGAAAATATATAAATTACAGTGAGGGCATTACCACTTCAGGTAATTCCCTGGGGCCTACGTTAAGGCCCTTGCTTTGCTTGCACCTGTAACGATGGGTCACGGGGCATTTTCTGAAGTGGTAATGCCCCCTCCGCCCCCTTGCTCGGGGGTTATTGCTTAATTAGCTGAAGGGGGCAAAGACAACAAACGGGAAGGTTAAAGAAAGGGCTGTTGTTCCAGTAGTCCAGTCTACATAGGACCAGGGTTCTAGAGACATTGAGCTTCTGGGAGAAAGTGAGTAACGGTAGAATACTTATAAGGAGGTTAAGCTGTGTGCTTTTTTTTACAAGCTCCAAAATGTAAGAACTAAAGGAGAGAGAGAGAGAACGTAAAGATGACCCCAAAGTTTTTAGCCACTCAAGATGGTGAGAGTAGAGGGTCCAAAGACGGCGACCAGAGGGTAGGAGAAAAAACGGCACACGTGTCACAATAAGAAATATATCTGTCTCACTGTCATTGAGACAGATATTGTTAGCCACCGACAATGTCTCAATGGCATTCAAACAATAAGGGGAAAAAAACGAGGAAAAGAAATTAGTTGAGGGAAGTTTAAGGAAAGCAGTGCGTCATTAACATAACACTGCAAATGAGAAAAGAAAAAGGAAATCATATGATCCATAAGGACAAAATAGATATTTAAGAGCCACAATCAGAGGATAGAACCCAAGGGCACTCTGCAGGTAGACAGTGAGGTGGTGGAGTACAAATGTCCCAGTTGCATCTAAGAAGGGCCGTTAGTGAGGAAATAGGTCAGCCAGTTCAGTGCCCGGTCCATGATACACTCGTTGACCATGTGAAAGGCGGAGGAGGCATCAATTAACACTATCCTCAATTGTATTACAATCATAAATACCATATACACTTCATTTATATCATTACACCATATTACAAATACTGTATACTCCCCCCTACAGAACCTATAATTACTATACACATATTACTATAGTGTGGGTGCCTAGTGGCTAGATTCTTGGTGGCATGGCCTATGGCCTATGGCTATGCCTCCAAGAATTTAGCCACTGGCCACAAGCACCACAATATAATGAAACCATATAACAAGTACATACAATACACATTCAAATAACAAAATTCGCCCTGAACCCCCAACAATTGGAAAGGATTTTCGCAGACACCAAAATTGACCGCGAACTTGGCAGCACCTGCACACCCTTTTTTCGCCCATAAAAACAGCTCCATATCATCATTTTTCCACTCCCCCGCCCTTTCCAGGCCCTCATTCGGCCATCAAATAACCCCAAATGTGTTTCCCATTCATTTACTGCGCTGTCCGCAGACTACCGTGGTGTCTTTGGAATCGGCGGCACCAGCACCCACTTTTTTCACCTATAAAACCTGCTCCATATCAACTATATTCCATCCCTCACCCTTTCCAGGCCCTCTTTCGGCCACCAAATAAGCCAAAATGTGTTTCTAGACTTTCTCCCCACAGTATAATCAGTGGACACTGACGGCTGTCGGCGGAACCAACATGGCGACCGTTTCAAAAAATATGGCGCACATCATGCTTTTGAGCATCCAATCAGCGGGTGCGTATGATGTCCCTGAACAGCACGGCGACCCCTAATTGGCCTGGATGTGTCCACAGACCCCGAGTCAGGATGTGAGTTCGCGGACCAGACCCAGATATCACACGCTTGTTTTTACCTACTTTTTGGCTCTTTAAAAAAAAAAATTACTGGGCACCACATTTACAAAAACAAGCTTTCCGGAACAAGCCGCCGCTCGTGGCGCAAATTTAGTGAAACTCTGTTCAGCGATTTGGGCTGTAGGCGTGAGCAACATTTTTTTTTTGCCATTGCATCTATGAGGATTTTGACACATTTTAGGAGCCCTCCGATAACTTTGCCACTCCCAAAAAGCGCTCTTTCTATGAGTTAAGCAACTTAACTATATCTACAGGGCCGCTGCCAAAGGCCCTGTAATTTTAATGTGCTATCCTACAAAATCAATTGCAAACTGTGTGGCTTTTTACCAAATTATTCACAGAAAGTGTGCTGTAAAATGCACCATTGTTACCCATTATTTTTTTAATGTTCTTGGAGTGAGAACAAGGAGCCATGGAGAGAAGGAGAGCATTGCATTGTTCTGGAGAAAAAACTGAGAAGGATTAAAAGCGGCACTGAGCACAGAGCAGTTTTGGCATGGCAAGCAAGAAGAGCGATGGAGAGGGGGCAAGATGGAGAATAGAAAAAAATGAGTTACGAAAGATAGGCGAACCAAGGCCATGAAGGCACTTAAATGCCGAGCAAAGAAAATGGAAAAGAAGACAGATTCTAAAGGAAATCCACGATAAAGAATGAAGGGAAGAAGAGATGTGCGAGGGAAGGGACAAGGTAACATGAATTGAGAGATTATAGATGGAACCGAGGGGAGCTATTTGGTAAGCAGGAAAGTCAATGAGCAGGGAGTAAGAGTATAAAAGTCGAGAGACTCCAAACACTGAGATAATAATTTTGGAGTCGAAGACGGAAAGTAATAGTCGGATTTTACAGATTTTAAATAGTTGATTTGACTGTGGCGAGACATAATGGAAATGTGGGAGAAAAAGGTATGAGAAGTGTTGAAGAGTACTCCAACATTCCAAGCAGTGTCTGAAAAGGGAAGAAGAACATGAAGGACAGAAAATAGCAGCAGAGTGTGCAAGGGAGATTGGAGGAGGGTGGATAGAAAAGAACATCAGTTTTAGTGGGCTTCTAATGAAGGTAATGTGTCAAAACTGTTGGATTTCACACAGAAAGGTTGTTTGTGAAGGGTGAAGATTGCCCAAGCAGTTAGAGAGGAACACAAAGATTTGTAAATCATCAGCATGAAAAAGGAATCGAGAAGCCAAATTTGGCTATGATAGCAGAGAGTGGAGAAATATAGGGTGAGAAAAGGAGAGTGCCACGAACAAAGTGGCGGAGGAACGCCAAACTGCAAAGAAAGAGAGGAGTTTATGCCAGCCCAAGAAACGTAGAAGGAGAGGTCAGAGAGTTAAAAGAGAACCAATGTAGGAGAATGCTAGGGAATTCAAGGAGGGGAGTGTGGTAAGGGGAGGGCAGTGATCTAGAGTGTTTGAAGCCGCAGAGAGGTTGAGGAGAATCAGAATACATGAGTGTTTAACATGGTGAGCAGAAAGTTGATGACACACTCAGTGCATAGGGCGAAAACCAGATTGACGAAGAGGAAGAAGAGGGTATTGGTTAAGATAGTCAGAGACTTGGGAATAATCCACATGTTTAAGGAGTTTAGATGAGAAGTGAGATATGGCTAGAGTTGGAGGAAAGGGATCGGTCAAATTAAGTTTTATTTGCAGAATAGGGAGGATAGGGGCATGTTTGAAGTCAGAGGGAAAACCAAAGAAGAGATAGACGAGTTTAAAAGTGCAGCAATGTAAGGGCTAAATAGAGGAAGAAAATTAGGAATAAGAGCGGAAGGTAGAGGGTCATCAGGAGAAGTAGGGTGAGCATGATTAAGAAAGACGGTAGGGTTAAAGTCAGAAAGAGGAAAGAACATGGACAAAGTCTGGAGGAATAGGATACTGAGGCAGTAAGAGGGGGAGTAAGGAGGGGAGGGAATTAAAAAACACAACCAGAGAACTTTGTTAGAGAAAGTAAATGGCAATATCGGTAGAGGAGAGAGGAGAATATAAGGCAAATTCTGGAGAAAGCGACGAGAGAGTAAGGGATCTATGAGTTGTAAGAGTCAATGAGGATGATGGGAAGAAATTGGATGAGATCAAAAAAGTACAAGTTTTTTTAGCAGCTTGAATGGCAGAATCGTATGAAAAATGAAGGATGAAAGAAGAAGAGAATCCGAGGCAGAATGAGATATCCACCACTGGGGCTCACCACGACGGAAAAAAGAGCATACAGAACAAAACTGTGGAGAGAGCCAAGGCTGAGAGGGTTTGTGGAAGGGTTCAAAAGGTCGAAGAATCGAGAGTTAGAAGTCAGTGAGGAATTAAGGGAAGTTGAGGATTCATTTTGGAGTAAGAGTGAGTTGAATTGGAGGTGGATAAGATTATAGATAGAGAGCAAAGAAAGGAGAGTTAAAGTTTTAATATTGTAACAAGTGTGAATAGGGACTTGGGAAGAAGCAGAAAGATGAGAAAATGGGAGGAGAAGAAAGGGGAAAGTAAAGAGTGTATGGTCGGAGGAGTACAAAATAGATTCATAAATAGTAGAGGAAGATGAGAAGGAGGAAAATATTAGGTATAGGGAAGAGTGAAAGATATGTGTGTGTAAGGGTATTGCATAAGATCATAAGGTTGAAGAGAGAGCAAGGGTAAGGATTTGTGAATGGTAGAAATAACAAGATTGAAGTTGCCAAGGAGAAAGAATGGGAAGGAGAAGTATTAAAGAAAGGAGGCAGTCAGGTTAATCACAATAGGAGGACAAGGAACCAGGGGTACAGTAAAGCATAAGAAATGCAATAAAGTAAGGTTTAGCTATTGCTAGTGTTATTCAAAGGAGAGAAGTGAGGGGAGCAAGGATCGAAGAGGGAAGGGTGTAGGGGTGGACCTTTAATCACCTTAACCCAAAACAGGCCCACCACTTAAGAAGCGATTGCACAGTTGTACATAAAGCAAGTTTTATGTACAAAAGCTCCGGGCATCAGTTAGATGGTGTTGCAGGACCAAGCTAACCCATGTCTCAACAATACAACATCAGTTGGCAGTTTATATACCGTTGCAACAATTTAAAACACTCCCACATACTTTTATTACCATCCACGCTAAATATGATTAGACAAAACCTCATCTTTTCCCAATTCTTCCATTTTCATTGGCCAGGCTTATCTTCATTATTATCTGCAGATCATATTCAAAGCACACATCTTCTTGGGATTTGTCCGTAGTAAGTATTGATGTTGGTGCTTGGTTAAACATTCCTTTTGAAAAGATCATTCATTGTTAGCAATAACTGGCCTAAGGCCTTTAAATTTAAGCATGATTTCACATGGTCCCGCTGACGTATTTTGGAAAATAGAGGACGGTCTGCATAAACAGGATTTTCTTTGAACTAATGATTGTGATCTTCATTCCGCAGACTCCTGGTGCTTCTAAAAGACCTTCTAATTTATGCGCCCACATGCAGCATCTGATGATCTGGAAAAACACTGGACCCTGGTCTCAGGCCTTTTAACACCAAACAAATGACTACCCCCCTCTAAAAATTTCAATACAAAGGGCAAGATAACATATCTACCCTTGCAAGGACTGTAAACCTTGCAGTGTTCGTACGACCTTATTACTAGTTCTCTATTTCTCTTTTCTGTCAAAAATGTCCCTGCTACTTAAAGTATGTTTAACAAGTAACCGTGGTGTGGAGCACCAGATGGAATGGATTTGTGTTTGTGTTGCATTTGCATTTTTAATATTGTATCTTTCTACGTGCTTGAATATCTAATATGTATACATTCTAAATAATTGTAACACTAGAAGTAACATATAATTAGCTCCATTCCATTCATATGGATTTGCAACACTATCCCAGTGTGCTGCCATCCCCTTCATCAATATGGTGTGCGCAACATGAATCCCTCATAATAAAGGGGACCCTCCTTGACCACCGCGACATGCACCCCCTAACTCCCTTAGTTAACACTTTAACAATATGGGCATATTCTTCTGCTGAATCGACCCAACTCGTTCCCCCATCATTTCCGCAAACTACCCACCGCTGCATACAACCATGCCAATTTGGTTTAGAAAACAAAACAGCTTCCTTTTGAATACTCATATGGGATAAAGTAGTGGTGGCCCTAGCTTTGGACAGGGTTACGGTCATCATGGTCACGCCTATTGGTACCTGGGCAAAGCAACACCGTAAAATTTGTTGCCAGGAGCAAAAAAGATTAAGTAAAAAGACAAAAATAGGCATCAGAATCTTTACGCAAAGGCTCAACCAGCAGGTACCCATGGAAAATAAAGGGTCAACCGATGAGTCGTTGGTGATCCCAGCCTCAGTTTCCATGATCACTTTTAGTTCATGCAGAGCAGCAATAGTTCTGGTGAGCATACCATTTTCAATGTCATTGCGAGGCACAAATGTACAGCAGGTACTCAGGATTTTCGAGGCATACTCCATCCTCCATTGCTGTCAAGAGGTCGAGTATATACCTGTTTTGCAAAGTGAGCCTCAGTGCCCTCAATTCTTCCTTAATAGCACTAAAAGCTAACTCAGAAGTGTTCACAAAGAGCAAGAGTTCATACCTGGTCACCTGGAGCCATTTGGCATTTGCCACTACTTGGACGCCAGGTGCCAGGAGGGAGGTAAAAAAGGTCTCTGTGTGGCTAAACAGCCGATATCGATCAGAAATGTCTGCTAAGGCCTGTGATGAGGCGGCTGAGCGCTAATTGGACCTTTTCCTTTGTTGTAATTTTCTGGGATTTTCGCCATCAACCATTATCTCTAATTTATCCTTATACAATGGTGAAGGGGGCGCAAAGGGCACAGGGTATGAAGGGGGCACAGATGTAATTTCAGGCATTGAATGGGCCAAAATCAAGTGCTCTTCAGGGATTACAAGGATGCGCACATGAAGGGTAGAGAGACTGCACACACCTCGCCAGGCTGGAGGCAACTGCCTGTAGGCACACTGTCCACATATCCAAAAGCTCTTGTAGGGCAGCCGTACCTCCAGCTAAATCTGCAATAGGTAGAGTGTTATTGCAGTTCCCATTTGTGCCAACGAGCACCATGCCATCGCCCTTAAAACATAGAGAAAAATGGGTACGTTTCTGTATATTAACAGGTTTTTCTGGTTCTTTGTGCTGCGTCAGATACTGGAAATGATTTCTCCATACTGTCCTGCACTCTTTGTTTATTTGTGCCAACTCTTCTTCTGAGAGTCCCCTCACTCCTCCAGCTCTTCAACTCTTCACCCCTTGCTCCCATCGATTTGGAGAAAGAATAGCTCCTTCCAAGATCAATTGAACTCTTTGAGTACACCTAATATTTGTGTGCTCTACCTTCTCGGCCCTGAACAATTCTCATCACTTGGTCTGATTGATACTGTAATTGACTGCCCTTTAAACTGCTATCATACCCTGCACAGGGCTAAGTGCACTAGACATAGCGCATCAGCTACCTCTATCTCCTTTGGGATAAACTTCCTAGGAACACCAGAAGCATGGTGGTGAGAGAGCAGAAGTAGCGATATCCAACGGATGTCTCTCTCTCTCCCCACCTTCCTCATATGGCCCTACATACCTTGTCAGCTGCAAAAACATGTGCATTCATTATGGGATTTAACGTATCTTTATCATTATCAAAATAATCATTATCAACATTTCTTTTTCCTCTTAACATTTTCTCCTCAGACTTCATAAGATTAGACTATTTTAATTTGTTTCCAGTTGTATTTTTTTTGTCATCTTCAGACATGACCCAAGGACAGCGAAAACCACAAAAATGTAATAATTGTTACACAATTTACAATCTTAAACAATCCTTTTCTTATACAAAAGTTATTTAAACTCCAGATCTCCATTCACCACCCCCTTTGCACTGAAATGAGCAGTTAATCCTTAGGGCATATAACTTCTATGCCTGCTACTGTGTAGGTGGACGGCTGCCGCTGTCCCTTTGAGTGTCTTTCAGGTGGTTCCAACTCTTATTGCCCTTCACCTACATGGCAGTTGGGAGTCGTATATACCATGTATGTGGCCCATGGAAACACTGCTCATTCCAGCGACGCACAAAGGTGCAAATAAAGACTCTGTCCCTGGGAAGAAGCTGTATTTTGTGCTGATCATCGGTAGTCTTGCCCCTTCCTCCTGTTGCCTGTTGGTGAGAAGACACAACGTGTGATGATATAATCTTTTTTAATTCAGTAAGATACTCTTTGAACTCCTCTCCTAAAACTGCTGTGGTCTTGTGTGCATATGCTGTCATTCATGTAGGTGAGAGAGGTGTATACAGTTTACGGCCAGTCACAATTTTGTTAGGGCTCAAATGGTGGTCCTTCCCTGGCTGATTACATATCTAAAATGAAGCTAGTGGGAGGCAAATACACCATGATTTATTTAACTCTGCACACAATTTGGCTAACTGGGCCTTAAGGACTCCATTGAGCCTTCTATGATTCTGTTGGCCTGCGGGTGGTACACCAAGCACAACCAATGCATTATTCCTTGTAGTGAAGTGATTTCATGCGAACAAGGCATTAAAGAAGTGGGCCCCGGAAAGTGGGCCACCAGAAATCTCGCAGCTGATTTAGCATGAGGGTGTACGCAGGGACCAACCTCAAGCCAATAGGAGAATGGACAAGCCACTAAGAGAATGGACAAGCCACCACAATAAGATATCTCAAATTACTGCACCTCATTGTCATGTCCACGAAATCGATATGGAGCGCCTTGAATAGAGCAGAGAGACCCCCCTCACCCACCTCCTGGTATTTTAGGGATTTAACTCCTTGCACACTACACAATTCCCTATGAATTTACTTACCTGTTCTTGTTAGTTAGGGATAAACCAATCCTCCTGGAACTCTGCTGTGATTTGTCGTCGACACATATGTGATTTGTAATGTAGTTGCTCTAGGGCACAAAGAAGCAGCTCTACAGGCATTACACCTTCCCCATCACTTCCTGTCTCCAAAGCAACTGAGGGTGAGAGAACACATCCTTGCTTTTACAAGAGCTCCTGTTCTTCTCTGGGGGCTTTCCCTTGTATTTTGATTATCTGGAGCATCGAAACTTCGGTGTACGGGGCTGGTAACTGTTCTTGTTTGGACATGGTTCCCTTTTTCTGGGAATCTGTGAAAGGAAAATGCGCTACTTCCTTTGCTGCTTTGCCTGAAGCATATCCGAGAGGTATTGAATTAGTGTGGTTAGTATGGGCTGCGTACTTCACTAGACCTATCACTGCTGGCAAGGTTAACGCTTCAATCAGCCAGGATAGCAACACAGCATGCTGGACAGGGGATCCGTCGGACCTCCTAAATCGTCTTCTCTGCCACCTTGATAACCCAGAATGGACGGTGGAGGTGATGTACACAGAGTCAGAATAAACAGTGACTGCCTTTCCCTTACACATTTCTAGAGCCTCTCTAAGTGCCACCAGATCAGCCGCTTGTGCAGAGTAATGTTAAGGCAACTTTTTCTTCAGTCCGACCCGGTACTCCCCTTGCGTAAGACCCACGTCCACTGCACCCATATGCCTCTCACCCATCTCTTGGTTGATGGTCAAAGACCCATCAACAAAAATCACCTCACCTCACCCCCCCTCACCCCACCCGCTCTACAGGGCATCCTCTTTCACATTCACCCTCTATTCCTCTTATCCCTGATACATGGTACAATTGTGAACAATATCCTTAGGCTGCACCGGCTCTGCTACAAATCGCGGGATTCACTAGGTGACATTGCATGGGATGAATTGATGAATTTGATAAGATGAGCTCATACCCTGACACTCTCTGCATCGTCAATGTGGATTTGGATTTTTCTATTATCGCAAAGACTGCATGCTCTACGTACAATGTCAGCGGGCAACGCATTGTAATGGTTGAAGACTTTAGAATTGCAAAAGTCGCTGCGGCCAGAGCTTAATCACAAGGGAACTGTCACTGCATCACTGGGTTTAGGAGTCCGGTCTAATATGCTAAAGGTTTGTGGCCTAGCGATGCTTGCTGGGTCAGGACTGTTGTCATCACCTGCCCGTTTGAATGGGAAAATAGAAAGAATGGCTTTTTGTAATTTGGGGTCGCGAGGACCAGAACATTGCTGATCGCAGCCTTGAGTTCCGAAAAGTCCCCATTCTCTCGGACCACTCTAGCAGACTTTTTGCCTTCTGTGCTTCCTTTAGACCCTGCAATAAGAGGCTCGCACAACTAGAGTAATCAAAAATCTCTGATCTACAATAGTTACAGAGCCCCAAAAACTGCTGCATTTGTTTCACTGTGACTGGCTGAGGTGCATTTTGAACTGCGGTGGCTCTCCCTGGGATTATAGTTCAAAAAAGTGGCTAAGCCTCTGGGTATAAGGGCTACCTCCCTGCGACACAAACAAATGATATCCCAACCTCCAAGTACCTGAGGCGTCAAAGTCCTGCTTGTCGCGCCAAAAATTAGTACCTAAGGTATACCCACACCTTAAATCTGAAAATAATCAATATGTACTCATAGGTTGCACCAAGCAAATAATTCAATAATTTTTTTAAAGGATGTTTTCTTTAATTGAAAGGTAGTTATGAATCGCTGTGGTCTCATCAGGCCAATTGCAAATAGGTTTTTGCGCCCATCTGGGTTTGACACGTGTTTCGGCCACCAAGGCTTTTCTTAAAAACTGGGCTAAGTGAAAATAACAGGTCTAGCTGACTCTTTTGAGAACAGACTTTCACACACATTGAGTTTACATTCTTAAGCATATGATGAAATGTCTTCCTGCATGCTTTGCCACATTGCAGGAATTTGAATCAGCGTTCTGTGTTGTTAATCCTTCTCATCCACACTGATTCATGACTACCTTCAATTAAAGAAAATATCCTCAAATTAATCATTGAATTATTTGCTTGGGGCAACCTATGAGTACATCATTTCATATTAAGTATCTCTCTGGCATTGCCTTCCTTCCAGGGGGTTATATTACTTCCCCCAAGTACATTACCTCTCTCTGACAGTGTTGCAATTTCTCTTTGTTCACTTTCTCCACGAGCAGGGTGAGGAGCGTTATTGAGTTTCCTCGACAATGCTCCTCTGAACTGCTGCAGACTAATAAATCATCCACGTACTGAATTACGGTACTGGACACATGTAAATTCCCCAAATCCATCTGAACCACCCTGCTAAAAATACTCTGGGGCAACCTTGTGTGTTTGAATCTTTGAGAATTGGGCTGTAATGGAACAGCAAAAACATTTTTTTTAAATCATTTACTGTGAAGTGGGTCGGCCTAGTATGGATGTTACAGGGAATGGTGGCAGGATTCGGTACCACTGGAAATTTTGCCTCAACAATATTATTGTGGGGGGTGCAAATCTTGGACCTTCATTCATCTGGACCCCTTTGCCTTCTTCACAGTATAGATAGCCGTATTGCATGGGGACACAGAGGATTGTATTATGCCCTGCTTTAACAAAGCCGTAATGGTCTCATAAATCCCTTCATCTGCCTCCTTGGACATGGGGTACTGCTTAACCTGTGGTAATATCGCACCAGGTTTCAATTTTATCCTCGCTGCTCTGACACTTTTTAGAAGCCCCACATCATGAGGGTTGCTGGTCCACAAGTGGTCTGCCACTTTTCCCAAATCCTCCTTCCAAAATGACGATGTATCCTTAACAATGAGCATGGTATGTGATACTTCCCTTTGCTCTATCGCTATCTGGCAAGGCACCCCAATTTTAAAGACCATGTCTCCTGTGGCTTAAGTGTCTTCGAACAATTGCTCGTCAGACTAGTCCCTTAGCGATAAGGTCGGATTGATACACAGAACTGTGCGACACTCTCCATCTTCTTAATCTGTGCCTCAGAGAACCACCCTGTTCTTCTTAATTACTACAGGCTGTAACAATGGCACTTGAAATGATTTCCTGTGGCACATCAGGCCGAAATTCAAACTCAAATGGTACTCGCCAGGCCTGATTTCTGATCCCTAGGACCCAGCTCAACAAAACCATCACCCCATAGAGAAACAATGTTGTATGCATGGGAACCCCCCTAATCGCACTGTTGCTACAGTAGTTCAGAAAGAGCGCTGCTTCGCTTACCGGATACAACTATGGTGCTGAGCATACAATAACTTCCTCCATGAAGGCAATCAACATCTGCAACTTGCTCAGGGTGTCCCTTCCAAAAGGATTTGCTGGGGCATCTGTACAATACAATAAAGGGGCTGATAAATGTTGATTATCCCCCTTGATATGAAGATTTTCAATATAAGGTACCGACAGGACAGTACCAGAGAATCCATGTGTGTCCATCGTTTTACCACGGACAAGGGGAACTCACCTTCCTTAACACAAGAAATGGTAGCTTCTGTGTCAACCATGAATGAAAACCTTCGGTCACCTACCTGCACACCTATCTGGGGTTCCTCTTCTGGATCTGTGGTAATGGACAGGACTGGACACATCAGACATCCCTGTGGGCTGTCCTACTCTTGGTACATATTAGCACTTGGGAGGGAAAAGGGATTTCTCCGAAAAAAATTTCATCCAGTGTAGTGCGCAGATGTTCCTTGGGGTAAAGGATCCTTGACCCATATCTGTAGTGATGCTTGAGCTGGCATAGTAGGTGGGATCCCGAAGGTCTGTGCAGCCCCAGGCACTGGGTTCTGTTCACCCTAAGCCTACTGCAGTTGCACAGAGCCTGAGGCATATGGCAGGGTCAGGGCCTGCATCTGTTGAGCCACCATGTTAAAGTGCTGTGGCCATTCACGACAATCCTGTGACACGTACTCCAACCTTCCACATGACCAACAGTGAATCCCAAAAAACCTTCCTTAATTATTTCCTGTTGGGCCATTAAACTAGGACCTACTCGTCTGAACCCACCAAATGACCAACCTCCCTGTGGAAAACATTCTGTGGCCCTCAGAAACCCTCTCATTGGACTTGGACTGGGAGCATACCCGTCCACCCAACGCTGCGTCCTACCCGGTTCACTGTGTCCTTGTTGTCCTAGTTGGCTTTGCTGTGCCTCCATAGAATTTGTAATTGCCGCCCCTTCCAAACAAATCTTTGCCAATTTCTTTTGAACAAGCTTAGCCTCTGATTTTTGCACCTGCTCTGCATCCTCCCTCTCTTTGTCCTGTCTCCTCTTGCAGAAATGCCCAATGTGTGCCTGAATTTCTGGCCAACTCTTGGCCTTCATCCCTACTACTTTATCTAAATCGTGTTGGACTTTGTTCAGCATGTGGTACGAAAATTGCCACATTCTTGTCCCTTGCATCTCCCATTTCTGCCCTCCGGATCTCGTGAATTAACTGGATGTGTGGCAGGATCATCATCCAATGTCATCGTTTTAGCTAAAATCAAATTGTTATCGGGCATATCAGCGTACATAATCTGCAAGGCACCCACGCCTGTGCTCTAAGATTATTAAAAGCTGATCCATCATGGGTATTTGTATCCTACTAAACCTCTGGATACCCTGATCTATTCCAAATTTCATCTGACCGCTCCCCCATTAGGGCCGTGAATAAGTTCTTCACGTCCTCTATGGTCAACATGACACCGACAGTATGCTTCTCCAATGCATAAATCCACATCCCGCCCTTGCAGTGAATGAATGAATGAAGTATCTTCATCAAATTACTCTCATCCATGTATTAAACGCCCTTCCCAAGACCCTTCTGGAGCAACAGACACTGACTTATACCTGTTTTTACTGGGGTTCCCCCATCTCTCCCCTTCCACTTACTAGAGCCATGCGACTACCCCGGCGTGTCCTTTGGTTACATATGTGCTGTCTATCGCTGCTACTGGAGCGGGAGGTAGGGTGCCTACACCCTGTTCTCCTTGCTCGACATCCTATTCCTCTTCTGCTTCATCGTCTCCCTGGCTACTACATACCCTACCCCGTTTACACGCGCAGAAATATAATGAGCACTATCATAAGGTGTCATCTCCCATCCTCTCTGCTCAGCCTCTGTACCCATGGCAGAAACCCTGTTCTCCATGTCCACCTCAACCGTTCTAATAACCGAGTTGTCCAATCTAACAAGAACCTACCCATGTCTCCACTGTCCTCCTTCTACGTCCCTTACCTGTCTTCCCACTTCTTCCCGCTCTTCATCTCTCTGCCACCGTAACAGCATTACCTCTTCCTCCTCTAGCCGTAGCGCTTTCTTCATCTTTTCCCATTCTTGCGCATCTACCACTCTTTGCAATCTATACTCTACCCTCGCAGGAAGAGACCTAACCTCTTATTTCTCTCTCATTTCCAATCCTTCCTCCGCTCTTATAACTTTCGGTCTTACTCTTTCTTGCTCCTGCACCTTTAATCTATCTGCTAAACTAGCAGTTTCAGGAGTTATCCCCTTACTGCGCTCTGTTGTCAACCTCTCTGCAGCCCTAAATATTGAAGGAGTTACCCTTCCACTTCCCTCAAAATCCCAGTTCTTAGAATGTTACCTGTTTCTGTCTTGCAACCACTGATCAAGGATAGCACCCATATGGGGGTGGTGAGGAAGACATTCCTGCACCATCCTTTTTAACCCCCCGCTACCCAATTTCAACATTATGGCCCATCTTACCTTTTTCATACATCCTATGTAATTCCAAGATGTTTAACTGCTTTTCTAGCTTCAAGCCCTTGTGCTCGGTAGTTAAAAAGGTATGCAGGTTCTCCAATGCTCCCGTATTATAGGATCCCTTAATCTTACTCTCCCGCAACCATTCCCAATTATATTTTAAAATGTTCGCCTTATAGCCGGCCAACACATGGCACAAACGATTCAACTGATTCTCTATACTCCAACCCACATTATAAAATAGTTTCACAGAAATCTGAGACCGAGCCATACCTGCGGCACGACAAAATGTTCACCCAAGAACTCCCTTTTTACCCTTGCCCAATTCCTTAGTCACCCTTCACACTCATTCGCTGTACTCGCCTATACTACAATTACCTCACTTCGCTATTAACTCCAATTCTACTTCTCACTCCTACACAGAAGAAAGCATCTTATCAAAAACACTTACCAGCCAATATTTCCACAATATTCCCACCACTCGAGCATCGGAGGGGCCCAATGCTTTCCACTACAACACTGCTGCTCTTGCTCTTTTTACTAGTAGTGCCGCCTTCTCTACTACAAAATCGTCTATCCAAGAAAATTGAGGTGAAGGGCTCCACACCGCATGGCAATTACAAACGAATGTCAAGACCTACTTCAGAAAGGTATCTACGGTTGGACTTATCCTAAAATACCACCTCACCATGTGAGGGCTCCAGCCAACCCGACAAGCAAACTAAAGTTTATCAGGACAAGCTTCACATAGGGAGTGTGGGGTAAAATACCCCCTCACACCTCTAAAATAACAAACTAGGTAAAAATATATGCAAAGGACTTACAACACAGTTCAACCACTCTATCAAAAAGCATCCATTTTTCTAAACCATGCAACCTCAACTAATTTCAGACCAACACCTCAAGTCTACCCTTAGCCCCAACAACTTTTATTTAAAAAAAAAAAAGAAAACTAAAATCAAGGAAACAACCCCTTTTCCACCCCTGTTTCCCCTTGCTTTACACCCCCAAATGTGTTTGTGTTCTCACGTGACCCTGAGGTGTTCCGATGTGGTGCTTCGTCAAATTGTTCCATCCTGCTAGGCTCTGGCGCCACGTCTACAGGGAGCAGACGGACCTTTAACCAATCTGGCATCCGCAGACCTCTTTTTCACTGTGCACAGAAGACTGGTCCCAGTCGTGAGGTGCCGCAGCTGAGAGGTGTGGATAGAAGATCACCAGCGTCTCAGAATGCATGGGCTTCTACCATGCTCACCAAATTGTAAGGATGGACTTTTAATCACCCAAACCAGGCCTACCACTTAAGAAGCGAGTACACGGTTGAACATAAACAAGCTTATTGTACAAAAGCCCCGGGGAGCAGTTAGATGATGTTGCAGGACTAAACTAACCCAATTCTCAATGATACACTATCAGTTGGCAGTTTATATACCTTTTGCAACAATTTAAAACACTCCCAGAAACTACCATCCACCCCCAAATATGACTAGACAAAACCTCTTCAAAGAAATCCCATCTTTTCCCAATTCTTCCATTTTCATTGGCTATGCTTATATTCATTATTATCTTTAGATCATATTCAAAACACACCTTTTCTTGGGATTTGCCCATATTAGATCATGATGTTGGTGCATGGTTAAACATTAGAATTGAAAACATAATGCAGTGCTAGCAATAACTAGCCTAAGGCCTTTAACTTTAAGTATGATTGCACATGGTCCCGCTGACGTATTTTGGCAAATAGAGGAAGGTCTACATAAACAGGATTTTCTTTGAACTACAGTTTGCGATCTTCATTCCACAGACTCATGGTGCTTCTAAAACACCTTCTAATTTATGCTGCCACATACAGTCTCTGATGACCTGGAAAAACACTTAACTGCCGGACCCTGGCCTCAGGCGTTATGTTTATTACCACCAAACAAATGATTAACCCCCTTTAAAGATTTTAATACAAAGGGAAAGATAACATCTGTTCCCTTGCAAGGAATGTAACCCTTGCCCTGTTCGTACGGCCTTATTACTAGGTAACTAATTCTCTTTTCTGTCAAGAATGTCCCTGCTACTTAAAATGCACATGTAACAACTAACTGTGGGGAAAAGCACGCCATTATATTTATGTTGCATTTGCAGTTTTAATATTGTATATTTCTATGTGCGTGAAGAGCTAATATGTATAAATTCTAAATAATTGAAACACTAGAAATAACATGTAATTAACTCCTTTGGATTCATATGGATTTGCAACACTATCCCAGTTTGCTGCCATCCCCGTCATCAATAAGGTGTATGCAACAGGAATCCTTCGTAATAAAGGGGACCCTCACTGACCACCCCGACAAGGGGGAAAGGATGATTGAAAAAGAATGCCAAAGCCTTTGCCAGTCCTGAAGTTTTGGGGGAAATGGGAGAAGCTAGACAAAGAGGAAAAGAAAGAAATGGGGGGTAACAGTTTCAGTGAGAGGAATCCAACTTTTAGTGATGCAAAGAAATTGAAGATTAAGTCGGAAAAAGGTATCAAGAAAAGAGTTACTTTTATTCCAAACACATTAGGAGATTAAGGAAATTCTAGCACAATGTTATCCTCAAGCAGGATGCTGTTCTGTGGTCCATAATATCCACACTGTGCTCAGAGCTGTCAAAGGGAACCTTATAGTGGAACCCTATATGTTGTGTGCCTAGTTAGTGATGAGCCGATAGTGGCAAGCAAGTGATTTGCTTCAATTGTGGTCACCTTGGAACAGAACACATGCATACAAATGGGCATATACTTCAGATACTTGAAAAAAGCCATATGTGTGTCTGGGCATGCTCTACAGAATGGAAATGACAAGTTCACGATGGGTAGGTCGAGTTGGCTCTCTACTCTTATCCGCAGCATATCACCAAGTGATGCGTATCGAGAACACTAATCTAATTTTTGGAACCTTAGGGGATATTATTATTTTCATATTATAATTTTTGTTTATAACACGCTTAATACCAAAGAGGCTTCTAAACGCGTACCCAGTATTTGAACCTATGTTGCTCTGTGTCGTCTTGCTTCCAAGACAATCGCTTTGCCACTGAGCTATACTACCATGCCAATGCCTGTGACTATGTTGTAGAAGGAAGATGCTGCAGATTCCAGAGTGCCATTTGGCGACCAGTGGTGGTTTGTGGTGATTGCTGTTTATTGTGGGGTATTGAAGCAATAAAGAGCCTCTCATTTCAATTGTGTACCATCTGTTCTTCAGTACAACAAAACCTACACAGAAAGAAGAAACTAACTATAAGGTTGTAAAGCAAACAATATAGCTACAGGGGAAAAAAGTCCCCAAAAGGCCTTTTTAGTTCAGAACAAATTTCAGGTCCATTTCTGAAACCTGCTTATATTAAGGGTCAACATCCTTCAAAGTAACTGCAGTGCAAAGAAAGAAAACCTGCTTGGAGCAAGATCCATGAAGCTTCTGTATACAGAATAGAACATTTAGCAAAGCCAAGTACACACTGGAAGGCTCTGGTGGTAGTGGATTATTACTTACTAGTTGAATTTAGGGCGATTTAGCATTGTAAAACCTTTGACCAAATGGTTCGCTGCTCACCAGGTTACATTGGTGGGAGGCTAATGGTCAATTTCACCGTACCAGGGCCTGTCCTAGTGCAGACGAGTGTTTGCTGTGACAGTGTGGGACACCACACACCAAACGACATTTTGGTGAGGATCAGGGGGCTCTAATCTATATCAGAAGCTGTTTTAGGGTTTTCAGCAAATCAGTGTGTAGAGTACCAGTTGGACATCAAAGTGGACTGAACCCATCTTATATGACAGGAGGATCATGAATTATACCAATAATCTGGGAAACTCATGTTTAACCATCGATGTGCAGCCACATTAGCATGTGGGGACCATTCATCAACGCAATGATCAGTCAATGTGGAAGGTCACCAGAAATGATGTCCCATTAGTATGGGTAGATTTCAGGAAAAGGGGCAACTGCCCAACTTGGACAAGCAACTTGGTAATATGATAATGCTTTAAACCACTGGGCTAATGCAGATTGGAGGGGGGTCTTTAGGGTACTGAATTGTAAGCCCTTACTAGAAGTAGCCCCAGTACAGACCAGTATGTTGCATTTCAACAAATGGACTGTCGCTGTTTTAGCATTGGAAGCTTTCACAAAAGGTTCCAGTGCTCAACCTTTGTACAAGTAACATGTAGATTGGCAAAACGAGCATGGTACCCAAAACCGAGGACTTGTTAGGCCATTTCTGCAATGCTGAGGCTCGAAGAATCTCATCTTCCGGGGGACCATGCAACATAAAAGTGTGCATTATCTACAAACAACATTTTTATCAAATGTCCAGTGCAGATCTTAGGGAGTTGTTAAGGAGTTGTTAAGAGGGTGTGGGGCTTATGGACATGCCCCAGAACAGGGCCCACTGAGGACATGTGTAGTGTGTCTCTGTGGCTCTGTAGTTTTACACAAGGACCTTGCAACCTGTCATTTGTGCATGGTCCGCAAAGACAGATTTTCACAAATGGTGCATGTTGGTATTATGTTATGTTACTTGGCATTTATATAGCGCTCTATATATCACTGGTATGACCTCAAAGCGCTGGTAGGTTGAACGCCCTCGGGAACCGCAGTTCAGGTCAGTAGAGATGGATGGTGTCATAGGGTGCGTGGGTGCACCAATTATGTTTCCAGCTGGTGTATAGTCGGATGGTAGCTGCATCCTGGCGTTAGGTGTGGTGTTGAAGATAATAGTTGGATGTTTTTGCAGTCTGGTGGTTGGACATCTGGACTGGGTTTGGCTGCATTAGGCCTGAAGGACGCTTATGCGAGCAGCTAGGCCGGAGTGTCATGGGATAGCTGCGTTTTATTATGGTGATGAGTAGTTCGTTGGGTAGTGTTCGTATGTGAACAGGTAGGCCGAATTAATCGGGCGTATAGCTGTGTTCTAGTTGTGTGATGGTGTATAGAAGAGAGTAGGCGTAGTGATGTAATAAGAGGGATGGTTAATCTTTAAAGCGCCTGAGACCAGGCATGTGAACAGGATGGGAGGGAATGCATCGACACACGAACACATAGTGACAGTGGGTTGTTCTTATGGTGAGAAGAGGGGGCATATGGATATATAACTGCGTGGGGGACAAGAAAGCAGAGTACAATAGTGACACATGGGCATGGTGGGCACATATGGCGACAAGGGGTGGGTGATACATTGGGATACATAGCAACATCATGGGAACAGGATGGTAGGCAGCGCACCGACACATGGACAAACAGTGACAGGGGGCTGGGATTACAGCGATAGGGTAGGACATAGGGATGTACAACAGCCGCATGGGGAATAGGAAAACAGGGTACACAGAGACATATATACGGGGGGGCACAAGGGAGCTAGAGGGTAGGGTAATTGCATCCATTCCATCCATCCATTCCATCGCTGCATCATCCATTTCTTCTATTTCTTCATCAATTCATTCCAGCAACCATCCATTCCATCGATGCATCAATCCATTTCTTCCTTTTCTTCTATTCATTCAATGTATACATTCAGTTATGCATCCATCCGTTTCTTCCATTTCTTTTTTTTGTAAATCATTTTTATTTATACTTTCCAAACAAAGAAGGATAATAACATAAGAAGAATAACAACAGCTGTAAACCTTCCCATAAAGCCCATTACTTTCAACATTTCTCAGAATGAGATACATGGAATGAGCAATAAAAAACAAGAAGCAAGAACCAAATGAGAGTCAAATGTACAGAATGAGTTAACAAGTTCTTTGAGAAAAATAAATATGAAACAAAAACATCTTCACATCAAAATTGACCAAATCCCATGACATATAGACAAGAGGACAAAACATAACAAACAGATACAAAAAAAACCTTCAGACCTCACTTCCTCCATCCTGTGTTACACTACCATACAAATCAATGAAAGATATCCATAAAGACAAATATTCCCTTTCTTTACCCTGTTTTTTGGATAGAACTAATTCAAATTCCGATGATACAATCTCATTAATACAGTCCTCAACAGTTGGTTTTTTCCTAAATGTCCACACTTTCATGATTTGTTTCACTGCTACTACCGATATCTTATCTATCCAACACCCATACAAACGAGTTTTCAAACAACAACCTCTTTTTGCCAACAACAAAACCTGAAAAGGTTCTCATGGAAAGGTAATCGACAAAGTGATATCTAACCTATCCAACACCTCCAGCCAAAAAGTCGACGCTCTTGAGCAACGCCACAACATGTGAATCAATGTCCCCTTCTCAAATCCACACCCCTAGCAAATATCTTCAGCAAGTAGTCCCAAACCATACATTCTCACTGGAGTCCAGTATAACCTCCCCAAAATGTTCTGATATACAAGACGTAACTTGAGATCCATCTTACTACTATAACCAATCTGCCATATATACTTCCAGATTCCATCACTGATTGCAAGCTCAAGTTAAAATATTGACCCTTAAATGCTCTGAGCAAGAACATTTCTCTAGGAGGAATAGCGTCCAAATAGCTGGCTTTCCAGAGAATATTGAACAGGGCTCTCCTGCAGCATTGTTGGAAAAAACCTTATTTAAACTACTTGGTCTTGTTCCTAAACCCCCTTGGAGATTGAGAGGGCTCATAGATCCTTGGGCCCTAAACCAGGACCAGGTCAAAGACCTGGACACTTCATCATTTTTTGAGGTTTCCAGTGAGACGACTGATCCTACGGAAGGCAAGAGAGAAGGGTGAACTGCTGTGGGGAACAGACACAATTATGATTTTTGGTGATTTAAGCCGTGATGTCTTGGAGAGAAGGAAAGCCTTTAATATAGCCAAGGATAAAGCAAGACGGAAACATCTGAAATACACAGTGGGCACACGGCTGTAGGCCGTGGCCACATGCAGAAAAAAAACAAAATCTATGGAATGACAAAACCATTGAAATTCAAGGAAAAATGTTTGTTGCAGGGAGGTTAAGGTGAGAACTTGACGCAACAAAACCCCTGAAATTCAGCTAAAGCCACCTTAACTTTGGGCCCCCTGTTGTGCAGCCTATGACCACAACAACATCATAGATGACATCATTGGTGACATTTATGACAAACAAAAGTCAATGTAGTAAAAGAATTGGATGCTATTTAAAGATCACTTTTACTTTGTACAGTATTGGTTTTATTTTAACATGTTAATCACAAAAGACAACAGAAAGAAATACACATCTATGTACATGTTTTCAGTCAAATGCTGATTTTTTTTTACTTCAATTATGTTCTATACATATATACATATAGAGTAATAATCACTTTTATTTCAATACCCATGTATGGAAATCTTAAAATAAATCCTAATACATAGTTTTTTATTTTAAAGCACTTCTCATGTCATTTAAAAAATGATACATGTAGAAATGTATTTTACAATAAAACAATAAAGCATTAACATATGTTCATTTTAAAAAGTAGTAAATGATCAGGGTTCAACATTGTCTTTATTTCTACTAATTATTTTGTAAATGTGTATATATATATATATATATATATACAGATTATATTATGGTGAACATGTCTTAGATATATTTGGCAGAAACAGGCACATTCTAAGCAGTGTACTATTTATAATTAATATATCTTTTACCAAAGTTCTACAAAGGAAAGTTTCACAAGTAGCGATATGATGCATGTGCTGTTCACTGTTTTAAACGATGTACTCATTGTTATGAACTATTCTAAAATGCTAATTTCACATATGTAGAAACGTAAGAGTGGTCTAAATTTTGGCAAAAACCTAGAGTGATCTTATGTCTGATGACATTAATTAAATAATCATTGATGTCATATACAATGTTATTACCGATGTCACCAGTGATGTCGTAGATGTCAATAGTGATATTATCGTGGTCATAGACTACGCAAAAGGGGCCGCGAAGTTAAGGTGGCTTTAGCTAAATTTCAGGGGTTCTTTTGCATAAAGTTCTCATTCCATCCATTCGTTTCCTCCATCCGATGCCTTCCATCACTTCCGTCAGTTCCATCTCTTCCATTCTATCTATCCTGTCCATCCATTCCATCTGTTTGGTTCATTCCTTCCATTCTATCCATCAATTCCAAATATATACGTTCAACTCATCACATCCATTTCATCAGTCAGTTCCATATACATACATTCCATCAATTCTGCATGCATCCATGCCCTGCATTCCATCCATTTATTCCACATGTGTCCATCCATTTCATCTATTGTATCCATCTGTTTCATACATCTATTCCATCCATTCCGTCTACTCCATCCGTTCCATCCATCGATTCCATATACATATATTCCATCCACCCCATTCATCCATTTCCTAATTCCATCAATTCTGTCTATTCTATCCATTTCATCGGTTCCATCCATTTCATCCATTCCGTCCTTTCTATCCGTTCCATCCATTCTATCTATACAGTCCATATACATATATTCCATCCGTTCCATTCATTGCATTCTTCTGTTCCTTATACATACCTTCCAATCTTTCCACATGCATCCACGCCATCTATTCCACCAATTCGTTCCACATGCGTCCATCCATTCCATCTATCTCTTTTGCATCTATTCTCCATCCATTCATCCATCATTCTATCCATCTATTCCATCTATCCATTCCATCCACCCATCCATCCGTTCTATTAATTTCATCTATTCACTCTATTTCATCCATTCTGTCCATTCCATATACATCCATTCATTCCACATGCATCCGTGCCATACATTCGATTCATTCATTTTCACATGCGTCCCTCTGTTCCATTCATTCCATCCTTTCCATCTATTCCATCCGTTCATTCCATCCGTCATTCCATACATCCATCGCTTCCATCCACACCATCCACTCCATCCATCCAACCATTTTGTCAATCCATTCCCTCCATCATTCCATCCATTCCCTCCATCCATTCTATCGATCCATCCTATCCTGTGTGTATGATCAGAGGCGCTTTGTTCAGTGTTCATAAACGGTTGTCAATAGCCGAATCAGAGGGTATTGAGGACATGATAGAGAGTCCCATTGTGTATTTAGTCATTGGGTTTTTGGGAGCTCAGAGATATCTTTAAGGTTGTTGTTGGAGTTATCGAAAGAGCCATGTTTTTAGTAATTTGCGGAATGTCATATAGTCTTGAAGCGAGTTCCACAGAGCCGGGGCCAATGCTGAGAAAGAGGATCCTCCGATCCTATCAGTTAGTGGTTGGGATCACTAAAGGGAGGGCAGAGCTTGAATTTAGGGTGCGGGGTGGGAGGTGAGGTTGTAACTCATCTTACATGTATAGAGGGTCAGTCTTTAGCACTGCACAATGAGTGATGCACAGGGTCTTGAAAGTGGCCCATCCGACTGGGAGCCAGTGGAGGGTTCTGAGAGCTGGAGAGGTGTGGTTTCTTGGACCCAGGGTGAGGAGCATTTTAGCAGCAGCGTTTTGCGCTCTTTGGAGTTTATTAAAGTGGTATGCCAGGACTCCTAGGTAAAGGGAGTTGCATAGTCCAGTCTCGAGATTACAATAGACGTAACACAACCACAAACCTCCAGCACAACAAACCGCACTAACTTCACTACACTGCAACAACAAAACAATAAACACACAGACTCGCACATCAGTACACGACGACTACCGGCCGCATACACCCAAGGACCAGCCGACGGACCCACCGGGCTCAGGCTGCCAACAGCACATCACTGCACTCTTGCACTTTTCCAGCCTCCACCCACTAACTCACCTTCCCTCCCTTTTTTCAGAGCCGCCCGAGCGCCAGGGGACCACTCCGGTGGTGATGGAGCGTGGTACAAATGTCCTTTAACATTAACATTCACATAACAGCAGCAAGTCTGTTCGGGAAGGAGAGGTAGGGAAAAATGCGCCTGAGAATTTTGAGATGGTAGTGACAAGATTTAGATACGTTGTTGATCTGTCGGGAGAGGGTTAGACCAGAGTCCGTAGTGCATCCAAGGTTTTTTACTGTGACGGAGGGGGTCGGGGGCTGGCCCATGGAAGGGGGCCAGGAAAGTGGACATTGTAGAAGTGGAGGTGGTTGAGGAGGATTGGGTGGTTAATCGTGTTGAAGGTTGCAGACAGGTCGAGGAGAATTAGTGCAGCGCATCCTGCAGAGTCCGCAGTGATCTTAAGATCGTCCCAGATTGAGGCCAGAGTGGTTTCGGTTCCATGTCACGGTCTGAAGCCTTATTGGGCGGGGTCAAGGAGGTTGTTTGATTCAAAAAAGGCATTTAGCTGGGAGTATGCTGTTCGGTCGATGAGTTTTGCAAGGAATCTGGTGTTTGAGATGGGACAGTAACTTTTGGAGTCAAAGGATGGTTTTTTAAGAGGAGGCTTGTCATGTGCAATTTTGAAGGCATCGGGAAAGATTCCAGAGCTGAGGGCATCATTTAGGATAGTTCTTGCATGCTCTCCTGCGCAGGTAAATGAGAATATTTATCTGAGAACTGAGGCGGGGCAGGGGTCTAGTGGGGAACCAGAAGGTTTGCAAGCAGATAGAAGGTTAGGAAATTATTCTCTGGAGATCGGTTTGAAGCAGTCAAAGGTGGGTAAGGTGGGGTTTGTTGGGGGGTTTGGTTATTGGATTGGTCTGTATTTGGGGCGGGGAGGGACAGTTTGTTGTTGAGGAAAGCCGTTCTGTCGAGAGCAGTGGTGTATAAGTGGAGGGAGAGAGAGTCGGAGAGCGATTGTGATGTGGTAGATTGGGAAGAGGTGCAAGTGAGTTTGACGAACTCCGATATGATTCTGTGAGTTCTTTGCCGCGGTTTCCACAGTTGACAATCCGATTGTTGTAGTGGGCTTTTTTGGCTTTCCAGATTTCTGCTTTGTCGTTGTGATGGTACAAGGCAAAAGTTGATCTGCTGAGACTGTTTGTTTCTGCTTGCCATTTGCGTTCCTGGGAATTATTTAGTTTTTTGGCGTTCCTCGGTTCAGGAGTAAACCAGTTGGGGAGAGGATAGAGAAAGGGACGACAAAGTGGTCGGACCAGATGAGTGGTAAGGGAGGGGCTAGATGTATCAGGTCATGGGAGCTGAAGATAGCATCTAGGCTGTGCCCTTTAGAATGGGTTGGACCGTTCATGTGAAGGGAGAGGTTGAGCGCATCAAGACTGTCGACCAGTGAATGGGGCATTGGGTTGATGGGGATGTCCAACCAGATATTGAAGTCTCCTAGGAGAGTTAGGGAGGGATGATTTACTTGAATGGTGGCTACAGAGTCACAGAGGTTGGTTGTGAAATGTCTGTCTTAACCAGGAGGTCTATAAATGATTAGGAAGCTATGGGAGAAAGTCAGAGGTAGTGAGAGTTAACAAGGAGGGATTCCTATAATGGAAGGCATGTCTGAAAATCAACGAGTGAGATTTGCAAAGGACTGCCACGCCGCAGCCTCTTGAGGGTCTGTTGAGCTGGATGAGGGAGCATTCCCAGGGGGAATGCCTCATGTGCTACAGGGACATAGTCGTCCGCAAACCAGGTTTCAGTGATAAAGACTAGGTCAGGTGTGTAAGAGGAGAGGAGGTTGAAGATCCTGTGTCTGTTTTTCGCTGCAGAGCGGGCATTAAAAAGGATGCACGTGACTTCGGAGTGGGGTGTGGTCATGGAGGTTGTTGTGGTATGAGTAAGAGGTGCATGGAGGGTTGTGAGGGGGACTTGGGGGGTGGGGGCTCAAGGTCAGTGAGCCAGGGAGATGAGGGGTGGAGGGGTGTCAGCGGGCTCCGGGTGACGAAGGATGGAGGCAAGTCTGTGGTGGCTGGGAAGAGTAGGCGGGCGGAGGAGGATATGCGGGGGTTGTGGGTAGAGATTAGGGGGCGAGTGTACCGATGGTCATTGGGAGAAGGGAAATTTGGGGGGGAGTCTCGGGTGAGTCTCAAAGGATTGGGGGTGTCCAGTGTGCAGTGCGAGAAGTCAAGAGAAAGGGGGTGGAAGCAGGGCGAGGGCAGGGGGTGGGGGGAGTGTAGCAGGGATGGGGAGGGAGAGATTGGGAGGCTGGGTAGAAGTGGTGAGGAGTAGACTATGGCCAGGTTCCCTGAAAGGGACAGGTAGGTGAGTATGGCGTTACTTGCAGTGTGGTGGCAAACATCAAAGACTTGTTAGGCTGCTTCTGCCCGGTAGTGGCTTGCTGCTCTTTCAGGAGAGCCATGCAATGCACTAGTTGTGCATGATCTGCAAAATGGCATTTTAACAGTATTGTCAGTGCACACCAGAGGGCATCGGACACCAGAACCCGACACACAGTGGACAACTCTATAGTGTGCCACTGGGGACCACTACACAAGGAGTCTGAGGGTTATATAGAAATATGAATTTGTGTTATTATATAGTGCCTCCTGCTGGATTCCTCCTGCTCTTCAGTGCTGTAATAGTATTTGTTAATACCCCAATCAATGGTACTCCATTTATCAACCTTGGAAGGATGAAAGTTAAGTAGGCTTTGCTGGAGTATTCGAATTTGTGAAAAGTAGATTGACCCCATGTGAGAAGCTAGCACTGGGGAGCTTTCCACACAGGGCACTTGCATGTTGACCATGTCACAGTATTGGATTATATTCATAGTTGCCAACATGGTCCATTCCAATTTGTAGGTGCTTATCCAGTCCAGGTTGTTTTTCTCTGCATTCTGGGACTTGTAGTTCTGCGTTTCCCATTATAAAACTCAGATTACAGGTCCCAGAATTCGAAGAAAAAACCCAGACTAGATAAGCACCTACAGATTGGAATGGATCATGTTGGCAACTAAGTTATATGCTAAATGGGAAGGGATGCGGCTTTCACATTTGCTTTGTGGACCAGGGCTGTTTGTAGGGGTGGTCAAATAGAAGGGGTGCAGCATGGACAGCTTTTAAATCTCACACCCGGGAGAACAGGGAGCCTTTGCACTGTAACATCATTAATGGGCAGCAGCAATACACAGATAGAGGCATGAGACAACAGCCTGCCCGTATCCATCTATGGCTCCTCATGCAGCCAGAGGCCCAATACACTGCTGATTTATTTTGAGTAGGTCTACACCTCCCACATTTGCATCTCTTTGAGAACTTAAACATCCTTAAACTGCCACACAACCTTGGACAGTGTGATATTTGTTAGACAGGGGCACTTGCCTGCCAGAATGGAGGTTTGGGGGCTGATGGTGGACGAAAGGGGGTTTGGTTTGCTGGCTTAATCAAGGGCCAGAGAATACCTGCAGGAGTAGAAGGTTGTGGGGCAGATCGTCTCATCTCTCGGTATAGTAACTATACTAGCTTGAGTGAAAATGTTTACTTTAATTTCATGTAGCCCAGTTGAGTTGAAGGCGGTAATAGACAGGAAAGAGCAGACCAAATGACACAGGCAAAGGCATGCTTTTTTCACGTCTGCATATTTCACACACTGAACAACTCGATTTATTTTGTCAATTTCAAATGTCGTTCTCTACCCTTACTTTACATCATAAATACCAATCAGCAAGTATGTGTCATAAAATTACTATAAACATGTGACCTTCTCACATGGTTTCTTTTGATGGGTGTACTTGGGTGTATTTACATCTTTGAAAAACAATCGTTCAAAACCAGTTGCAAACATGTAGGCTCACATCAATGAGTATTCTAGTCCTTGCAGATTTCCATTTAGGATAGAGCAAATAAAGTTACACTCATGATCATTTTGCATGTTTGTTTATGGATTCTTTGTAAAACATTGCCATATTGGCTCGTCATGTGATTCGTGTACGTTCTGAGTCAGGTGTGCAAAACAGAATAATCTTTTCAGTTCATGAAAGTCAAACATTCACAAATAAGTCCACCTGGGAACTGGGAAACCATGCGGTTAAGTGTTGAAATTGCAGACCGGGCTCAAACTCGAGATTCACCACTGAGCCAAAGCGAAACCTTCTCTGCCAGCCTCTGTGGGTGTTCATCCTTGTGCTGCAATACCTGTGCAAGTACTCCCACTGGCATGTACTCCTGTTCAACGATACCTTCAGTTGATGATGTGTAATTCAAGCTTCCACAGTGTGGACAGCGAATACGGCCGCAGATAAGAAATGACAGTGAGCAGCACTCTCCCAGCCCCAACTAGCGCATTTATGTGCTGGATGTGTGTCCCAATGTGTCATTCACTCTCTGACTTGTGTTCCACCCGCTTCACTGAATCTCTGCTTCTTTCTCCCACAAAAGCCAAGTGAGTGTGGCTCTTCCACAAGCAGCCCACAGGCAATCGCCACTGCTCCTGCTGTTTCTCCCAGGTGCAAACTAATGGCGCATGTAGTCTTGTAGATGAGCAGCACAGCAGCCACTTTTACTTCAAAAAATCAGACAAATGGATCCAACATAAAGAATTAGGGAGTAAAAATATAACAAACTTAGGGAAATAAGGGGCACAGCTTCATTGGTATGTTCGGATGAGTGGGCACCTGAAGATCAGTGGTACAAGCAGTTGATCTGATAAGATTACTGCTTGAGGAGGAACGTTAAGGTACAAATGCATGTTATAATGTTCATGAATTGCTAGGTTAAAAAACGCGTGGAGTGCAAATCTGTTTTAGAGTTAAAATACATGTTTTCATCATCTGAAAATACCCATTGGGACTAGAAATAAATGTTTTATTTGCTAAAAATAATTGTAAATTTGACTTTAATAAGTAGGGAGTAGAACACTCATACCTCAAAACCTTATCTGGAGCACTGGGGACATGTTTTGTCCACTCACTGGTGTGTCACCCGCCTCTCCGAGTCTTTGCTGGTCCTCCCATCCAAATCAGGGGAGCGTGACTCTTCCACCCTGAGGGATTCCATACTCCTCCTCCTCCCAGATGTCAACCCCTGGAACATGGCCTGCCACTCACTTTCAGAGGGGCACACTGACTGCTGAGATCACCCGTCTCCCAGAATCTCTAGTGGCTCCACCCACCAAAATCAGCTGTCCTCCGAGAAATCACGAGTCAGTGAATGTGCCTCTCGCATTCACGCAAGCTGCTCTCCTTCTCATGGTTTCTTCTCCCTAAGCTTTCTCTAGTTGGTACCAGTGCTGTTTACCACCTTAAAATCACTGAATGTGTCACACAGTGCTCTGCAAGCAAAACCAACCCTAAATCTAGCTGTCTGACTGGGTCCCAGTAACTCACTACCTCTCCTTTGCCTTCTTCCTACTGCATTACTGTAACTCCACTTGAATTTAATAACCCTTCCCCAAATGTCCCAGTCCTGTCTATAAAAAACAACTTCCTGCCTCCCTAAAAGCTGCCAGGAAGTGAAAAGGAGCTTTAACCATATGACCCATTTTAAGCCACGTGTTCGAACTTCAGACAACTTTTTCCAAAGGTTCGTCCAACTTTCAACGTAGTCGAACCATATAAAATTCAGGGGATTCGGGCTTCATAGGGAAACGTTCATCCAGGCCTCTTCACAATCCAGTGAAGAGTGTATTACTCGGCAAGAACAAAGGACCACCTGCCAATGGTGGGCATGACGTGCCTTTTAACATTACAGCAATGGGTTTAATCTATAGATGATCAATCACAGTGGAGCAAGGGTTGTTGACAATATATCTCAGGAACCTTCCCAATACAGAAAGGAGCTACATAATATCTGGGGCAACTTCTCTACTCAGGGAAACACTTTACATCATGGGGCATTTCATTTCATAGTACATTGACAGGCTTGATAAAACCCTGGGCCTTTCACAATGCAGCACGCAGGACACAAGTCGAGGGGTGATGCAGTTGGACCGCGGTCCGACCACGTTTTTGAGAGGGCAGACGCATTTCCCCCTAGGTCTATAATGAATTTTTTTAAAGATAACAATTTGCTGCATCCACTTGAAGTGGGCAGATGAGCGTGTGGTGTGGTGTAAATGTAAAAAATGTGAAGCGGTATCGCACAACGGCTTGGGTGGAGGTAGAGTTTGTGGGAGGTGTTCCGAGGTGGCAAAGTTCAGAGGGGACCCAGCTGGCACTTGAACTCCACGCAAAGGAAATGTTCAAAATAATAGTTTAAAAATGGTGAAATTTCTTTCACCCTGCTTCTTTTCCAAACTCCACGCTGTTCATCAATTCCACTTTAAATCACTTCCATGGCAGTGGTGTACCCAAAGATGTGTTATCATTGCCACTTTAAAATCGCTTTGGGGTCCCATCGTCTGATGAGGTGCAGTCTCCAGGATTGCAAGAACTCTTGCCACATGACACCCGTGGCAAATATTCACGACTCACTCATCATTTCCCCTCCTCACCCCCTGTTTGGCTTTCAACAATGCTCTGCTTTATAAAAGATGGCTTGAAAAGTACATAAACCTTAGTAGGGTATGCAAACAAATATATCAATATAAAGATTTATAGAGCTGTGTGCATACCTTACTATGGTTTGTGTACTTTTCAAGCCATCTTTTATAAACATAGAACTATGTTAGGCAAAACGTGTAGTTGTGACATCCCCCATCTTGATTCTTGAGATACTACAAATATCAGAATCCATTTTGTAGAAAGGTAGCTTCTTACTCTTTGTAGGTCAAACACTTAAGGTTTATTCTTAGTTACATCAAGATCTTACAATAGAGGACACCACTGGGTCCCATCACCCAGGTATGCCCAGCTCCAACTGGCATAGGCTGGAACCTTCACACACATTCACAGAACATTCTACAGCAAGACTCCAACATTCTCACATCTCATGCATTCACAGATAAGCACTTTACAACATATCTCCCTCTCAGACACACACACATAACAAATCTACTTCACAACACTTTTCAGGGAAAAGGCACAGATCACCGAGCCCCCAGCTTTCCGTGTGTTAACCTGGTCCCTAGGCAAAGCTGGTGGCTACACGCGAAACTGGGGGCTCGGTAATGTAATTGCTCTGTGTGCGCTCGCACAGAGCAGAATAGATCCTTGAGCCTGAGGCGTCTTTGTCCGTCGGTGAAGCTGGGGGCTCTGTGATCTAATCTGCTCTGTGTGCTGTAGAGCAGATTAGATCACTGAGCCCCCAGCTTCGCCTCAGTTACCTGGGCGGAGTTGTAGTTGGGTTGGGGGGTCAGGAGGGGTAAGGGCATGATTATCAATCAGGCCGGGTCCTGGGATCCGGCTACATATCTGATGCCGGATATCTGTCCCGGCGAGAGCTGGCCCATTGGCCAGCGCTGCACTTAACAGGACAACAAGAACCGCATATAGAGCAGTAAAATGTCTCATATTGGCATTCTACTATACAGGACGTGTTCTGTTAGGATCCTTAGTTCAAAACGGTGCTTACATTTTATAGTTAAGCAGGAATGCAATAGGAAAATGTTTTATTGGCAAATGTGTATTTGTCCTGTGCACTTTTTTCAACTGTGAAAGACAAGTTGAATGTAATGTGCATATTTAACTTAAGGAAATGTTCACTTTCTATGCCGTCACTTCCCAATGGGTGTACCAGAGTCCCCCTGCTTTATTTTGTAGGACTCAACCCATGGCAGCGAGTGCATTTATAATTATTGTTTCACAATACAACTCACAATGCCATGACAAACTATATCAATTCTATACGTGCCTTCACAATGCAACAAAGTTCCATACAGCTGGGACCCACCACAATACAGTAAGTGGCTGGATAGTCTTGCAAGGTGCTTTATAATGCAGTGAAGGCTTCTATTAACATCTGGCACCCAGCCCAACCCAATTCAGCAAAGGTTTTAAGGCTATCTAACTAGGTGCTTCGCAATGGAGTGAGCACAGGTGCAATACTTACCCGAGAAGCGATCTCAGTTGCTTACTTGCTTACTTGGTTCATCTTGGGTAGGGTGTCTGTAAGTCAGAGGAAAGTGCTTATGGCGATGGGTAGCTAAGTGTGAGATGCCGTTTATCAGAAGGTGGCAAGAGAACAAAGGTTCAGCCTGAAGTTCATTGTAAGGAGCACTGACAAAGCCAATAGTTTTGGCTGTCGTACAGTGAGAATCGCTTCTGTTATGTTACTGGAATTCATATTGCGCAACACTGCCATTGTTATGGTCGCCAAATTGTAGTTATTTATTAACTGTGATTTCTAGGTGCACACACAAAAGATACATTTTGAATTCAGGGTCTTACAAACAAGACAAGAACAATCAAGGGATGAATATGACAATAAAAGGCCTTTATTGCGAGGACTTGATAGGCTCTAAGCAGTTACTTCCAGTCTTCCAGGGGCCCGTCCTGAGTACTTGTAAGTGCAAAGTGTAAGTTCAGGCTTGAAGGGGTGATCTTTTCTGAGGTTGGACGATTTTGAGTCTGTGAAAAGGCTTTTATTTCATATGCCCATGAATTGCATATTATATGTTACCTCCGTTTACCTAACATTTGTTTTACATGATCAATTACTCAGACCATTGGTCACGAATTGCCACGAGATGCCGAGGTAGACCATTTGCAGCTGTTGCCATGATATGCCCAATTATCCATCCCGATAACCGGGAATGTATTACCATCATTTGCCCAGGTACTCACATAGTGTGTCGGGTATTTCCAACTAATGTCCAGGTCCTTACGCTATATGCCAGGATTTGAGTTGAACTTGGGGGGAAGAAAGGGGGAAACTCCTCTCCAACTCCTGTTTGCTGGCAGAGAAGAGGATAGGAGCAGAGTCCCTACTTTCCCCCAGCTTTGCAATTTTTGACATTTACACTATGAAGTGCAAAACAAACGTGCTAAAACCGACGACTGATCCACGGGTATACGGGGGGCATTTACAACGGATTCATATGGAATCCACCTGCTTTCCATTGGAATCCACTGGTTTTATTCCAGCATGAACATGTCATGCTGGCATAAAACTGCTCCTAAAACTGAGCGGGAAAACAAAGTAGAAATATTACTTGTGCTCCGTGCCCCCAGTCCACCCGCAAAAGGGTTTGCAATCTCCCAGAGCGTAAGAAAATGATATTAAGATAGGCATAACATTTTTACGCTTGTCTTTAGCAACTTTATATGCTCTCGGTGACTTGATAATAAGCCACTTTTTGTTTAAAAATAGATTAAAACATGACTGTCCTCACACTAGCCCACATCTTTGTGTTTTCTCTCAGTAAAGCTGAAGGTACAGACACAAGACCCATCTCTTCTGATCTTTTTCCTGAGGAAAGAAAAATAGATGTGGCCCGTTTTCCCACCCGTACCTTCGCTGCTTCTCTCGCCCCCGGGGTGGTACACCCACGGTAGTGCCTCAAGGCTATCCTGTGGCACGTGTGTTCGTACATCAAAACACACAAAAGGGTATTATTTTGAAGTGTAAATTGTAGAGGTCTGCCTGTGTGAAATCCTTATAAAAGGGTTGTTTTTTTGTTTGGTGGATGCTGGCGCTTATTAGGTGCTCTGGCGTGATGAAGCTTCACAGGACGCCCCAAGTAACTGGGCTCGAGCAGAGACAAGTGTGACATGAAGAGTGCTTACAGCCAATTTCCCTGTGAAGTCACCGCTTGCCGCTTTCCAATGCCTCTTATTCTGGGTAATCTCTACAGAAAATGCCTGCACCACATAAACCTGTTTTCATTGCTGACTGGTCTGTGAAGTGTCTTACTGGGGCTAAACCCTACTAAGGCCACCCACCAACGCCACATATTGTTTCTTCCGGGCTGCAATGAGGGTGACCTTGTGCAGCCCTTGCTATTTATTTGGATACCCAGGGCTGCATGCTGGTTTCAGCCTCCCCCAGTAGGGCCCCAGGGGTGGCCCGCTATGCCGGCTCTCCCTGTAGCGCCCTCTGCATGGGCTGGGCCATCTGCTGACTTGTTGACATGATGCACGCCTACTTGCACATTTTAATCAGAAGATGCTTGGGTGAAGCAATGACTTTTGTGGTGTGACAGCAATAGGGCAGTATAAAGAGGTGTCTGTCTCGTGCGAGGTAAGAAATTTTAAAGTATAAGGGTGGTGAAATTGTTTGACTGAATCCTTGATTTTCGGCAATAAGAGGTGTTTAAAATGAATGTCAGAAACAAGGAAAGGGGGTGCAGTTGAGCATGGGTACCTCATTAGACAGAGTTCCACCACTGGGGGAACACTTCTCCCAACTGAGGCTTTTCTGCGTTGGCACATATTTGTTCATTTGTTTCAATCTTTGGATTTGGCTTTGAGTGTGGACCTTCTTCCACGTGCACAATCTTCAAATTGGTCCCAATGTCTTTTCAATGATTACAAAGGTTATCTTCTTATTGTATTGCAATCTAGAGAACTGCCTTTGTGATGTATTCAATTGGATGAACTCGAACCACCTCAAAATTAACCCAGGCAAAACGGAGATGATGATCTTCACAAAAAAACAGAGGAGGCAACAACTTCATCCCTTGGGCAAGAGAAATCGGTATGACCCCAGCGCAATCCTCGATTGTAAAAAAAAAAAAAAAAAAAACCTGGGGGTCCTAATGGATAACAATCTCACTCTATAGCCACAATTAAACGGTCTAAAAAATGTGGCAGCCAGACTCCTTCACAAACTACCCCGAAGAGAACACATCACACCCGCACTAAAAATACTACATTGGCTACCACTAAAACAACAAATAAAATTCAAATCAATGTACATCACCCACAGAGCAATACACCACCAAGGTGCAGAATTCCTGAGAGATAGATTACGCCTACATCAGCCAACAAGAACTCTCAGATCAAGCAACGACATCCGCCTGGAACCGAAACCCTACAACAGAAGAAAACTCAGAGGATCCTCTTTCTCTCACCAGGCACCGAAAACTTGGAATGACTTACCAAAGAATATACAAAAACACAAGAAACCACCTAGTATTCAGGAATCTGCTCAAATCCTGGCTCCTCACTGCGTAACTAGAAGAACACCTACAAGAACACACGCACACACTGCTAAAACAACGATGAATGAAGATACCGATCCTGATTCCCACCAAGCAATCGAATACAAACAGAATTTAAGGAATGCATTCCACGATATACCATACAACATATTGAGAGATACCCACAAAAGGAGGACACTGAAGACTGAATACATAGACAGACCAAGACGGAAGCACTTGACGACTCATCCATAGCATTTTGGCCCTGTACCACACCGAAGCTCCAGCAGACCAATGCACATAGATAGTAGGGGAAAGCGGCCACCCACCCCCTGCTCTGATACCTAAGGAGGAGAATAGGCACACCAATCGCAATACACATAGTTCATTAGAATACAACAGGGCGTGTACGGCGCTAAACCCAAAACAGTCAGACGGTCAATAAAGGATAGTAGCAACTAATCTCACTGGTAGTAATAATATAATTTAAACCGAACAAAATGCGCCACAACCAGGATTCACACCCCATTAACCCTACCTTTTTAAATCTCTGCATACCTATTTAACCTAAAATTCACACAACCTACTCTCACCCAGCAAACGGAACGCACTTCACCACACTGCATCAACAACAAACTAACAATAAAACAGCACCTTGCCCTGGTCCAATACTTACACATAAGTGCAGCGCACGGTGTATACCGAGCTGAAGCCACCAGCAGCACAACACCTCTCTCACTCTCCTACTTTCTCTTCTCCCGACTAACCTAACTCCCCTAGAGTCCCCCCGCCCCCGCGTCCACCTTCTTGTTTACAGATCCGCCAGAGCGCCTGGGGATCAACTCAGTTGGTGACAGTGCGTGATATAAATACATTTAACATTTAACATCTACAGCAATCTTTGAGGCCAGTGAGTGAGCGTGTCTCCTTCACAAGTCGTGAATGTTCAAGCCTGGATTCTGGCATGTCTGATTGCAGTATGCATGCCCCAGGAAGTCTGGGGAAAAGAGGTCAGAGCAGGTGGATGGGTACAGTATTTGTTGATGAACAGAATGTGTCACAATTACGCCCTTATAATTTGTAATATTGGGGATTGCATCTAGACTGTAATATCTGTGTTTGTGTGTGAAGCTTTGTGATTTCTGTTAGGTGCAGTTGTCAAGCATGTGTTATGCAGGACTGGGTCATTTTTATTGCTGTGTTGTGTATTTTATTTATTTATTGTTTCACTTATACAGGAAGTAAATGCTGTTTCAAAGTGCCCACAGAGAAACAGGGAGGGACAAGGGATGAGAAACAATTAAAATACATAATACATATTAAATACAGTGGGGGGAGGACAAACCTACTATGCCTTGAGTGTTCAGAATGTGCCAGTGCATAATGTAGAGGGAATGGGATAGGTGCTGGTGTGCTCATGGGTGAGCAACAGGTGAAGTGGCATGTAAGGTAAGTGTGAGCCTCCAAGGGTGGAGGGTGAGCCGAGGCAAGTGCTGAGGATAGACTAGCTGGGGCGATTCAGTGTGGGAGGTCGGGCCCTGAGGATGCATAAGAGCCCTGAACACCAAACAAGCAACTGTGAGATTAGCAGAGTAGAGAGGGAGGGAATGAGGTGGTAAAGAGGAAGGTCTTGAGGATATCCTGGAATTTAAGAAAGTCCTGCTCAAGACGAAGAGGGAGGGGGAGGCTGTTCCAAAGAAGGGAGCCAGCTGAGGAAAGTGATCAACCTCATGCCCTCTGTTTAGCAAAATGCTTTATACACGTGGAGTTGGTGCCAGAGGAGTGCAGAAGTCTAGAGAGGGAATCTTTAGTAAGAGAGTTGCAGATAGTGTGGACCCCGGCCCCAGACAGCCTTGTTGATGATGCAGAGGGATTTCATCCGTGAAGCAACTGGGAGCCAGCAAAGACTTTTTAGGGCAGGAGAGATGTAGTCCCTGGGCTTGAGGATAAGTCTTGCTGCCCTATTCTGGATTAGCTGAAGGGGTCACAGAGTGGAAGAAGGTAGATTCAGGAGGAGGCTATTGCAATAGTCAAGCCTAGAGAGAACCAGGGCATGGGTAACATTTAGCTTCTCGGGGAAGGTGAGAAAAGGTAGAATTCCTTTGAGAAGGAACAGCTGAAAGTGGGACTTCTTGGCAATGTCCTGAGTGTGAGGGAGGAAGGAAAGAGAGGAGTCGAAGATGACTCGGAGGTTTCTGGCTTCAGAAGAGGGAGCAGGGGGAGAGCCCATAGGAGAAGGCCAGAGTGAAGGGAAGGAGTCGGGTGCAGGGGTCCCAGTCGGAAGGATCCACATTTTGCTGGCATTGAGGCACAGATCATTGGAAGTGCACCATGCCTGGATGGAAGAAAGGCAGTCGGGGATGATGGAAGGTGCAAGAGGGTCAGCAGGAAGTGTGAAGAAGAGTTGTGTGTTGTCAGCATAACACTGGTGTCACAGGTCCTAGAAAAAAGAATCAAAAAGCTGGGGTCACAGAGGTGTGTTCCCTGTGCAGTAAAGATTCTGGGTGGATCACTGAAGAAGGGAAAGGCCTGGAAGTGGCATTGGTGGTGTGGGGGCCTTATTGTAGAATGTTTTGCCACAAAATAGTGACCAGCGGAAATGTTACCCCAATCCCTATTACACATTTGTTTGTTAATATTGCACACACAGCAGTAATTTTAAGGCCCATTGTTTGCTTCAATGATGTCAGCACTTTATGCTCTGGTACTCCTACACCTGGACGTTTACAACACCCTGCTCGCCAGCATGCCAGCCTCCTCATTGGTCCCCATGAATGGCCTCCTGAACTCAGACAACCCCATCATTAAGGTACAGCTGAGATGCGGTCATATTCCATCTACCCTGGTCGACCTACGCTGATATGTTTCTTCTTCTTTCTCCAAAGCCATGACGACAAGTGCCCCAACGTAGAAACTGGCCTTCTGTGACAAGGACCTCAACACCAGACCCCAAAACCTGGCAGAGAAATTGGCCATCTTCGAACACATCACCAGAACCCAGAGCCTCACGGAACCCTAGAAATGCTGGACCGAAAAGTCACAGGAGCAGCCGGGCACCAAGGGTATAAAACCGCACCCTCCTCCTCCACATCGAACTTTCCCTTCACTCAAGGCTTCATCAAGGGGTATTTCAATTCCTTCTCCTACTCACACTGAGTCCGAACTAAGGCTGTCTAGACAAGTGTCCACTCTATGGAAATCCTGTCCCCCTCCACTACCTGCTCACAATCACTGAATTGTTTACCTCCCATGAACTCCTTCTGTCAAAATGTCTATGGAAAGACCTTTACTTGATTGAAAGTTTGAACGCAACTTTATTTCTGGCTTACACGCTTTACTTTTTTTCTGTTTTCGGTGCACGCTTGCTCCTAGGAATTTAGTGTGCGCTTACCCGGCTCACTTGGTTCTGAATTAGCAAAGACTTGAGTTTCCAGGATACCATATTTCAAGCACATGACTGTTTAGTACTCACTTCCCAACAGGCAGTACTAGGGCACACAAAATAAAGTTCATTTTAGTCTGGGATAATTAAAACTTTTTTGAGTTTTTGAAGCTCCCTTTCCCAGCATGCTGCGTTAATAGACCGAGAACATTTTTGGGACTTCAGACCTTCCTTGCTTTCATTAAGTGTTTTTAGACAAAGAAGCGTTCTGTGCCTTGGGACTCTTTCCCAGAATACTTCATTGTAAGACAAAGAGCAGTTCTGGGCTTTGATATTTTGTTTTCCAGCAGGCACCCTTTTTTCTAGTAAAATATGTCAGTCCACTCAGGGCTTTAACGCTCTTCTTGCAACTATGCCGAGTCGCCTACAACAGTTCGGAAGTTTCGTTCTCGTTCCCACTAGGCAGAGCTTTGGGGCATTGGAGATTCAGTTCTTTGGGTTTTCAGCCTGTCCGTCTGGTATGCAGAAAAATAAACTACTGCCAGCTCTGGGCTTTTACTGTGTCCTGTTTTACCCAGGACACCATATTGGATTTATTCAAAGGCAGCACAAAGAGCGCAATCCTGTTAACAGTTATGTCTATATGTACTCATCACTGTCAGTTTGCCTTTACTTCCCCAATCCACATCCAACCTTTAAATTAAATGACTATGGTGTATTATTTCTTCATATGACCTATGATAGGCTATTTATAACGTGCTTAATACCCAGAGGTTTCGAAGCGCGGACCTGGCGATCGAAACCTGTGGTGCTCCGTGTCGTCTTGCTTACAAGACGAGCGTGTTTCCACTAAGCTATCCTCCTGAAACTAGAGGACATAATCAATAAATATCAAACTCTGTCTTCCCCAGTCGCTATTTAAATTGGAGCTTAATCTATCCCAACTCATCTCACAGAATGTTATCAACTCGAATCAATATTAGTCACAAATCAAACTTGCTATCTATTTTAATGTGGAACTTTAAGATTCTACCACCTAATGGGAGCGTCAATGACTGAATGAGGCAACTCCTCATCTATGCTAATCATTTATTACAATCAGTGAGTTTATCATCATCAGTGAATCGGATAATATCCACCTCGATTCCCTGATCCCCATGTCAGACTTCATTATCCATTAACTTATTAGATCTGTTCACCTTCACCTGTCTGCTGTTGGATATGCGCCAACATCAGCAATGCAATAGAGCCCCATCCCTACTCAACTTGATGAGTCACTTCAGCACATGCATCGAAATAAATATAGCACATGTTGCTTCCTTTCTATGTCTAATATTCAAATGCACAGTCATAATCTATTTCTGTTGTGTTCAAAAATCGTACAACTGTATTAATTCCCTGTTTAGGCACCCATCTCACTTGGAACTTGAGGGGCAAGTGTAAGTATTTTATTCAAGTTCCACTCCTCCTAGTGAAGCTTTTTATGAACCTGAGTGCATTCTTAGTCAGAGTGCAAAGGATCACACTTACATTAAATAAGTGGGCTGCGTGCTCCGCGGTTCTTCAGCAACTGCTAGCTGAAAGTGCCTTGATTCGTTGCTACAATTACAGCATCATCTCGTGTCAAAAGATGAGCGCTCATTAAACACACCCTTTTATATGGCAAGGGACACGCCATCTTGAAATGGCCCTTTACTATAGTGCACCAAACTACCATAATCCCCATTAATCTGGTATAATAGCGTTTTGCGACTTTCGGAGGTATCATTATCTACTGGCTCTCATACCTTGGGACCAAGTTGTGTGAGCCCTTGGGCCTGTGAATCCTCACACTGAGTATCTGAGTGCCCAATCCTAAAACATGCTATAAAGTAGTCCTGCTGCCAGATGCTTCTGCTAGATTAGCATTCGTTTTTATCCAATCTGTGTAGCTTCTTCTCTCAGTTGTACATACTTGTAGTCGTTTATTCACTCATATCTGCACATTCATCATGATTTGAGCCTCTTCAAATATTTAATCTCATGTGTCAATTTAATTCCAAATGCCCCTGATACTAGAGCGCTGATTCTTGCATCTTAATTACCATTTCATGGGACAAGTTAATCCCCCCCTAGTTATTTACCATTTCTATCCCACATCTCCATGCGACAGGGGATGCAACACATTATTCCACAACGTGGCCCTGATGTTCTTCAACCTATATGTGGCTGTCTCTCTCTGTATGAGTTCTTAATTTTTAGGTAAAGACTGCGTTGTCGCTACGTGGAACAGTGTAACTCAAAATGACTCTGTCAATGTCTCGCTAACTTTACGGACCCTATCGTCTGCATCTTTTTTTAAAGCAAGTTGTTGCCCCTCTATAAACTCATTGAAGCCTCTCCTGGCAGTATCAGCTTGGAATATCCAGTACTGTTCCCTTCTTCCCAGAGTGGTTTCTTTACTGCTGCATCTTGATTTCATCTTCACTTTTCCAACACACACTAACAAAAGGCCTTGTGCCATCAATTTGTGTGACAGCATTGTGGTCAAAAGGTCATGAGATGTCACCTAGTCTGATGCCATTGGATGTGTGATGTCACGCTACTTCTGACAGTGTGGTGAATCGACGTCCGTGCGTTCACTCACTAACACCCATCACACAATGACCATAACAGATGTTTTTGGTCAATGTCTGTCAACACTAATATGCACCTAAGAGAATGGAAATCCTTTCTACTCTTTTTGCTAGCCTTCCGTTACATTTTCTCACTGGACGGACACTTTTATTTCCTTTTTGAACATCTTCACAAATAAAAAATTGAAAGTTTCTGTATGCTTTTCATTGCATATGTACTGTCGCACAATGCATTGTCACACATAAGCGTGACAAAAAAAAGAAAAATGTGTTTTTTTTGGTATCCCTGTTACCCTACACACATACATGTTTCATGTAATTACTGTTGGCACAAAAGGGGTGCTTTGTAGTGCGTACTTTATTTTTCAATGCAAATTGACCTTGAAATTAAAGAGAGCCTTATCTCTGCACCACATGGCCATAAGACAGAAACTACACACATACAAAGCAGGAATTAATGGAAAAAAAGCTCTTTCCAAGGAGTTAAGGTTACAAAACATGCATTAAAAACGTACATGTTGTGAAAAACCAATGTTAAGATGTGCCTGGAACTTGGCATGAATAATGCATTGTTGGCAGCATGATATAATGCCACATTTGGTGGTGTTTCAGAGTGACAAGGCATTCCACATCACAAGGACATTCATGTCACATTAAAATCCACATAATGGCAACCTGCTCATGATGATGTCATCAGACACATGATTTCTGTCCAGACATTATTCTGATATACTAAGAATGATAGTGTGGTGGTTATCATCACCCAATTGATGGTGCGCATGATGCCATGTGATGGTTACTTTATCTTTACAATTATGTTGTTATGATTATACGCAACACATGCACATGATGGCAGAACAGAAGGCCTATTAAATGAATGCATCATCATTTGATAATGGCTTCATGACCATAACACACATGATGGTGCGCATATAATATATCGCTATAACATCTTGTACGAAAGGTTAACTTTGAACGACATCTGCAATTACAGTACAGCTTGAACAAGAACATATATGCAGAAATAAATATTAACTCAGCCGCTCCAGAATGATATTGTCTTAGAAGGCATTCTCCAGTATTGCTCACTCAAGTATTTGTAAAGCAGGGAGTACACAAATAGGAACATTCATATTGGAAAAGGAATGTGAATATATTATTACAATCTTAAATTTGGAAGCTCCTTTATTTCTACATATTTAGGTAAATCATATCCAGTAAGTCCAAGACATTGCTAAGGGTCAGTTAAGGTTGCATCCTCATATTAGTGTTGGTGTTTCAAGAAATATGAGACTTTTTGTGACTTTTGAAAAGTTATTTGTCATAATACAATTACACTGATATCTTTAGTCAGTATTTCATGACATTGTAGGCTGCATGTGTGATATTTTTATAACCTTGACTACATTTCTAATCTTGTTTTTTTATATGCATATTCAATGGAAAGGAGGTTTTTAAACGCTCATTATTAAGTATCTCCCATATGCCAAGGGTATCCCACTACAAATTAAACCTTAATTCACATTAGTACCCGGCACATCGATGCCACAGGATACACTTAATGTCCATTCCGAGCCATACCACAGTGTTATCCTGTGTATGCATTTGCATGCATCGCGTGCTGGGTCGAGTGAAGCTTCCTCACTCGCCTCTCCATTCATTACTATGGATCAACTGGGCCCAAAATGGTGCCCTGCTGATCTGTAGTAATGAAGCAGCACGTGCGTTCTAGTCTTTCTACAACAACCAGCAAAATAAAAGCCAATTGAAAAAAGTAACAATGCCATTAGTATCCTGGGGCTAAAAACCCCAGAATACGAATGGCAATAAGCCCCTCTTCGGCGGGCCATTACCGCCTAACGATAATGCCCCCGGGGCCTGGGCCCCAGGGGCATTACCTTAGGCGGTAATGGCCCGCCGCTTATTGCCACATTACACCCCTTCCTCATAACACACCTTTTCAATAGTAGCTAACTCACGCCCATGCTGCGGGTTAGGTGAGTCTTATCATGTAGTACTGGACTTCGTATTATATCTAATTTCTACTCAGTGTTTCTTAATTTTGGCATTCCCAACGGTTGAAGACGTCACCGTTTTAAAAATGTGTTTTATGTCACATTATACGTGATATTTGGAGCATATTTTTATGGGCGTGGCTGTTGTGTATGGCTATTGTGGTGAACGGTAGTCTGCCCACATTATTCTGAGTATTATCATACTGGATGAATTTGTGTGCATGTTGTGGGATTGTTTTGCAGTACCTGATGTCTTCTTCTATAGTGCTGACTTGTATCACAGGTACTTGTTAATGTTCTGATATGCATTCCATACGTGTGCTGTTATTGGTCATGCTGTGGCCTTGTATGCATAGCCAGTTGTCTGTGGCTAGTGTGCAGATTGTATTGCATGCATATCATTTTGAGCGCATTGTTGTTGGTCATGGTATGCTCATGGTAATTGTATTCGGTTATTTAGAACACGCTTAATACCCAGCGGTTTCTAAGCGACCGGGCTCGAACCTGGGTTGCTTCACCTCGTCTTGCTTCCAACGCGAAAGCGTTGCCCCTGAGCTACCCTTAAGGATGTTGGGGATGTTGGACAGAGTGTATTAGTCTGAGAGAATGGTGTGGGCTTGTATTTAGTGGCTGGTGGGTATGGCTAATGTGCTGATTGAACTGCACCGGTATTTATATGAGACTATCGGTGTGGGCATGCATGCAATGGCAGCTGGCTAGGGCTAATGTGTTGAACTTTCTTGTGCGTATGTTATGCCATTCTAATTATTCTGAGCGTACTGTAGTTGGCCATTTTGTGGGCTTGTATGTAATGCCTGCTGTACACAGCAATTGTGCTGACTTTTTGTTACGTGTGTGTTAATCCAAGCATATTATCGCACAAATATTGCTATTGGTCTTGGTGCGTAGTAGCCACTTTTTCTCCTAAAAAGAGGCAGATTCTCCCAACAAAATAAAATGGGGAGTAGAAATACTCCCGAGAAATCTAGGAAACGGCTGCACTCAGATGTTGAAATCAGTGGTATCAGCAGAGCTGCAAAGGCGCTGTAATAGTGAGACTCCCTGCTGATTAACAGAGGGAGCAGTGCATCTGTTAATTTGCATAAATGACAATGTACAAAAAATGTGAATGACAAACATATATCAGTTTCATATTAAAATATGTATTTGAATTGCTTAAAGACCCTTATTCAGAATGGGAATTCGTTTTTTATTCTCTAACAGTAATTTCTACTCGAAAAATAAAAAAAGAGAGTAAAATACCCCTGCTTCAAAATGTGTGCGTGGTCATGGGTGTGTGTATGTGCTTGAATGCAGAGTCTGCTGTGTATGGCAGTTGTGCTGACATTTATTACATGTGTGTTATCCCCAGTGTATATTTCAGAATGTGTTGGTGTTGGTCATGGTGTGGACTTGTATGCAGTGCATGTAGTGTTTGGCAGTTGTCCTGGATTGTATTATGTGCGTGTAGTTCTATTCGCAGTGTATTATAATTGGTCATGGAGTCGGCTTGTGTGCAGGGCTGGTTGTCTATGGCTGTTGTGCTGTATTTTATTTCACATATTATTCTAGGCACACTATTCTGAACATGTTGTTGGTCATGGTCTTCTTCTTATGGTAAACGCTAGAGTGCATTATGCAATATTGTATGTGATTTCTACCAATCTTTTTTTCTGTGAGGTCTGTATACCAAAGTTCTCAAAAATCAAAGCTGAAGCTAAATTTACAGATGAAAACGTGTTTACATTTTCCTATGTAAAGCATCATGTAACCTTAACCCCGTGACCGCGACAACCATCAACACAAGTTTGGAATGCAAAATTCAGGGTACAAATTCGCAAGCCAAATGAAGTATTTCATTGATGCAAGAAAAGTCCAAATTAAGTCTAAACTTTACACCACTACTTGACAAGACTCGCAATAAACATTAATTGACTTAAAGCATTGCTATAGTTAAAGGGGGTCTTGTGATTTATTGAGGCAGTGTGAATTAAGTTTACATTTGTACTGTTAAGGACTCTTGCAAACAGATCTTTTATTTCATGCTTAACACGGGAAACCAGTCGCTGAACATGCAACTGGGGTTCAAACCTGTGTTGCTTTGTGTTGACTTGCTTCCACGACAAACGTGTTGCCTATGAGCTATCCTTCAGGCCCGATAATGCAAATCCCAACCTAAGTAGACTAGCTGTTTGAATCTTACGGTTGATCTTCCCAACATTTGTCGACTTCCAACTTTTTGTAGCTTGTAACCTGCACCCTTTTTGGTGCCCAATGAGGATACAATTGGCACATAACCAATTCAACAAGCTGGGTAGAAAACGAGTCCACGCATTGACAATCCAAAGCTGGCACCTTGGAAGCGGGTTGCTTGTTTGGTCGCACTGCACAATGAGCTGATTTACAATGGTGTGAACAAGACCAAGTCAGAGCAGCCTGAGGTTAGGAGCTTTCTTGTGTGCTGGCCCCAGGATACGGAAATAAGCCACGTCTCAAAAGGCCTCCATTTGAAGAGGGACATTAGCTGTCGATGCATGAATGGGCCTATTACCGGGGGCCATGCCAAAAATGTGATGTAATCTCGGACGAAGAAAGGCCAGAGCAGGCCGTAGACTGATGGGCTAGCATATAAAGGCCAGCCCTGCACAATGGTCGCTTTTGGAAGCGGCAAAGCGCACCTCCAAATGGAAACTCTCTAGTAGAAGCCAACAACTCTCTGGCATGGTGGAGCCTTCTTACCACTCTTCAGTGCCTGATGGGGTTCTGGATCTAGGCCCACCGACTTAAGTTACAAAAGGGCGACCAACTTAAGTTACAAGGGAGTTATGGGGCTTTCCGCAATGGCTGGTAGGATCGGGCAGAGGCAAGTCACTTGCCATAACGGCCTTGTACAGGAAGATGGGCGGAGAAGTAGCTAAGCAATTCACGTTTTAACATGATATTGTGACTGATGCTTCCTCAGCCTTGTTTGGGTTTTCCGAGGCACCAGCTTGCTGAGTTATCTTCCTGCTTTCATACTGCCCCATCTGCCATGGTTTTCCGCCGCACTAGCTCGGCTAAAGGCCACTTGCAACGTACAACCTGCTGCACAGAGATGAAAGTACTGATGCCCTGAGGGTGTTTGTGAAATTTTAGACGGCAGTTCCAATGTCTTGTGAAAAACTAAATACAATTAAATGGACATTTGAGCAACGTTGTGCCAGCTATCCCCTTCGTGATCTTTTGTGTTTCTTTTTCTTTTTCAGGTACCCTAAAATACAGTGCCCTCATCCTCTGGTCAGCGTGCTCCAGGCAAAACACATATGTAAGTATTTCTGCATGAGGTCGTTCTTCATTCGATGGGTGGTAAGTGCCTGTGGGTATCTTCAAGCAGAAATAGTGAGGACACAACAGCTTGTGAAAAAGACTGGTACAGACACAGTGGGAGAGTGAAGAAGAATCCGAAGACTTGGCAGAGTCGATGGCGTTGCATCATCAAGGTAATTGGCAGACTGGATGGACTCGGGCTTTCCTTATCTGCATGAAATGGGTAGGCTGGATGGGTTCCCGGGGGGCTCATGTGCCCCAAATGGACAGATTGGGTGGCTTTTGGTTTCCTTAGTTCTAGCGAATGGCAAGACTGCATGCATTTACGGTACTCACCTGCAGGGACATGTGCGGACTGGATGTCCCTGTGGGCTCTTACCTGCCGTCACTATCAAAGGATAGTGACTAACATGGTGTAGCTCCAATAGACTTTTATGCAAAGTATAAGAGAGCTGATAGGATAACCAGGTGAAGTGTATTCGGAGAAGTAGAAGGGAAGGTGTTAACCAGCCGCAAAATAGATGTTGGAGAGCGTGTATGAATTGTGGGTAAGGTCCACGTAAGAGATGGGACAGTGTGAGGTGTGTTGTCCTCCTTGTAGCTTTACCTCCACCCAAGACAAAGCCTGGTATAGCTTTGCGATAGCGCATTTGTTGGTAGCAGACACACCTATTTCTTTGAGCCTTACATAATTCTACTATTGAGGATACCCAAGGACCAAGCTTACTCTACAAACTCCAGGCAGCCTTGCCTCCAGTGTGAAGACCCTCAAGCTGACAGGTGACTGAGGGGCAAATAGCTCTAGATATGGGTGAACTCTAGGAATGGTTACCCCAAAGGCAAGGTGAAATTTGGGGAAAGGGATCTTTAGACAAAAATTGCTCCAGGTAAGTTGAGCTGTGGGTAACGAGAAGTACGGCACGGTGGGCTCCATGCAGGGTGAGCTCCAGGCGAGCAGTACTTTAGTTAATGTGAGCTCCAGATAAACTAACCTACAAGAAGGGAAATCCTAGATAGGGTGGGTTCTAGGTACAGAAGGTGGCCGCAGCTAAAGGTGCGGATTACTTTGAATGCAGTAACCTTCGAGTAAGGTTAGCACTGGGTGGGGTAAGTTAAATAAGCAGATCCTTGGGCAAGGTGAATCCCAGATCAATACCAATCCAGGTAAGGTGACTTTGGGTAAGGTGGACTCTGGATACGTATTTTTTATGCAAGGTGAACTCTAGATTAAGTTACATTTAAGGTGATACTTGGTAAGTGTATTCTAGGGAAGGAGAACTCCAGCAAAACGGGGCCTCCAGTAAGGAGCATTCCTAGTAAGGTGAGTTACAGCCAGGTAAGGTATGTGGTAGGTAATGTGACTATTAGGAAACGTGCACTGCTGATGAGGTAGGACACTGGTATAGGGAATATGACTTTCAGGTCAGAGGTGGCTCCACTCACAGGAGATTCATGTCAAATTTAATATCGCCATTTTGAAATCTCAATGTTGCAAATGGAAAGCTCAGAATATTGTTTTCAAAACTGTTGATTTTCAGAATGCCAATATGATATATTTTTAAAGGAAGAAAAGTAAAGGAATGGTTAAAAATGTCAGGGAATAAAAGAAAACATGGTGGTAAACCTAATGAGATATGAGGAGTTTCCCGGATGAAAAAAATACTTTTTAAGGCATGTCACAGTGAGAATTAGAAAATTGTTGGATGTACTATACCAGTGAGTGGGACGCACAGATGTTTGCCCAACTATAAAATTGAACTTTTACATTAGTTTGTCAACGTGTTGCAAAAAATAAATAAAAAACATAATAATTGAAATAAATAACTAAAACATTGAGATTTAGAGAATCTATACATTGCGGGAGGCTTTACAGTAATGATCATCTATGAACAGGAGATGTGCAAAGGGGACTACAGTTAATATGAGCACAAGATAAAGTTTTCTGCAGGTAAGGTGAGTCCCAAGAAAGGTGAAATGAGCTTCAAGTAAGGAAACTCCTGATATAGTACCATCCAGAACCTAGTTAAGGTGATCTTCGGGTAAGGCGAGTTCCAGGTAAGGTGCTCTCTACCTATGGCAAGCTCTATCTAAAGTAAATTACAGCTAAAGTGAGTTCCAGGTAAGGTGAACTCTAGGGAAGTGTAGCTCCAGGTAAAGTTACGGCTTCACATCTGTCCTAGCACAGCCCAAGAACTAGCCCGCAGCTGTTAAACAGTAGGAGGTTCAGGCATGTGTCTAGGCCACTTTAGCACCTCTAAATTAAAGCGATATTCTTGGCTCGCCCTTGTGTTCTTTGGATTAGAATTCATGAGAAGCTGTGTCACAAAATTCCATGACATTTCTGGTTGATCGGAAGGAACGGGATGCAGTGCAGTGTTGTTCTATAACCTACCAATATTGCACTCGTCCCGGCCTCCTGATCTGCTGGGCTCATCTTCAGTCAAGGTTCAACTGCTCCGATTGTCCATCTGGTAACCTTTATTGCACAAAAGCCTATTCAATCTCATCCCAGTTGGCAGCCTCAGCTATAACCCTCAAGTCACTTCCTTTCATTCTAAGGTTGGGAGAGCTGTAATCTGCATGTCTCTTTTAGAATGGCATTGCACTCGTCCCGGCCGGAGTCAGAAGGGGTTCAGCATCCAACAACATGATTGCCACACTGTTTCCAAATACGTCTATCGCGCCCAGGACTGGGGCATTGGTCTGTGCTACAATACTGGAAGCCAAACCCGAGTGGAACTGGAAACCTCATGGAGTCCACCTCTAGGATCATGTTGGTCGTTTCTGGGAGAAGAAAGAGTTATGGCATGGCGGAACAATAAGGGGAACAATTGGTTCGGTAAGCCCAGATCTGGTCAGTCTCTTCCAAAGTGCAAAGGTGTCGTCAGCTGTCTAGTCTACATCATGGAATCTTGGCGTTGCTCAGCAGTCGGCAAACAAGGCTGTTAGATGAGACTTCCCCATGTTTTAGGAAATACAGAGTGACTTGGAAGAAAACTCTGACCATCATTTTCCTCTTCCCGGCAGTGGGAGATAGATAAAGTTAAGATTAAGCATGAGAGAGTTCTACACCTCAGTCCTTGTGCGGAACAGGTTTAATAATGAAATGCATGACTTGTGCTTTCTTCTACATTTCGTCAAGGCTTTTGGCTAATTTTGACGCATTTGTCGATTAGCAGAGTAATAACTGAGGTGATCTTGGAAGAGGCATCCCGTCTTTGTTTTGAATCGAAATGAGAACATGTTTGCCACATATAATGTTAACACAAGATAATATGGTATTTTCTTGCTACTGTTGGATTTTGGAAGAAATGTAAACTTGGAAAATGGATGTCTGGGAGACAATACCTGTAAAGACTGATAGCCGGTGTGCATAATGTATTCACCATGGTCATCGGAAAAGTCTGTCACAGCCGCGAATCTACAGGTACAGGCTGTCTGATGTCAAATGGCACCCCTCCTTCTCTGTTACGCACTATGCCTCTTGCTCTTCAACAAAAATGACTACATGACTTTTATGTAAAAAGACAACAAAATGGTGAATTATTCTTTGTTTTCCAATAACCTATGCAAACACACGCATGTAATCACTCGTTTTCTTGTGTGCAGCATTTCTGGCCACGGTTCTGAAGTTTCCCAATGTTGTTAATTGGAAGCCGAGGTAACAGAAGTGTGATGGTTATATGTTTGGTAGTGTGTGTAATTGCGATTCATACCACTGTCATTTGCATGGTCTCAATGTGCTTACATTAGCTATGACAGGCAAGTGAAATGTGTGGGCTCCCTTATATTCCTTAATTTGCCCCATCTGCCATTTGTGACAATACGTTTCTATTGGTGGTTCATTCCCATGGCACTATGCACCTCTCCCACCCTCCTATGATGTGCTTAAACTCGCATCACACCCTCCCAAGTGCCTCACCAGGCCAGTACCAGAGCAGACAGGATGAGCGGGGGGGGGGGGGTCAGGTATGGTGAAAGGATTTGTTCTGTGCCTGCCATTAAGAGCTCCTTTGTCCCTCAGCAAACATCTGCTATACTCTAATGATCTGGTAATGGTAGCACCCCATACAGCATTAGATCAATACGTCCAAATTAATAGGACGTCCGATCAAAGTTCTATAAAAATAGGACCTTTTAATTAAACTAGAAATGCACTCAACTGATAAACACTAAGACCCCACCCATGTTGGAGAGAAAACCGAGAATGCAGACTTTTGTAGTGAAAGGCCACTCTGAGTCTAGAAGACATTGGTAGACAGGCAATCTGTTTAGCAGCAAAGTCTAAATGGAGAATATGCCTTTAAAATAGGAAATTAGTTGGGCCTTACAGGTCACTAGGGTCGTCAAAGACCGGCCAGTAGGATAGGGCACTTGCAAATACCCTTTAGTCTTGTATTTTGCGGCTCAACAGTGTCAAGCCAAGCTTTAAGGTGCTTTGTGAGGTAGTGATTCTGCGTCCTGTTGGTGAGCTGGGCGACTGTGTCCAGCACACAATGGGGTTCACAAGCAGCAATAGCCCATGGCACAATGAAGCTTGGGACAGGCTGGCAATGTCCTGGTCGGACTAGCTTTGATGTGGGAATTGGGGCCCAGAGCTCTTCCTTGACTTCTGGGTTGCTGGTAGGCTCCGTCACAGATCTCCAGGGGCATAGCAAGTCCCTGTTCTGCACTTCCATGCCAGGAAGGTCACCAGACAGGGCCTGCAGGAAACTGCTGCATACAGTAAGCAGGATTCTGGTTCCCCTGTCCAGGGAGCAGGTAAGGACTTGCTCCACACAGCAGCTTCACCCCAAATACAGCCCTGAAATGGTTGGGGACAAGAGCTCTCTGGTCTTCACCTCCCCGACAGAGGACGTGGAGCAGACTGTAATCCCAACCAACTGTAATTATTGTGTGACTTTCCAACTGAGAATGTGGGGAAACTTGGGTTGTTTAGCCGCATACATGTAGTCTGTATGCAAGATAAATACTGAATAGGAACATTGTAAAGGGCAGTTAAGCTGGTAATGTTGACAAACTGTGTACTAATTATGTCTTGTGACATTACATGTTCATTTACAATAATGTATGAGCATATGCAGAAACAGTGCTCCCTTGTTTTCCAATGTCAGATTTGAAATATTCTTACAGGCCTCGTTTTTTTAGCTTATGCAATTTTGCTCTTTAACTCAATAAGTATAATTTTCACGTCATAAATGCAGGGCTACACATAGCAAATGTGCAGGCTGACATGGGCTTCAGGCCAGGACTGAGGGGATGTGCCACACTTCACATGGAGAGACTAAGAGCTACAGAGATGAGATTGTATCACAGCAAAGCTTTAAGTATGGTTAATGTGCCCATGTCATGGTTGCCACCCCCATCAATCCCTGGCTTTTCAGTCAACTGTTGTTAGCATTGTGGAAATTATCGTTGTTTTTTTTATTATTTATTTATTTGCATTCTTGGTTGCAAAGAACAACCCAATTATCAAGTTAATAAAAATCATGTTTAATTAATCAATTATTTCAATGTGCACAATAAATAGTTCGAAATCTACAAAACTCAACCAGTGCAATATTCAATGAAATGTGGGTACCTAAAACATTACACTCTTAAACAAACTCTGTATGTATATTAAGTTCCCCGTGCACACATTTTGCAAATCATTGCAATTTAATTTGTTCAGTAGCACTATATTCTATTAAATGTTTTAACGTTTCTATAAAATTCAACTTACAAACCAAAAACATCTAAATGATCGATGTACACCTTTTTGAACATCCATTATTTACATACGTGTCTAATAGATAAAATCTAAAACACATGTACCCATAACAGAAATGTGTATCCGGTGATATCATTACACACCTTGGAGTGATTTGTAGTTTAGGATAAAGTATTCAATATGCTTGATACGAAGGGCATTTCTATAAATGTGTGTACTGGGATATCCTTTGAAAACCACAACTGCAAGACTTTCATATGAAGACCACTGTTAGACCAAGATTTCATTATCACTTCAATGGCTTCGTGATATCTGATTAGAACTCGATTTTCGCTTTTTATTAGGGCTTGTTTTACAATGTCAAAGAATGATCATTTACAAAATGTATTTTCGAATAAAATGTTAGTATTCGTATCAAGGTCATGGTATATGCAGACAAAAGACCTAGTTCTGCTGTAATTAATTAAATTGGCACCCCGAATAGTCTTTCAAAAATCGTTTCCATATTGTGCCCTCTAATTCATCTAATCAAGAGAACTTTAGATTGACTCATCTCTACTCTATCAAGTCTCTACTCTATAAAGTGTTACTGTACCTAGCTTGTGTTTATAGACATGAATCAGAGGTTTAAGGGAGAAGCCAATGTTACGTACATCTAATGCCATCAACTTCAGAAATAAAGGATCATTATCCAATTTGATATGCTCTCTATTAGTATTATTGATCAGGAAACCTAAATAATGTATTCCAGTTAACTCTTTAATTACGGTAGAATTTAATTGCCAAATATATTTGTTTTTCTTGCAATTCTGTTTAGAACCCCTCATTAGCTTGGTTTAATGTATGTTTAGAGATAAAAAATTATCTTTGAACTATGTTTTGACTGCTGATAAACATCAGTGAAGACCTATTTCTGTGGAATCAAATACAACAATATAATTGCATATGCCAGCCAATTCACTTTGAGAATGTTTTTGAAATTATTTACTTGAGCTAAAGCTTACCCTATATCAGAAATATATAGATTGAAAACGAGGGGGAAAATACACCTCTGTTTTTAGCTCCTCTAAATGTTTGAACGTTTTTAGTAAGATTCCCAGTGATGTAATCTTAATCTTACTTGAACGACAGGATCTGTATAAAATAGCATTTAAAGTTTCAATAATCCATAATCTACTCCCATTAATGTAACTTACCCAACAGCACTCACCTAATCAAATGCTGATGTAAAATCAATGCATCCTGCTTATCATTGGGGGACCAGTAGATTTTTAGGCCATTCCTTTTGAGAGGTTTAAAATGAGACCAGTCACAATAATATGTTTACACTTGGGAAAGATGGTCTGGTACATTGGAATTATGTCAAATGTCCTTATCCAGATGTTCAATTCTTCTAATAACAGATTTGTGAAAATTCTCCCAGAAATACCCTACAACGCCAATTCGGGTTTCACAGTTTCCTTTTTTATAAATCGGTATAATCACTGATTTATTTCATGTACTTTGTAGCTCATTCATTTTAATAAAAATGTATAAACCTTCTGCCCAAAACTGGGGTCACTTTGTAACACTACATTCATCATCCCATCTGGGCAGGGAGCCCTTGAATTATTTAGTTAATTTATGATCTTCCTAAAAATCAGTTTTGTAAACATACCTTACCCAATAAAATAAATCCCTCTCGAAGTCCTCCCATCGTCCTCCCTTGTGCCCTTGAGAAGTGTCCTACACGCTGCTGCATGTCTCATCAAGGATCTATGCAGATACGACCAAATCCCCCCAGCCCTTATTGCCCTTCACTGGCTCCCACTGCATGCACAAATCGCCTTCAAGTCTTGCTGCATTATCTGTAAGACAGTCGCCCAGCTACCTCGCGGAGAAACTCAACATCTCTGGTGGACAGCGCAACACCAGAAGCAAGGACACAGGCAGACTTGGAAATCTGCTGTTGCAAAAAGGAAGGGACCAGAAAACAAGCCTTCTCTGCCTACACCCCAAAACTATGGAACCTCCTCCCAGTTAGCATCAGCCACCTCCCACGCTCCTACAATTCAGAAAATAACTCAAGAGTCCCCTCTTCAAAGAGTCTCTTATCCTCAACTACTAGGGCATCACGTCACCCCTGCACCACCTGACTCCCTAGACGCTGTCGGCCCCTCTCCTCACTGCCACCCTGTACAGCTGATCCCCATCCTTTGTCCCCCTCTGTACCCTAACCCCTGCTGTATATTTTTGTTGTTGTTACATCTGAAAAGCGATCTGTTATGCATCTGTACTGTTGTATACCTCTGTAAAGTGCTCTGTTGGGTATCTGTAATGTTGTATACCGTTGTAAAGCATTCCGTAGGTCTGCGCTCAATAAATATAATAATAATAATAATAATAATAATAATACAAATCCAATTTGTAGTTTTGCTTTTTTCCATACGAGTAGGCCACATACAAAGGGCTAAAGTCTACTCACTTTACAGCTACTCATCCACCACTGCCTATTTACTCTGTGCAGTGTGTCATGAAAACATAATTATGAAACAACCGAACACTGAAGAAATCAAACCAAGACTCTCCCACTAGGCATGATACTGTCTCGCTATCCCAATGCTGTTGACAGTTTGCCTGGATTCCTTAACCCTTGAAAGTCTTATCATATTCCATTGTGGGTTTTTCCGGGGTCCCCGAACTCTGATGCCATTCCTGATTCCACAAAGGTCTCTGGGTCAGTCGTGTTGTTTCCTTGTCCACCTGTTGTTATAGATGTAGCTTTTTTGCTGGGGCGAGATGATACTAGGGGCTGTTTCTGCCAACTGCTGTCCTCCACTCAACCCTATGGCTAGGCTCCCCCTACCCCCCTTCCACCAAACCCAGGGACTGCATGCTCGGGAGCCCTGACTATTCCTCCTCTTGCCATCTTGCCTGGATCTCGTTCCGCCTCCCATCTTCTGGTCCGGCCTAGTTCTGACCTGGCCCGCTTAAACCTTTTGAGTTCTGTCTAACTGAGGGACTGCTCGCCTCCTTCTCCACAATCTCCCTCTCCTCCACCTATTGCTTTTCCTACTGAGTTTACCACCGCCCCATGTATAAGTGGTAAATTGCCACTTTAATTCCCTAAAGTCAGTCAAACCCACCCAAAAAACACGGAATATAATTACTCCAAACACAAAATTCCTGACCCTTGCTGCCACTCACTGCTGCACCATTATCTTTGGATCAGAGCAGTGTCACAGGAAGGAGGTCTGATAGTACGACCTGATCGGAAGATTGTCTGTAAGGTCAAAAATGATCTTTTGATTTCCATGAATTATTGTGTGCAAAGAAGTATGGATTACAAACGTAAAAATACCTCAATTGGGAATGGGAATTGGTCTTTTACTCCCAACATACAAAATCATACTGTAAAATACTCCCACTTCAAGGTCTTATCTGGTTCTCTGAATGCATGGCATGTTATGCATAGACGGTGGTACCTAGACTAATGAGGTTGAGCCTGGTATATGATGCTTCATCTGGCCATATCTAGGCAGTACCTGAGTCTGTGAGGTTTCACATGGCATTAGATGTTAATATCTGGCTATATGATACTGTATGTAGAATATAATGCATGCCGTTTTGGATGAGAGGCCACATCTCAGAAAGGATGCCTGTATCTGGGCTCTGGCATACAAGGATATACTATTCCATTCAAAGCTTTACCAGCTTCCTGTTGGCTGTAACTGGCCATTTGAAGCTGCAAATGTGATATGACTTTTAAGAATGGAACTGCCATGTTCATGGTTGTACCTGGTATATTTTGGCTATTCCTCCCTTTTGAGGGCTGGCTTTTGATGAGGCTTATGAAGGCTGAAGCCCACTGTGGGGATTTACCAGGGTGTATTAGAGTAAGAGGCTATCCATAAACATGTCTAGGCCAGACCCTAACCTATCCCCCTCATTTCCTTTCTCCTCCTTCTCCCATGGCTACATATTCAGAGACTGGAGTAGCTGTTGCTGGAGAGTCAAATGGTTTTGGCTTGTTCCAAACATCACACACTGTAATTCATTTGTTACAACATTCCTAAAAGGGACGATTAACTCAAATGTCCTGTAGCTCCATGGTCAACTCTTCCTTTTACCCATGTATTCCTCACCCTCCCCTGCCCACTGCTTCGCAGCATGCATGCCTAGACACCCATTCCCTCTGCATCCCAGAGGACATAGTTGATACCACAGCTGCAAAACGCAGCTAGGACTGAAGCAACATGTGCCCCAGTTTATCCAAGTTCCTCAAAACCCATGATTTACCAAATTAATGCTTTTCACAGTTTAAGTCCTGCACCCAGTGAAAGGGGGATTTATGGGGAAGAAACAGCTTTTGACCGCAAGTGAGTGGCCTCTTGTAGACCTGTTCCTTTGGAAGGACATCTGCACTTTATGTCAAACCCTAATGCAGTGCAACAAAGCTTCCATCTTAATCTTAAACCTAGGGATCCACTGAGCTCTCTGTGTTAGAGGCTTCCTTACTCTGCAGGAGACCCCTTTGATTCATTTTGAGGAACTCCATCCAAGCTGCTTCATTGTACCAACAATTGAGTGGAGGTAATGCAGGCGATTGGGGGATACATGATATTGCAAGGACAATTATTTAAGCTTAGCAAAGAATCTTTCTTAGCATTCACCGATGCCCTCTTCTTGATTAGGTATTTTAGTTTATAGGGACTTTTAAGGGCAGTGTGTTTGTAAGTTCCTTTATCAACCTGAAGAGGTCCTATTGTACCATCAGCATTGTGTCCACAATGTTAATTGTTTTCTGTGTACCCGAAGCTCTCCCACAAAGAGTGTTTGGTTGAATTCTGTGGGTGAACTTTTGTATTTGCAGTGCTTTCAAGGTGATTTGTTGGGTAGTGCCTCTTTCCATAGGTATTTTGGGGATCAGGCTCAGGAACATCAAGTACAATGTCTTAGAGGACACCCTCTGCTGAATTGGTTGCTAGTATGAGGACTTCTGAAAGGATATGAGAATCTGTTTATTTGTTTCTGTCATTGTTGGGGGAGGGGCACGGTTATATTCTGTTACAATAGCCTAAACAGGATCAACCCAACAAATTAGCTTTGTGTTTGAACATCAGCATGTATTTATTTATTTAAATACAGTTGGAAACAATGCTTTTTTGACCACAAAAGAACGTGCAATAGATAAGAAATCAGATGTGACAGGAAGCAATGAGCTTCTTACAATGGGGTGAGTTTGAGGGACATTTTGACCAGGTTATGGAAGGGCGTAAAAGGAACAATCACCAGGGACAAGACATAAGTAGATTAAGGACAATGAACATTGGACATTTTTAAGTGCAGGTAGGCGATATGGCCATCTGTGCTTGGGATGTGGCCATGATGGGTGAAGTTCTAGAGTGGGGGTAGAGGGAGTGAGTGGCAGAGGCAGGTTAGAGGTGAGGGAAAATGTTAGCTAGCAGGCAGATGAGAGGTAGGTTATTAGGGTAACTCTGAGGTGAGGAGGTAGAATTTTAATTTGGTTTCAAACAAATCCATGTGGACTGTTTCTCGGATTTCTGGGAGGAGAGAATTCCATGCCAGTGGAGCCAGAAGAGAGAGAAGGAGCAGAAGCGAGAGGAAGCACAGGCAGGGCAAGGAGCCACAAGGGTAGTCGAGGAGCAAAAGCGCATTTTACGAGAAGGCTTGTTGGATAGAGGAGGATAGATACAGTGGTGCCTTACTGTGGATAGATTTGTGAATCAGGAGAAGAATTGAAAATTTGTCCCCGTTTTGTATCATCAGCCATTCAGCCTGGCGACGGTATGAGGAAGTAGGTGTGAAGTGAGGGCGGTGTGCGGCAGTGTGTTTTGTTCTTCTGACATTTTGTTGACCAGTGGAGGCGCACATTGAGAGGCAGAGCCAGCACATACCTTAATAACACATACCCGGCAAGTAGCGCATGCAGTGTATTTTGTGTTATGTGGTATTTGATTACGTAAATGCTGTTCCCTGCCATTTTAATGCTTTGCTGTTGACAAGTAAGCAAATATTCTTTGTTCCTCTTGTATTACTTATATTTGACCTGGCATCACCCTGTACTCAAGACTAACTGGTAAAGCAGATCTGTTTAACAGGCTTGGTTAAAATACCTGGGAAAGCAGACTCCATAAAAAAAGCCAAAGTATATAACTTACGGAAAAACAAACCGTATAGTAAGTTGGCAAAACGAACGAAGGACATTATTGCCACACATAATGTTTCCCAGCCTGCTCCCGAAGAGGGTTTGGCGGTACATTTCGCTACCCGCGTAAGCAAACACGGAAGAATCGCTTAATTCTTTCCTACTGAACAAACGGTTGCCCAGATTCACAGGCCACGGCAGGAACATGAGGATGAGGTGGTAACAGCCATAATGGAAGCAGAGAAATCTGCTGTAAGCAAGGATTTATTGATGCTAATAGATAACAATTCCTTGCTGGAACTTTGCTATTCGCCTCAAAATCCGGCGGCACGTAGGGATACTGTGTCGAGCAATACAGCAATGGTTCACCATCTGCCCCTTGAGGAAGTCCTGGCACCCATCAGGCTTTGCTCTAATGATCAACTATCGGCTTCTCCAAACTTGTACCCGGAATCTTATTAAAACTGTTTGAACGAATACATGAGACACGGCCAGGAAGAGGCTCTAGCACATCTGGAGAAGGTGCTTGAGCCAACAGCAAGTCGGCCATTGCAACCAGTACAGGTGCCTTTGCCTGCCTCTCTAATATCTTGTAATATGGGGCTGGCTGATTAAAGATGCCGAGCAAGAGTCTTGCCATGGGACAGAAAGTATACAATTTCACAATGTAAACAGGACAAAAAGTTATTAAAAGTGACTTTGCCACCAACGCCAATACAGGAAGACTCTTCATCTGTTGAATCTGTAAACTTATCCATACAATGAAAGAGCTCTCGAATCTCACTAAACCCTTCATCCGTAAGAGCTCCAAACAACAAATTAGAACTTCAGCGCAAACAACTGGTTATTGCATGTAAATCTACAAAGAAATGAAAATGGATCAACCGTTTAGACTTTTTACAGCTAATCCATCAAATTCTACCCCTTAGGGTCCTCACATCGGAGGATATCTCCTTTGTGGAGCCCCTATTACCTGGGGGAGAATATGCTATGTCAGGCATGCACTATGATAGGGAGGGTATTGGTATGCTTATTCGTTCTCAATGCGCTGCTATTAAGCTGTTAGGCTTTGAATTGGATAGGCCTTATGACAATATTCCTAGGCCCTGTTGTGGGTGCTCTGTTAAATCAGCTCTTGGCCCCACCGGCCCTCCAGAATTTCCCAGGTGAAGCCGGTCTTGGGGACGGTTACTTGGGAAAACCTGCGAGGCTGGGAATGGCTCTTAGGTTGCCTTCCTTCCAAATCTGCACCGAATGTCTGAACTTTTAAACTAATGACTTGGAATACACGTGACCATGGACATTGCTTGGGAAAAAATGACTCGCTAGCAGAGATTATAGCCAATAATATTCATGCTGCAAGAAACTTGGACAACGGCTGCTCTGCATGTCGATTGACAACCAATATTCCAGTCTCTTGTAAACAAGGCTTAACAGGAAGGCCCTATGTGGGTCTGGTGATTGGTATCAAGAATGAATGACGAGAGAAGCAAGTTGGTCCAAAAAATTATTTTGTTGTGGCAGAAGCGGAGATTAAATCTTTTCTAATCAAGCATATGCTACTTATCAACATTTATGACACCCCCCACTAGTGTGATCCATACAGATTTCATTTTTGATACTTTGACTGAGATCCTCACTAATTGGCATGTGATTAATCCTAGTGATGGGGTCCCAGTGGGGGGAACCTTTAATGCCGGGTCTATTGATAATATGAGCATTTCTTTTTAAACAAATGTGATGGCTAGAAGTGTATTTACAAATTCATGCTCAAACACACAAGGTAACTGCTGGCTGGGCTTCTGTAGAGACTGGGATCTGATACTTCTAAATGGAAGAACACTGGCGATATTCCAGGGAAAGATACCTGGTCCAGTGGGAAGATCAAAGCCACTTTGGACTATTGGTTTGCTTCCGAATCTCTATTAGATGAAATATTATCACGAAATGTGAGCACCTTTGGTTGGAGCGACTATGCCTGAGTGCCCCTATCTTTTTCCCTTCTGGCTGTTTTATAGCCACAGGCTAAAATCGGTGACTTAGATACTAATAGTACACGAAACCGGGTATTTTGGTCTGAGGCAAATTTTTCTAAACTCGCTAGATATTGGAGTTCCTTGTGGATTGATGCCCCAACGAAAATGTTATATCTCTCAGTTGATGATATTGAAAATTGGTTCTATTCACTATCTGCCAAATTTGCTGTTGCCCTGACTCTCTATCAAATTGTAACAACAAATGATAAAGGGAAAGCATTTGATAGGATAGTCAGCGATGCTAAAAGAAGACAATTCAGAGAAATACGGAAAGCCGTTAATAGGGAATCTAATATGATTACTTTAAGATTGGTCATTAAAAAGATAAAATAAAAAATAGAAACTAGGTCTGATGGTGGCATCTCTCCATAAGGAACTCAAAGTGGCTAAAGGTGTTTTGTGTTCTGAGAAAGGGCTCCACTTGTGCGATATGGCAAGTGCTTCGTAGAGCTAAAAATCAAAAAGCGGTTCAATTGATTAATCCGATTAGCTCTGCTTGCTGGCTTGAGCATATTCGTAAAATGGATACAGCCGAGGCTGACTTTGGTGTTGGGATATCTACCACAAATGAAGAGTGGTCCCTGAAGTGGGACAAAGAGGACATTTCGCTGGCCATTAAAAACCTAAAAAGACCAAATTCTCCAGGACCGTCCTGGCTAACATTGTATTAAAAAAAAGATCCTAGTTTGTGGAGCATCATTTTTTAGGTCTTTTTACTGCGGTGTGCCAGACATGTGCCATCCCTTATTCATGGTGCAGAGCGCTGTTAATACAGGTCTGCAAAAAGGGTCTGTCCACACAATCTATCATTTACTCTCTATGTTAGATGTGTCTGGGAAGATTTTTACCTCAATAGTCCTTCATGCTCTCCAGCAGTCGGCTCAGGAGGCCCATCATTTAAATGATTGCCAGACTGGGTTTCGGAGGGGCTGCTAAACAATCCACAATTTTCAATTGATGGATGTCCTAGCTAGGAGGGCTGAAGTGAAGGGTGGTGCATGTTTTAATTGCTGGGCTCCCAAGACATGGGATTCACTACCTAGTTTGCTCATATCCATTTCTTACATCGCAAACTTTAAAAAAGGCCTAAATACCTATCTATTCAATGAAGGACCCGACTGAGTTCTATATCTCATCTCCTCATATTTCACATATTTGTTTTTTGTAGTCCGTCTCGTGAGTGCCCTAAGGCCTTTCGGGCGTGTTGGCACTATATAAAAATTCTATAGAATAGTATGCTTACATAGACTTCTGCACTGCCTATGACAGTCAACCTTTCCAAGCTGTGGCAAAAGTTGGAAACATTGGGTTGCCCATCCTATTTACTCCATATTATTAGATTATTGCATCAGGATACAAGTCCAAATTAAACTTGATGGTAGGGGGTATTGCACAGATTGGATCGCCACCACTCGGGACGTAAAACAGGGTTGTCTATTGGCCCTTACTCTATTTAATGTATGTATCGCTGGTCTGCTTTAATGGCTAAAATCTGTTCCACATTGCCCCATAGTTTGGTAACTACCTAGCTTGCCTCTCTTAGATACGCTGATGATTTGGTGGCCTTTAGCCATAGCTACTCTGGAATGCGGAATATCCTTAAAAAGCTGGGGAGCCATGTTAAAGAAAATGTTTTAGAAATTAACTATTCCAAGTCAAAAGCTATGTTATACTCATCCCTTAAGGTCTGTAAACTTACCTTTATGGTACATCACTGGTGAATTGATTATGTGTTGAACTATACCTACCTGGGATTGGAATTAGATCATAAAGGGTTACCTCATGAGGCTGTTGCTGTTAAAAGGAAAAAGGCGACACAGCTAAGTGCATTGTTTTCAAGATTTGCCAGACAATCGGCGGGTTACAGTTGGGCAGGCATTAGGAAGCTCTACATACAGTGCGTCTGTCCTGCCATATTGTATGGACTAGAGGCCCTTACATTACCCAACAATGACTGGCTAAATGTTGAGGGCCGCTACTGGAGAGGTATTTTACATTTGCCTCAGTATGTTCCCATGGCAATTATAATAGTGGCGATGGGCCGGACCTAGCTCAAGGCTATGGCACTGAAATGACGAGGCAAATTATACCTTAAAATCTGCTACTCTCCTTTATATCCAATACTCATATTCTTAAAGGACTATCATGACAGAGAGGTTAAAATAAGAGGATACCTTTGCCCAGGTGAACACAGCAATTTTTGAACTAATAATTGGGCCCCGGACAAATGCATGGATGATGAGGAAGGACATTTCCATATCCCCAAGAGATCGGTTAACAAAAAGCTATTATTATGGGTCTGGAATGTAAATTTGACCCATTTAGAAAGTCTGGCGTCATAGTTTAACTTGGGACGAATATCTTATCTATATTTATCTCCACAAAAATATTTAATGCAATGTCTCGATCCGAACATGAGGAACCTAATATTCAGATTGCGCACCAATTTGCTACCCGTATTCTCTGTTAGAGAAGCTCGATAAGGCAAATAGATCCTGCAGAATCTGTAACACTCTCATATATTGGAAACATCTTGTCATGTAATATCTGGCTGTAAAAACGGGGGTCGATATATATGACTAACTTAGAAAAGTTTGTCAGCAATTATGAGACCAGAAAGAGTGAAGATGGCTCTACTGTTTAAACTGAAGCTTGACATCGCTACATATGACCTTCTATCGAATATGGGTTATAGTAGAATAAATATTGACATCAGCAGACGAAAATGAAATTAACACACTTTGTGTACATTTGTCTAATCTATGATGTAATGAAATATGAAAAAGTATATATTGGATGTTTTTATCTGAGTTATGGAATATTTTAATATTAATGCTGGACATAATGTATTTGTTAATCCCTTTTAATATGTACTTCTACATTGATAAATGTCTGTGATGATTTGAAAAGTTCCTTGTGAGCTGAACAAATTAAAATAAAGAAAGAAGTGAGGGCGTACAAAGAGAGTCCTGGTAGCGAAGTTAATGATCTTGTTGAGAAAGTGTAGTTGTGGAGACCATAGAGGATGCTGGCACAGTACTCCAGTTTAGAAAAGACAAGAGTGGTTAAGGGATGCTTGGCAGTGTTGATTTTTTATAATAGTTAGGCGATTGATGCAAGCTGCTGTTGCAGTTTTGGAGATGAAAGTAGAGAAGGTGTAAGAAGGGTCATAGATGACCCGAGGTTTCTAGTTGAAGAAGAGTAGGGGAGATTGACAGGTGGGAACTGGATAGGCAGAGGAAGAAATGAGAGAGAGCTATTGGCAGTGAAAAAGAGCACCTCTGTTTTGGTAGAGTTTAACATCAGAGAGTAAACAGCCATCCAATATTTAATGGCAGAGAGACAGTTGGAAATGTTTATATAGAGATCAGAGGAGAGTTCAGGAAAAGAGAAGATTTGGGTGTCGTCCCCAAAGCGTTGGTACGAGAACCCAAAGGAGGGGATTAGTGCTACAAGAACAGAGATGTAGAGTGTAAAGAGGAGCAGACCTAAAACAGAGCCTTGTGGGACACCAACAGTTAGTGTAGTGAGTTCAGGGGTATTGTTGCTCCAGGAGACAGAGAATTGGCCAGGTGCAAGGTAGGATTCAATCCAGGCAAGGGCTTGATTGTGAATCTCAAGAAGAAACAGAGTATTAAGGAAAGCAGCAGACAGGTCAAGGAGAATTAAGATGGAGGATCGATCGGAGTGCTTAGCAGAGACAATGGATTTGGACACATTGATGTGAGCAGTTTCCGGGGCTTGACAGGAGTGGAAACCTGCTTGTAGGGGGTCTCAAAGGTTGTGGATGTTTAGAAGATTGGTAAGATGATTGAACACAACCCTTTAGTGTGGAAGGAGAGACACAGGGTGAATGTTAGATGGTAGGTTTGGGTCAGTCGTTGCTTTTTTAGGAGAGCAATGACTGTGACTGTTTTGAAAACAGAGGGAAAGCAAGCAGAGTTGAAGGATAGGTTGAAGAGTTCAGGGGCCACTAAAGGGCCAATAGGCTTGACTAGCTAATAGGCAAGAGGGTCTGATGGTGCACAAGAGGGATTAGCCTTCACCCCTAGATGAATAGTAGAGATAGCACCTTGTGTGTATTAATATTAGTGTGACTAAAGTGGGAGATAGAGGCAGATGATGTTGGTAGAGTAGGCGAAGTGTAGGAGGAGGGAGTGTGAGGAAGGTCAGGAGAGAGTCTCTAATTTTGGGGAAAAGTTTGGAAATGTATTCAGCTAGGTCATTAGCTGTGAGAGTGAAGTTGATAGACATAGACTGAGGAGGAATGAGGAGTGAGTCTAGGGTGCCCTGTAGCAGGCGAGGATGGTTGGAGTGAGAGTCAATGAGGGTTAGGTAGAATTCCCTTTTCGCTCTATTAAGAGTGGACTTGAGAGTTTAACATCAGAGAGTGCAAAGCTATCTAATATTTAATGGCAGAGAGACAGTTAGAAATGTTATATAGCGATCAAAGGAGAGTTCAGGAAAAGAGGGGAGAGGTTTGGGGACAGTCTGCAGAGTGTTTGTATGAGAACACAAAGGAGGATATTAGTGCCATACGAGCAGAGGTGTCGAGTATAGAGTGTAGAGAAAAGCAGACCCAAGCCAGAACATTGTGGAACACCAACAGTTAGAGGAGTAAGTTGAGAGGTGTTGTTGCTCCAGGACACCGATAATTTGTGAGGTGTAAGGTAGGATTCAATCCAGGCAAAGGCTCGATTGCTAATCCCAAGAAGAAAGAGAGTATTAAGGAGATCAGAGTGATTGACAGAGGAGAATTAGGATGGAGGATAGGTCGCAGTGCTTAGCAGAGGCGTTGCAGTTGGTCACATTCATGTGAGCAGTTTCATCAGTAGAGGTAGCACCTTGAGAGGTAGAGTAGCAGGTCCTCATGTGAATGGGTATGCCTCCGTTTGCGCAGCAGCCTCTCATGTCTGTGCATAGAGAGCGTATGAATGGGGTGAACCATGGCTGAGGATGCTGAGACTTAGGGGTAAATGCATGCTGTGGGAAGTGAGAGGAGAATGAGTCCTATAGTTGGGATTGGAAGCTGGAGAAGGCAGGGTTGCTGGAAGAGGCATCAAGTGTGACGGAGGAGAGTGAGAGCTGTAGGTCAGAGAGAAAGGGAGACATTGGAGAAGGTTTACATTTTCCTTTAGTAATAGGTGAAGCCAGTGGTGAGAAAAGGTATGAGGGTGCAAAGGAGATAGTGGACACAATTGAGTGATCAGATATGGATGTTGTGTCAGTAGTATTACTGGCTGAGAGAGAGGTGCCAATGAATAAGAGATCCAAAGTTACCCCCTGTGTGGGTAGGTAGGTTATGGATAGAGTGGAGAGCGTGGTCCCTAAGGAAACATAGAAGTTCAGATTTCTAAGAAGTGGTTGGAGAGGGAAGGTTAAAATCACTTACCTGAATGAGGTGATGTTTAGTATAAAGAGAATCAAGGAGTTGCCCAAGATCATCAAAGTATGGGCCAGTGGGACCAGGAGGGCGATGGATGGAGATGATGTGAGCCGAGTAAGGCAGAGCAATAGTAGAGATGGTGAATTCAAAAGAGGTAGGCGAGGATGTGGCATTGGAGATTTTTAAGGCATTGAGGCAGGAGGAAAGTCGGTGTCCAAAGCCTTCACCTCTGCCAGTTAGTCGAGGAGAGTGACTAAAGGATAGTCTGGAGTTGTCTAGGGCTGCCAGCGTGGCAGTGTCAGATGGAGAAATCCAGGTTTCACTGATAGCAAGGCATCTAGGGAAAGGGAGCTGGAGTGAAACCATTCAGTAATAAAGGAGGGCTTGTGCATACAGACTGAGCATTCCAGAGTGCAATGTTCAGCTGATGAGATAAGGAAGAGTGGAGAACTTGAGTGTCACAGGACGAGGGGAAAGGTGTATGCTCTTCATCACAGTGTTGTCCAGGCTTAACCTACTAGTGAGGAAGTAATACCCAGCATCACAACCTTTTGGAAGACAAACACCTTGGACTATGGCATGCTCAATCAATTTGCCACAAAACCTCTTTCCTCAATGTCTACTTTGACTCCTACCACCCCCAGGTCTCTGTTAGCAAACAGAACATAACATGTGTATTCTAGAGCACATGTAAACCCCTGGCAGGGCTCATTGTCAGTAGCTGGCGCAGGAATCGCCACCCAAAGTACTGCCACACTTGCAGGTCTCCACACTGACTCCACCACTTTCTCTCATGCTCCCCGGCTCGCAGGCAGAGGTGCGGGAGGGTCTCATGACAAACAGGCTTGCCCACCTTCCAATCTTATCCTGCGAATGTACTCCCTTCCTTTGAGCACACTACTGTTCAAGTCCTCATCCCAACTCCCTTTGACTACTATTCCCATCTTTCATATGCTTGGTGATCTTTCTTCCCAGACCTTGACCTCACACTTGTCGCCCCAATGAAGTCCCTAAAATCCTCATGGGTGTTTTCAATCTTCCTAGCATTACCAATGTCCACTGGATTGAACTTGACTTCATGCTGCCAGACCACTGTCTGGTCACCCTCTTTATGACCAATCCTTGCACAATTCTGGCAACTTTGTCAATATCGTTTTCGTCTCCTCCTTGCTCGCAGTCCACTCACAACATCACTGTTGAGGAAGCAATCATGGATTGTAACTCCACACTCCTCTCTCCCTCTTTGAACACCACTATCCTTTTTCTTTCACCCCCTCTTGGCCACATTCTAGTCCTGGGTCACCTTTGTGATCTGCCAGTTGAGGATAGTCATAGAACTCCATTTGCAATGCTGGTGTAGTAACAGTTCTCCTGCTCTCATCATACAAGGATTCCCTTCTTGCTCTGCCCTGGACTAAGCAAAGTGCTGTTACTATTCTAACCTCATCTCCACTCTTTGCTCCCATGACCCACAGACTCTCAGCTACCCTCAAGGCCATACTCTCTCCTTTGCCCTCTCTCAATCTCTGACCTTGACCCTTACTTACCATAAATCTCCAAATGTAGAGATACTGTGAAATCCCTTCTATGCCTTTCCCTAACCTCCTTACCCCCACTGTCCCCTATCCTCACTCTTCCAGCACTATCCTTCTGTCCGACTACCTTCAAGGATCTGGCACCCATCCTCTAGGCTGCTAGCCCATCCTGTGCTCATTGCGACCCATTTACCATACAATCAAGTACCTTGAACTACTTCTCAGATCTCCCCTCACCCCTCTTTTCAACCTCTCTTTTGTCTCTGTGGCCTTCCCTGCTTGGTACAAAATAGCTACTGTCCTACCCATCCTAAACATAAACTGTGGTGACCCCAATAATCCTGCCAGCTATTGCCCTATTTCCTTCCTGCCATACTACTATAAAAATTATGGAGTGTGTAGTGTTTCCCCATATTACTATCTACAAGGACAATAACGGACTGTGCAACCTCCTCCAGTTCAGGTTCATGTTTACAAACCTCGACACTATTCTTCAGCACTCCAATCTTTCCTTCGTTCTCATCTTTCTTCATTTACCTGCTGTCGTTGAAACTGTCGATGTCTCTGCTATCCTACCTACCCTAACATTAGCCTGCAATTCTCTGCCCTTGACCACCCCTTACCTATCCAACCAGTGCTTCTCCGTCACATAAATAACTGCCACATCCACCCATCATCTCCTTTCTTGGTAAACTAATCTCTTCCTTTGGCTTTTCCTATCATTTATTCACTGACACCCAAATCGTCTTCTCCTTCCCATCCTTCACCACAGAGCTTTCCTCCTCTGTAGCTAACTGTTTCATTGCCACTGGTTTCCATTTGATGCCTAATGCTCATCATCAAAGACCAAAGTTGTCTAGCTCTCTGCCATCCTGTCCCTCTAACATCCTCACCGCATTTGCCAAGGTGTTGGGGACCTCTTTGATAGCAAACTGAAGCTTTTACATTTCATAACATCTACTCTATGGCAGCCAGGATCAACCTACTGTGTGAACACAAGAATCACCTCTATCTCATCTACCACTCTACTCAAGTATTGCTTTCAACTCCTGCACTCGTTCAACTCGTTCAACTGTCGTAGCTTCCTCCTGTTCCTTCGTCTCTACTCTTATGCCCCAATCAACAAAATTAACTTTGCAGCATTCATGCTTTACAAGCTCCCACACTCTTCTTCCTGAGGCCTCCCTTGCAACCCCTATGGTCTCCCTTGCTACCCCTAAAAAAAAAAACGTTGTTTATAAATGGAAGCTGCTGGGCTGTGGCCAGCGCCATGTGGCTCTTTGTTTCTGGAGTGGCTAGCTTTCTTGTTCAGGCCTCTTAAAAAAAAAACAGGGGGCTCCACAAGTGTAACACTTTCAACAGTGACCCTAGAAATGAAAGAATAGGAATAACAAATAATTTGTCTTTCTGGAATTCTATACAATAATTGCTAGACTCATTAAAGGTCTATTTCAGGCACACTTCAGGGGGTGATGCACTGATTTAGTCTATTCTTAAACACTTCAAATTCACAATGCAGACAAAAACGTCCAAAAAACATTTAGAGTAAAATAAGCATTCATTTCGGACTATGCATTTCTCTTTTTGCAGGTTGCAGTTACGGCAGTTTTTTTCTGCCGTTGTCTCAGTTATGATCATCACAAGACATTCCACATCGGTGTCCTCGGTCACTTGCCAAAATCCTTGTGCCTAAAAGCTTGTGTACTGTGAAGAAATGTTTGACCATAGCACATAAAGTGGTCCTTAATTTCATTGTGCCACAATTAATGCTTTGTTGTAATGTGTATCTTTCCTAGCTCCATGGCATGCTATTCAGGATGTTTGTTTGCATGTGTGAGGTAACAAGTGCCCAGAGTATGGGATGCCTTGTGAGTGTGCTGCTTTCCCTGTGCTTGTCTAAGTTCTTTAATACACTGTTATGAACCCTCCCAATGGTATGTATTTTACCAACCTCTGAAGCCTGAAAAGTAGATCCACGCAGGCTTCACATGTGGCCAACTTTGCACCAGACCTGCAGATGAATTGGCCTACTGTTAAAACTTAGTTACCAGTTTAATGGTATCCACTAGAGTGGAATTTACTTTCTGACTTTGAAATCATTCAGATATGTAATTGCTCATTTTACTATAGCTGGTAAAATAGCTATAGCCGGTAAGATAGCGCCAGTGGGTTGAGCGCTCACTGCTGCAATGTGTGTGTGATCTGCAGGTTCGAAACCCGGCAAGGCCAACTCAGCCTTTCATCCTTCTAAGGTTGATAAATGAGTACCAGCACAGGTTGGGTGATATTGTATGTATCTGTTCTATATAAAGCACTTAAACATAAGTGCTATATAATAAAACATCATTATCATTTGTCCTTTGATGTCTGCTTGCATTCACAGTAATTTGGTAATATGGGCCTATACACACTTATATTAATGATACATATGGTGATCCATTCTTGTATGAAAATTATATCACATTACAGTGATATCGTAACCATATTTTTCGTAGTGTACTTAGGAACAATGCTATATGGTGCCACTTCCTGTTTTGTCAAGAGGTGAAAGGTTGTGTTTCATCGCTTCCCGTGACGTCACTTCGCGGGTGGCGTAAAATGACATCACTTCCTGTGATGTCATCAGAGGTCAAGGGTCGTATGATGTCACTTCCGCTACCTCTGGAATTTTGGTGAAATTACATCCCTGTCTGTCATATCGGCCCCTGGCCTTCCCTCTTCAAATACTTCCTTATATTCATATCCTTTTATGGGCAGCCCCGACCTGGATAACTACATCTACCTTTATTGCACAGCCCCCACCCTGTGATCCCCAAACCCTACTCAATCTGTCGGTTCCGTTTTGGTCCCCACCACTGGATCTCCCTACCCCTGATATCAGGAACACACCCACTGTACAGGCCTTCAAGAGCATTTTCAAAATTCACCTCCCTCCTAATACTCAACCCCCAGCCCCCGACCCTCCATGGCACTGAAGTGTAAAACAATGGGCCTTATTAATTCCATTGGCATTACTGCCAAGCACATTTATCGTTACCACCACTTGTTCCCACGGATTTACATTTCAATTAATCGGGTAGACCCCAAACATGAAGGCATAAAAGACACTTCCTACATGTTGGGTAATGTTAGTACATAAACAAGAAAAGGCAAAGTGTGAAACCAGAGCGGCAGACAGCACAAAAATTATACAAAACAAATGTATTCGTTTTGAAAATTGAAATTAAACACACATAATGATATACTTCACATCACACATATACGTTATGCACACCACATAACAAAAATTGCTAAGAAACATCTACAAATCAGAAGTGTTCAAACTCATTACAGAAATGAATACAATGGAATACAGATCCATAAGACAGGAGTGGCGGAACACACATGCTATAAAGGAGATACTACGCTTTCCAGTTGGTAATTATATAGATTCCACAACCTCTATCTTACTAGATGTAAATGTTACAGGTGCAACTTTTATTACAATTAATATTACTATAATGCCTAAACATATAGCTGATGCTAGTAATATGGAGGTCGTGGAATCTATAATTACCAACTGGAAAGCATAGTATCTCCTTTATAGCATCTGTGTTATGACACTACTGTCTTGTGGAATTGTATGACATTGTATTCATTTCTGTAATGCGTTTGGACACTAGATTTTTAGATCTGTTTCTTATTGTCATTTTTGTTATGTGGTGTGCATAACGCCTGTGTATTTGTATATATATATATATATATGTGTGTGTGTGTGTGTGATGTGAAATATATAATTATGTGTGTTTGTTTTAAATTTTCGAAACAAATACATTTGTGTTGTATTATTTTTGTGTTGTCTGGTACTCTGCTTTGACACTTTGCCTTTTCTTGTTAATAAGTCCCACGGATTTACCACAGGATTACAAGTGGCGGTAAGGCAGTGTTAATCTCTTTGGAGCCATCAGAATCCCTGGATATTTTGTTGGAGTAAACATGAGCGGTAATTCTGATGCAGTGAATCTGTTGATTATTGGAGGTAAAGTCGAGTTATATGCTTGAGGTAAACCCTCTCGTTCCCTTTCAATTTCAGAATTCAGAAGTGTGGAAAAATTGGTGGTAATTCTGTTACCACCCAAAAAAGTGGCAGAAACTGAACGACTGCCAAAAATGCACTGCACTACCCAACTTGTAATGAGACCCAATATATGTAAGATATGAGACCCAATATATGTAAGATATGAGACCCAATATATGTAAGATATTGGGCCACATTACGACCCCGGCGCTAAACCATGGTGCTATTAGCACCATGGTCCATGCCGGGGTCCGCCATGGTGAATGGCGGAATTACCGCCCCATTCCAAGGTTGGCGGGGCGGTAATTCCCCATTCACCATGGGCCCTTCCCCATTCCCATTTTTGCCCCATAGGGCTCAATGGGAATGGAGAAGGCGCTAAGTACGGTGCCGCAAATTGTGGCACCGTACTTAGCACCAAGGTCCCTTTGCGAGTTGGATTTTCACGCCTGCAAAAAGCAGGCGTTAAAATCGCCAACCCGCAAAGGTACCTCGTAATCAGGCGTTAAGGGGTTAACGGCACCGCCACCTTTTGCGGCGCTGTTAACCCCTTAATGCCAGGGTTGTAATGAGGCCCCTTGTTACTCTGTGGGGTGCCCAGTCTATGTTCCCATCTGCATCATATCCTGCTCACCAACCTCGGTCTGTCATGCTCCAATCGCTGCTGTTGCATGCCTCTCTCAATAATTCCAAAATACAGGATGTCGATGCAGAACACTCTCTCTATTTCATTCTTTCCCATGTGCCAGGAAGTTCAGATTCTGGGGTGGTTTCCAGGCCTGTATTCTGGTCTCAACAGTATTTGCACATCATAGTTTCTGGACAAACACGTATTGCTGTATGATGGGGTCCAAGGGCGCTTGTATAACCATGGGGAAAGTGTTGATCCTTGTTGGGCCGTGCAGGGTGCATCTGTGTATGAAACAGGAACCTCCACACGTTATCTGTTGTGAGGAGATTTGTAGTTGGGAAGCAACGCATTCTAGTTCTGGCCCTGAAACACACATGTATATTTGCAAGTTAGATGTTAAGGTCCATGCTCATGTATCATGGACTGTTCCTTTGAGAGGTCTGGTTTCTGATTGCTGATATACCCTAGAGGCATTTCACAACCATAATGTTGTATTTGCTCACTCACCTGCTTTCTCCAGTGTTTCTTCCAAGTAACAGTTTGGCATTATTTTACCTGGCTGGTGTGTAACATTGTTTTCCCGTTCTGTGACATAGGCCTTTGCCCCAATTTACGTGAAATAGATATCAAAGAATAAGGCTTGCACCACTCGAAAGGTTGCATTGGTGGTGACCGTAACATTGTTTTCTTATGCAAGGATATTGGCATTTCTGATGTGTAACCTATAAAAAACTTGCCACTGCATTCAAGTCATTCACCATTGATGGCAACACCATCAAGGTTTCCCACGACACTAAAACTCTAGGCATTTATCTCGATTCCACCTTATTCCTCACCAGACAAACTAACGCAGTCAGCTCAGCCTCCGCCTACATGTGCAAACTGATTACCGCTTGCCGCCCCTTCCTCAACACTGCTAACTGTACCATCCTGGCTAGAACACTTATTATGTCTAAGATCGACTACTGAAATGCCCTATATTTAGGGACAAGCCAACGTAACCTAAATAAACTCCAGCTCATACAGAACAATGCCATCAGGGCAGCGCTAAACATTGCTAGGAATAATCGCGTCTCCGACACCAGACACAATCTACCCTGGCTTTCAGTATCACAAAGAATCTCACTGAAAGCGCTCACGCTTACACACAAATGTCTGGCCAATCAGGCCCCTACCTATCTGGCTAACCGATTCACACCTTCTACATCTATTCGAACTCAGCGATCCGCATAAGCCCACTGCCTCGCCCTCCCCAGGTTTAAACTGCAGAAAGCTGGCGGCACAAGCTTCCCGGTCCTAGCTACTAAACTATGGAAAACTCTGCACTTCCACATTTGATCGGAACCCACCTTCCAATCCTTCAAAAGTAAAACTGAATGTTGGCTATCTGCCACTGATACTACTTCCGCTGTCTGAACCCGCTCTACTGCCACGGTTAACTCACAACCCCTACCTACAACTTGTATTCCTTTGTACTACCACTTGTATTTACTCTTCATCCTCACGTCGTATAATATACTTTGTACATATTTGCTGCTTCTTTTATTTCCCCAAGGACATTTTTTGTACTATTATTGTTATTTATTCCTCACCCTCACATCCTATACCTAGTTCTGTACATATTTGTTCTGTATATATTTGCTGCTTCCTTTATCTGACTTGCCATTACTGTAATTGTAACTTTAAGATGAGCACCCAGATGCCCCGGGACCAGGCGCGCTATACAAATAAAGAAAATACAAATACAAGAATAAGGCTTACACCACTCGAGAGGTTGCATTGGTGGTGACCGTAATATTGTTTTCTTATCCCGTGAAAGGATATTGGCATTTCTGATGTGTAAGCTTGCTTTAAGTCCTACTTTCACTTCCATGGTTAAGTATGAGTTATGGTTTTTGAGTGTAATTGGGGTATTGCAAGAGGCAGGGCAGCATGCTGACTCCTCATTGGTATCCTTCCACCTATCGCTGCCTAGAGCTCGGTACAACGAGGTGAAGAACAAATTACTTACCTCTCACTAATGTTCTTTCTCTTGGATGTTCTTCCCATGGATTCTGCATCTATGATAATCCTATTCACAGCGCAGCTGATATTCAGAAACTTTTCCACCACCAGAGGGTGCAGAGTCCCTCCACCCAATGCCTCTATGCACCCCATTATATGATAGGTTATTTATAACACCCTTAATACCCAGAGGTTTCTAAGCGCGGACCCTGGGATCGAACCTGTGGTGCTCCGTGTCGTCTTGCTTCCAAGGCGAGCATGTTGCCCCTGAGCTATCCTCCCGAGACATGATGTACATGATGTCGGTGCTAGTATGTATTGAGGCGCCGTGCACTGTGACCTCAGTTCCTTTATTCCACACACTTTGTACACATCGGGAACACGCTACTTTGTGTTTGAAATGCTCAACCCTTATCAGCGACCTCCCCCTTCACACATCTCTCTTTGAAGTTTGGAGGATACTTCTGGGAGGTGGGATAATAACTCCTGAGGTTGGTTTTAATTAAGACCCCATCCCGTGTCCAAATGAGGCTCTTATAAGGGCAGAAGAAGTCTATGCTAAAGGGGCCTTCTTGCGTGAGGATGGTCTAGCTCAAGTCTCCTCTCTTGTCTCCCAAGTACCACTTGTGTCACTTAACTAACGCTAAAAGGAAAAGTTATAGAAACAAGGAGGGCACTTTTTCCATTTGCTTTTTCACTGAAATCAACAATAAAAATTAAATAAAAGCTGTTAATCTCATGCTTATACATAGGAGAACAGTGTCACTTTAAGAAAACTGAGACCCAGGATATGCCCCACAATGCACTACAGCGGCCGTTGACCCTCGCGTGAAGAGAATTCCTTTCCCAATTATTAAGCCCTCACATGTTGGCATGAAGGGGTTAAGGATGGGATGGTCATAAACTTAAAGAAGATGCACAAGATGGGGAACTGGGATTACAAGACAATAACTTTTCCTTTGACATCTCCAGGATCTCTGTTATTAATCATTAAGTGATTAAGAGAATAGCAAGCCACACTGCTGAGAGTCAGGTTGGAGGGAATGGCAAATTAAAACAAAAATACACATACCATATCAGCACACACCTTCCCCCCGCCCCATAAAAGGGTATACAAGTCAGATGGAATCTAAACAACAAAAAGACTCCTTGGAATTAGCTAAAGATAGTGTGCCTAAAAGCTTGACCCAACCCTCTGGTCAGACTCTATGAAGTAGCGTATTATGGATGCAGACCTCCACATGGCTGCCCTGTAAATTTCTAGAGTGTGATGAGTCTATGCATTTGTCGAATGAAGAGAATTGGCATGATTTACATCTCAATCTGAGACCGCCCTGTGCGGAAGGATGGACGCGTTCTAGCTTAAACCCTCCCTTAGTGAAATGGAGATGTAGGGCTCATGAGAACGCACTGTCTTCATTTCACTCACTCTCCTTGCTAGCATAATGGAGAGCAGAAATGCCAACTCCAATGAGACAAGCTGTAAATCCTTTGTATGCATGGGCAGGAAAGTGGACTCTGATGCTTAAATGGGACTGCATCCAGCTCCCATGGAGCAGATTGTCTCATTCACAAAAGGAGGACCTTTTTAAGGTCCACCAGAAAACATTTGATTAGGTGTATCACAAAGAAAGAGGATTGCTATTTTACTTTTTGTATAGCATGCGAGAACTGATAGGTGTATTCGAATAGAGGACTACAGAAGCCCTAACTTGCCCAAATGAAAAAAACGCTTGGAAACAATGCATCTTTCTGGCAAATATGAGGATCACACTGCACGCTGAACCTTTTCCATTTGCAGGTATACAAAGACCTCGTATAAGGACACTTGGGTTTCTGGAAGAGTTTCTATGGCTCATGCGGTAGTTTATGGTGGCTGCATTGCTGAAGCTTGTGCTGTTTAGTTCGGAGTTGGTAGGCTAGGATGGAAGATGCTGCTTTCCATTGATTGCATTGTGGTTTCATGTGTGACATCACCGATGGAGTCTATACAATTACTGGCAAGGCCAAGCTCGGGATATGAGAATCGTACTAGTGTTACATTCTTAGATTCTTTCACTTTCAGTTTTGTCTGAGGGATCAAGGGTAGTAGAGAAGAGTTGTACAGCAAATATATTGCATCAAAAGGGTAAGTCCCAGAAAGTGCAGGCATTTTAACCCATGGCTAAGAGATTACTTCTTGGTTGTGTCTAATCTCTGAAGATTGATTTCCTTCAGATTATCGTTGATCACACGTGTGCTCTTCTGAATGTTAAGATGCCTGCTCTCATATTTATCAGACCTGGAAGATGGCCATGGACCAATGCCACTATGTGGTGCCTCCCTCGAGAGGGACTTCGATATGGTTTGTTTGATGAGATGGTGCATCATCCATGTATGTTCTATTTGAACCAGGCCTTGGTTGTCTCATATTGAAGACGTGAACCACATCAAAGATGGATTCACTTACCGCATTTATTGAAGGTGGATATGAAATGTCTTTTTGTCCAACTGGAAGCCATGGGAACCGTTGAGCCGTGTTACGGAAGCCTTGCAACCCTTCAGGATGCATCTATAACAAGTGTTCCCATAAGGAAACTGATAATGACAGAGAACACACTGGATACAAGATCAGAATCTGGCAAAACGTTCTGTCTCTCCCAGTTTGGAAGTTGGTCTATGAACTTGGTGGCACACACCAAGGCAGTAAATTGAAAGTATCCGAACACTCCGTCGATTACTCCTGGATGATAGTGGCTATGGCGTCAAAGGAGAGAAAATTCTGTATGGTTTCAAAACTGTGTGGCTTCCAGGTATCCTCCACCATGTGGGTGTTGACTTTGCCAGCCTCCCCCCCCCCCCTTATCATTACTTCATTGAAAGTGACAAGCAATTGATCTATGCGGCTTTCATAAAGAAGAGCAGAACGCTGATCCTCCATGACCATAGGACCTTGGGCCGAACTCTTTCCCTCCACACTTCCCACGTCCCCACAAAGTGGACACTCCAGTGAAAGCAAATCGACAACACAATTGGGATTTTGTGGAAAATGTCACTTTATAGCTTCACGTTGCATCAGTATTAGCAACAGACATTACAAATGCTTCAAGGGACGGAGAAAGTGTATCCCGGTATCAAGGCAGGAGCAGTGTGGCGGAGGAAGGAAATATCACAGTGGAAAATAAGTGTGATAACTGCATTGCCATGAAGGTCGTTTTTGTTGAGAGGAGGAAGGAGCTTCCCTGGAGCGAGGGAGAGGGGTGGGGAGGCAAAACTGAAAGCAAAGGTAGGAGGTAAGGATGTTAGCGAGGTTTGGATGTTGCAGAAAGTGTGTTGTGGTGGAGGTATTGCATTTTGAAAGTACCGCTATTAGGCACGTGAGAAAAGTGGGACACCAAATGGCCTAATATTTTGGGGGTCTACGTTAAAACAACAAAGCTTTTACAGCGAGCCACAAATGTCCTGATTTGTTTTATATGAATTTCGTCACAGTTCATGAAAGAAAAATACAAAGGACCCCCGCAGAACCACTAACGTCCCCTCACGTTAATACCCCAACCAAACCCCCCCTCAAATTTTTCGAAGAACTGTGATAAAATTTGATTTACAAAATTCGAGTTTTTGTGCCTCGCAGTGTTCGACCTCGTTATGTTGGTACAATACCATATTTCGGTATAGCTCAACAAAATGGTCAGAAATATACCCTGCAGTTGATATCAAATGATTATGAATGAATTGCGCCTCCTACTGCCGCGCATGCCTTGAAGAGCAGACGGATACACTATAGTTTTGGAACATTGTCTTGGCTCGAGTCTCCATCGCTTGGTTAAACATCATTCTGCTGTCGTTGTAAACACGGCACTGCGGTGAACCAGAAGTGCCACATTCTTTGGTGTAGCCGGCGGCAGGATTAGAGCAGCATCAGGTCACAGCACAAGTGCCAGTCTGGGTAAATACTATTCGCACCATGTTTTGGTCTGTGGTGCACGGATGGGGTTACCAAACTGCACCAAAGAGTCTTTGTCCAGGAAGCCTTCCCCTGAGAGAAAAGCACAGAGGGTGGGTGTGCATGGCCAGACTCTGCGGTGCCAGTCTGCTGTGCCGTTGCTTGGCCAGGTCTGTGGAGGTCCAATCCCTCACTCCTTCCCTTCCATAAGGTACCTCCGGTAGGGTTCAAAGTCCTCTGGGATCGTGTCTGCAAAGGTCAGAAAGCACAACAAGTTGAGACCAGTTCTATTTTTAAAACTGCACAATGTAACCGCAGGGCTTGCAAACAGTGCTGCACACCCTGTCCTCCCTCTACTCCTAACGCTCAAAAGGATTTGGGTATCAAACCTGGGCACTTATAGCGCGCAGCATGAAAAGCAATTCTGGGTCACTTCCAGAGATTATCGTTCTGCCATATATTACACCCCCAATTATAACCTTGTGTTTGCGCCTCATCCTTAGGTTAGGAGAGGTGGCCTCCAAAATGCCATGTTCAAAAACAATGTCTACTACACTGTATTACTCCATGTCATCAAGCCTTCTCCCCCCCCCCCCGCCGCACACTCAACTCTTTCCCCCACAGCTGAGTCCATATACAGGTGATCTGCACAAGAGTCATAACATCCTGAAGATTACGGAACTAAAAGATTTAGCCATTCTGTTAACAATGCACAGAAATATTTTAAAATATGAATAATTCGGTTCACAGGATTTCTAAACGATGCAGAATCATGCCACAGGAACCCCCAAAGTTGTTCTAAAAAATGCAGATAAAGGTTTTTAAATAATCACGAGTCTATTGAAAAACATGCTGATAGCTCTACAAACGTTCTGGAATATTTTTTAAATAATGCACATATTTCTGAGGACATGAACAATTCTATCTTAAAACTGGCATAGGTTAGTGCATGTTTCCTGACACTGTAGGTTTTGGACTGCTGGACCTGCAACCAATGGAAGAAGAATTCCCTGGGGGGGAGGGGGAGAGAAGGCTAGAGAACCCCCCTATCAGAAAGTAATGTCTCCAGCATGGGCAGCCCGCCATAAACAGAGCATGCTCTCTCGCCACACATCCAGCATTCTCCACATTGTAAAAGTATCTAATGGCTAGGGAGGATTTCAGGGTTTGAAGAGTGGGTTCTACGACTTAATGGGCCAAAGTCGACAGTACCGTATGTTACTGCAATAAGTAACTTGCACACAGCTCTCACATCCTAGCCTTGTTCGTCCAATGACTGGGAGTAGTCACAAGCCACGTGATTACGGGGAATGTGGCAGCACAATGTCAATATCAGCCCCCTGAGATGCCACTTGCATAACTGCTTGAGTTATAAAGTCCTTCGTTCATTCTAGGGCACTGTCTAGCCGAATGTCTTTAGAATGACTTGACGGAAGTGGGCATTAGTGAAGTCTTAGCAGGGTGGAGCAGCCCAGATGGATGATGTACAGGGGACAGAAACGAGGGCCCGCCCCAGAAAGGCTACCTACAATCTTTCCATGTCCCAGGAAGGCCACTGACAGGGTTTCCATGATCCAGAAATGCCACTGACCCTGTTTAGTCCATGACAACATGTGTGTGTCGGCGGAAGGATGACTTGGAAGTCATCATTATTCAGGATACAAAACACAATGCAATGGACCATTTGGAATACAAGTTGACACAGAGGAGACGGCCTAAAAGTATCATATTTGGCATGACCTCTTTGACTCTCAAAAGTATTATTTTTTAAATGAAAGGAGCCGAATCTCTTGATTAACATGTAACTGTTTAGAAAAAAGACATGGTGTCTCCTAGTGGCCACCGTCTCGTTCATAAAGACTGTAAGGCCTTTCAGTCAAGACAGCATGCAGCTTGCTAAGTCATTGAGCTGCTGAGACTGCCAGCAAAATGCATGTCCCTCGTTTCGTGTTACTAGAGGCCATGTTCTCAGAAGGCTGATAAGCCAATGCATCCCCCCAGCACGATGCTCGGAGACTGAGGGGGCGTGGTAGTTATCTAGCCATCACCTACCCCTGATGCAACAGTTCCTTCTTGGGAGGAAGGGCGTAATGTGTGTCTCGCTGTTTAGTTCAGTTCCTCTAAAAACATATTTTGTTCAGCATAAAGGGTGCTACCAAAATCCTTCTGTAGAAAGATCTCCTACAGACTACGGTGAACACTTTTTAGAGAAGAAATGGCGGAAGTGATTATTTTCATTCTGGATTGCAATGAAGAACAAACCCACCATTTAGTGAGGAAGGACACCCCGCCCCCCTCTGATGCTAAAAGAGACACTGTGTGGGCCTGATTACCAGTTTGCCCGTAATGGCACAAAATGTGGTGGTTTGGGAAATGCTGCATATTTTTGTGCCCCACCAAATTGCAAATTTCACTACCGAAACTTTACAATTCCACCTACTTTTGTTTGACTGCAATTAACACCACTCAAAAGCAATACTGCATGCAATATTACCACATGTGGTAATCACACATGCGTTAATATGACATGTCCCAATGGAATAAATGAAGAGTCTGCATGACTCACAATTGTGCGGACCATTTACGCTACTGCATGCGGTATTGCTAGTTCTGTTGGGCAGAATTTCCAGTTTAAAAACCCCAAAACTTGTAATCAGGATCTATGTGTTTTATTCTAGGTCGCTCCGAGGAATGAGGAGCTTCACCAATTAAGGGGAGTGTGAGAGTGGCCCCTTAACTAAGGGGGGAAGAGGGACACCTCACTGGTTCTTCATGGGAAAAGATGCTTTGTCACTCCATTAGGGAGGAGGACCTCACTGTACCTGCAAGCAAAGAGGCAGCTCAAATCTGTTCTGCAGGAGAAAGAGCATGTCCACTGCCCCTACAGAGTAGAAATGAGTTATCATTAACAACCCACTAAGAATTCAAGGATGTCCTACGAGCAATAGATACAAACCCCTCATCTGCACTCTTCTCAGACCAATCTCTGCTGGACGGCACAGCAGTTATGGCAAGGCGCTAAAAATGCTCCACTGCATCATGGGAACAGCACCAACCGTTCCCAACCTGTCTGAGAATCCAGAGAAAAGTAGTATCCCACACTGGAATCAGCGTCATGACTATTGCTCAGTATAGAGTCAAGAGGTGTGGAGTCCCAGCTTCCTCGCAGCGTCACAATAAAACGAGAACAACCATCCAAAAGATAGGACTGCAAAGTCTTCCCATTGTGGAACAAAAGGTTTGCGAAGATGCCTCGCGTCTTCTGCAAAGAGACCCCATCAAGGCTATAGAGTGGTCTACACATATGCAATCTTTCATCATTCATTTATCGTCTGTTATGCCCTACTTTTATACAAAGGACGGCCGGTCTAATTTCTGGGTCGCCATTTCTTGTGCTGTTCACATTTTCTTTGCTGCTTCCGTAGTCCTATCTACTTGATCAAGGATCCAACGTTTGCATTGTTGACTGCCGTAGTCACTCCCCATAATGGTCCTAGCTCCTACTTCCTCTGAGGGCTATCACTGTTGCACAAGTCGCACAAAGGAATGAATGAGTTTCACCAATGAAGAGGAAAGTGAGAGGTCCTAAGGTGACCAGACCCAAGGACCCAGATGGCAATCTATTGGCAGCCAGGGATGGATGGGATGAGTCTGTTTGTGGGGCATAAGGTAGTCTTATCTTGAGGTCTGATACTTCTATGGCTCCGGGACAGGGAGTGGAGTGGTGCCGACGTAGAGTGACAGAGGAGATCCCTAACACATTAGCAATACAGGATGAAGAGAAGAAGGGGCTCTCCAGGTAAAAGAGCAGAAGGAATGGTTCTCACCATTGCATCGGTACTGCAGGTTTGACCAGATGATGTTCTCTTGGGAGAAGCAGAAGACACCAAGACGTCCACCTCTCATGCTGCTGTCAATGACCACTCCAGAGTCGGCTACTAGTACTGGACCCTCGTACAGCTTCACTCTGCATAAAATAGACAGGGGAGATAGAAAGGTTAGGAGGCAATGAAGAGTGTGAGCAGACGGCACAGGTGGAAAAAAGACTGAAGAAACTTAAATGCACAAGTATGGCCAGACCATAGGCTTGCTTCTCTGACGCTACTCCCGTCCTGGACATTTCTGCCCAGGGAGATTGCATCTGTTTTCGTGTGACCCAAGTTTATCCAACTTAGCAGTCACCCACAAATTCCATCCAGGCAGGTTGAGGCCCTCACCATCCCATCCTAAAGCAGCATGGACGTGAAGCTTCCAAAAGAATGTAAGAATTAGACACATTCTCACGATTTCTGCACCTTAACCTTTTTTTTCCAATTCATTCACTTGTACCTATCATGAATTGCAGCTAAAACGTACACCTGTTATTGAATGTGGGAGTGTATTGCTTTGTGCGGGCTCCTGCATTTCTGTCTACTTAGGGTTATAAGAATAAATGGGTCTTGACCTATTGGTTGAAGGTTGTTAGCTTGATTTTGGTTTGGTAGAATGTATATGGGTTTGGTTAGGTAGGGTTGAGTTTGGTTCCGTTTATTGCTGTTTGGTAGAATTGTGTTGGTTGGGCTGTGCTGGTTTTAGATTAATTGGGTTGGTAGCATTTGGTTGGGATGGGTTTGGTTTTGGCCTTTGGAGTTTCATATGAACTGTGCACAATGTGGCTAAGGCGTGGTAACAGAAAGAGTGCCCGCCATCTCCCGCTGCGACCATCGAAATCTACTTTTAAGCCAAATGGTTAATCACGACAGACACTAGAAAACGCAGAAGCAATGTCCTAGAAATATCAGGTAACATTTTGTCCACATAGTTCGCCCGTTCTTTCTCATACTTCTGTGTACATCATACTTTACCCGTCCCGTCTATATACATCACCCGTTCTTCCAGATCCATCCTCCATTGCAACCACCCACTTCACCAGTTTCATCCCTTTACTACAACCGTTCCTTGCAACCACCTCACCCATTCCATCAACATAAATCACCCGTTTGCTCCATACTCTACATCCGTTCCGCACTCTACATCCGCTCCGCAGCCGCAGCATACTTTACATCCACTCAACACCCTACATCCGCTCAACAGGATCACACTCTGCAACCGTTCAACACCCTAAAACTGCATTCTATACCTGCAACGTACACTTCACCTACTCTGCACTCAACACCCGCTGCATGGTCTGTATTCTGCGAGCCGGTCCGCACTCTACCCTCGCTCGGCACTCTACACCCGCTCGGCAACTGCACCATACTCTACATCCGCTCAACAACCTCACGTTCTACAACTTGCTCAACACCACAACTGCTCCATTCTATTTTCCATTCACACAGCCTACAACTGCAATATAATCTACATCCGCATTACGCTCTTATCGGTTCCGCGCTGTCATCCGCCACATGCCCTCATTCAATTTGCGCTCTCATCCACTACATGTCCTCAATCAATTTGCGCTCTCATTCGCTCCGCACCCTCATCCGCTCTGCACACTCGTTTGCTCTATGCACTCACCCGCTCTATGCACTCACCCACTCTACGTGCTTCATCTACTCTGCCATCTTTATCTGCACTACTCCCTTCGTTAATTTACCGGATTCATCCCATGGTAATTGTCGTACGCACTCATCTGTTCCGTGCTCTCCGTCTGTCCGATGCATTACATCCGTCTCATGTACTCAAAACGTATATTCTGTACTTTCCGTTCATACCATGTACTCATTCATTCCGTGCTATCTGTCTGTGTACTCAACTGTCTCTTGTATTCATCTTTCCATCCTCTTTTTTATTCATTTTGTCCATTTAGTTCCTTTCGTCCATTGCAATCATTACACCCATTTCATTAATGTCAACTGTTTTACATCTTTCATTCTTTTTTTTTTCACTTCCATTTTATTCCTCACTTCCATGTTGATCCTTTTGTTGATTACATTTATTTTGTCCATTTCCTTAATTTCAGCGACTTTACTGCACTTGCATAACGTATTATTTTTATCTATTTCGCAAGTTTGATCCTTTTTACTCAAACTGTTTTGTTTGTCCTTTTTAGCTAACCAATAAAGTATTAGTTTTCGATTTCTCGATTGGATCATGACGCTGCATTGCTATTTTACGATCTATCCTTTGGTAAGGTCATTGAGATGATGTTATCAAGTTTGAGTTAGAATGAGTTTGGGGTCGGTTTTAGGAGAAGAGCCAAGTTTTCAGCAGTTTGGGGAAAGACATGAGGTCTTCAGTGAGTCAGATGTGGGGTGGGAGTGCGTTCCACAGGGCGGGGGCCAAAGCTGAGAATGATGATCCGCCTAACCTGACTGAGTTTGTTTTAGGTATGACTAGGAGGCCGGCTGAGCTTGATCTTAGAGTACGTGGAGGGTGATAGGGTTTTAGTTTTTCTTGAAGATATTGAGGTCAGATTTTATGCAGTGCTCGGTGAGAAATGCATAAGGTTTTGAAAGTCACCCTTCGGGCTGGGGAGATGTGGTCTCTCGGGCCGAGCGATAGTAGAAGTTTGGCTGCAGCATTTTGTGCTCTTTGTAGTTTAGACAGTTGGTAAGCGTGGACTCCGAGGTAGAGGGGGTTAGTGTAGTCCAGTCTTGATATAACAATTGATTGCACCGCAGAGAGTCAGTTGGGAAAGGAGAGAAATGGAAAAATGCGCCTAAGAGTTTTAAGGTGGTAGTGGCAGGACTTTGAGACGTTGTTGACATGACGCGAGAGTGTTAGGTCGGAGTCTAGGGTGCATCCAAGGTTTTTTACTGAATTAGAAGGAGTCGTTGAGTTGCCCATGGCCGATGGCCAAGGTAGTAGGTGAGGAAGAAGTTTGGAGTTGCCACATACCATGATTTTGGTTTTGGAGGGGTTTAGCAATAAGTGATTTGTGGTCATCCAGAGTTCAGTGTAGAGGAGGCAGGAAGCGAGGTCAGGTCAGCAGTTGGGTTTTGAGTTCAGGAGCTTTAGGATTAGTTGAGTGTCATCAGCGTAGTTGTAACACAGGATGTTGTGTGAACAAATTATTTGTGGGAGGATGGACATGTAGAGGTTGAACAGGAGGGCTGATAGGCATGCTCCTTGTGGAACTCCCATGTCGACTGGTCGGGCTTGGGAGGAATAGGTGGAGAGTAGGGTAATTTGGTTCCTATTTTTGAGGAAGGATGCTATCCATTTGAGAGCGGTTCCACGAATTCCTAGGGAGTGGAGGCGGTCAAGGAGGATTGAGTGATTGATTGTGTCGAAGGTGGCGGATAGGTCAAGAAGGATTAGTGCGGCGCATCCCGTGGAGTCTGCGTGTTTTTAAGGTCATCCCAGATTGAGGTTAGGGTGGTTTCAGTTCCGCGTCGGGCTCTGAAACCTGATTGAGCCGGATCTAGGAGATTTGTTAGCTTCGACAAAGGCATTTAGTTGGGAGTAGGCGGTTTGGTCGATGAGTTTTGCGAGGAACCTGGTGTTTGAGATGGGGTGGTAGTTTTTGGGCTTGAGAGGGTCGAGGGAAAGTTTTTTTTATTAGAGGTTTGACATGAACCGTTTTGAATGCGTCGGGAAAAATTCCAGAGGAAAGGGAGTCATTTATGATGGATCTTGCGTGTTCTCCTGCGCAGGTAGAGGCGAACATTTCTTTGAGGATCGTGGCAGGGCAAGGGTCTAGCAGAGAGCCGGATGGTTTGCGGGCAGATAGAAGTTTGAGAAATTGGTTGGGTGATATTGGACTAAAGGAGTCGAATGTTGGTTGGGTAGTGGCTGCAGGCGGTGGATTGGCCGGTGTGTGGGGTGGGTTGCCTGGTGGGTATAAGAGAGCTAGTTTGTTAGTTAGAACGTTTGTTCTTTCGAGAGCTGTGGTGTAAAAGTGGAGAGAGTCGCACAGCGATTGTGAGGGGGTCAGGAGGGTGGTGGTTCATGATGGTTTGGTGAATTCAGTGATGATTCTGTGAAGTTCTTTGCTGGGGTTTTTACAGTTTAGGATTCGGGAGTTGTAGTGGGCTTTTTTTGCTTTCCGAATTTCAGCCTTGTACTGATGTAGGTGCCGGCCAAGGTGGATCTGCTAAGTGGAGTTTTGTCTTTCAGCCATTTGCGTTCTAGGAATTTATATAGTTGTTTACTGCGCTTCAATTCAGGTGTGAACCATCTAGGAAAAAGGCCACGGCGGGGTGATGGTTTCCAAGAGGGTGTTAGCCACATTAGTGAGGTGTTGAGCCATGTGTCAAAGGCGTTGGGGGTTAGTTGATTATTGAGTGAGCAGGTAGGCGGAGGAAACTGGAGGAGTGTGTCGGCAAGGTCAGGAAGGATTATTAGTTTCTTCCAGCATTTGTGAAGATTTGGAGCTTCAAGTTGGGGTACAGGAAGCGGGTCGGGTGAGAGAATGGTGAAGGAAACAATGAAGTGATTGGACCAGATGATAGGAGTGGGGGGGTTTAGCTGTATCCGGTTGTGGGAGCTGAAGATAGCATTGAGAGTGTGCCCTTTATAGTGAGTCGGGCCGTTTATGTGGGGTTGGAGGTTAATTGTGTCTTAGCCGTCAACCAGACAGTGTGTCATAGGGTTGGTGGGAATGTCAAGCCATATGTTGAAATCTCCTAGAAGGGTGATGTTGGGATGGTTTATTTGGAGGGTGGCAATAGAGTCGCAGAGGTTGTTTGAGAATTGTCTATCGTAGCCAGGGGGTCTGTAGATTATTAGGAAGCTGTGTGAGAAGGAAGGAGAAAGGGATAGTTTAACGAGGAGTGATTCGCAGGAGGGAATGGAAGGTTGATTGTCGATGATTGAGGCGTGGAAGTGAGACTTGAAGGCAAATGCTATTCCTCCTCTAGAGGGATGGTTCAGTGGGATGAGGGTGTAGTCGGAGGGGTAGGCTTTTTTCGCAATAGGGGCAAAGTCGTTAGAGAACCAGGTTTCGGTGATGAAGACCAGGTCAGGTTTGTCAGAGGCGAGGAGGTCAAAGATGCTGTGTCTGTTTTTCGCTACGGATCCGGCGTTAAATAGGATGCAATTCACTTCGGTAGATGAGGTTGATGTCGGAGCTGCAGAGAGGAGGGGTTGGCGGGAGAGGGCTGGGACTGGAGAGGGGTGGGGTGGTTGATGGTCGATGGGAAAAGCAAGCGAGCAGAAAAATTGGTGGGTTTCGGGTGGGAGTGGATGGGCGCATGTGTTGGGGCGATTGGGTTTGACTAGGGGGATTCGAGACTAGAGTATGGGGGGGGTTATCTTCAGTTGTGGTCAGTGAGAAATCAAGGGAGAGGGGTTTCAGGCAGGGTGGGGCACTTTTCCTCTTTGGTGTCTTTGTTGCAATTGGTGTGTGCGAGAGGGTATGGGGATCAGAGGGGGAGAGGGATGAGGTTTCTGTTCTTGCTAGGGCTAGGCGTGCAGTTTTTAGGGAGGCGAAGGAGTGTGGTTGGAGGGGTATGATGGTGGGGGTGTATGGGAAAATGGGGGGGTGTATGATTGTTGGGCAGGGTGTGTCTGGTAGGCTAGTGAGGGGAGCGGGTAAGATCATAGTAGGCTGATCGGTGGGGGGGTTCAGAGGAGCAGTGGTCTTAGGGTGATTGATTCACCAACGTGCCCCTCTGGCTTGGTGTTTGGAAAGGGGATGGATGCGGTATGTGGTGGAGGGTGGGATGATTTGGGGAGGGGGGATGGGAGGCAGGGCTGAGAGGAGGGTGGGGGCAGTGCACGGGGGGCCCTTCCCGATAGACCTTGGTGGATCGGGTGCACTCATGGTAAGTAAACTGAGATATATATGGGTTGGGAAGATTCCGCTCACGCTATCTCACTTTGGCTATAACACGGGATGTTAGTTGATCACTCTTCTGCGAATAACAGTACCATGACAGTACTTGCTGTTTTCTACAGTTTGTCCAAATGTACAAACACTAGAGTTTTATAAATATATAATCTTTATATAAGAAAAGATAAATAACTGTAGTTACGGGTAAGTAAAGATTGTAAAATAAAAGGTGCCACAAGTAACCAATAAGAAAAATTAGTATCAAGAGTTCAGTGAAGTGCCTTCCCTACAGGAGTCAGTGAAGTAACAGGTGAGCAACAAACTTTTCCTAACCAGGCCAAAAAGTTTCAAGAGACCAGGTGGAAGTGTTACAGTCTGCAAAAGTGCCCCAAAGAGCAGTTTCTGGAGTTTCAGTGGAGTTCAAGCCACAGAAAACCATTGGTGGGGACAAGGGTGGCCTGAAACAAATGAAGAAAGAATTCTAAAGCGGTAATGGACAGTCAGTGGAGCAATAACCTGGGTCAGAAAAAAACGGTTCTGCAGCATGTAGTTGGTGGCTTCCAGAGGTGGCCGTTGATGACACTGGATTAAAAGCAGTATTACTGCGTTTATTTTGCTTAAGCTTTCATTCTTTTTGACCAGTTTGCCTTACGTTTTAGCAGCCCTTCGATTTAGGACGACTAAAACATAAGGCAAAATGGCCAAAACGAATGAAAGCTTAAGCAAAATAAACACGGTAATACTGCTTTCATCCAGGGGCGCCGAGTACGGGGGGGCTGCGGGGCCCAGGCCCCGCCCCGGCAGAATGAAGTCGGGGCAGAATCCCCCTCCTCCCCCGGGCCGGAGAGAAGAGACACAGTATGGATGGCCCTTTGTTCCATCCATACTGTGGGCCTCATTACGAGGTTGGAGGTAGCCATGGCGCTATTCGCGCCATGGCTGCCTCCAAACTCGTTCCGACTCCGCCCTGGTGAATGGAGCAATTACCGATCCATTCCAAGGTTGGTGGGACCGCTAATTCCCTGTTCACCAGGGCCCTTCCCCATTCCCATTTGAGCCCCCATAGGGCTCAAATGGGAATGGGGAAGACGCTAATAACGGCACCGCAAATTGCGGTACCGTTATTAGCTCCAGAGTGCCTTTGTGGGTCCCGTCCTTAACGCCTGGGAAAACCAGGCGTTAAGGGAGGACTCGCAAAGGGAACTCGTAGTAGGGCGGTAAGGGATTACCGGCACCGGTGCCCTTACTGGTGCTGGTAATCCCTTACCGCCCACCTCGTAATGAGGCCCTGTGCCTCTCTCTGGCAGCCCGGGTAAAAGCCGGTGAAAAACGATGTTTAGAAATTGTGGGACAGATGCAAAGCAAGAGGCTCTTGCTTTGCATCTGTCCCTCAATTTCTAAAAATCGTTTTGGGTTGGGTATACTTCTACAGATGTATATGTACACACAACCCAAAACAATTTTTGGAAATGGAGGCACAGATGAAAAACAAGTCTGTCCCTCAATTTCTAAAAATCGTTTGGGGTTTGGTGTATTTGTACATCTGTTCATCCCTCTTGACAAGAGGGGTGAACAGATGCAGAGGTACACCCAACCCAGAAGGATTTTTAGAAATTGAGGTACAGGTGCATTATTTATAATGCGTGTACTACCCAGAGGTTTCCAAGCGCGGACCGAGGGAGCGAACCTGCGTTGCGCGGACCGAGGGAGCGAACCTGTGTTGCGCGGACCGAGGAAGCGAACCTGTGTTGCTCTGTGTCATCTTGCTTCCAAGGCGAGCACGTTGCCCCTGAGCTATCCTTCCGATACTCTAAAGATCTGAAGTACATTTAATGATACAGAACCAGAACTACTGAGCAAGTCTGTCATCATCAGAATAACTCAACACTGTTGGGGTTGTACAAGAGCTCATATATTTAAAGGGATGGAATTACTCAGAATGTAGCAGCACTATTCAATAACTCAAAGTTCTTAAGCATAGGTAATGTGAAAATACTACACTTCTCACCGTTGGGACAGTACTACCACTTCTCACAGAGGCTTCTACACCTTTTATGGGGAAGTACTGATCCAGCCTACTGCTCACATGCTCAGAATTGTCATTTCTCAGCAGGACTGCAACACTATACCATTGTGTTCTGTATGTTGAGTGCATCTTCACCACCAATGTGGATTCATGGCTCTCTCCCAGTGTCTAAATAGTAGATCTGTCTACATTCAGTTGGCAACAGGCATGTCCGTAGCTGCCTGCTGTCCATAAGCTGCCGCTCAGGATGTTGGGAGCCGTGATGGGGCAAGGGATAGAAGGCTCGAGCCTGTCCGATAGCGGAATCAATTTAATATAGCAGTCTTAAAACCTGCTCACTCCTTCTGGAGGGGCCATGGGGCAAAATGAGCCTGATCCCACATACAGGGGGTTGTTACACCTTTATCTCTCCTGAATGACAGAATGAGCTCTCTCAGACACAAGTTATCACCCCTGCACACCCATTGAATGAATATGGTATGGATCTATAGATCGAGAAAACTGGAGTGACAATTCAGAGTGTTTTAACAGAAATGTAATTGTCTTTCCAGATGGGCGACTGACTCCATTAATATACATGGGGTCACTGAGATGACCAAGAGTGAAACTGTATATTCAGTTGTGATTTTACCGGCAACGGTTGATACTATGCTCCAAGGAGTGAGGTGACCACTCACTATATCACACTGTTTATAGGTGTGAGACCCATCCTGAATGCTTGCCCAAAGAGCCTTGGCCAGAGTTTCACACTGAAGAAGTGAGCATGTGATCCACGGTCTGCAGCCCACAACACGCAGGGGATTCCCATGCTCCCACTTGCGAGATTTGCACCAATTAGTGAGATTGTGTTCCAAGGTAGGAGGCACACGCACAGTCTTTGCTCTGACGTTTGACACACTCACAGTATGGGACGGCATTTCGTTCTCCCATCCTAGTTGTGTTGCTCTGCCTTTTGAGCGCTACTACAACCTGGATGATTATAGAGGGGTGGAGTAGGGGCAGTGATGGCCTACTGGAATGCAACTTGAAGGCTTAAATCTCCTTCTTACTTGACTTTAGTATATGCAGTACATGCTAGCCAATGTTTCCACTGTTCTGCGCTGCGCGCGCCTCCACCCCCCCGCGTGCCTTTGCACCAAGTTGGCCACTACATGCAAATTTGCGGTCCTATAACTGCCAGTGATGTCACTTCCTGTATTTGGGCCCTCCCCCCCACCGGGAAATTCATAAATCGGCTCCCCTGCTTTCATCCGATTGAATGAAGGCAGTATTCTACGTTTATTTTGCTTTGGTCCCGTCCACACCTCCACCCGATTGGCTACCGGCTTCGCTCTTTTGCAGCCAGTCGGATGGAGGATTGGATGGACCTGCAGCGAAAAGCCGGAGACTCCAGGGTCTTCCCCCGGAGAAGAGGCTAAAAACCCAGAGGTTAGGCAGGTATGCCCGGAAGGCCTCTACACCTTGGTCCTCTTTTGTGTGGTAACTTATTTTATTTCCACATTTTTTCATAGGAAAATGGTTTGGCTTGCAGATAATGTGTGATATGGGGCCACTTTGAAAAAAAATTTTTGAGCCACTGTTGGTTCCCAGTCCACCTATAGCCTGAACAACTACTACACAACATCACAGTTGCTCTGTACACAGGCACAATCAAATGGGGCAGCGTGCCCCACTTTTTGCTCCAACGGCCAGCAGCGCTAATAATGCTCCAAGGTAGCCCAGACACAACGGAGCAGCCACAATCTCTCATCTGGGTGGTGTGGCTTTATTTTGGGGAATTACGTCCTACCAGGGGAGCAGCGCTCTGCCACTGGTCCATCTTGCAGTCTCTGGCCGCCAACTTGACCAACCTGAAGGAAGCAGCCTTTCACACAGTAAGTCTCTTTGATAAGTTAACCTATACAGTTTAAGTTATGCAGAAGATGAGCCTGCCAGCTTGCAATACACACGTAGGTAAGCTTCAACTCTTAAGTACGTCAATCATCTCATTCCCTTAATTGATTTGTTTGACAGCCATGAAAGAACTCTTTGGTTTGACAGGTAATAAACACGTAACACACTCAGCAATGCAGTTATCTCTACATAGACATCAATGGGTTATCACCCAGAAAAACAGAAACATCTGCTTTTACCGGCATTTGTGACAACGCAGTTTCACAGGTATGACTGCAATGCCTCTGTCTCTCTCCACTAGTGTTGCTATTTTACGATGCTACCAAACAACCCCACCCACAGTAATCCAGATTGCTTCAATTCATCGTTTATTTTTTTATTTTTAAGCAAACCTTAGTCAAAATTGCCTTCCCGTTGTGGGCTTCTAGAGTCCCAACTCGCCGGGCCTTTCTGCCTTTCTGTCACACGACGTGAGAGAAGGCACAAGGAGAATAGGATTACCACAGCCTCTGCCTCTACAAACGCATGATCTCACCCCTCCAAAGACGCAGAGTTTCTAATCAGAGCTACTGGGGGCTGCGCGGGGGGCTCAGCCTTTGGATAATCCGGGCCGGTTCTCAGGCCCCAGCACCTGGCCCCGACCCGAGTCCCATTCCTGTGCTTTTGTTCGCGCCCTTTGCATATGAAAGGCGCACCGCTCGGCCTTGGCATTCCACCCAGGGATTGAGTTGCCATAGGGACACCGACAATGGCCACCGAGGCCCAAGCTCTCGAGCCTCGTCAACCAGTCTTCCGACCTCCTCTTCTGCCATTCTTCGGCAGCGAACACGAGCTTCCCATGCCCCGTGTGGGTCCGGCTCCCGCTTTTTTTTTTTTTTGTTTCCACGTACCCTGGTCCATTTTTTTTCTTCAGAATTGTTCAGGGGGCAGGACGTGGCTTTTGAAGGTGGTAAATGAAGCATGGGTGGAATGAGGTAATTCGCACCACGGTTCCCCTCGCTTCGGAAAGGGCCTCTGGAGAGCTCGGAATGTCACCGAGGAAGCAAGGAAACATTCCCCGGCCACATTTCAAAGCGTTTCTCGGCTTGTTAAGAGAAGACAGAAGATGGGGGCGCTTTGATATGCTGCGACTCGTTAATTTTCTTTTTTTTCTTCTTTTTACAGTGTTTAATGGTCGGGAACCACCCAGGAAGATCCTTCCCGCCCCCTTTTGCTTCTTCTCCTTTGCTTATTAACAGCTCTGTAAACCGTGGAAGGTTGATCTACAGGCGTTAAAGGCATTGTTGAACTTTCTTTCAGGACGTCATTTTGTAAAATATAACCAGGAAAACACTGTTGTTTTTGGCCGAATCAGTGCACAAATTCAGTTTCTTGTTACTGGTTAAAACTTTGTAGATGCATCAGTGGTAGAAGTGTACTGAAAAAAGTAGTGGAGCTGTGGCATTTGCAGGGGAGAGGGTAGGTGGAAGCATAGTGCAACATTTGACATGGTGTTGCAGCTGGGGTGTTGCATTAGTCTAAGTGACTAGTTAAGGCTTCAATTACAACTTTACACTTGCACTGGGACATGAATGGACAAATCCTCTATATAGACTGATGAATATGATTGTAAAAGGTAGAGGAATGGTAAACGGAAAAAAATGAAAGTAGTGGAACACCACTCCTGACTGTTCCGGCTCACTTCGATCACTGAGAAGCATTGCCGCTCACAAGTCCGCTGCTTCTGCCAACTTTTTACATTTCTCCAATAATAATATAAATAAAAAGTAGTGAAGGGTATTGGTAATTATTGTTAATTAGTAGTACATATAAATCCAGCCGTGTACTACTAAACATATGTTACTAGCAGGAAATGTTTTGTACTTAAGATGTATTTTGGGGGCAGGAAAAGTGTTGGACTTAGATGTACTTGAGGGGCAAGAAATGTGTTCCAGTTAGATGTATTTTGGGGGGCAAGAAATGTGTTGCACTTAGACGTATTTTGGTGGCAGGAAAAGTGTTGGACATAGATGTATTTGGGGGCAGGAAATGTGTTGGACGTAGATGTATTTTGGGGCCAGGAAAAGTGTTGGGCCTAGATGTATTTGGGTGGGCAGGAAAGGTGTTGCACTTGGACGTATTTGGGAGACAGGATATGTGTTGCACTTAGATTTATTTGGGAGACAGGATATGTGATGCACTTAGATTTATTTGGGAGACAGGATATGTGTTGCACTTAGATTTATTTGGGGGGCAGGAAATGTGTTGGACATAGATGTATTTTGGGGGCAGGAAAAGTGTTGGACTTAGATGTATTTGCGGGGCAGGAAATGTACTGGGCTTAGATCTGCGCCTAGAGGACTATCTCACATGGACAACCTGATCAAACAATGGTGTCAATAACAAAGCTCCATCCAAGCCTCGGGTACGTATAAACGCACAACTTCAGTGGACATCTGCTGCAGGCATGGCTACCCACACACATTCAGAATGCAGCGACGACCTATAACAAATTTGGTATAGCTGGGCACATAACATTTTCACCTCCTTACACCAGGTTAAGCCTCAACACCTCTGCCATCAGAATGCAGCGATGACCTATGACAAAATGCAGTCCAGCTGGAAACATAAAGAGGCTCTTGCACTCTCACACTCACTTGACCCCCCCCTAGCACCCATCCACATACCTAATCTATTGGGTTGCCTACTGGAGCGCAGCCAGCCCCACCTAATTCCTTATTTTGGCCAAATGCACACACGCACATAAGTGCGTTCGATTGTGTTCCCACCAGAAGCACGTTGAGACCATAGTAATGGGAAAATACACCATATAAATTACCACCACAATACAATACAACAATACAGTTTATATATCGTCTATCTACCATTGCATTGGCTTCATAGCAAAAATGTGTTGGACTTAGATGTAGAGTGTAAAAATTGATAACTTTGTTATACCATTTCCGAAGTGTAACCGCAGGAATCAATGGAATACATAGATTTTGGTTAAAGGGTGTGGTATAATCTATTTCTCAGGATATAAGCAAGTGTCATGCGTGACGTGTCAGTGTTGGTGCATCTTAGTGTGCCTATTCTGATACTCTTGGACTGCACTTTGGTGTACCTTGCCCTTAAGGAAGACGTTAGGGATATACATTAAATCCTCGGGGCACTATTACAAGCTATCCATGTGGCATCTCCCCCTTGCAAGTTTTCTTTATTCTACTTGAAGATGACAACACTCCAGAAAACACCAAGTCAATAAATAATACATCTGAGTACCATTCAGTGCATGGGAAGGGCCATAATGCCCAAAGTAGAACTGCAAATATAATTTGGGAGGCAGACTTCTCAGCCCTGTTGAACCTAACTTTCCCATGCTGCCCCCTGTTGACAGGGCAAGGTAACTGAAGCCCAGATTAAGACGGGTAGACAAGACTGAATTCTGCAGACTCTCAGAAAAGCCCACTCTCAGCAGTGGCAGATTTAATGCAAAGGGCCCCATGAGCAAAAATTACAGCAGACAGAACCTAGAGTGGGCAGAGTTGCACAATTATGAACTTTAGGGACAAAGGCCACATTTTCTTTAAGTTGTATTTTTTTAGTTTTCTGTGTTTGGGGGTCTGACTGTAGCTCGAGACGGCTGGGCCTCCTCGCCAGGTTTTACCATCAATGGTAGTAATATTGAAGGATCAAGCCTGAAGCTAATGTTAGTAATGATGGGGTTCAAGGCAACGGGCAATAAGATGGGCATAGGGAAGGGACATTACAGGAAGTGATATCACTGGATAATTCCTGTAATATGCAGAACCATTTTGTGCATGACCCGAGAGTTCTAACCCCACACGCTTGAAATGTCATTGAACATCACAGAATTAAAGGAGTTCACTTTTTCATCTGAAACATACCACAGGTTACTTTTTTGGGGGTGCTGATTGTGACATTTGAAAGACTCCTTAACCCCAACTAACCACCTCGATATCTCCTCCAGCACCACAGGGCCGTGAATGAAAGTGGTGAGGGAATAAGGGCAGGATAGGTAGGGAGAAAAGCAGAGAAGGAGCAGGTAACATGAACACTGATGGGACAGGAGAGTGAAGAATGAAGGAGGGGAGAAGCATAAGGGAGAGATGGAGAGTGAGAGACGGCAGGAAATGAGGTGATTGAAGGGAGCCAGGTGAGGGTAAAAGGGTGAATCGGTACAGAGAATGAACGAGGGCAGGAGAATCGGGCAATAGTTAATGAGGCACAAGAGTCAGGGGGTAAAGTGGATTAAAGGGAGTGGAAATCGAGAGTCTGGGGTTCAGGACGGTAAGGAGAATGGGGAATAAGGGAAGTCCAAAGAGTCGGGCAGAAATGAAGAGGAGGGAGGGCAGGCAATAGAGAGGTAGCGGGAGGCAAGTAAGTGAGGAATGGGGAGTGAAGGGGCAGCAATGTAAAGGCAAATGATGTGTGAAGTGGGTAAACGAGGCAGGTGCTTGCCCTAGCTGCCCATCCATACGCAGTCGCAGCTGCAATAGATAAATGAACAGGGAAACAATTAAAATGCAGCCACTTAGATAAGGTTGTATTGAAATGGTTCAAAAAGATCCACATGGTTGACAAAAATCCACTTTGTGCGAGCTCTCCATCTTCCCATTATACCAAGTGGGCAGCTAAACAAGTCCAGATGAAACCGAAGGTCGGGCAACAGGGCTGGATATGTCTGTAGGGTGGCCAACCATGCCGCATTTTGCGGGACTATCCCAATTTCATGGGCCATGTCCTGTGTCTCGTAAACAGCCAGCTCCAGACAGGAATAAGGCCTGACTTTTCTCCTCTGATGCAGGGTCAGCTGTCCAAAGTCTTCCCTGCTCACATCTTTCATGTTACAGTTAAAAGCGCAGGGAAACACAGCTCCTTTCCCACTGCTCACCCAGCACCCCCAGGTTCAGCTTTGTGACAACCTTATTTCAATTAACCGATTAGAGGTTGATGACATAGGGGTCCCTGGGTAAGGACTGTGTCCCTTTAAAAGGTGCAATTTGTGGGTGATAATAAATGGGAGGGGCGTATAATACTGCATGCTTTGTAAAATAATAGCTCAAGATGATTACCTTATATTGAATTCTCCTTTACTGGGAATACCTTTTTTAAAACCAAATGGCATTGTTTTTAGGGCCACATTCCTTTGCAGGCTTCTACTGCCATTGTGCATTCAGGGTAGTGAAAATAAAGATATGCATGTTGTTTTGCTTGACCTACTTCTATAACAATGTATATGATGCCAGGTCAGATTCTTATGTGATTTGTTTACTTTCCAAGGCATTGATAGAAAAACAAATGATTTCATTTTTGAAAACCCAAACCTTAAAAAACCTTTGTGACCTATCACTGGGAAGGCAAGATATGTAGTAAAGTGCTTAAATCACAACCTGGGACCAACTACTGATTTCACCACTTTAACGAAATGTGTGAACCTGTTCAATTCATTTAATCTCACTGCCTGATCTGCTGACATTGGGTGTCGCTAGACGAGATTTAGTTTGCAATTTTTGCTATGAAGAAAAACTCTCATGGTTTACAAAACTATTTAGTTGTTGCATAGTAATATTAGTGAATTTCTATATATCGCACAGCACATTATTCTCTTGACTTACACGTGAAAACTTCTTTTAATATCTTTATCAATGGTGTCCTACAGTATTGAAGACTGATGTCACTGCTTGTAATGTTATTTACTGTGATGTCGCTTCTGATCATGTCAATCCATATTGTGTAAATTAGGATTCTGCATATCTTTAGCTGGACAGGTCCGGAAGACATATTAGAACATATCAGGGCCTTGTATGCCTAACAATCCCAGTGTTGTGATTTTGTTGTGGTGTGTGTGTGTGTTCAGAAGCCTCGAAGAGAGAGGGCCCAAGCAGCTGCCTCTATTTTGGCAGTCTTACTACACAGCAACACATTTTGTTCTTTCTTGACATTAAATATGCACTTTGCCTTGTGTGCATGTTACAGGCTGCGCTTTGCTGGCTGCTATCACCTTAACTGAAGACTTTAAATGTTCGCTTTGCAGCAGGTTACAGACTGCCTTTGATAGCATCAAGTATCCAGCAGTGTTACCACCTCTTTGAATTTTACTCTGGTTTCATCTGCGTTAGCACCTTGCTGACAGAGCAATTACTAAATTTTCAGTGGCAGTTTAGTGTTTCAGCTCCCCTCTGGCTGCCTGCCCAGTGAGATTAAAAAGCATTCCCTTATATTTTAGCAAGCCAAGGGTGCCACAGACTGTGTCTACCTCCCCTAACTGTAGGCAAGGGGGGCCGAATCATATTGAAATGGGCCCCCACAAGCACTGACAAATGTTTAGCTGGGCCCTGTAAGCAAGTGCTAAGACTACTCTTTATTATTCCACTGTCCCTGACTGCCAGCAAAGAGGGATGAGGGTGTGTGTGTTATGGCTGATGTGAAGAGATTGAGAAGGTTGCGACCAGGACTCGGCAGGGCCTGCTCGTCCTTTGTCCGTCATCCAAGTGCTAAGTCCGCCTCCGGCTTTCAGCTCAGGTGGAATCTGCCTCCTATACCACTATAACCCTCTCCACAAAGTTCCTAAATGGCCTCTAAAACTCCCTGGATGCCTGGTCAGGGCTTTGCTCCCAACAGTGCCACAGTTCAAAACCACCCCTCGTTTAAGCATGCCCATACACCCAGCTATCCTGTCTACAGACCCTGGCCATTCGTGGGCTAATTGAAATAAGTAGAAGGATATTCCTGAACAACCGCTGGCAATTTTGATTCAACTCCACAAAGACAATTTCCTCCAGGTTAGATTGAATAGACAGGGCAGCCTGGTGAAACAATAAAGTACAAAGAGGGTTACTCACTGTTGCGTTCTGGCGCCCTGCCTATTCAGTCTTTACCTGGGGGATCTTGGAGAATCTTTTGCGGCTGTTTTCTTTGCCCCTCTCACACTAGGCAAAACGGTCATCACCTGGATGTCGTACGTGGATGATGTGCTGCTACTAGTCCACACTCCCCATGGTTGCAATATCAGATTGAGACGATAGGCACATATGTGCAGTTAAATGATCTGAAAATCAATCCACTTAAAACTACAGTAATCAAATTGATCACATGCCATCGAAAAGCATATGACTATTCCTGAAAGGTGGCTCAGATCCCCATTGTCCCATCATCTCAAATGACGTACCTGGGTTTTACGATTGAAGCATCAAGGTCTGTACAAAATTGGTGTGCTAGACTAAAAGCTGAAGCTCTACAGCAACTGTCCAATTGCAGAGAATCTACCTTGTTTACTGTTGCTTCACCGTAACCCCAATCATTGATTTTTATAAGGGGAACATTATTCCTGTCCTTCTATATGGACAGGAGATGTTCAAGACCTCTGGGATTCTGTGGTTGGGCTAGTTTGGAAAAAGGGTTTCAATGTTCCCCCATTGCTACCGATGGCTGCATTACGATACAAATTGTGTTTGTCTTCACTGAGAGCATGCCTCGAATGGAAGATCTATTCTTTTACTGAAATACACTGGCTCCACCTGACTAATCCCTATATTGGGATATCAAAGAAGCACTGATGAGTGGAACTATTACCCCTATCGTAATATTTCAAGAAAGAGCAGAAACAATCTTATTTAAAATGGAACCAACTAAGGAGGCTCAACTCAAAAACCCTATGAAAGTGAAGAAATTCAAAAGCATTGGGCAGATGCGATTACTGTAATGAGAAACCTAAAACTTCACACCAGCCTCTCAATTGTGGATAAACCACTAGTTGACCAACCACGTTTTTTAAGGAAATGTCCTAATGCCTACCACAGAGGGCAATTCTTGCTCTTTAGGTTAAATGTTATCCCAACTGTGCAGATCCGGTATACAATTGATACAACTAAGACCTCGATTTTGTTCATTGTGTGGCAAAAACGTAGAACAGTCTTTGGACCAATTGTTATGTAAATGCATTTCCTCTACAGAATCTAGGAGTACAGACTTTTGAAGAAGTGTTTATAATATTAACTTGCTCAATACCCTAGATTTTAGGCAGCGACTCGCAAGTGGAGAGGAAAGTACTAGGAGTATCACAGTGATAAAGTATTTGACGGCTATCAATATGATTTTGTTTTAAACACTGTTTTGTATCTTATATTTATACTTACTGTTCCTTTCATCATTGGTGAATGTTTTTATACACTGTTAAATAAGGTTTATAATCGTTTTATATTCTTGATGTAATGCTTGTTCTTGTGTGATTAATGTGTAAGGTTATTAGATTAACCAATTCACATTAAATACAAAATAAAATGAAAATACATTTGTTCCCCTGCTCCCCTTTGCATGGTTTCCACCTATCCAGGCTCCCAATGATACCCTTGCACTGTGGAAGACTAAAAAGCCTGACCACCGCATAGCCAAAGACATCCATGCACCATTAGATAACTTCAGACAAATGGGTGCCAGGCTGTCACTGTACACAGAGGGACAAAGACCTGGGTCATCTCCCCAAAGCTAACCACTTTGTTGCACATGCACAATAGCCCTTCACACAATCAGTTGAACACAAAGCCTGGATGGGAAGCTCAGGGTATATTTTCTCACACTAGATAGGTATGAGTAACTATAATTTGGTAGCCTACTCCCAAGTAAGCCACCACACTTACTCACATTGCCTAACTTTGATCAGTCAGTCTCATCCCTCATCAAGTAGTGAAGTGGGTCTGGCTCTTGGAGGATCAAGATTTGCCCTTTCTTCCCCCCCCCCTTTCACCTTTTGCCCTCCCCCGGATTCACCTATACATGACTAACTCTTGATTCTGGGCACTTCTGCCAGGCCACACTGCTTGGCACCCCTAGATTATCCTCCTATTATACTGGAATGGATGCTTAAAAATGTTCTGGTGAGGAAGACTCCACACTTCAGGCCCACGCTGCAGCACAAATGAAATCCATCACAAAACTGTGCACTGCCTAATTCTAGCACCACTACTACTGCACTAGAAACTGCCTTCAGACAATTGCTCAGCATCGCAGGTGCTTTTCCCTCTTACTTTCCAGTCAAACATTTCGATGATGTGCTACCAATTATTAAACACACACCCCTAATATTATAAGCATACCACCCCCCTAATACCTTTCCATGTGTTTGTGTCATTTCTATCTTGCTCCTGCTTCTCTTATCCTCTCACACTATTCCCCCATTTATTTTCCGCCAGCCATCGTGTAATTCGGGCAAAATAAGCCAATATATGATCAAGGCTCAGCGGTGTTAGACTACTGCTGTCGTGATGGGCGCAGTATAAAAGCTTCTCAAGATAACATTACTTGCTTCCCTACGATAGCTAGCAAACAATGGAACTCCCTGCTGATCCAATTAAGAGCACAAGAATCCTTTTGGATATTCTGCAGACAACTCAAAACGTACCTCTTCACTCAAGGCTTGAGTAATTAATGCCCCTACCCTCGTCTGCTAACCTCATCGAACCCCAACCAGTCATCCAGGTCCTCCCTTATGTAGTATGTAAATATTGTATCTATAATAAGGCATGTGAACTGTACCCACTATGCCTTCTGTATATATGCAACCTGTGTAACAATTGTAACTTTTTCTCTGTAAGAAAGCACACAGATGCCTTTAGGCTTGGCGCGCTATGTAAGCAACAAAAATAAATAAATAAATTGTGTCCTTACCAAGCTGACCTGCAACCTAATTTGCCTGCTATAGGTTGATTTGATGTTGTCACATATGTGAACCTTTTGGCTTCACCTCACTGCTCTCTTTTAGCCCATGGGAAGGAGTGCTATTTGAAGATGGTTCGTAGCTCAGCCTAGCACTGGCTTAACTGGGAGGGAGTCTTCACAAAACAGCTGGCTGGACTCGAGGGTTGCCAGGAGAGCAACCACAGGACACTGCATTCACCTGGGAACTTACAGACTGAAGTCCATTCTCATTTGAGTGTTCTCTGGGACACCCTGCTGTCTCACAGATGGAGCAGTGTGTTGGTGGGGATAGAGTTTAGTGGCCTCAATGCAAACATTTTGTGTCACTCAAGCTCGCTAGGTTTAATGTAGCTCTCTGAACACTTCCTTTGTTTTTGGCATTTCAGTATGCTACTTTGTCTAGAAATGTCCATAAGGCAGCTTTTAGCATTACGTAGACCTGTAAACAAATAAAAATGGAATGTCTTTACCCACCTTTTCAAAATAGATTACATAATGTTAGTAGGTGATCTGTAAAGCTCATCAAAATCACTTATGATTTGACACAGCACAAGGAATCCAAGGATTGTCTAGGCTTAGGGATCCCAAAATGTTCTTTCAGGAGAAGGCCACTATGGCGGGGGACTTCCTTGAGTGCAGAGTTAGTGCAATGAATAGCAAATACAACAGGACTGCATTGTTTACCCGTCCCCTCCCAATGGGATGCACAGGTGCTTTACACTGAACGCAAGGATATGGAGCAAACAACCCGAATTGGACTCACTAGGTGCAAGTAATTGTAAAAAGAAATACCCACTGCAGGGCCCGGGTAACCAATCCTTTGTTTTTTCCTTGTCTATAGAAGTTGTGGATTGACGTAGACTTTCGAGTGTACCTATTTTCTCCCAGGCTGGACAAATAAGACCAACAAGGAGTAGTGAAGTTACGATACACAGCTACATTGAGGTCAGTTCATGGGTACACTTGACGAAGGGGTGAGTAGCATGAAAAATAATGGGGGGGGTATTGGGGCTGAACCAAAACATAGACTTCAGCTTCTGATATACCAGTATTGTAAGCAACATTGTCCCCGAATCCCAGTACACACCCACACCTTTTTTTGAGGGCTAAGATGCATGGTTATTTAATTTTACACACCACCTTTTTCCAGAGCATCACCTCCCGCCTTGCTCTTCCATCCCCCATCTTTGCCCCCCATCATCATTAACTTTAAGTCCCCTGTTGCTTTGCCGCAGCAGCCTAATCCCCTCTGAGTGCAGCTGCGGTGCATAATGAAGACGAACATGAAGTAAATAGTAAGTAAAGTGGCCACCTCCAGAGGCGTTGCTAGGGGGGATCGAGGGGGGCTATAGCCCCTGGTCTTTTGGTTGTAGCCCCGGATAGAATCTCAGGAGCTACAACCAAAAGGCTAGCTAACCCCCAGTTGCAACAGTTCCGACATTAGCATAGCCCCAGGTCTTTTACAGACCTAGCAACAACCCCTGGTCACCTCATTCCCCCATTGTGTTGTTTTTTTCAACTGGCGGCAGATGGATATTTCCTCACGGTGGATTTACAGCAGAGAATGTGGCTAGAAACATCTGCACATGGTTGAATTATCAGAACCTGGGCGTGGGGAAGGGTCAGTGCTGAATCCAGTGCTTTATTTGTGGGGGTGTTGGCCAAGGTTCAGCCCTGGCACTTATTTATGAGCCCAGCACATATTGTCTCAGACACAGTTTGATTATGATGTGGTGTTTTGGCAACTTTGTTATTTTAACTGCCTGTCTAAGACCAGGCCTAACTGGCCTGGGTGCGGAGTCACCATGATCTTCCCTGAATGGGTCCCTGCTACTATCATACTCACTCAGGCCTACTCTCTTTCGAATGCATTGCCTGCAAGCTTGGTGTTTCTCCTGACCTCTCTCTGACTCTGGCCACCATTTACAGGCCCCCTGGTCAGGTCTCCCACTTCCTCTGTGAATGGGATGATCTCATCCCTTCTCTTCTTGCTGCCTCCTTCAAGCCTCTCCTAAGAGACTTCAATATTCACCTTCACTCCCCTAATGTGGCCTCTGAGCTCTTCCGCAACCTCTGTGACTCTCTTTTTCTCTACATTCTGCCCTCTGGGCCGAGACACTCAGCCGGTCACACCTTGGATGCTCTCATCTCTTCAGACATCCCCGTCTCCAACAATCTCATTACTTCCTCTCTCCTGGTCTGATCCTGCTCTCCTGTCCTCGCACCTGGACCTCCTGAGTCCCTCGGCTAAGTCCCTGCCCGCACTGCGAGCCTCCTTCTGTCATTCGACCTATGAAGCGAGTGTCAGTTGCTGCTTTTGCAGCCACCTTCACTACCCCTCCTACTGCAGCCACTGACTCTCACTCTGACACAGCCCTTACTAACCTTCAACTCTCCACCTACAAAACTCAGGACATTTCTGCCCCTGTCATGAGGATCCGCATGAAACCTGCCTCTGAGTGCAACTCCTGGTATGACTCCGACCTGCCCGCTCTGAAATGCAAGTACAGAGTGGCTGAGTGTAAGTGGCTGGCTTCGAGCACATCCTCTGACAAAATGGCCTGCCGCTTGCTCCAAAGGTAATACAGACTCTCCATCTGCTCGAAGAAGAGGGCCCATATCCAAGCCCGCATCTCTGCAGCCACTAACACAGCTGAACCTTTCAAAATCTACAAGGAACTCGCCATCCCTACTGCAGTCTCCAATTCTCCTCTGTGTTCCCTCGCGCTCCGCACTTCTCTGGCCTCTCACTTAATTTCTAAAACACAGGAAATCTTGCCCTCACTCTCCTCTCCTCCTCACCCTTCTCCCTCACCCGCTCTGAGGCCTCCCATGGCCCCCTCTAAACTCCCCACCTAATATCCTCTTTTTCTCCCATAACACCTGGCAAGGTTTCCAGAAATGTCCGCTCTATGAAAGTCTCATCCAAACTGGTGCGCCCCTTCTCCTCCAGAACTATCAAGGACAGCATTGTCTCCTTGCTCCAGCCTTGGACGATTTCTGAAATCACTGCTTTGCCACTGGATCTTTTCCTTCACCCCTCAAGCACTCCCTTGTGCATCCTCTCCTCAAAAAGCCTTTTGCCGAACCTTCCTGTCCAGCAAACTACTGCCCTTTCTCCATTACCCCCTTCCTGAGCAAGCTCTTGGAGTATCTGGGCATCTCCCAGCTTATCCACCACACCGGAGCTGTTGGTTGGCTCCACAACCACCAATCTGGCTTCAGAGCTGACAGAGTCAAGGAAACTGCTCTCCTGAACACTCTCTAATCTCGATTCCAGCTCTCCCTCTGTTCTCATCCTTTGTGACCTTTCCTCTGCCATTGATAAGGTCAATCATGCCACCCTGATAAATTGGCTCTCTGATACCCGTGGCATCACTTTGGACTGGTTGACCTTCCTCTTGGACTGACCTTCCCAGGTTCAACTGGGCCCTTTTCTTTCAACCATCACACTCTCCACCTGCAGAGTCCCTCAGGGCTTGATCCACTCGCCTTGGCTTTTCAACATCTACCTAGCCCCTCTAGCCCATCTGATCTACACCGTCTCTCCTAACTTCCAGTGTTATGAGGATGACAAGCAGCTCTCCTTCAAGCTTCCCTCCTCTGCCTCCTCCTCTTCCTCTCTCATGCCGCTATTCAGGCGTGGTGCACTGCTGTCTATCTCTGCCTTATTGCCAGTAAGACTGAGATCCTTCTCATTGGGACCCCTGCTCCCTCTTTCCCTCCCACACTCTGGCTGTCCTCCAGGGGCCCCCTCCCCTCAACCTCCTGTGAGGCAATAAACCTTGGTGTCATCTTCGACTACTCTCTCTCCTTCTCTCCTCACATCACAGACCTTGCCAAGAAGGCCTTCTTTCAGCTGTACCTGCTCAGAGGCATTCTCCCTTTCCTCACCTTCCCCCAGAAACCCAATGTCTCCAGAGCTCTGGTCCTCATCAGGCTGGACTATTGCAACAGCCTCTTCCTTAATCTGCCTAGCTCCTCCCTTCACCCCATACAACTAATCCAGAATAAGACTGCAAGACATATCCTTGGCCTTAAGCCCAGGAACCGCATCTCTTCAGCCCTAGACTCTCTCCACTGGCTTCCGGTTGCTGCGAGGATCAAGTCCAAGACCCTCTGCATCATCCACAAGGCTTTCTGGGGCTTGGGACCCCTCAACACCCAGCTCTCTCTCCATAAATACTGTTGGGAAGGAACCAGGGTCCTACCGAACCCCCAAGCGCTTTAGAGTTAGGCAGGACCTCTTTAAGGTGCTATAATGGACTAGGGGGGGAGGAGGGGCACTGAGAAGGCTCTTGCAGGCAAATATAATCACATACACAGACATGGACAGGCAGAGGCATTGCTAGGGGTGCGTGAGGGGGCTATAGCCCCAGGTCTTTTGGTTGTAGGCCCGGATAGAAGCTCTGGGGTTACAACCAAAAAGGCTAGCTAGCCCCCAGTCCTGACAGTCCCAAAAGTAGCATAGCCCCAGATCTTTTCCAGACCTAGCAACACCCTTGTGGACAGGCACTGAAGAAGGCATTTATTGTTTACATATAAGGCACAATTAACTATTAGCTGGATAGATTTATAATGTCAGATCCTAGGCATTATAAAATATTAGTATGTGGCCTGTGGGATTCTAAAAATGTACCACAGGCGCTTAAACAGTGTTCGTTACTATGGCTAGCCCTGGCAGCACGAAATGATTCACCAGCTGTCTACTGTCTGTCAAGGGTCCATGCAGGTTAAAAATAGGAATTACATGTTCTGTGCGACAAAATGCAGAATGGGACAAATTATAAAAATAAAGTGTGAAGGAGACTACAGGGCCCAGATAACGTTAGCAGGAGGAGTGAAATATGGATAGAATCATTTTTTTAAAAAAATAAAAATGTTTAGTTTTTCCGTTGGGATATGCCTCAGTGTTTGTATAAGTCTGCAGAGCTGCAGTGTGTTTTTGCATAGAAGGAAAGCATGAACTACAGTGTGTTCGTGCTGAGCTAGCCAAATATAGAACAGCATGCCCTGACAAAAACCGCTGACAACGAACGATGGCGGCTTTGGCGCATCCCTATTATGGAAAAAGGATGGATGGGGATGAAGCCATGATCCATATCCAGTTATGCCACCACAGCAAGCCAGGACTATAATCAGACCACTTTGGCAGGAAGGCACGGAAGAGGGACAGGAGAAGACCGTTCAGGCAGTAGAGTCCTTTGCTTCTATCCTCATTTTGTAAGATTAAAGGTGTTATGCTTACAAGATGGCTTTTTGGCCTTATTCCCCTAGAGGGCTGTATTTATTCTGGTGTAAGCGTAATTGGGGACACCCTTACAATACCTCCCTGCTAGAACCCTTCAGTCGTCTAGCTCAAACTCTCTGCAGATCAGACGCTTTTGCAAGATGAGAGTGAAGGGTAGATCTCTCTCCTCTGCAGGCGCCTCCCTCTGGAATGGCCTTCCTGCCCCTCTCAGACTTGAGCCAGATCTCCTTAAGTTCTGGAAGCTTCTCAAGACCGTTGTTTTCTCTTCTTCCTTCCCTCTCCCACTCCCCTGCAAACGTCCCTGTCTGCTTCTTGACTGGCTGTCTGGTTCCTTCAGAGTCTTGCAGGGCACCAAGCCCCTCACTTGCCCTTCTGGTCCCCTCGCCCCACACTAGCCTGGCTGGGCCTGCACCCTTGTAGCCCTTCCAGCCTCTTACCTCTCACTTAGCTCACAGACCTTCTGTCCACCTGACCTCCCCTGGCACTCGCGTTTCCCACAGGCCCTACCACCCTGACCAGCTCTCCCTCCCCCCTCCTCTTGCCTTTAATACACTTGCACGATCTGAATGTCACAAGGCCTAGTAGGATTGTTTTTGTTTTCTCCTCCTTATTTCCCCACCCTCTTGTCTTGTTGTGCCTCGAAACACATTTTGTATTGGCGGATATTAAATACCCAATAAATAAAAATAAGTAAACAAAATAATAAACACCTATATTATCAAAGCAAAATGTAAATGATGATTGTGTTTAACTTAAACATGTGTCTCATGTCAAGACACGACGAGTATGTTATTTTATGTGTATGTTCACTGGCATTTGTAAATCACTCATCTGCCGTAGTGAGTACATCTATCAACCACAATAAGCTGGTGAGAGTTGCAGCTTTAACCCCATATACATTGACGGTATGGGGAGCAGACGTGGATGGCGACAACAGTAGGTGGGGAGCTGCCCATCCTGATGTGTAATGGGCGTGTTCAAAAATATTTGAGCCCCAGCACTTATTTTTGTACAAATTAAGCACTAGCTGAGTCTTACAATTATGGGGTCTACCCTAGGTCACAAGGAGCAACCATGAGATGGATACCAATCGGGGTGTTCACTGGTAAGGGCATAGCAGGGTCAGGTAAGCATGCTCATTGGGGTAGGGGGACACAGTAGACAACCAGTTGTCGGTCGCTTCTGCACAGGCTTCGCCACTTACCCGGATGCTTATCAATCCTGGCGCAACTTGTGAAATGCAGTAAGGCCTCCTACTTTGCAACCCCCACAAGTAATGCCAAGGGATTTGCTGCCCTGGTCCAGGCAGGGAAAGAGCATTGATGATTGACGATGATGATTAGCATGGCATGTACCTATGGTAGCGAAGGAATGGATTTGGAAGAGGGAACTCTTAGACATATTTTTCCTTTGAGAGCATGGCTTAGATGTTAGCCAAGGATGATCTAAAGAAATAAGGTAGGTGAGGGAGGCCCTGAGTGAAATATTGGTAATTGCCTTGAGCCTTTTGCAATCCTCACAACCATAATAATGGAAAAACACACAGAGCATGGCCCTGCATTAGTAAATTACAAGGACATAATACAAAAAGAATACACATGGGGGCATGACCTGGTTATCTTATGATCAAGAATTCAGACAGAGGAGCACCAAAGCAATGGAATGCCTAGTGGGGCAGAGAACAAATAGCAGTAAAGACAAATTGCTTATGGCGGGCCCATGCCCCACAAACCTGCAACTACCCCCCCCGTGGCTTAATAGATGGCCCACGAGCAAGGAGGTCATTTTTTCATCCCCTACTCTGTCCCCTACTTCACAGGAGTGCTCATAATCTGAAATCTGCTAATGCATTGCCAACCATAGTCATATAGAAGATTGATAAAGAAAGACAGCAGGGCTGTGTTTGTTTCCATTCAACGCTCCACTTTAGACAACCTCAATAGGTTACTCCTAGGGGTGATGCCCAAGAAGGAATAAGGGAAGTATAGGCTGATCCATCACTTGTTATATACCCTGAAGGTGACGGAATCGATGATTGGTTAGATAAAGATCACTGCTCAGTATCCCGTGCCTCCTTTGACAAAGCCAGAAAGTTGGCGAGGCGCACAGTTAAGGGTACCTTGCTGACAAACTGCACCAAATCTGCATTGAGACAGTTGCCAGCTCATCCTGGTAGTTTCCAATTGTTGCCTTTTTTATTTCTAGGATGACGTCTATGTTGATAGATGCATGCTGATGGATTCATGCATAAATGCATGCCGATGTTTCGTATAGTTACTAGCCATAGGGAGGAAGTATCTATTTTCTATTTGTGGGAAGGAACAACACCATTGAGTGCCAAGTGGCCCTGGCAGCCTTGGTGTCAATACTCTGGGGGTTCCCCTTGCTCCGGGTAAGAGCCATGGCCCTAAAGTCATGCTGACCTTCATGAGAATTGAAATTGACACTGTATGGGGCATATGCCGACTCCCCCCACTGACTTTAGTAATTGCTTGCAAGGGTCAGTTAGTCTTAGGAAAGGGCAATACTGTTGGTCATTCAAGGACTATTGCCCCATCTCAGTTGTGCATCATCCAGGCAAGTCGGGTGTTTGCCACATCAGGCAGAACTGAGAAACATCATGTTATCCGGTCAGACACTGGCCCCAAAGAGGACCTGCGCATGTGGCTGGACTTACTCTGCCAGTTCAATGGCTAGCTCCCGGGGTCACAAACAAAGAGCTCTAACTGTTCACGAATGCTGCAAAGGCGCCGCTTCCAGAGCCATTCTAGGCTAGGCCTGTTGCGCAATGCCTTGGCCGAACCCTTGGAATAAAAGAGGTTGTTTACCAAACATAATGGCTCTTAGTATCACCCGTAAGCGAAGTCTGGTTCTATGTTAACAAAGCCTGTGACCTTAAATTAGCCCATCAGCCATGTGTTTGTCTTCATTTTATCTTCATTTTATTGATCAGGTTAAGAGGAGGGTGTATTCTTGAGTTGCCAAAGCTATGTAGAAGTCCCTGTTCATTGCTGAAGTGAACACGTGGGGGGATGGGCATCTCAATGGTGACCCCCCAGTGACAGTAACTTCTCAGTTTAGTCCGGGAATTTTGGGCCTCCTCCTCTTCCGGTGTCTCCACCACATCCGAGGGAGGGCAGTAGAGTAAGCTTGTTTGGACGGTCATTGATTGCATGCATGACATATTCTTTTCTTACAGGAGTCGCAGGTCCGGAGATAGCAATGTGGCGTAACTAGTGGGCAATCCCAAACGCAAAGAGGCAGCTACCACAACAGAGGGTTGCATGCACATATCCTGGGGCCGCAGCAGAGCCATGATGGCCTGCCCCAGCGCAACCGCAACTGCACCCCATCTCTAAAAGCTAAGGCAGTAGTCAAAGCCATGAGCAAAATTGGGCCAGGGCAGATCATTAAAAGAAGTCTTCCGTGAAGTAATGAGTCCAAAAGTGACCATGGCACAGATATAACTTGCCCGGAAGTTTATCCTTTCTCCCAGAAATAATTATAAATGTCAGTGGATCAATCAGCGTTGTTTTGTTGCAAATTGCCAGTGCTGACGTATGCATAGATCACCTGTAACCTCACCCTAGCTGGATTTTAATAAAGCCTGTACACTTAAATTATCCCATCACCTTTGTGTCTGTCTTTATTTTGTTTATCAGGTTAAGAGGGGTGGTCTCCTGGGGTTGTCAGTGCTATGTGAATTTATTAAAGACCCTCTTCCAATAAACCTTAGAGAGCATCTAATTAGCGTGGCTATTGCATCTCCACTCCATTCATCTTTACTATCTTACTATGGCATAAAGCCTTCTCTTCCTCCTGTCACTCCGCACTATACTGATGAATAGTACAACATCTGTCACCGCATCCTAAAGTTCCAGCACTTCCTTATGTTCACCTAGCTCCATGCGAAAAAACTGTTCTTTAACAGGTCATTGTTTTTCCTGACCCCCAAAAAAGCCTTCTCACTCTATATTGCAGGCTTCAAAATGGAGGTGAGCTATTTCCCTCCCGATTGTAGCCTACAAGAGCCTATTAGCTAGACACCAACAGCTCCCAGGAGCTAATTTTGACTCCACAGGCCAGCTGATGCCGAACCAACACACTTAACTCTGTGCGTTTTGGACAATCTATAAATAAACATTAGGACACATCTAAACTACATTGTATAAGGAGTCATAAATAATAGACAGAATGAGAACTGTACATCTTATATGAAAGTTAGATTTGCAGAACACTATGTACTAGCTTCTTGTTCCCCATTGGTAACTCCTGCTTACTGGCTAATGCTGGATACCCAGCAGCTGCCTTTAGCTCCTGCTTACCGAAACTTAATTTCGACCCCTGCACTAGGACTGATACAATTCTCTGATTCTAACCCCTATCTTAGAATGTTTGGGGAAAGTGCTGGATGATTGTGAAGGGAAGAAAAACGAACATCGTTACTGAAACCATGTTTCTAGATGCATTCTTTCACAGGTTGTCCACCTGGCTAGATAGCCCCTGTGGCAGCAATCTCCACATATCAACTATGAACATGTAGCAGTCATTATCAATGGCTAAGCAATTCAAACTTGCCGAGCTAAACAAATGGCGTGCCCTTCTGTGGTTCTTCCTTCCCTGCCAGGCTGCTCTCTTGTTGCGCTCCATACTCTGGTAGTACTTGCCTGCTAGGCTGCTCTCTTGTAGCGCTCCATACTCTGGTAGTACCTCGCCTGCCAGGCTGCTCTCTTGTTGCGCTCCATACTCTGGTAGCACCTCGCCTGCCAGGCTGCTCTCTTGTTGCGCTCCGTACTCTGGTAGCACCTCGCCTGCCAGGCTGCTCTCTTGTAGCGCTCCATACTCTGGTAGCACCTCGCCTGCCAGGCTGCTCTCTTGTTGCGCTCTGTACTCAGGTAGCACCTCGCCTGCCAGGCTGCTCTCTTGTTGCGCTCCATACTCTGGTAGCACCTCGCCTGCCAGGCTGCTCTCTTGCTGCGCTCCATACTCAGGTAGCACCTCGCCTGCCAGGCTGCTCTCTTGTTGCGCTCCATACTCTGGTAGCACCTCGCCTGCCAGGCTGCTCTCTTGTTCAGCTCCATACTCTGGTAGCACCTCGCCTGCCAGGCTGCTCTCTTGTTGCGCTCCATACTCTGGTAGCACCTCGCCTGCCAGGCTGCTCTCTTGTTGAGCTCCATACTCTGGTAGCACCTCGCCTGCCAGGCTGCTCTCTTGTTGCGCTCCATACTCTGGTAGCACCTCGCCTGCCAGGCTGCTCTCTTGTTGCGCTCCATACTCTGGGAGCTCCTCGCCTGCCAGGCTGCTCTCTTGTTGCGCTCCATACTCTGGTAGCACCTCGCCTGCCAGGCTGCTCTCTTGTTGCGCTCCATAGTCTGGTAGCACCTCGCCTGCCAGGCTGCTCTCTTGTTGCGCTCCATACTCAGGTAGCACCTCGCCTGCCAGGCTGCTCTCTTGTAGCGCTCCATACTCTGGTAGCACCTCGCCTGCCAGGCTGCTCTCTTGTTGCGTTCCATACTCGGGTAGCACCTCGCCTGCCAGGCTGCTCTCTTGTTGAGCTCCATACTCTGGTAGCACCTCGTCTGGCAGGCTGCTCTCTTGTCGCACTCCCTACACTGGTAGAACCTCGCCTGCCAGGCTGCTCTCTTGTCGCGCTCCCTACACTGGTAGTACCTCGCCTGCCAGGCTGCTCTCTTGTCGCGCTCCATACTCTGGTAGTACCTCGCCTGCCAGGCTTCTCTCGTTGCGCTCTATACTCTAGTAGTACCTCACCTGCCAGGGTGCTCTCTTGTTACCTCGACTGCCAGAAATGGATGTTGGTTGCCCTTTCCGTAATACTACACTTCCTTATTGATAGCTTTAACTTCAGAATTTGCCTGGTTGGGCAGGAATAGGGCTGATGCTGGTACTTTTCGCATCGCCAGTGTTAGGGGTAGCTAGCTGTCTACAATCACTCAGCCAGAAAAAAGGTTCACAGTGCTCAGTCAGTGACGGACAGAGGGAAATGGTGCTGTTTAGTGGCCCCACACACCACCCTTGAGAGCTGTCTGCGTTAGCACTTAGCTCCTCCTGGCTCCTCTTTGCACTTCCCTCTTGGGCCCTCCTCCAGCCCTGGCCACATCAGTGCTCCCACTTTCCTTTCCCCTCCCCTGCACTTTTCATCAATGCACTTGCACAGCCGAAGTCCACAAGGCCCAGTAGGACCACAACTGTATATATATTATTGTTGCTCTCTGTTTCTTGCCACTGTTATTATTTCACCCCTGTTCCCTCCCCCTTTAGCCTTGTGGCGCTTTGCAACACAATTCTGTTGTACAAAGGGCCTTACACATGAGCAATAAATAAATAATCAAATAAAATAAGATTAATTGTTTGCGGTTTCAATGACATTTATATTGCTTAACAGTCAGTCTTGAGCCTTTCAACAGGGGCTGAGCCCTTGGTACATTTTGGAACTGCAGACCGGAGCGGGCACACCTCTGCAGTGTTCCGCAGTGTCCAGCGAACTCGTAGCAAGCAGAATTAGCTTTTTCAAGTGAGTGCAAGTATTCTGCTTCTCAGTCAAATGGTACAGTTTTTAAATGGCTTTCTCGTGGTTTCTTTTCCCTCTTCGTTCAGTGAACGTCTATAGTTCCCACATTCTTCGAGTGCATGCTGGTTACAGTATTACATTCCCACACTATGAGCGTTTAATGTAATTCTGCTACTATTATTTAGTCGCCGTTTTCTCTCTTATTACAGTTTGAGTCCCATAGGGCACGCTGGAACCCAGAGTCCTGAATCCTCCTTTCAGAGAAAGCTTATTCTTTCTGATGTAAAGAAGTACTGTGTCTCTGAGGGGTAAGACTAGCCAAGGGAATCCCACCCCATCCACCTTCTGGAAGACGCATCAGGTAGCGGTCGAACCAACCCAGTCCCCTGTGGCCCATTCCCCTCAGAGAGCCTGTGGACAGCCACTGGGTACTGTTACGCGCTTTATAAGCAATCAAACACCCAAGCATACAATGCCATCTTATATCATAGTGCTTCATGCTGGATTCGTCCTGTGCCTAATCACTCTAACAATATCTATTGCTATTATACAATTTAATGGAAGTGAGGAGGATTCAGTGCTCCCTGCTGTGTTTCATACTTATGAAGCTCAGGCTTGCCTTGGATTGGAGCCGAGTGCTTGACCTGGGAGTTATTCACCCATAAGTTGCGTGACCTAGAAAATGTGCCACCATCAGTCATGTTTTTGCAGAGTATCCAGGAAAGGCACATTTGGGTGAGAGTGGTCGATTACCCTACTAAATCCTGTTCTCCTTCATGAGAGGAGCCAATGGCTTAGGGGGTTCAGTCTTCAGTCCCAGTCTTCTTTTCCTTGAAGCAGAGAACTCAGTACGTGCGGTGGCAGGGTTTCTGAAAGCCCACTGGGGTCTCTGGTACTCACCTTATGTTCAGGGCGGATTTATTGAAACAGGAAAAACAATGAGATGAGCCAAGATGCAACCTGGTAGGACAGATGTGTCTGTGATAAACCTTTCTTCTCTTGAGTGCCCAGAAGGCTAAAGGGCAGTAAGTTGAGCAGTACCACCTGGAACATAGACTGCACTAAAAGAATATCCCACATGTACATGGTAAATGTAAGCAAAAATAGACCAGGAAGCCACCCTCTGCCTAACCAAAGATTTCCGACCGGAACTGGAAAGGGCATGCCTACATGGTACCCATGTTATTCTAAGAGAGTAACAAAAGGGTTACGATGACTTTAGTGGGCCATAGTTGTTTTGTTTGTTATGTTGGTGCTAAATGCATTAATTTTACTTTGCCAGTGTTCATTGTTTCATTACTTATTGCTTATTTTAATTGTAGCTGCCCATCATCGCCATGGAGAGGCTTTGCCCTGGACATGCTAGCAAACAGAGCAAGGAGCCATTGTCCTCTCTCTGGGTCTGACTGAGAGATTAGGCCAACTGTTTTGCAGATTCTAGACTGATACTAAGACCAACTGTGAGGGCTAACCTTCTGTTTTACACCTCCCTGTTCCAGGCAAAAGGGCCTCTGTCTAGAACTCTTCTTGCCAAGCTAATGTTCATGCTGTTTACTGACCTGATGTAGCCCACCTGGGGGCGGTGCATGAGCTGCCATCGGTACGAGGTCTTGTCTTTCCAGCCCACATTGCGGGGGTCCTTCCAGAGCAACCGGGCCTGGTCCTGGGTGTGGCCCGTGTGCCACAGGGCGTTACGCAGCTGCTCCCCTGGTCCAGTCTTAGACTTCACAGCCTGCATTAGAGTGGATAGGGCGACAAAGTGAATTTGTCAATGAAACATCCAAGCACAAAAAAAGTGAAAACTGAGTAAAATGTCATGCACAGAATGAGCATCAAAACCTGTACATGCTGCTTGCCAATTAAACATACGTGTTCATTTCTCAACTGAAAGGAAATCAGTTTATGAACGGAGGCCAAATGCTGCCAGGGTCCATACAGGTAACCTGCAGGTTAAACACGGTCTTCCGTCGCAGGCACTAGCATCGCTGCACAGCCTGTAAGACTAACCCTTCACATTTGCACAGACTCGCATAGTCACACCGATGAGTATACCATGCTCCTTTGTATGTATGTATGTACCTGTGTGTAAGGCACATTAGCTATGTTCTCAAAGGTGACAGACTTTCATCATTTATACACTCCTTTGCATTTCCATCATACATTCATGCAAAGCATAATGTGCTGTGTCCTCCACAAGTGTTTTGTGCCCTTCACATGGTGGAGCATCCTTTCTAGCAGGCATGGTGTCTTCTTCATAAATGAAAGTGTGGCCATCATAAGGAGTGCTTCTTATAATGTGTATTGCATCCTTCCTGCATTCAGCAAACCTTGTGTCCATCATGCATTGTGTAGATTGTCCTTCATGCAGTGCACACTGTCTTTCATATCACACATAGTTTATCTTTCACACAGGGCAATGGGATTATTGTTCACACGTAATGTTAGTTTTGGAACTTGATATCAATTATAGATGTTGCTTGCAATCTAGTTATTGGGGAAAGATATTGCAACGTGTTTTTCTTAAAAGTTAAAATGTTAGCATCACCCATTGGCATGTTTGGAATGACTACCCATGACATTGTCCCAATCCATCAAAGCTGCACACATCTACACCAAATTCACAGTGTTATTTTTTGCTGTCAAGAGTGGGGTCCATGCTCATCTAAAATAGAACCTGGCTGCAAAACTACTGTTCCAGTTAAGTCATATTTATAGAATCGCGCGCTGTTCAAAGATGGCTCAACAGTACTATATTTCTTGTCCTGCGATGAAGGTGTGACATTCCCATGGAAGCAGACACATGTCTAAAAACTCCTTGACCATCGAAGGAATCTTACTTTGATTGTATATCTTTACAAGAGTTCATTGTCAATCTATGTGTCAAGCTCCTGGATGCAGCTCTGTGTATGTTTTCTAAAGAAAAGCCCCCTATTAATGCAGCATGTCTTTTCCCGTGTGAAACATGCTCTTTGTGTGATTAACAGTTGTTATTTTACTCATAAAGAAATCTGAACACATTTCATTATCCTCCTAGTAATGTCTGGCTTTGTTATGGGGTTGCCCTTATGTGGATGGTCAAAGATTACAAAGTATGTCTTTGATCTTGTGCACATAGTGCTTGACATCTAGAGTGTGTAGTCCTGTTCTTCTGTAAATGTACAGGTCTTTGAAGAAGGTGGGTAATTCAATTGAGTGGTGTGTACTGCTGACACGACTTTGGGTAAGTATTTTGGGTGTCTTTTTAGCACTCAATAGGAATCTTAAAAGCAGGTCGGTCCCTCTAGGAAAGCTTGAATGACAGAATTAGTGAGTATAAAAACTACTTGAATAAACACAACCATGTTCTCTGTTGTATTCGATCAAATGTAATGCATCCACACTTCTAGTGGTACCAAATTTAATGATATGATATGATGTGGCATTCATAACGCGCCTGTACACAAGTGTTTCTAGGCGCGATGCAGAAACTATGAGCACATACCATGTACCCATAGGCAAATAGTTCATTCTCTGTCCTTTCTAACTGCGGGTGCCTACATGTCATGTTAGAGGCCAAGTGTAGAGGCCAGATGCCACTAGTGTGTCCTTGTTGTGTTTTGTCAGCCTGGTAGTGCTCCACTATACTGTCTGAGGTTCTGATAGGTAGTAGGGTAAATGAGTGGTGTACGTGCATGGTTGGCAGGCTGTTGAGAGGCATGAGCAAATGTTCTGTGCTCATTCAATACACACTGTCTAGAGGAATGTGTTAATTAAAGAGGCAGAGGAAGATGCATGCCACCCTAACCAACATGCTTTGTCCGCAGGCTGCTGGGACGGACTTTGGCCTTTATCTATTTGATAGTTGGTTTTCTTGTCTGCTTTTGTGCCCATGTTGCTGCATGATGTTTTGCTGTGCTCGCTGCTTTCATGTGCACCGACAGATAGACCTAGCCGCAGGGATAACGAACATGTGCACCACCCAGCCCGTGCATGTGATTCGAGATGTGCTGGGATGGAAGCGCCAGACTTCAAGCATGGCTGTTACCTGCTGCAACAGCGAACAGCGCAACACCTGGCTATTTAGTACCAGAGAGTGATACGTGATGTGATGTGGCTTGGAGTCCTGGTGAGTAAAAGCCCAGCTGCCATGTTTTGGACCTGCGGCAAGAAGTGCGCCTGAGCTCCTAGTGTAGTCCAATAGCCTACTGGAGACAAGTGATTACTAATGCCCCGATCGCTTGGACTGAGAGAGGGAGGGCAGAAATATAGAAAGCGCTGCAGTGTTTGCAGGTGAAGAAATTTGATTTGGAAAGTTAGGGGTAAATTTGCTTCACGGTTGACACCAATATTGCCCCACTCTTTAGGAAATGGAAGGCGGTAAGCCAAGCTTGGGTGTCCAGTTTAGTGTGTCTGGTAGGAAGGTGCTGTTACCTCATAAGTATTTCATTTACATCAGGGTTGGGCTTAAGATTCTTGATGGCCATCCAGTGATCCATTTCCCTCAGGTGGTTGCCTAGGTTACTAGTGTTAGAAGGGACAGGAACATAATTTTTAGGATACTTTGGGTGTCGTCTGCAAAGTCTGTAGCATGTCATGTTATAGAATTTGATCAAAGAAATTAGTGGTGTATGGTAAATGTTGAATAACAGTAGTGAAAGAGTTGAGCCTTGTTGGGCCTCTCTGTAGAGAGGTTGAGGTTAGGAGAGATGAATTTGGTAGAGCACTTCAGGGCAGAGACTTTGACTCCTAACAGATGCATTCTCTTCAGTAAAATGGTCTGATCTAGAGTTTAATGCACCAGAGAAGTCCTGGTGCATACGTGCAGCCACTCCATTGATGTCAACAAGTTTTTTCAGGTCATCGCACATGGACGAAAGGGTCGATTCAGTGCCTTTGACTAGAAGAATGCCCACTTGCAGAGGGCCAAGAAGACTGTTCATTGCAACATATTCCACAAGCTGACAATAAGACGCCCGCTTAAGGACTATGACGAAGAAGGCCCCAATGTAAACAGCCCTATGTTTATTTTGAGTTGCTCAGTCCAAGGAAGGTTTCTTGAGAAGAGCTTTAATGTCCGACATTTTGAATATGGATCAATATTGAAAGCAGTTGTCCAGCTTGGGTAGAGCCAGACTGGCATCTGGTATGGACTGAAGGGTTTTTTGCGGAAGAGGTCAGGTAGGCAGAGGCACGCAGTAGAGCCTGTCATCCTAATAAAGGTAATGTGTTCCGATGAAGTAAGAGGAGGAGTAGGAAGGAAAGCAGTGGAAAAGGCTGATTCTCCATTAATAGTTTTCTCTAGTTGCAAACATAGCTATGCATGATGTGCCCCACGTTTCAAAAGTATTAGGTTCGCCTTCTCACAGTGCCATCGAACTGTACCTACAGTGCATAGTGGATCCAACATACAGTGAACTGTGTGCTTATATGACTATGCATAGAAGGACTTACCTGTGTCCTACATAAAGGGTAAATTGGGACCTATAGAGAGTGCATAGTGAGTTCTACATACAATCTGGATCATGGGCATTCCATATAGGGCTCAAGAGTACCTATAGTGCTCAGAGTATCTCTACTAACCTTCAACTGCAACCCCGGCTCAGCCACAGCGCGGAAAGGTGTGGACTGCCAATATGTCTGCTCCGTCTGCTTCCACATGACCACGTAAAAGCTGGCGCTGTCCTGGTAACTGAAGATGAAGCCAGCATAGTCATCATCCGTCACTGTGTTCACGTGGAAGGTTCCCTCAAAATCCACGCCATTAAAGGCTGTGTAACCTGCCCGGGTGGGAGTCAAACAACAGAGACAGAGGCATCAGGGACTAGTGTGCAAGTCCTCGCGGAGTTTGACAGTCGCACGACTGAAGGTGCACGCGAGAGGGATACATTGCAGAGGCACGTGTGAAGCGGCAAGCAGGCGAACCAAGAGATTACCCCTGATTGACAGGTGCCCATACAAGTCTGGTAGAGCAGAGTCGGTAACATGTCACGCAGATGTGCGGAAATCGCCCAATTTCTGCCCTGCCCTCTGTTCATGGGAAGACAATGTGTCTAACAAAGCAAAACACGACCAATACACAATGGCAATGATTCCCCTTAAGTTCACAGGTGCATGAGATGGATTTGGAGGAGAGGCAGTCTACAGGCACCCTTCGTTATGCACCTCCTCCACCATTGCCTTGTCTCCTGCATTTCTTCTGCTGCTTGGAGCCAAAGGGTTTCCTATTAAGAGACAGGCTTTTGGTTCGTCTGACTAGTTTATGTGCATGCAAAGAGATTCGAGGAACAAAACACCCCTCTTTGAATCAGAACATTCATAATGTCCATATATGAAGTACACTCCACAGTGTGTTACTAGTTGGTATGTTTGCAAAACTCCTCTGTGCTTTATTTAATCCTTTACATGTTGCATGGAGATCTCTGCAGGGTGCACCCAACCCCCTGCGGTAAACTGCTGTTCTTTTTGTTCTAATGGCCCAACATGAAGACTAAAAACAAGTAACTCAATTTTCTAACCCAATGACTCTCGTCCGTTTGTTTTTAAGTGTTTGTAAGCAGAACTATGTGTGTCCAAGATAAAACAGCTTCAACAAACACGGTGAGGACCTCCATCTGCCCTATGCTTAACACCTAGGGCCTCATTACACGGACGGCGGTAAGGGTTAACGGTCACCGTTAATGGTACCGGTGACCGTTAACCCTTACCGCCTTACTACGAGGTCCCTTTGCGGGTTGGAGACTTTAACGCCTGCTTTTTGCAGGCGTTAAAAACCAACCCGCAAAGGGACCAGGGAGCTAATTACGGTACCGCAATTTGCGGTGCCGTAATTGGCACCTTCCCCATTCCCATTATGCTCTATGGGGCAAAAATGGGAATGGGGAAGGGCAATGGGGGAAGGGGGAATTACCGCCCCACCAACCTTGGAATAGGGCGGTAATTCCCCTTTCCTCCAAGGCGGTGCCGGTATTTTGCCGGCATGGACCAAGGTCCACCGCCGTCAGTGTAATGAGGCCCCTAGACTTTTCCGTGTTCTATATCTTACCTTTGCCCTCCGCTGAGAACTGGCCTGTGTTTCTACTCGTGCGTCTCTGCTTAATGCACAACCGTTCCCGGCAGCTGCAAGGGACACTGTTGATATACAGGGGCTGCGGTGGTGGAGCCATTCGTGATCGGCGTAACGGCCATAGTCTCTTTTCAGCAAAGGCACACTACGTCCCACTTGCCTAGTTATAACTGTAGACTGCCCTTGTTGCTTTTGCAAATGATTCTGTACAGCAGGGGTCTGCAAGCTGCGTCTCTGCAGATGTTTCAGACTACATCTCCCAAATACCTCACCATTGATTATGCTGGCTAGCCTAATGGGATTTGTAGTCTAAACCATCCAGACAGCCAAAGGTTGCACAGCCTTGTTGTACACCATATATCCAATGTGCTACCAACACAGGGCGTGAGAGGCCCACAAGACCATGATCAATTAAATAAAAGCTCACAATGTTAAACACAGTAAAAACTCTAATTTGTAGGCAGCTTTACCAACAAAGGTGTTTTGCAGCATGCAGTCACTGCTGAATTAACCTAGTGAACATAAATAACTTGTTTTATATCCTTGTATAAAAGTATGCCTTGTGTAGTAATAAGCTTATTACTTTGGCTAGGCCGTGTCATTAGAGTACTGTCTGGGGGAACCTTGGCGCTATTAAGATGATGTTTTCCCCTATTGTGCTATACTACTTGCAAATGCTTCCTGTGCTTCTCCCAACCACATTTTTCAAATCAATGTACTCAATCTTGCTCAACGTCCTATGGGGAAAAGGCGAAAGCAAAAGACTTCCACTCAACAAACTCAAGACCTCTTATGAAAGAGGCAGTGTCAGATTTCCAGATTTCAAACTACATCACCACGCTTTCATACTTAAACAAACCTGCTGTTGGTATTCCCCTTCTGATTTAAATGACCCTCCCCTCCTGGTATGTAATTGAAAGACAGTTAGTTTGGCCTCATAATATTGCTGACACATTTTATCTCTCAAATCGCTCTTCCATTAGAACCTCAGATCCGATGAAAGCTTCCATATCTGCAGTAAGAGCACACCTCTTCTCGTCCATCAAATCCCCGTCCCAAGAACTATCCCCTTATCTGTGGCACAACAAGTCTATTACAATTAATAATAGAGTTCTACACAGCAAATCATGGCTCTCCAAGGGTATTAGTTTTATCCATCAGATTGTACAAGATCACACCATTACGTCATTCCAGGTCATCGGAAATAATTTTTCCCTACACCAATCGAACTTCACCTTTTACAATAAGCTGGTTAACGCCTGCCTGGATGGCCTTCAAGCTCATGAAAACAACGTTCTGTCTCCTGACACCGCAAAACTACATCTAATGACCATGACCCCTGACATCCGAGCTGTCAAATTCTACAAACTGTTGACCAAGCTGACTCTCCTACAATCAAGTGGCTTGTACAATCCCAATGGGAGACTGATTGTGGTAGGGTCTTTGATGAGCTTACATGGTCTCAGCTATGGTCTAAGATCAGATATGTTTCCACCTCTGCCAACATCACTCAAAACCACTTTTTCTTTACGCACAGAGCCTTCATCAGCCCTTTCAAATTGACAAAAGCTAAAACTCAATCAGATGGCAACTGTTGGTCATGCAGAAATACCTCGGGATCTTACAAGCATATGTTTTAGGAATGCCCATTTGTATTGAAGTTATGGCAAGAAATCTGGAAATACCTAACAGCAATCTTTAATTTTTGTTCCTCTTTCCCTTACAAATGTGTTTCTGGGAAGCATTGCCGTCAAAGTGGATGATTCTCTCTCCTCCCCCATCCTATTTGACCTCTTTATTGCTATTGCCATCAAGCTCATTAGTGCCAATTGGAAATGCTTTCAAAATATTTCAGCTAAGGGCTGGTTGAATAATATCTGCAACCCGCATAGGATTGAACACTGCATTGCATCGTATCTTGATACTGTCCCCAAACACAACTCGAAATGGGCCCCCTTTATTAATTACTTGGACCATCATAATATGAATGCTCATGGTTCATGAAGTTTCTATGATGCCTGTAACAGATGCATTTTGGATTATTAACTATATGTACTGTAAGACTTTTATCTATATATGAGCAAATGTATAAACTGTATCCTTTTCCCCCATCCCCCCTTTTCCTTGTGTACCATGTCTATCTCTTGTTCGTCACCCTGTATTTCCAAAATGCAATCGTTTATACACTTTAATGCGAATCACTTGACGTAATTGATTATTTTTTTCCTCTCTTCATGCTTCTTCCAGATTATTTAATTCACCTGTTCTTATCCATTCACTAATTTTTGCCTATCAAGATTTTAATTTACTGTTCCAATTCATGCATCACCGTTATAATACACAGGTTTTTCTTCTTTTTTTTCTAATCGTTCTTACCAATATTTTGTGATTCATTCTTTAATGTTCAATAAAAATGTATTAAACAAAAAAAAGAGTACCTTTGATGACCCAAGGGATGCATAAGGGCCAAGAGAGGCTTGTTCCACAGAATGTTTAGTGTTAGATTTTGGTCTTGCTCCATTGCTATACTTGTGGTATGAAATGTTGAGTACGAGGGTCCTGAATGTTAGGGGAGCTCCCTTTAGCTATGTATGGCCATGACAGAGATCACAACCTTGTGGACATTGTCAGCATTGCAACAATGTCATAAAGGGAAATAAATTAAATTATCCATATACAGGGACACAAATTGATCTAAAACATACATTAACATTTGATGCAAATGATATAATTTATGGAATTCATTACCCATGTAATATTTCTTAGATTGGGATGACAACAAGAAAGGCAAAAGTGGGATGAACGGAGCCTAAGTCCAATGTGAGAGTAAAGAATGAGAAACCCTGGTGGCTAAACATGATATGAAAGCAAATCATACTGTAGTAGAGATGCAGTTTGTGGTTTTGGAACAAGTGAAATTACCATTGTGGGAAGGTAATTTGAACAAACTGCTATCCAGAAGGGAAATATTCTGAATTAAAGAGATGAAAGGATTGCAACCATGGGCGATGAATTAAGAATGGGACTTATCGCCCTTTCTGTGAGCAAACTACTGTCAGTATTGATAATAAGTGTTAAGTTACATACCATCATTAAAATTTAGGGACACTAACAACCTTTTATAGAAAAGACATGGAAATCTACACACAACATTTTAGATATGTAGGTTACCAGATTAACAACTGAAAAACTATGTGAATTAAAGAAGAAGCACAGTGGATACAGTAATACTGAGGAGTAGGGATAAGCATTACGATCATGAAACAAAATGGCGACCTGACGTTGATGACTCCATTTTAAAATTTATAAAAAATAATGGCAAGTAAGTGGGGTGGTTTCAGGCCAGTGTAGTAAGTTTTACTTCGAGGAAAGTCATGCTTCCAATGTGGAGTAGAAGAAGGTAAGAAAATATTATACTTAGGACAATATGGGAATTGGATAGCGACAGTGGAGGTTCACTATTTGATCCCTCCACATTAGGAATACCTGAAGTCAAGATCTAAACAATGTGCAAGAGCACTGTCAACATTGAATTATGATAGGTGAGGAAAGATTGCATTGATGATTAGGTAATGAGGTACAAATGTCAGCAGACAGCTAATAAAATTATGTAATATTGTTTACAACACTGAACCAACTATTGACAAACAAAGAGAATTTGGTAATAAAGGAAATAAGGTTAGGGGTACAACACATATGGGAACTCACTTATAGGTATTTTGTAGGGACTAAAATTGATATTTATTTACATTAATTAACAGGAAGGCAGTTCAGAAATTCCTGACAAAGGGTGGAGAGACCCAAAATGCATAGAATATCAGTGATGGAGGAAGAACAGCATCGCTTTTTCTATCTGCTGAATTTTGAAGGACATTCAAAAGTCTTAAGAAATGTAATTTTCATTTACTTGATATGTTTTCTTCAAAATGAATGTTTATGAGGAAATTGAAATATTGTGAAATTATACATGATTGTTAAATGTATGCTATGACAAAAGAAAAGAAGAATATACATATTAAAAATTGATATTTTTATAAAAGTGTAGTTGGACTTGAATAAAAATACAAAAGTCAGGAGTAGACAATAAGGAAGGGTTTTTACCCAGTAAGAGTGTGATTGGAATCCCCTTTAGGTTAAAGGGAAATAGTAAAAAATGTACATCGCAGAGATTACAACGATTTAGTTCGAGGTAGATTTATCTCACTGACAAGAACTCAAAGAGGAGCTGCTCTGATTTGCCGAGTACCACTGTCAGGATTTTCTACCAGCGGTATTGAAGTCATCCTCCTGACCCTCCCCTCAAAACCAGTAGGAATCTGTTGCTTGCTGTGGTGCTTTTACTTGCCTGCTCTATGCAATCACTTGCCGAGTGCCTGCTTGAAACTTTCAATATCCTGTATTCAGAGCAGGACCTGCACCTACCTGTGGACTGGAGTATCGAAAACTAACTTTCAAGAGACTGCGGGATCCCGACATGCACCGGCAAAACATGGGAATAAAGTCCCTGTGTGTTAACCACTTGACTAACTTGAAATATGAGGTTCATTTGTATCATCATTACAAGATCAAAAGAAAGACTACATCATACAACATCTGAAGTGGATACTGATAGGGAGTTTTCCAAATGGCCACCTTAGGTAAGACTTTAGAAGACTCACACTTGAGATATAGGGTTCCAACTCTCAGTATAGGCCTGGCCCACACAAGTATGCTGGTAGCAAACGCTGATCTGACAGACTATTTTAGGAGGGAGAACAAGCCTGTAGGCGGCACAAAGATCATAGACTATACACATAGGCCCAAAGAAACACAGACACACTAAGTTAAATACAAATAATGGTTAATTGTATATGTACACTAAGGTAAGGTAAAAAGTAAATACTATAACATTCAAGAAGCACATAGAAAAACCAAGTCAATAATCAAAGTAAGTAACACACTTTGTATACTTTGAGAATGGTAGTTTTCAATTCAAAAGGTAAGTAAAATACTTTTGAAATAACTGTTTCAGGTACAATTAATGAAACAAATCCAACACAAGTAAGTAAATACTTTGCAAATTTATTTCAGAGGCCTACCATGTAAGACGTCCATCCCTATCTAGTTATGAGTATCGCAGAGTCAGATTGGAGGGCAAAACAAGAAAGGCACAGCTTTAGAAAGTTCCAGAGTTGCAAGTAAGTAACAGTCTTTGTTGGGAAATGGGTCAGGAACATCAGAGAAGGCTCCATGAAGGCATGCAGGTGTTAGGCCTGAGCGAACGTGTATGGGCGAACTCTCAAACACACAAACCAGCACTCCAGATACGCAGGAGCAGATAAACTACTCTGGGTAAGTTCTATCTTGAGTTCCACAGTACCTTATGAGTGAAGAAGTTGCAGCATGATGCATGTACCATACATCAGCAGTAGAGCCGATCACCGGATTCTTAACCAGGCAGACAAATGAACGGACACTGAAGAGGATCTTGCTGCAACAGCTGAAGGAAGAGGCTTCCAGCAAAGGATGCTGTCATTCCTTCTCGCAGCTCTGTAGTTTTGGAGCCCATTTCAGTATACCATATACCATATGAAGAACGGTTGTTGCCCGATCGATTTGCCTTGCTTTCTCGGTCCAGCACTCTGTTGAGGGGACTTCAAAGAGAGGAGTATTGTCTTTGGAGGTCTAGAAGGAGTCAACTAAATTTTCGGGAGGATTCCATCTTCAGAAGATGATGCACTGCGCAATGGCCGCAGGTCCTAGGGTATTGGTGAGTTGCAGCCCAGGAAGTTTGCAGCTCGTAAAGGGACAGCTCAAAATGCATGCCATCTTAAGGCCGATGGGTCTCACGGGTCCAAGGGAGAGACTCGTCCTCTTCAGAGTTCTCCTGATGCTTGGAAGGCAGTGTTGCACAGAAGTAGTTACTCAGAAGGCAGCTCCAGTCATCTGGAAGTGGCTGTGGGCCTCTCTCCTCTTCTTCCACATCGTTTCCTCAGTTCCAGTGGTCGGTTTATCTTCAGCCTCATGTATCCAGGAACCAAGCCAATCAGCACCCATGCACCAGTCAAACTCTGGGTTGTGGCTGTCCTTTTAGGACAGCCAGCCCCCCAGTTGGAACTGGTTCCAGACAGGCACATCAGAAGACAAAGAACCGCAGAGCTTCAGACTCCTCCCCAATTTCCTGTCTTCACAGACACACTGCAGCGTTGACGGGCTTCACAAGAGATTCCCATCGAAGACAAAAGTCAAACTAGGACCTCCCCCACCCAGCACAGCAGAATAAAAGCCAAGAATGGACAAGCTAAAAGGAAATGGTGAAAAAAGAATACAACCACCATTTTGGGCTAATGGGGACCCTTCTGTGTGCTACGTTGGCTGTATGTACAGCCTGGAGTCAACATTTGCAAAAAAGTAGGTAGGATGAAAGCCCTGCAACCAGCCATTCAGCTTTGCCTGTCACTGTAACCAAAACGTCACAGGAGCAGCGAGAAAGGGGATACTGTGTAACCCCTCAGCAATCCATATAAGATGCAATGTGCTGATCTCACAATATACAAGTTTGGAAGGATACTAAATATCCCCCTGCCCTTGGGAACATAGCTTATCACAAGGAAAATAGCAGAAAATTAAAAGGCCCCCAGCCACACTACACAAAGGGTGCTGTGTGTAGCAAAAGACAAATGCCATCACACTTGGAGGGAAGTATTTCCCAAAAAAAGAGTTACAAAAAAATACAAAATATCCCTAAAGATACAGTAAAATAATGAATTAGTGTGGAAAAAGATTCCCACTCCCTCAGGGGAACCCAACCAAAATCCACAAGGGCAGCAGAAAATGCTTTGGGACTCACATGTGGAGATTATGCATACACATAAAAATCTACCCTAACAGAAACATCAGACAAATTGTGCTAGCTGTGAAGAAACTCTGTACCAACTGATTGTCCCCAGCCCATCTGGCCTGTGTGAGTTGCATAGTTTGTAGGTGAAATGAGTTAATAAAATAGTATATTTTTTTAATATTGTTGCTTTCATCATTGAGTAAAGTCTTGAATACGTTTGTTTTGTTTAACTCCTTATTCCTACATGTTCCAGTACTTCCTGCTGCACTGAATCCTTTCATGTTGGTGTTGCGTGACCGAGGGTGGCCAGAATGTACTTAAGAGGCCTGCTTTCTTGTACCTTTTTCTAGCCGATGGATAGGACCTCAAAGCAAGGTAATTTGTAGCCCCTCTAGTGCCCCCAGCGTGGTTCCTTAAAGGAGCACATAATAATTAACAAAACATTTACATTATTCAAAATCTGCTCAAAGGCATAACCAGACACTGCCTTTGATCCTGGACCAAGAAATCAATAGCTACATTTTGCAAACTCCACCCCCAAAAGGAAGAGAAAACTGGCCCTCACGTACCTACCGCCAGTCCTGGGTCGCTATTCATGGTTTGCACAATCTCCATTCCCTAGGGGAGACAGGGAAAACAGTCAGAAGTGATACAGTATAGAGAGGACAGATAGGCATAAAACCACGGCTGACACCAAACGTCATGTACACAATCACATGAATCATTCAGAGACAGAGGGTTTGGCTACCAGCACAACAATCTACCACTGTGCCACAATGTCCCACAGGCGAGTGGATTCCCCCCCACTCAACACCAGATTCTGTGTCCAAGACTGGGCTATGATCATATAATCTGACTACCAATTATTATTAGTTTCCTTTTTATAAAAACAAGTTACTTACCTTGAGTAATGTTCGTTCTGATTGATACTGCATTGCTTCCACAGATTCTGCATCTTTTGGAATGTCTCCGGCATAGACTAGTCCAAAAACATTTTTGTCACAGCCAACAGGGAGTGATGCGCGGCTCAGCACCTGCTCGGTCATGCCATACGCGTTGCCCAAAGTGAAACATTTAGAATATATGCAGAGTGCTGCAGGAGCCGCATCAGCTCAATTCCACCCAATTTTCCCTGGTCACAGATGCGGGGAACAACGAACTGGCCCAAAACATTATTTTTGAGCAATTGTGAATAAGTTGAAGATGGGAGGGCAGATGAGGAATCTGTGGGGGGGAGGGGCTGCTATATCCATCAGAAAGAACATTACCAAAGGTAACTAACGTTTTCTTTCAGATACCTTCCTCCTACAGATTCCTCATCTTTTGAAAAGAATCCAGCAGCTATATAAATTGGCAAAGTGGTAAAAGACAGGGTGTGGAACACACTCTGTATAAAGTCCTGTAAAACAGACTATAGAAACCTAGCATTCACACTCACCACGGAGTCCAGGCAGTAGTGGTTTGTGAAATTGTGAAAGAAAGTCCAAATAGTAGCTTGCTGAATATCTGGCGCTGGCACACCCTTCTGAAGCGCCAACATAGACCATGGACTTGAGTTTAACGTTCTCCGGAGTGTGCCAACTGGAACCTCCTTTCGTGACAATCCACAACCGGTGTCTATGCACAAAACAATCCATGTACATGGAGATGTATTTCCCTTGTTCTACGTCCATCGAAGCAAAAAAAGGTTTCATAATATTGCCTTCGGCCCAAGCTGCACAGAAACTAAGATCCCTTCTTGGATCCAGTCTATGAAGCCTCTCCTCTGTCTTGCTAGGATGAGGAGAACAAAAAAGACGGGCAAATGATTATCAGACACCCGTTTCAACAGACAAGAACCGTGCACCCCAAGAGACACCTTCTCCTTACAGAACACACAGAGCCTAAGGATCTGAAACCCTTGCCACCAACGTGAGTGTGAGCAAAATGGATACCTTCATCGTACGAAGCTGAAGTGGACATGACTGATCATGACTCAAGCATATAAGAATCAAATTGAAACCCCATGGTCATATTGTGTGACGCTGCTACCAGTCCCTGCGCTGTGAACGCTGAGGCCTGAGATGTTCTGGAGGGTGACGGCGGAAGTCCGACGAGGCTGACTAGGTGGATGAGTGAGCATGTCTTGTTCTGCTCTGGGGAAGATTGGTTCTGCTAAATACACACCTGTTACCTGCAATAGTATGTTTATGACTGTCATTTGAGGTTTGCTTCAGGGAGCTTAATGTAAGGGCAACTCTGCTGACCACGATGGGATATGTGCAGAGGGATCATAGCATGCCCATTCTCGACATTCACCTCTGATGTCACATGCAGCAAGGTCTGATAAGCAGTGTAACAATATCTGGTATTTGATGACCCATCCACAATGGTAATGTGTCATAGTTCATTCTTTAGCTCTTGAGCAGAGCTTTCCAGTGAGCAATGGCAGAGATCAGCTCAGCACCTAGTAAGGGGCCAGAGAAAACACACATTTGAGATTGAGTAATGTTGAATTGCCATTCTACACCCAGCCCTATAATCCCCCTTCTTTTGCTTGCAGCACACTTCTCTTCACCTTTCTGCTACTCCGGCACCCACTTTAGGTCAAGGAATGGGTGTGCAGTCATAATGTCGAAAAAAAAATGTCGAATGACAAAAATGTCGGAAAAAAAAATGTCGAAAAAAAAGAAGTCGAATATATTATTTTTTTATTTATATTTATTTTTTGGGTTTGGTAAGTATAAAAAATGGGTAAAGTATAAAAAAAGGGGGTTGGGGGGGAACCCCCCATTTCGAAAAAAAAACGTATTGAAAAAGAAATGAGACTTTTTTTTCGACATTATGACTTTCGACATTTTTGTTTTCGACCAAATTACTATAATCCCAAGGAATGATGTGCCGTGGTCTGGGGAGCACTTCTCGGAGTCTGAACTCCCCCTTTTATCTTTCCTGCTCTTCATCTCCTTAACCTCCCCCTGTGAAGACCCCTGAAATCTAAGTATGTAGCTGCCCAAACAGCAGATGATGATGGTGGGTGAGGGGGATATGTTTGACCTGTTGCTGTTTGAGTAGTGTTGTACTCCTGCTATAAACACTAGGGTACATTTCCTGGAGAACCATCCTTGGATTCTGGCCCCTGTCCTGATCATACGATAAATGCCTGGCAAACACTGCTTTTTGCCTGATTGCCACAAGTCCCAGCAGGCCCAACTGAGCACAGCTCTTGAGTAAGTTAGAGTAAGGTTTCAGATGTCTCTTCCGTCCACCAAACATAATAAGGTAGGTGAAATGAGCACCTATGGTTGTCAGATCACTGGCAGATCTTTCTCTCAACCAAAATGTTCATGCCTTCAATAACATCTAGAAATTAAGTTAGGGTAATAAGTGGAGTCTTCAGTAAGCCCCCTACCCTCAAAATGCAATTTCCTTATCCTTGTGGCACACAGTGTGCAATATATCTCTTTGCGAAAGACACAGATGGAGAAGGAGCGAGAGAGAGGCACACGGTTTGACAGTGGCAACGCAAGAAGTGAAATTGGAGCCGTCGGCAGATGCCAGTTGTCGGAGTGCGGGGGAGACCATGCCGTTTTGCCTTGCTTGACCTTTTCATGCCTTGCCGTGCCTCTTAGTGCTATATCATGCCTTGTGAGGCCTTGTTCATACCTTGGTTAATGTGGTTTTTGTTTGCACCCCTCACTAACCTGCTCACCATTCTACTTTCTACCTTATATTTAACTGCTCTCAGGTGTCCCACTATGATTCTTTTCTTAGGGGGGGCACCGATTCTTGCCCCGATGAGCCCCACACCAGTTCTGCTTCTAGGCGTACCACTGTGATTTTGCATCACTTGCTCTTAGGTCCTCCATTCTAATTTCGCCCCCTGTGATTATGACACTATATGGTTCAATGCTTCATAGTGTCCTTTTGGGGATTTGTCATGGGGCCAGTTCACTTTGTTGTTCAACATACCTTGGCACCCACTGCTGCCTGCACCCGTATGTCTTCCCCATCTTTCTGCAGTCTGATTTAGGACCTGGAACTGCACGCTGTCTGCTGCTGGCAATGCCAGCAAATCCAAAGGTGCCCTATGACCTCTCCTCGCAATCACCCTACCCAAGGTGCACCACTTCTAGGACATCTGCATGGCCACACCGGATGGATGCTCATGATGGTCTACACTGGCTGCTCCTCACAAAACCACTCTCAAATTCTCCTTTCCAACACACAATAGTCCTACCAGGTAAGGCATCAACAAACAGCAATTCAACAGACATCAAACAACCCAACGCCACATGTCTCCAAGCAAGGTATATATATCCCAAAACATTCCCACACCTCGGGGCACACATACCTCAAATGCTCTCAGCACAAACCACCTAAAAATCCACCCGTACACCACAGTGACAAGGTACTTCCGAATGCATGCACCAACAGCAGAGAAAGTTTTCATTTTCCACCTTTCTCATAAGCCAAACCCAGGCCACCTCTCTTTGAGATCCGCCAGAGTGGCCGGCAACCATGCAAATGCCAACAGATTGAAGTATGCAACTCAACAACACTACAATATGACTGACAAGCTGAAGAAGATGCAACTCAAAACTGTGACATTGTAGGTAAAGTAAAAAAAGACGCTGTCTTTGGAGTCAGAAAGAGCCGCCGCCTTGTAACCCTTAACTGTGCACATGTGAGCCTGGTTGCCTCCAAGGGCGCAGAACATCTAATGCAACAGCTGCCTGGTAAGCTAAAGGCTCTAAGTGATTATCACTGAACCAACGTGAAAGCTTCTTCTGGCATCAAGCATACATGGATTTAGTCAGAGACACATTGCGCAAAGTGCCACCTCCATCTTCGCATTTGAAAAGATCCCATTCCTGTACGTTGCCTGGCTTTGGGGGGAAGAATCTTGCCATTGCTGGAAGGCATATCAACAGGTCGAGTACAGCTAGCTACCTCATCCACCTGGAACAGTGTTGGGGAAGTAGAAACATTTTGTTCTGGTTTTGTTGCAACGGCTTCAGAAGACACGGTTCAGAGGAACGGGGAAAAGGCATAAACCCACAGAAAATCCCATAGGCAAAATCAGGGTTCCTCCCAGAGAACACCAGGCAGCAAACTCACTGAAAAGATTTGCAGCACTTTACATTTGCACAGGAAGGGAACAGGTAGACGTGGGCAAGCCCTCACAGGGAGGCAAGCTCCTCCGCTGTCCTACTGTGAAGATATCACCTGTGATCGAGCCCTGACAACTGACTGCGGGCCTCGACCACTGCATTCTGTTTCCCGGTTGGGTGAGTTGGAATGAGAAAAATGCCTCCATAAGTGTGCAGAGCCTATACCCCCCTCTTGTTTAAATGATGCCTGGTCATCATGTTAATCTTCATGGTCTGTATAGACTCATTCCACGTCATCAGAAGGAAGGCATTTAGGGCTAGCCTGATTGCCATAACTCCAGAAGTAGATATGAAAGCAACTCTCTCTTTCATCCCAGTGACCAGTCACCAAAAGTCTCTGCAGGTGAGCGTTCCATTCCTTCAGTGACGCATCTATCACTTTTGTGACCTGAGATCAACTCTGTCTGAAATGCTCTCCTTGGAGAACATCCAGTCCACAACTCCTGTTCTCTGAGAACCTGAAGACATATCTGTAGCAGGTCGTTAATTCTCCCCAGAACATGGACGACTGATTCCCCCGCTGGAGGGACATCCCCCTCAGTTGCACTTGAGGGAGCAGGAAAATGCACGAGGCCGTGAGACCCGGGTAGTTTGAAGAACACCCCTACTGTGGCACAACTATCTAAGGGTACTTGCTCCTCGGTCTGCTGAATTTCTGACAGCCTCCAGAGGAGGAAAAGCTATTCCTATCTGGGTTTCCAAGACTGCTTCGATGAGCAGGAGGCATTAGGTCAGTACCATAGAACATTTTAAGATTAACCAGAACCCAGGAACCCAGGAAGTGAAGGAGGGAGCATTTCCTCCTCAGATTGTCTAGCAGCAAGTCCAGCAATCACACTCTAAGGAGTCAGTCATCACGCTATTGGAAGATCTGAATTCCCCTCCTCTGCAAACAGGCATTGAGTGTGACCATCCCTTTGATAAAAGCCCTTGGGACGATGTAGCCCTTGGGCCCATGTCAAGCCAAAGTGCAATGCAGGAAATCAGTAATCGTTCTGGCCACTACGATGTGCAGGAAAAGCTGTTTGCAGTGGATCAGGATGTGGGAACAAGTATCCTGATGGTCCAGAGATGCCAACCTGTGCTCCTGCTGCAATGCTTGAAGGATCTGAGCTAAGGGGACAATTTGCAATGTGTCCCTTCATTGCTATTTGTTCATCCGCCTAAAATTCAGGGTCATCCTGAACACTCCATCTTCCTTTGGGACCAGAAAATATCTGGAAAACGTAGCTTTACCTTATTGGGTTGGCACAACCTACTCAACTGCCCCTTTGGCCAAGAAGCTGAAGATCTCTTCCAGCCACAGAGGATTTAGATGATGCCCGGGAGGTTTTGGAGGATTTGAGAGGGTCTCTGCATGAGCAGAAGGCAGCATAATTCTGAAATTCTCTGCTGAACCAGCCAATTTGAAACAATCTTCTCAGGCAGCTGATTATCCAGAGAAGGGTCATGCTCCTTCCCCAAGTGCTCATAATATCTTGAAATAACAAACGTTACTCCTAGAACGAAAAAAGCTCATATGTACAGAAAGGTCTCTGATGTCTCCTTTTAACAGCAGAAAACTGAACAGATAAGATTTCCAGAAGGTTCTCTGTTTTTTGTAGAGCCTCAAAAAAAGTATGCTTTTCGAAATATTTAATTTCACTTTTTAATTATTTTAATGGGCCTATATGAATTCTGTCAACTACAGCTCTCGCACTATTCAACACAACGTATATGGGGTATTCGATATGTGTTTTATCAAGTCCATAACATGTTGTAAAATATCAAATTGTGTAATTTATGACTTTGTGAAATTGTAAAATGTTAAAAAGAAATGATTTTGCCATGTTATCCTTAAAAATACAAAATTAAAAAAGTGTAAAAAAATATAAAAGGACTTTTATAGCAGAGAGCATCAGCGCCTTTAGGAACATATGACTGGGTTGAGTGCTGGAGATAACTTTTCTTATTTAAGGGAAATGCAAGCTGTTTTGTGGCCGTCGTGGAAGAGGACACTGGCATTGCGTTTGCCTCGCCTCGAGCATCTTCCCGTAGAGGGGCGAAAGCAGAGTTATCAAAGTTCTAAGTGGGAAGCACGGGCTCTTTGGCTTGAAAAGCAGCTAGCGTAGGCGAAACTAGCCCCTGCGTGGGGCAAAAAGGAGCAGAGTCTCAGGGATTTACCCATTGATTTGAAGACCTTGAATTTCTCTAGAGACTCTTGTCTGCATTGGCCCATAGTTGCACCCATCAAAAGGGACGTCTAGAAGTTTGACTTAGACGCCTTGCGCAAGCCCAGACCTCTGCATCCACGAAAGCCACCACACCACAGCCCCTGTAAGCACACACCTAGCTTCAGAGTGGGCTGTGTCTGGGCTAGTTTTCAATCTGTGCTTAGCCGTCTCCGTCCCTTCCCTAATCATCTGCTTGATGAGGCTTTGCATGTCAAGTGGGAGGTGTTTTGTGACTTCCCCACTCACATACTGCAAATTATGGGTTTAGCGCACCAAGGTACATACGGCGTTAATGGAACGTTGTTTCATACTGCAGAGGAAAACACCTTGCTTCCAAATTCATCTGTTTTTCATATTCCCTGTTGGATAGCAAGTTAGGGAAGGCCAAAGGTCTTGACCTCAAAGATGCACTACTAGGGTCACTGGCTTGGGGTGGGCGGAAAAGAAAAAGTGGTCCCACGCTGGTGCTTCTTTGCCACAGACTTGTATACTGTCCACACAGAGGAAAGCATGTTCCATATCAGCAAAACTGGCTCAGAATGGGCCTCTCTGCTGGCCATCAAGTCAGGCACCAAAGAAAAGTCTCTCACATTCCCAAATACAAATTGCTGACCTGTTTTGAAAAACTGTTTAAGTATTACCCAGGACACTTTAAAAAAAAAGATTGTGTGGCAGTTTGTTTACAGAAATCACTGGCTGTAACATCATGTAAAATGCTTAGCGTCTCAGGGCACTAATGTTTAGCGTCTCAGGGCCCTAACTAATCAAAGTAACATACATTAGCACATGGAAATCGTATTGACCTTCTTCCAGCCAATCAGAATGTTTAGAGTGCAGTCAACACCTATTGGTATTGACTGCATTCCAGACTTTATGTTTTCAGAAGTAGACCAATAAACATAATGCAATTTCCAGGAAAGATTTTGTTTCAACAAGACAGTTGCTCTCTGGGAGGACCGTTTTTTTACTGCAACATGCTAATTAACACATGAAAGATCAAGAGATAAACATTTAAAAATGCTTTCACTTTCCTATAAAGAAACATGACACCTCATGCTTAACCTGAAGAGAACCAGGCTATATTAATACTATAAAATAAAACCTCATTGAATTTACTAACTCAGTTTGTCAATGTACTTAACTCACTCTTAATGCACAATTGTTTTCTTCAGCACGAAAACTCTGAAACATGTATTGCTAATAGACTTATAGTGCTCCTGGGGGGGGTCATTACCGTTTCGGATAATTACCCTTCACAATGTATGGCCCTTGGTTCCGTCTCAGGCCATAACTTGGTGGCGGGTCATTATCCCACGATAACAATCCCTCTATCAGTCTATAAGGCTATGCTGGTTCACATAGACCAGCCCACACTGAGATTTTGGCCAGCCCGTCAGTCATTGTCCTACTGCATTATAAGCCAGTCCAAGCCTGGTGCTCGCCCTTGTTCTGCAGTTGATCACATTGTATGAACCTAGGCGAATCCCTTCACCTCCCTGAGTCGCGGTCCATGGCGCTTGTAAAATAGGCTAAACATCAACATTACGTGCTGTTTAAATTAAACTGACATGCATATGGAGAATTTCCACGTTACTGGCTAAAGCACACACCCTTTCATCGCCTCCCCCTCATGCGTATTCAGGCCATCTAAACATGCTATGTGGATGGTTTCTTGTGTGCATTTATCCATCTTCCTCTCTGTGGTTTGTGAGCTCTCGTTCTCTGTTAATCTTGCCATCTAAAGGATGGTTGATGTGTATATGAATGTTTGCAGAAATCTCACCTGGTGACTAGATGCGGGCTGGTAGACCTGGAGAGGGGAGGGGAGGGGCTTTGGAGTGGAAAAGAGTATTTAGTTACCGGTGCAGCGTGATGTAATTGCTCAAGATCCATTCTATGCCAATTTGCATCATGTTATAAAACTGTGTTTAATAAAAAATATTGTTTAAAAGATTTTAAAGAAAGTCCTGCGATCTGCGATTCAGAGTTTCTATGGGCCTCATTCTAGGTGAGCTGTCACATCGTCTCTGCAGATTATTAAGCCTCTCTCCATGTCTGAAATATATGAGATGTAAACTCTCTTGTCCATCTTTCAGATTCATACAATACAAGCTCTAGCCTCGTCCGTTGTTCTCTCTATCTCGGATGTATCAAACCTATCGCCCTCTATCCTTCTCTGAAATGTGTAGAGTGTAAGATGTTTCAGTGTCTACCACTGAGAATTGTAAACTCTCCATTCCGTCCCCTTCGCTCCATCTTCTGATCAAAGGCTCCTAAAATTGATCATCCTCTCACCATCTTGGACACTTTTAAGATTTAAGCCATGCCATTTTCTGTACAACTCTATGATTTCTGCAACACAAGCCCTACCATTTTCTGTCCATCTTCCTTTCCGGTGTGTAAGGCTGATCATCCTCTGTCAGTCTTCCAATCTGAGAGTCAGAGCTTCTGTCATCCCCTCACCATCTCTGGAACCTAAGCTCTCTCATCATCTGTCTATATCCCACTTAAAGAGTAGTAAACTATAGCAAAGATCCAGCTTTGCCTCATCATCTCTTACGTCTATTATCCATTGATCTCACTCTATGTATTTCTGTACCCATTCATCTGTCTCTCTGCACGCGTCTCAGATGTTTTACTCATGTTAAAACCCTTTCCAGTCTCCAATGCCATTTGGTGCCAGAACAAAGAAATTCAAGGGCAGGAATATGGGGAAATATTGGGATCGAAGGAATTAGACTGTATGTCAAGCAGCACCAATTGTATCCCTTGCAGTGGCTGGCTCTAAGATCCCGGTGTTAGGAATTTTTCAATCCTGTAAGCCATTTCCTTCCACCTGGACACATATTTGCGTTAGCAGAAGTTGGGGACACAACACTTTGCACACATCTAAACCTCACCCTATCACCCACATCTGAAGGATCGTGAGATAGAAGTTCTGGTGGAGGGAGAGCATAGAGGTTCTTGCTCTCCAGTTCCTATGCATTGGGTTCTGCAGGTTTTGTGAGGAGAAACCTGCAAAAGTACATACTTTTAAATGAGGAAATTGCAATACTGTCACAGTCAGGAGTCCTATTATGCATCCTCCTTTAAAACAAACTTCAGGGCTGGGGGTGCACTTCAGGTGCTTAGCTAAAAGGGGAAGACTCTTACTAGCAGCTCTCATTACCAACATGTGTGCCCAACAAATACATTGGTAGAAATAGCTAAATGAGGCCTGCTGTACGTATCCGTGCCACAGTAACCACTACAATGATAGCGGCCTCCGTAATTCCCAGAAGTGTACTTGCCACAGCACAGCCCAAGGACTCAATGACAGTTCTGGGCTTACATTTGACCAGACCAATACATTGGCACTCCAAAAATGCTGTTTGAATATGGTATGTATGCTTCAGTGGTGCAGTGTTTGAAAGCCTTTTATGAGTACCAATGTGTTGGTCTGGTGGTCAAATGTTACGTGTGGACTGGGAACCAAAAGTGGCCCTGGAAATATTTCTCAAATTGGCCCCATTTTACACTTTGGCAGCAAACCCCACCCCTCAAAGCTTTCTCCCACTAGAAAACCTGTAAAGAATATTTATTCAACACAACAAAGGGAAGTGGGGGATGAGAAGAGTTGGAAGGAAGTGGGTAGGCCTCATGGGACAGGGTAAGGGGATCAGAAATCTAGGGTACCCGCACAAAAGACACTTATTGCGTATAGGCCCACCAGGAAACCTCCAGAGTTCACTGTAAGCCAGTTCAGCACAGAGAGGAGGCCATTTTCCCAGCAGTTTATTATGACCTCACCATACAGGCATTAGGTTTTACAAGCAGTGCAGAGAATGGGCCGAAACAAGATGGAGCGGCGCTCCGACAAAAGAGTTTCTTGACGGAGCACAGTTCCATCCCACAGACTCAGGGGCTAGCACATGACTCTCCAAGATCGAGCAGACCGCTTTCAGAAGACTCGCCAATAAGCCTGCCAAGTCTTCTGAAAGCAGTCTGCTCGTTGAAGCACAGGTTGCTCACACATCCTATAACTTTGCATGCAGAAGTAACTCGTACTTCAACAGGTTTTTCAGAAGACTCAACTCTGGAGACTCCATAACTCTTACTGCTATAAGGCTGAAATGGAGTCTAGACTCCAGAAACCAACCATCTATGGGGAGGTGGCCTTATGTACTGATCTTTCTTGTATCTGTGATAAAGGTATTAAATGGAATAATTGGATGAATAGCTTGGGCTTAAAACTACTAAATGGTGCAATTGAAGGAGAGTTGGGGGAGTATGTTACTTGGTATAGTGGCTCTCGTAGATCTGCTTTGGACTACTTTTTTCTGGATACATATGTAATGATTGTGAAATCTTGAAAAAAGTCTGGAGCGACTATTGCTTACTGAAATGTGAAACTGACTGGCGATTTAGAAAAGTATGTGAAAACTTTGAAGCCATTCTGCTAAATTCAGCTCAAAATAGAATTGTGAAGAATGAACATAAGATTGACCATGTGAATGATGAAATTCAAGGGGTTGTGTATTGTACTGACTATAATTTGAAATTGAAGACTTTCACACAGGAAAACTTTGGTGCCCTTGTGATGGAGATATTAGTCACTGGTGGTACCCGTAAAAAAGGTTATGAAAATGATTAAATAGTAAGAAAGCACAAAGATTTGATGAAGCAGTGGCTGAAAAGAAGAAGGGGTAGAGGCAACTGATTCTGGGTGTATGGAAGCTTTGTCCCATTCCTGTGGAATGCTTAGATCATATAAAAACACTCCAACAGCGATATAAAAAGTGGGTTAGAAACCACTGCGCACAACTGGTCCAGGCTGATGCTGAGGTACTGTTGGGTCACCATCAAAAGAAAGAGTCATGTTCGTTTTTGGGCATTAATGAATTCTCAAAATAATGGTTTAGCAGAAAGTACCATTAATGCTGTCTCGGAACATGACTGGGTGAAACACTTTGGCGATCTTTATGGGAAGACCCCTTTTGACAGTTGTATTGTCATGTAAAATGAGGGCCCCGGTTTAACAGGAGTGATTGCCCTTGATTTGCAGGATATATTGGATGCCATTATGGGCGCAAGTGTTTCTAAAGCTCCTGGCCCCAATAAATCCTCGAATAAGTCATTTAAGGGTGCCCCTCTGTTATGGGCCAGGATTCTGAAGTTCCTCTTTGATGATATCGTGAAGACAGGCACCTATCCGGTTAGCTGCGGGACTGCTTATAAAATCCTGATTTAAAAAAAGGGGGGTAGATGTCCCCAACAAATTATTGCCCGATAACTATGCTGGATTCAGATAGTAACATTTTCGCAATCATAATACTGAAGCATCTGAAGTCTTGGGCTCATAGCAATGACTTGATTTCCCCTTTTCAAACGGGTTTTCAGAACTATCATGGAACCAATTTGAACGGGTTCCTGTTGGGCTGTCTTCTGGATTCTGTTAATCCAGTTCCTTTGATACTGTTATTAGACCCAAATTATGGGAGAAATTAAGGCAGTGGAGGACCCCCAGAGGTCTTTTGAAACAGATTATTTTGTTACATAAAGACACCTATGTAAGAGTACGGCTGCATCAGGAGGGCTCTTTGACTAAAAAGATACCCATGTGGAACGGCCTGAGACAGATGTGTATTTTGACCCCTTGCTTCTTTAATCTCTATGTGGCCAATATGGGTAAATCATTGGAAGTGGCCTCTTCTGTCCCTCCTAAAATTGAACATTTGTCAATTTGTTGGATGGCTTTTGCAGACGACTTTGTCCTGATTGACTGTAATCAAATGGGGCTCCGTCAGCTACTAGTAGCCTTTGAAGGCTACGTGAAGGAAAACAACTTAAAAATGAATTCCAAAAAACCCCAGATTATGTCTACGGTGTCAAGAAAATGTAAGACCACCTTGATCTGTTCTTTAAATGCTGGCGCTTTGGAAAGTGTTAATTCCTTAATTTATTTGGGGTTTCAATTTATTTGTTCTCCAGACAAAGTTTTTCTTAAGAACTATATGAGAGCAAAATCTGACTTTCATATTCCCCAAAAGAAACATATCAAGCATAGATTCTGCACATTTTCACTTGTACCGATTATTAAATTCTTTGAAGGAAAGATTTGCCCAAAACTCCTGTATGGTATTGAGTTGTTGGACGAATGGGCCCTGGATTACCTTTCCTTGATTGAAGGTGTGGTCTGGCGTAAGGTGCTCAGTGTTTCGAACTCTTCCAGTAGCAGCCATTGGACACAAATTTGGCCTTACCTTGCTAAAAGCAAAGGGTCAATGGTGTCTCTTGTCATTTAATGGGAAACTGATGCAACCTTGCAGAAAGACCATACATCAGGACTTTGTAGAGGCTATGAACCAAGGGCAAGTTCCGATTTTAGTAAAGTTTAGAGCACGCTGCAAGAGTATATTGAAAGATCTTGAATTAACTTCTGATGAATAGGTGAAGAATCCAAATAGGACGAAATGCAAGCTAATGGACCAGGATCAGTCAAACAATATTGACAGTCTGCATGGTTATGCTTATCTGTCACATTTACAATTGGAGCATAGGCTTAGATGGACTCTTCCTTACGTGGTAAGGTTCCCATGTGACAAGAGCAGAAACGTATTTATTCGCTTTAGATGGAACCAACTCCTGACTAAGGAAGTACTTTACAGAAGGAGTATGGTATCTGCAGTCGAGGTTCAATGCAGGTTCTGCCACCAGGAAGCTAGGATTGAAACGTTGAGACTCCTATTGGTGGAATGTTCACAACTGAGATATAGGAGTTATCTGCATTTTCAAAGACTTTTGGGTGATTGTAAAATTATTGACCGGGATTCTTTTTGGGAAAAATGTGTTCTTGTTTTGACAATCAATTTTACAAAGTCTGAATCTGAATGAGTCCTTAGGATGTTGGATGGAAATTGAATTGTAACTATTTTTTATGAAATTAAGGGAAAGTTTTGTTGATTTTATGACTTTGTATTTGTATATTATTTTTCTTTTCTTTTTCATTAACTGTACTATGATGAATTGCATTGTTAAGGTTGAATTTACAATAAACTATATATATATATATATATATATTATAAAAACTGCATGAAGGCACTGTCAAAGCCTCCCACTCAGTGTTGCATCAGCCTAAACTGCCATATAAGTCCTGCAATTTACACATATCTCTTTAGTAGGATGAATTTTATGACCAATCAAAAAAGTAGAGTCCATTATTCTCTTAAAAGGGTTTCTGACTGAATCCCTATAAGACATGTTTAACATACAAAATTATGGACATTATGAATGTTCCCATAATGCACTTTGCTTTTATACAAATTGCCAGTATTGGGTCTGTGAAGAGATCCTGTGTTGTGCAAACTGTCTGGGGACCACCCCCCTTGGCCCTGCCCCCTCCTTCCCACAGCCCCACCCCTTCAAAGATGTGGCAGTCCCACCAGTATTCTTTTTTGCCTTTTCCAGCAAGCACTGCTTACAAATATGAAACCAGGGTATTTCCTAAAGATATAATGTGTTATTAGCAGTACTAAATTATTTACTATTTTACTATTAGTATCCCAGTCCCCTTCCTTCATATGCCTGAAATGGTCTTCCCTTCTGGATGGACCAAGTCCAAACCAATTAAGACTACGTGTTGAGCAGTACAGTGTTCTGTAAGCGAGATCCACATTCCTGTTTCCATGTTGCTCTAGCCATTGCTAGAACGGCACCATCTCCACCTGGTGCAAGTGTACAAAGAAGCAGAGACCAGTTTGGCTAGTGCCAGCAGACGCAGCCCACCCTGTTTTTGGTTCTCTGTCAATCAGAATCCCAGACCTTCTGGGAAAGGCCGGGTCAAACATGAGTGCAGTACCTGGTTTAGAACAACCCAGTTGGGATCGATCTGTGCATCACCCTCCGGATCCAAGATGACCGTCTGGTAGGCTCTGAAGTCTGTCAACGTGACCTCTGCACTCTCGGGGCACACATCCAGGGGGTCAATCACTGTGTCGTTGTCAAAATCGTCCTCACAGACGTCGCCCACGCCATTGCCTGTCGGGGGAAAATAATGACTGAGCTTAATACCGACAGGTCCCTGTGCGAGACGACCGCTGCAAGACTGAAAGACCGGCTCAGCAAGCACCGCAGTCACTCCGTCACAGACAAAACACAGAATAAATGTGTGTGGGGTAGTCCACAGCATACACCTACAGCGGAGGTGCAAGAACAGAGCACAGTAAAATGACCTCCAGAAAAAAGGAAGAAAACCTTATGAGGCAAAAAACGAGCACTACTGGAGATAACTGAGCTAAAAGGAAGGACAACAAAAAAACAGTCAATTAAAGAAAGGGTTCAAAGTAAAAATAAAAATGCCTCTTGACATGGAGCAGTATGGTTTGGAGCAGGTGAAGATGGTGAGGGAGTATTGGAGGAGTTCCTAGTGGCTTCTGAGGGACCTGTTTTCAAAATGTATCTCCAATGCCATTACAAAAAGGGGTGCAGAGTGCAGGTGAATGTGTGGTTAGTGGGGATGGAGAGCTTTGACAGAATTTCCATTTGTAGAAAAAATAAAGAAATAACAGAAGCCGTGCTTTTGGGAGGTCTGCTTGGTGATTTTTTTTTATTTTAATTGAGTGAATTATTTTGATATTGTTTTTGAGAATCGATCTATTGCGGCTTTTTATACTGCGCTATATATTAGTTTGCCTTTCCTGGGGCTAGGTCTGCGGCTATGAAATTGCAATAAATACATGAATAAAAAAAGTCAATTAACAGATGTAATTGTTTTCTGCTTTACTGGTTAGATTGCGTTCATACTGTCCCTCCTTTGTGTTTACCTCTTCATGACAAGTCTAGGTTACCTTTGACTAGGTCCTGATTCCCTAGGACCACTAAACACACTGATCGCAGAAGCTTAAAAGCAGGAAGACTGAGCAGATGAATACTAACATACAATCGGAGAAACATTCAATGTATGCGCATTAAGAGTCAAGGCTTCTAGATGACTTACAAACAGCCCTATTTTCAATTCAGAGTTACACAGCTTCCCCTTTTCTACTCACAGACAGCCCCACAAAAGACACAAGCCGATGTTAAGGGTGCAGAATTGCAAGCCTAGCAGGAGGCGTGGGAGCGGAAATTTACAACCCTACCATTGTTGATCAATTTTCACAAACACTAATGTAGCAAATTTCAAAAAGATATTGTGCAGACAGGTCACCTGAGAGCATTGATATGCTTTGGTATCCCAAACACTTCACACTGGACAAGAATGGGAAGATAGAGCGGCACTCACTATCTGAATCCTTCTGATTGGGGTTATGGATGAGACGGCAGTTATCAGGACCAGGCGGGTGATAGTCGGGAATTCCGTCGTTGTCATCGTCGTCATCACACTCGTCGCCAATCCCGTCGTTATCCGAGTCCAGTTGGGCGCTGTTTGGGATTTCAGGACAGTTGTCCTTCGTGTCCTGATGGCCATCATCATCCCTGAGAAAACCAGAAAGACGTAAAATAACCGCCATACGCGAGAGTGTCGGAAAAAACATTTCTTGGAACCCATTGTCTCTGAGGAGGACATCACAAGCAGTGGCTGTTCGGGGCTTAATGGCTATCTCTGTTAATGTACCTCAGTCCTGACGTAGTGTGCCAGTACTCCGAGTGGGCTCAGGGTGGACAAGAGGGAAATAACGGAAAGGCCGGGCCAGCGGGACACGGATTAGTGGGCCAATGTGGACCAGTTTTATGGATTGATGCACTGAGCAATTGCCCATTTTAACCAATGCTACATGCTTAATGTTTTTCAAACCTAACCATTGCCACACATTTTTCCAGAAATGCCTGTCCAAATACAACACAAACTGTTTTTCTTGACAATTGTAGTGAAGTAATGGGGTTCTCAGGCTCACACACCACACTGGAGCCAGGAGGTACGTTACAGGTACGTTTATTCCTGGCTCTGAGCACAGGTTAGACGGATGATAGAAATACTGCGACATCCACCCCAGCCAGCACAGCAACTCCAACTGTCACTGTAGGAACACATAGAAACCAGTCACACCAACACTTCAGGTTCCATGTGACATCATCCTGCATCCACACACATATGCCCATGTGACATCAGCCTCCTGCATCCACACACAGAAGCCCATTACAACAACAATTTACTGTGATTTACAAATGTGGGTTGGGTTGATTTTTGTATGCCGAGGCATACCTTTTGCAACGGTCCGATCCTGACCGAGAGCAGCGCACAGCTCTGCCAATGTATCTCAATTTGCCCTACACCACACCTTGAGATTCCAGTATTGGGTTGCCACGGAAAGCTCTGCCACTGAACCTAAATCCAGGAGCATGGCTTCAACTCTCCTTATTGCCCAACACTCCAGCGCCCATAACTGCTATCCCAGTACTTGCTCCACTCACATCTGTGCAAATGCACCTCAATCTTGGCTTGCAGCACACGTCGCCATTCCATTTTGAAACTCACACACTCCATCACACGTGAGCCCCACCCCCATGCACAGTTCTGGCAAAGTATCTCGGTCTTAACATGCATCACCCTGTTATTTTAGGACTAAGTCTTCACCTCACAAACGACTCTCCCAAGACACCTCAATCTAGGCCTGCAGCAACCCCACCTTGCAGTATTGCAACTTATTCACATTGTTAAAGGCTGTGTTTATGCAACCCTCTGTTGAGGGATCTGCAACCACTGACCTTAATGGGGGGCTAACACACCTGACAAGAGAGGGAAGCCAACCCTCTCTTAACGGTAAGTAAAGTGGTTTCTGATGCTTGTGTAATCTGCTTAGATCACATGCTATGCATAGGTCGACATCTAGTGGAAGCTGCGGAGTATTACAGCTGTTGTTTTCGAAACTCGAAAAATGGATGTTGAAATAGGGTGTGCCAGTAATACTATCCCTAGTGTGACGTCCCCTGTACCCATGATCCCTCATGCATGTAGGTCACTCAGATTGTTTTTTTCCTCCATCGTGAGCGGTCGCATATAAGCAGAGTGCATTTTCGGCTTACGCCATTGAAATTACAAAGTATTAAGATTAATATTTCTTTCTTTCCTTTACTGACGCCGTGTCTTGACGCGGTGAAGACTCAAGAAAGGACAAGACTGACTGTCGACCGGAGACCCCTAGAGCAGGACAAGACGGACCGTCGACCAGAAACCTCGACAGCACCACCTGGCCGCGGAAGGCCCATCGGGCCTCGGCCTTACAGTTGGGAGAGTGGGGGGTGGTCATAACATCATGTATTTTCCCACCCTTTCCCTGAGTCGCCCAGCTGCCTGCCCCCGTTATGGAGTGTACTCCTTTTAAATTCTGTCCGTCCTGCAATAAAAAATACATGTGGGTCGACAAGCACAAGGTGTGTAACCTTTGCTTGCATCGAGACCACAACGAGGCTCATTGTCGGGCCTGTAAATTGGTCCGAGCCAAGACCCTAAAGGATAGACGGACAAAACATTGGGCCCATCACGCCATGCAGGCTGAAGCCTCCATGGACGTAGAAGGGTCGTCCAGCGACGGCAGCGGCGCCGTCCTCTCAGACGGCGAGGGTGATGGGGAACCTCGATGTTCCTCAGTGCCAGTCCCTGACCCTAACAGACAGGCCGGCAGTCCGGTTATGGAGAAGACACCCAGCGACAAAGGCACCACACTTCCCCACACAAAGCACACACCCTGCGGCGACGTGAGTGTACTCACACGTTGAGAGTCAACGGCGAAGGGCAAATCTTCAGATTTACGGTCCTCTGAGCACCCCGAGCGGCCGCCTCATGACAAGCCTTTGAAAACAAAGGACGGCAGACTCAAAACTACATCGCCCGGCATTGCGACGTCAAAAAACGTTGCGCAAGCCGTTCCCATAGTCGAAACTCGACCTAATGTCCCCAAAACCCCTACTACGGTCCCTAGCTCTAAAAAATCTTCTTACAAGAGCAAAGATCATAGGGACAAAAACAGATACAGTTTCCCTCATAAGGACAGGAACCCAGTGGATAAAAGGGTCATACCTAGGGAACAGCCAACTACCCCCACAGGAACCTGATAATGTTCCTGTACAAGACATTATAGATGAGCCTGATCCCACACATCAGCCTGATCCTACCTATTTGGAGGAAGAGGAGTTATATAGTGAGATACCTGACTCTACCCCTACACCTGCCTCTACCTATCCGGGGATTATCCCCAGTTCAGCTACTTGGTCTGCCCAAGATATAGATAGAGTTATGCAGCGCATGACTTTTCTAGCAAATTATTTTGAAGAGCACCCCCAGGCTCTCCAAAGTCTGGCAAACATGCCTCCCGCTACCCAGGCATCAAGCACAAAGACAACACCTGTGCTCACTCAGTCAAGCCTGTCTGCCCAACCAAATTTGTCTACTCAACCGTCGGGGAAAAGATCTCACCCCTCATGGGCACTATATGACGAACCAGTTCACAAGACACCTCGCATATCCTCTGACCTTTACGATCTGGATGCAGGAAAAGATGAATAAATAGATGAGGATAACCCTTATTATGAGGACATCGACATTGACAACGTCGATGCAGGGGAAGATCAGGATGACACAATGCTCCACCCCGCAAGACCCTACCTTACCCGATTCCCTGGTGGACAAATAGCCCCTAGTCAATGACATACGTCTCAGGGCTGCTGAACACTTTGGGATTGAAACACAGGAAACCCAACAAGATAAGGATTTTGCAGAAAACATCTTGCGGGATAGGAAACCGCCTTCTCACTTTATAGCCCTACTCAAGTCGGTACAAAGAAAGATTCCACCATCTCTAGAGATGGCTAATCAGACCAGGGCAGTAAACCCCAGAATCGAAAAACTTTTTCGACCAGCACCTTCCGACCCTTAGACCACACTCTCTGGAAGTTACTACTACCCACAAGAGAGCCGGTACCCCCTTGGCCTCGTCCGAAGCTCCTCCGGACAAGGAAAGTAAAAAACTGTATAATATGGGAAGGAAGATAGCCTCTTCAGCGGCATACCAAGCACGTATTGCTAATAATTCTACCTTACTAGCAAGCTAGTACTGCACAAAGTGGGACGAGGTAATAGCCCTTGCTGAATCAGCGCCAGAACCACTTAAGTCCAAGCTCTCCCTTGTGGCTGCCGAAGGCAAAGCAACAGCTGGTGTCCTACTAAAGAACAACTTTGATGCACCGGATAACGCGGGGCGCGTTATTGCTGAGGCCACTATTCTGAAACGTCACGCCTGGCTTAGATAGTTGGGATTTAAACTTGCAACTCAGGCTACCCTGCTCAACATGCGTGTTGAGCCGAATGTTTTGTTTGGGAAAGCAGTTGAGGACGCTCTTAAATCGGCCAAGGAGGATTACGAGACACTTAAATCCCTTGGCCAACTGACAAACAAACAGACCAACCAGAGGGTGGAGGAACACCCTCCAAACAATGACGCCCTGCTACAGGTCCCCTCCCATGCCTCCCCAGTTGGGTTACGAATATCACATTTCACCCACGCATGGGAGGAGATAACATCAGACAAGTGGGTGTTGTCGACGGTGGCAGGAGGTTACTGGATAGAGCTCCAAGAAAGAACTTCAAACCTCCCCCCACGCCAGAAAGACCATCACATGAAGAACATCTCATCCTGGTAGATGAGGTCAAGGCTCTACTCCTCAAAGACGCTATTGAGGTTGTACCGTACAACGAGGTAAACAAGGGTATTTATTCAACGTACTTCCTTGTGCCAAAAAAAAGATCTAACCATGCGCCCGGTACTAGACCTGCGCCCTGCAAACAAGTGTGTCAAACCGCAAAATTTTGCATGACAACCCTACAAGAAGTAATCCCTCTGTTAAAACGGGGGGATTATAAGTCAACATTGGACATGAAAGATGCTTATTTTATTATTTCAATGTTCCCAGAGCGCAGAAAATGCTTGCGATTCAACGTAGCAGACCAGCACTACCAGTTCAAGGTGCTGCCCTTCGGGATAGCCTCGGCTCCAAGGGTGTTCACCAAGGTACTGGTGTTGGTGGCAGCGCACCTACACAGGGAGTCAATCCCAGTGTACCCTTACCTGGATGACTGGCTGATCACGGGAGAAACCTACCAACTTTACAAGCTAAACACGCAGAGAACAATAGACCTTCCCTTCCAATTGGGCTTCTCAATAAACGAGAATAGTTCCTAGGAGCTGTATTAGATACAAAGACAGGTTTAGCCTTCCCATCCATGGAAAGAGTACAAAACATGCTTCGGCAAATACCCCAGTATCAAGCCGGTCTCCAGATAAGCGTACGCAAAGCAATGTGTCTGCTAGGTATGATGGCATCATGTATTTACCTTGTCCCCTATGAGCGCCTGCGCATGCAACCAATGCAGGAGTGGTTGGCGAAACAATGGTATCAAGCAAGTTGTCAGTGAGACGATCTAGTGATTGTTTCGCCTACACTGCTTCAGAACTTACGCTGGTGGTCAAGGGAAAATCTGCTCAAGGGGAAACCCTTTTAGGAACCAGAAGCGCAATCGGTCGTCACAACAGACGCATCATTTTCCAGGTGGGGGTGCCTACTACCTTCACCATACAGCCCACGGCCTGTGGTCTCAAGTGACAGCACAGAAACACATCAATGTACTAGAACTATTGGCGGTCAAGGCACTTCAAGCCTTCGAGAACCACCTGACAAACCAGTCGGTACAAGTCCTAACAGACAGCACCACCGCAATGTTCTATATCAACAGGCAGGGAGGTACACACTCTCCAAATCTGTCCAAACTGGCTCAGAAAATATGGAAGTGGGCACTCAGACGAGGGATGTCCCTGTCCTCCCAACATGTTCCAGGGGTACTCAACACTCTAGCGGACTCTCTCAGCAGAGAGTCCATGTTGAGAGCAGACAGGGAAGCAGGGAGGGGAAGGGGTGTGTTGTTGATTTTTAAAAAATACATCACCATCTGGGGGAATTCCATTAATATACTGGAAGGTATAGAATCCCTACAGGTGAAAATAGGCTGCAATGCTGAGACCACCATTAACTTATTATTGTTATATAAACCCCCCTCTCACTCTGAGGATTTTATTTCTGCCCTATCCAACCACCTCATGGCCTGCCTTAAACCTCACACTAGCTTCATTATATTGGGAGATCTTAACTACTGGCTTGGCCATCAAGATGATCAAAAGGGAGCTGACATGGAGGCCACTTTGGGCTCACTCGGCTTCGCCCAATTTAATCGTCAACCTTCTCATCAACTAGGACACACCTTGGATTGGCTTGCAGCAATGCATGTATCTATCACTGATCTAACCACTTCGCCCTGCCCATGGTCAGACCATTACTTTGTTAACTTTACAATTCGGTCGCTTTTCCCTGCCAAACTAAAAAGCAAAATCTCCCCGTCAACTAAGGGACATAATTCCAAATTGCTCACTTTGGAACACATCTCCCCACTAGGCAAACATCTGACTAAAGATTTACTCCCAGAAACAGCCCAGGAACTCTCCACCATACTTATGGATACCTTCAATGACATTACCAACTGCCTAGCCCTGGAGAAAGTGAAAAAACACAAGCTTGTTACCCCCAATAAATCCTGGTTTACCCCAGCGCTATGCACTCTAAAAGTGCCTATGCGTAAATTGTATTTTAAATGGAAAACCAATTATTCTGATGACTTTCGTGTGGCCTATAAAGAGGCAGCGAGACTGTATAAAGTGGCCATACTAGATGCAAAGAAGAATTTCTTTAACAATAGGATTATGGAAGCACGATCAGAGGCCAAGGAATTGTTTAAAATACTTAAGGAGCAGGAATCGACACCTGTCCTCGAGGTCAATGAAGTCATTAAAGGCAAGAAATGATGCCAGGCTATCCAGGATGCCATGGCCTTGAAACTACAAGGAATCAAAGCCAATATCACCTTAAAAAGGCAAATGCCAGTAATGAAGGTAACACCCCAGAACCTCAGGAGAACATTAGAAACCCACTAATTCCAGAATTCTCCTTCTCAGCAATTACGCTGGAAGAGCTGACGGAGGTGGTTAAACACCTGAAAACAACTAGTTGTAGGGGAGATCCCTTCTCAGCCATTATAATTAAAGAATGTCCCCCTTTTTTGTTGGAAGCCATTTTGCAATTTATTAATGCCTCCTTTAAAGAGAGTGCCGTACCAGACGAACTGAAACGCTCCTCGGTCACTCCATTGCTCAAAAAACCAGGCCTCGCCAAAGATGACCCCTTGAACTATAGGCCCATTACCAACTCTGCCTTCATGATGATGATTCTGGACATAGTTGCCTATATACAAATAGCTAAACACATAGAAAGCCATCCAATTCTTAACTGTCGGCAATCAGGCTTTAGAGCGGGTCATAGCACTGAAACGGCCCATCTGGAACAAAAATCCAGGCTGCTTACCAACATAGACAAGGGAGTATCTACCATGCTCATGTTGCTGGACCTCTCAGCCGCATTCGACCTGATTGACCACAAGTTGTTGGTCACCAGGCTCGAACAAGTGGCAGCATTTTCCACCAAAGCCTCGCAGTGGGTGGCTTCTTTTCTCAAAAACAGGGTCAGTTGTGTATGCTCAGACCTAGCTGAAGCAGACACAATCCCGATTGAATGTGGAGTCCCACAAGGAGCTAGTCTGTCGCCCTGTTTTTATAATATCTTTACCGTCCCCTTCTTCTCTATGCTGGTGCGTGAAAATATCGGGTTCACTAACTTCGCAGATGATACCCAATGTATCATTCCCCTTACGGGAGACCACACACAAGATGAAGAGCAGATAAACAAAGTCTACACCTGCATCGAGAACTGGATGGTACAAAATGGACTGGCGCTTAATAGAACTAAAACAGAGCTTAAGGTTGTGGGATCCACTAATCGAATCTTAAAACTCGACCCCGGGTATAGCAAAATTCAGCTTGGCGAAGTCAAACTAGACACACTTAAAAAAGTTAAGTAGCTAGGGGTGATTCTTGATCAACATCTTTCTATGAATGCTCATGTGGGAAGTGTTGTATCTGGGGCAACCTACTATCTTAAACTCTTCACTCACCTTAGACCTATGATTTCTCAGGCCAACGCCGAAACACTGGCGAGTGCCATAGTAGGCGCAAACATGGATTGCTACTGCAGCTTGCTGACTGGTATCAGCAAAAGGGAGCTTAATCGACTGCAAGCTATCCAAAATGGTGCTGTGAGGGTGGTTACAGGTCTTTCCAGACGGGACCATGTTACACCAGCAAGAAGAGCTTTACACTGGCTTCATGTAGAGGCTAGAATCCAGTATCGCCTTATGCTATTAACATTTAAGAGCCTTTCTTTGCATTATGCCCCGTTACATCAACAAACTTATTCTACCTAAGTGTTCTCCTCGTGTTCTTAGGTCCCAGGATACCAATATGCTCTTAATTCCTAAAAGCAAATCCTTGAAAGTTGAAAGGGGTGCATTTGCCACAGCAGCCCCTATCGCCTGGAATGGCCTTCCCCAGGACCTTAGATTGGAACCTACTCTCGAGGCCTTCAAAAGAAAGCTAAAAACATGGCTCTTTGAATAAAGCCCAGTTGAATTTTTGGTTCTCTCCCCCAGCTTTATCAGCGCATATATGTTTTTTGTTGTCTAGTCTTGTCTTGTCTAGTCTTGTCTGCGCCATCATGCCCACGGGTTCATTGCTGTGCAGTACAAATGCAATAAAGTAAAGTAAAGAGATCCTTTGGCAGAAGAACATGAGTGGCAGCTACACACGGATGTGGTAGACCACAACTTCTCTCTCTGGGACTACCCTTCTCTAGACTTGTTCACTACATGAGAAAACAAAGTATGCCCAGACTTCGCATCCAGGTTCCCCCAACCAGACTCCAAGGGGAACACCCTATGGATGAACTGGTCAGGGCAATTTGCTTACGCTTTTCCCCCCCAACTCCATTAATCTGCAGAATAGTGAACAAGCTACACAAGGATCAGATGACACTCTTCCTAGTTGCTCCTATGTGGGCAAGACAAGCGTGGTATCCACATCTGCGCAAACTGGCGATGTGCAATGCCATCAAGCTCCTGTACAAGGTCAACCTGTTGACTCAGCACAGGGGGACAACGATGCACCCACAACCTCACTCTTTGAACCTAGCAGCATGGCTCCTGAAGTCATAGAGTTCGGTCAACTTAATCTTCCACAACGTTGTATGAATATCCTGAAAATAGCATGTAAACCTAACACCAGACACTGCTATTTCCACAAGTGGAAGAGATTCATCATTTGGTGCAAATCAACGCCATAGAATGTACTCCATCACACATTCTAACCTACTTGCTCGACTTGCTAGATTCAGGTTTAGTCTTTAATTCTCTAAAAGTCCACCTAGCAGCTTTATCAGCCTATACCACCTCTCAAAGTAAAATCTCATGGTGGAAAGTGCCAGTCATTAAGGCGTTCATGGAGGGAGTGAAGAGACTAAATCCTCCAATCCCCTACCTGGGTGGCACCTAAATGTGGTACTAGCAAAACTCATGGGGCCCTGCTTCGAGCCTTTGCATCAAGCTACCCTTTGACACATTACCTACAAGACTGCCTTCTTAGTGGCTATTACTTCCATAAGAAGGGAATAGTTTCTTACCTGTAACTCCATTTCTCCAGCATTGGTATCTTTCATGGATTCACATGCTTAGAATATTCCCCCTCGTCAGACTCGGACACCTCGGTACACATATATAGCCTTTTCCTATAGGAAAACTTCTGACACTTTTGTGTCCTATCTACGTCCTTTTGGGGGCCGCATACGCATGCCCCATAGGACGTCGCAGTATAATAGCCCCGCCCCCGCGGCTCCCTTCAGATTTCGGCCCCTCCAAAGTAGGAAGGGTTAAACCTATCAAGCATATACATTGCATCCTGGGGAGGCTGGCGGGCGCATGTGAATCCATGAAAGATACCAATGCTGGAGAAATGGAGTTACAGGTAAGAAACTATTCCCTTCTCTAGCATTGGATCTTTCATGGATTCACATGCTTAGAATAGATTGTATAGTAAAACAAACAGGGCAATTCGTAGTTTCCTGTCAGCATCGTCGATTTAAGTGCAATGTTGGTTGTGGCGCACACCCAGAACCAGGCTAAACGACAACACGTATTTGCAATCTAGAGAGATTGGGAAGAGGACTTAACACTCAGGTTGCTTTGTACCAAAAGCGGAAGCCTAGGGCAAGCCTGCTGTTTGATCTCTCAGCATTAATCTTGGAAGCCCCAATGCTGCAGTGCGCTCGCTTCCTGGAGGAGGCGGAGCGCGGTCATGATCACGTGACTCATTCTGGGCTTTTATTCGAGGGCAATCTCAAACTCTCAAACTCTCAAACTCAAAAATTGTGATTTCTACCTACTTGCAGCCTGCTGTTTGATCTCCCAGCATTAATCTTGGAAGCCCCAACGCTGCAGTGCGCTCGCTTCCTGGAGGAGGCGGAGCGCGGTCACGATCACGTGACTGATCACGTGACTCATTCTGGGCTTTTATTCGAGGGCAATCCACCCTCGCGGCGTTAAGCCCGCTGCGGGGACAAGGGCGCTGCTGTTTGGGCTGTTTGGCTGGTCGGCTGGGCACGAAAAAGATACATGAAACTTCCTGCGGAAGTCACGTGCAGGTGGGTCACTTATTTTAAAAAATCATCTGTACATCTGGGGGATATCCCAAAGCTAAACAAGTCAAATGACCAAAGGATAAAAATCGCTAGGATCACCCCGGATAAGCAAGCTAACATCACCAGTTGTGTTTTTTTTTTTTTGGGGTAGGGAGACTGTTGGGGCTTGACCCCTTTGATCCCACCCTGCGAATCGATCAAAATTTATATTTAAAGCCCTAAGGAAAGGGATACGGCTGGGGTTCGACCCTTTTGATCCCGAACACTGCAAACAACTGACATAACCAGACAACATCAGGGGACAAGATACTTACAGCACCATTTGAAGGTTAGATATCAGTGTTCCAAACTAATACACATACGATCTCCAAATACCTAATGGCAGAAGTAGTGCTATCAACTAGATTGGGTGACCACCCTCTACCAAACAACCATATAAATGATTTAATATTATCCGAAGACAAGGATAACGAATCAGTGCTAGTTAAGGAAAGCATGACTCCGAATCACGGAACAAAAGATTATAATCAAGGAGCAGTACTCGGTCCGTTCATGATAGAGGTTAAGATCGGCAATCAAACAGGGAAGGAGCCGCTACAGGAAGACATACGATTAACCTCAGAGAGCAATGAGGCCAACCCACCCATGAACAATTTCATATTCCATCAACTTGACAATATGATTGAAACGGACGAATCACCTCAGCCTCAGAAAAGTTCAGCTGATGCAAAGCAGTCTAAGGAAACTCTGGCCCTTATGGCAAATGAAACATCCAACAACAATGAGTATGACTTAGAAGCTACAAGGGAAACTGACCTTTCAAAGGAAGATGTGTCAGAGAAGCCATCACCTGTACTAGAGATAAGATCAAAAACAGTAGAAAAAAATATTCCTAAGGCAAAGGATTTAATTCAACTATCTGAGGTTATTCCCGGGTTAGAACCCAATACTACGGTGGAAGATTGGGCAAAAACAGCGAAAGGAACCTTTAACGGAATTAAAGGTAAAACAATAACCCCCAAACCAATTAGAATGGACTTTATAAGATATACAGACCTAGAAAAAAAAATATGGAAACCCAGGACCCTATCCTCAGGGGATGCTCAAGACAGAAATAATCATTTTTTTGGGAAACAATCCCTACTAAATTGGGGGACAGGCATTTCTGGGAATGTACCCAAAAGGAAACCAACTCATAAAAACACCACGGCAAACGAAATCCCTGACGCTGTTATGCTGGAAAACTCAATCTTAATAGATAAAGAGCCACAAACTGTAGAGACGGCCGTTCAAACCATGAAAGGGGAAACCAAAAACCAGTTAATTCAAACAGAAAATGACCAAGACTCAAACTTGAACACGCTATCATCAACGATAGAAGCACCTCAGAAAGAGAGGGAGATGACCAACAAACCTAAGACAGGGGGAGAAAAGTGTGAAAAGGATGACTTCCTGATGATTACAACAATGGCAGCGATCCTGGCCCCTTACATGAAACTACACGAAGATGCTACGGATACTCTGAAGGACCACACTACATTGCTAGCAATGGTTCATTCTAAGACAATCTTCATTGAAGGATTCATATCGGCCATCCAAAAAAATATGCAAAATGTTGAGCAAAGAATCTCCGATATGTTACACACCATCCTAGAACCAATTATGAAAGAGAAGGAAAACCGATGGAAAGATCCTAGGAGAGACTCTCTAGGTGGTTCGGACTGCTCCGTTTTTCAATCAAAAGAATCAGCAAAATTGCAACCACAAATAGAAGAAAATGCAAATGAAGAGCATTTGAAAGAACGTACTGGAAATACGATTGAAAAAGGGACCTTACAAGAGCTAAGTAATTAGGTCGAATGTCCAATCCCAACTCCGAGGAAAGGAGAAACAACTACAGATACAATGAACACAATAAAAGGAAAGGAAAAAAATAAAGAAAATAATGAACTGGTACCAAATACCTCAAAAATCTCTGCGGAAAACGAAACTCAAAGAGGAGCCACGGCGACCAACGATCAGAAAGCAAAACAGATCACAAAAAAAGGACAACACACACCTCAAAAAACCTTAGACCTTTCGCAGCATGAAAAAGATATTGAGGTATCAAAAATAGATAAGCAAAATTCAAAATTATGCGAAATCTTTAAAAAAAAGGACGTAAAACAGATGGAAGGCATCACTGCGTTGCAACGAAGGGAGCAAATCGCTACGAATGATAAGAAAGTGAAATCTACTCAACCATTACAGATACTTAAAAAAACAAAAAATCAACCGCCGCGGAGGGTATGTAAATCAAATAAAAGCAAATCATTTTTCAAATGTCTGAGCACACCAAAGGAAGCAGCAACTACTGTGGTAAATCAAAACATTGGTAGCCATACGCAAACAAGTACGAGTCTAAATAACAATGAAGCAGCAGAAACGGATGACTCCGATCAAGAGTTAATGGATATGTCCACTTACTCCATCTCGGATGACAACGTCTCAACTGATAGTGACTCAGAAGAAGAGGAAATTGAAATAACTGATGAACAAGTACAGACGGAGCGAGAAAGGGGAGTCAAACCAATGTTGGATGACAAGAGGATAATTGGGGAAAACGCAAACAAAGCTGAAACAACAAAAAAAGAAAATAATACAGTCAAGCCCGAAACTGTAAGTAAGAAAAGATTAAAGACAACAATGACGGGAAGCTCAAATATACCAATTAAAAGTCCTACAAGAAACCTGGAAAATCAAAATATAAACAGCCCCATACGTATTTTGGAATTCAAGGAATACACCACAGAAGAAAGTGAGCAGATCAGTGGAACTGATGATTTCCGGACTAGTCCCTTGAGACTGCCGAAACGCAGATTAAACCCGGAAAAAAAGGGCAGAGGTCTTCTTTTGGAAAGACTAGTACATACAGACGACGGTCTTATTCTAAACCGGGCAAATGTCCTAAGGTTGTTCCACCATATACCAGCCTTGAGATTAATCAGCTCTAGTGATATAACCCTGATAGAATTTCCTGATAAAAGGTATATGGATAGTATTCGGGTTTCCACATGCTCCCAGGTGATTCACCAGCTATTACTATCCGAAGAGAGGACCATAAGAAAGAAGGGGTTCAAGATAACCGAAAAAAACAATAAAGAAACAGAACCAGAGGTACTGGATCAAGAAACTATCTCAAAGAAAGCTCGCTTTCAAGAGGCGTAGATTACGCATAAAAAAGCCATGAAACAATCGCAGGTTACCCAACCTCAAGACGGAGAACAGGAGAGATGGGTATGGTTGGCCAACCTAGCAGCAGGAAAAATGAAGACACTATAGAGCCGGAAAGTAACACAAAAGGAAACATGGTCCCTTATTTCCTGGAATACAAGGGGATTCAACCACCTTCTAACAAAAAATGAATTTGAAAAAGAAATGTCAGATGTACTATGCCTGCAGGAAACGTTGTTGAGAGAAACTCCCCTGATCGAAGGCTATTCAGTAAATATAAACCCAGCAAAAAAAGGAGAAAAAGGAAGACCAATGGCGGGTCTGCTGATAGCGATAAAAAAAGAACTAAACTGGAATGTGATTCATTCTTGGAACTTGACTCCATATATTCAAATCTTAGTCCTGGAAACATCGTCGCCCCTAGACGATCAACACCACCAGCACGTTGTGCTGATGAATATATACTGGGTGCCAGGAGCTAAAGGAAACAAATCCCTTCCAAGGGACGTAGCAGAGGCAATTGATGATCTGAAAGCTAAATGGCATGACCCATGGATAATATTGGTGGGCGACCTTAATTGCACTTGTCTGGACGAAAACAATAAAGTACTCGAAGACGTACCGAAAATGGCCACAACCAAACACAAAAGAGGGGTCAATTGGAGGTCCACGTTACAATCTAGAGATTGCACAATCCTAAATGGAGTCACGTTAGGCGACATCCCAGGGAAACCGACGTGGCGAGGGCTGAAATCCAAAGCCATCTTAGATTACGTGACAGTTTCAACTAATATGTCAATGTTTATTCAAAAACCTGAGGTGCAACCGACCAAGGCTAGTGACCACAATGCTATCAAACTTACTTTTTCTAGTTTTCTTCCTAAGAACGCAAAGGAAATATATCCATTCAAGATAGAAATCAACACTGGGAGAACTCGAGTTAAAATGAATCCAGCAAAATTACCAGCGCTGAACGATAGCTTGACATCCACCCTAAATGATTTGTATCTGCAGCTACCTCTGCAAACCATCGATTATGTTCCTCTGCTAAAAATCTTCCATATTAGAATTAAACCCGGCACTACAAAACCAATAATGTCACATCGACATATATTCGATCAAGCCGTGGCTGATAAAAAAAAGACTATGAGGAAACAGTTAAAATCACTGAAAGTCTCGAATGAGGTAAATAAAACTGATAAAGTACGAGAAATAAAACAAACCTTTAGAAATTGGAGAAAGTTGCACAAAAAAAACAATGCTAAACCACGACTCCCAGGCAATGTTAAGAACGATATGTGAGAGAAATACAACAGAGACGTGGGCCTTAATAAATAGCAAAGAGACTTTGCAAGATGCCATAATAACAAATCCAGTCACAGAGAAAAAATGGGAATTATACTACAAACAACAACAGCCAGTTCTAAAACCTCTTATAAATGATTGGATTATACCAAAATGGGATGAAAGTTTGCTGACCATAGACAGTGAGACATTAGAAGACATGATTAAAAAGCTAAAGAACTCTAGAGCACTGGGGCCAGATGGCTTGACTAATGAAGGTCTGAAAAAGGACCCAGCGGAATGGGCTAAAATCCTATACCAACTGTTCAAATATATCTTGGTTTCGGGGAAACTACCGACTTTGTGGAAAACGAGTATTGTGGTGCCAATCTTTAAAAAGGGCCTAAGAACAGTCCCAGAAAATTACAGGCCAATTGCCCTTCTGGATGTGGCTGGAAAAATCTTTGCCTCAATTCTTTTAAAATCTTTGACAAATTGGGCAACACAAACAGGCCGTAAGGACGAATGGCAATCTGGGTTCGTAAAAGGACAAGGCACTCCATTAAACATCTTTATTCTAAATCTGTTGAAAGCTCGAACCCTGACCAACAAAGAGGCGAAATTCTATATAGCTTTTGTTGATTTATCAAAGGCTTTTGATGCAGTTGATCGCGAGAGGTTGTGGAGGAAATTAAAAAAATGGAATTGCCCAGAAATTCTACTTTACAACATAAAGGAATTACACTCGAACACCTCAATTAAAGTGAAACTAAATAAAGCCGGCCTGTTATCGGACACAATTCCTACGACCATTGGGCTTAAGCAAGGATGCCCCTTGGCTCCAGAATTATATAAACTATATTCCTCAGATATGGAAAAAGCCTCTGTAGATATAAGATCCTTTCCAGCAACACTTGCTCATATAGCGATTGGTCGATTGATCTATGCTGACGACATAGTTTTAATCGATCAGACTCCTATAGGACTTCAACATCAACTAAAAGCATTAGAAACATATGTAGCCAAAAACAAAATGACCATCAATCCTGAAAAATCTAGGATCTTGACGCTCTCTAATAACAAAAAGAAGAAAAAAATAAACTCACCCCAATGGTATCTATCCAATAAAAAGATAATGGAAGTGACAGCTATTACGTACCTGGGGGTTTGTATCAACACCAACAGATACGAAGCCCCGAGATGTCAGGACTTAAAAAACAAACTTGGAAACCTAATAGGCCAAGCTAAGATTCTACTGGCGCGATTCTGTAGATTCTCCATGAAACCACTGATAGACTTCTATCGTGCAAAAGTAGTGGCAATCCTAACCTATGGATCAGAAACCTCTTATTGGACAACAAAATATGGTCACGTCTAGAAGGCAAGTTCTGGAGATCTATTTTGGGTTTGCCAAAATCTTTCCCAATTCAATTAATTAGAAGAGAGCTGCCACTATCCTCTCTGAAAGTCATTGTGGAGTGGAAGATATTGTCTTTTTACAGAAGATGTCTAGAACCGGCAACAAAGGGGGGCTTTGCGGCCATAAAAAAAGCAATGGAAGAGAGGTCGGAACCAATATTGACTGAATGGGCCAAAATATGCCAGATGATCCTTCTTAATTTAAATGAAACGGAAGAATCCTTCTTAAACAATCCAGATCACGTGAAAAAAAAAATGTACACTAGAGATTGGATTGATACACTGGACGAGCTCACTAAATATCGAGGCTATGAAGAATTCTGGGCAGTCCCGCGAAAACTGAATATACTACCCAAATACCTAACCCTTTTCCCTAATTGGTTCTTGAGGCAAGGCTTCTTAAAGCTGCGTTTGAATCTTTGGCCAAGTAGAACCAATCATTATAGAAAAAGAGAGAGAGATGAACCAAAGAACTGTAGATTATGTAAAAATGTATTAAAAGTTGAATCATTGAAACATCTGCTGCTGGAATGCCCCACTGTGAGAGGTGAACGACAGATGTACTTAGGTCATATCTGGCAGGAATACAGATTCAAGGACATTGAACTTTGGTGGTCATACCTACTGGAAGGAGATAAGATCTCAAACAATCTTGCGGTCATAACATTTATCCAGTTCATCTTTGAAAAAATTGAGGGACTAGACGAACCTCTTGGAACAGTGAAAAGGACCTGAAATCAAGCAGACTTTTGCGGTGTTAAACACTAAGCAACATAAAAGAAAAGAAAGAGAAAGGGAATATGAAACAGGCATTTTTATAAAGTTTATAAATATTTTAGCATATCTGTAAAACAGAAGTTTGGGAAAATGCTATTCTTGTTGTTTTGGGTTATTTTTATTCAATTATTCTTGATTTTTAAAATGTTCTTTAAGCTTTCTTTAACGATTGAATTAACTCTAATCTTGATTTTGTATAGTTGAACTTGCTTTTTTTCCACTCTCTTTTATGACATTTTCTTCTCTTTTATGTTGTAGTCTGCTCCTTGTTCGGTAAAAATAGCTAAAGGTTTTCTTGTGTAAACCAAAGAGCTACAATAAAAAAAAAAATTAAAAAAAGAATTGTATAGCAGTAAACTGGAAGACGGCAGTGAGAATGCAATGCAACATACAACCACCAAAAAATACACAATGCATAGGTACACAAGACATAAGTTTACCCTTATATCTGTATCTCAATAAAACATACGGTCACCAATAGGTAGAAAAAACTCTCCACAGTGTAGAGCTTACCTTATTGAAACAGATGGCGCAGGACTGCTCTTCCCATCTGCACCTCGTCCGCATGCTGCCTCACAAGGCAGTAGTGGCGGGTAAACGTGTGGGGCACCGACCATGCCGCAGCCTGGCATATGTCCCTTAGTGGAATTCCTGCCCATAATGCTGCTGAAGAGGACGTTGATCTTGTAGAATGGGCTCTAGGATGCCCTTGCAGCGGCCTTCCGGCCTTGGAGTAGCAAAATGCAATCGTCGACGAGACCCACCGAGCCAGTCCTTGCTTAGAAATTGCATTTCCTCTCGTTGACGGACCATACGCGATGAACAGTTGTCGAGTAGACCTGAGTTCTTGTGTACGATGTAGGTAGAATTTTAGGGCCCTCTTAACGTCCAAGGTATGAAGAGCTTTTTCCGCTGACGATGATGGGGTCGCGAAGAAAGTAGGAAGGACAATGGACGAGTGTTTGTGATACACTGTAGGAACTTTCAGAACGAAAGTAGGATTAGTTACCAGAACCACCTTGTCTTTAAAGAATCCTAGGTATGGAGGGTCTACGACCAATGCTTGCAGTTCCGAGATTCTCCTAGCTGACGTGATAGCAATTAAGAACGCCAACGTCCACGATATGAATTTCATGGCCGAAGTGGCCATAGGCTCAAAGGGTGGTTTCATTAAGCCTGCCAGCACTACGTTGAGAGTCCATGTTGGTGGAAAACGTTTTACTGGGGGAAAAGTTCGAAATAAACCCCTCATGAAGTGTTTCACTAACCTGTCGCTGAATAAAGGAGACGACTGTCTCTTCCTCGTGAACCTAGAGATGGCTGCCAGGTGCACCTTTATCGATGTGAAAGATAAATCCCCCTCTGCCAAGTGAAGCGATAAGGCAGAACTTGCTCCGGAGTCACGTTTAACGGGTGTAGTCCTTGTTGTCCTCGACACCATTCACAGAACCTTCGCCATTTATAGGTGTAAGATTTGTTGGTAGAAGGGGCCCGAGCTGCTTGCAGAATTTTCTGGCAATCCTCCGAAACGTCTAAGGTACCAAATTCCGAAAAGTCAGGAGCCAGGCTGTGAGGTTGAGACTGTCCGGGTCGTGATGCCACACCGTACCTTTGTCCCGGGACAGTAGGTTCGGGACCCTCGGAAACGCTATTGGTTGTTCCAGCGACAAGTGAAGCAAGTCGGAAAACCACGGTTGCCTCGGCCAGTACGGTGCCACTAGAATTACCCGGCAACTGTACCTGTGTATCCACTGCACCGTCCTCCGTATGAGGGGGAATGGAGGAAAAGCGTAAAGGAACTTGTCCGTCCATGGGAAGGAGAACGCCTCCCCCAGGGAACCCTCCTGAGGCCATCTGCTTGCCAATTGCTGGCATTTCTTGTTTTCTTTCGTTGCGAAGACGTCCAGTGGGGGGTGACCCCATTTCTCGAAAACTTTCTGTTAGGGAGAATTCTCTGTTTAGGCTGAATTTCCCTAACCTAGTGAGTCCCCCAGCAGCTTTGGTGGATTTTTGGGGTTTATTATTTTCTCCTGCCAAGAGTAAGACTCTTTTACCCTCACTCTTGGGCATGATTTGAGTGTGTTTCTTTGAACTTAGATGTGTTTAATGGGCTATGGGGTCTTTTACTTCATAGGGCTTCATGTGTTTTTGTGATGTGTGTTACACAGCACCCTCAGTGCAGTGACACAGGGGTGTCATAGTGACCCCCCAGTATAGACTCCATACCCTGGGACTGACTACTGTCTCCCAGGGCATGTAAAGTCACCATTGACTTTACTAGTCTTAAATTCTGAACAGAACCAGTACAAACCATCATATTGTGTACATACTGGCTGGGGCAATTCGATTGCCCCGGGGTCTGTTAGTCGAGGGGGCACATCTCCGTCCCCCCTGATCGAGTTTTGGCTGGTGGCAGTGGATACTACTTTTTATATTCAACCGTGAATATTTTCCTATGGGATTTCCCATTGTTTTAGGCTACTATCTTTATTTAATTATTTACGGTAGCCTCGAACAAACCGCCGGTTTATTTAATTAATATTAATTCCCCGGTTGGTATTTTTTGCCAAAACTTGATTCTAAAATGGCATTTGTGTTCTCTTCTGTGACTCCAACCCAAGTTGAGCCCTTTGCTCCACTTTTTGGCGGGCTTCTCCACAGAAGCCCTCCAAAGTGGTGCCACTCTGTCTGGGGCACTTAGGAGGGGTGGAGGGGAATTTAGGCAACCTGGACTGAGTTGCCTAGGCAACTCACATCGCACTCCGTCCTGATTGGCCCAAGTGGTGAGCCGGCCGGATCACCACTTAGCATGTTTGAGTGAGAGCTAGGCTGAGTGAATGGGGGTTTTCTGCATAAAAGCAGGGCTTTGGGGACTGGAACTTCAGAAGTCGCCACAGGACCTAAGAATCCGACGAGGGAGAAGCTGAGCCGACCTGCCACAACACCACCACCGGTGGAGCCCTGCTGGACCGTCTCACCACTTTTCCCAACGACAGAGGAGATCTCCCGCCGGAGAGTCTTCTTCCTTTGACTGGTGGGGATAACGAGTTTCACCGTCTTTTCGCCTTCCCGACGTACCTCGTGGCCGCCTTGCCTGTGCCAAGGACCCTGGCAACCGGGATACCACGTTTTACCACGACCGCGAAACAAAGGTACCACCTTTAACCGGAAAACTCCACGGCTGGTTTCTTCCCTGGTAGTGCAACGACCTTCATCTTTCCTCCAAGTCGAGATCTTCTCTTCCCCTGGACGACGATGGAACTTGCACCCACGGAACAACTGCCACCGCTGGAGGATCCTTCCCACTTAAGGTACCGTGTCCCGCCTGGCTTCCCTTGCTACCGACTGTACGGGGTAGATTTAGCCCCCGGCTTTCGAACCTGGGTTAGCCTGGGACACCCTGGCTAAACTTTCTTAAGCCTCTCTAAACTCTTTTTGAACCCTCTGCAAGACTTTCTAAGCCTAGTGTAACTGTGTGATCTTGGGCGCATTTGTGCTCTGCTCTCTCTAAGAGTGGGCCCAGCCTTTGGACTTTGGCTCACCAGTGACTTTTGCTCTTCTGCCTTGCTAACAGTGTTCCTGAATCTTAGAGTGGTGTACCTTTCCATATTCTGTCTTTTTCTCTCCCTTTCTCACAGACTTATTGGAGTGCCATCTAGTTAAGCGCTCACCTCTGTATAAAAATAAGTGGTGTTTTACTGTGACTTATCTGATAAGGAAAAAGGGGTGTATATATTACAATAGTAACTGTGTTTAGAATATTTTACAACAAGAGTGCTGGAGTGTTTCAAACTGTGTGTTTTTAAATAAATAATTATATACTTTGATACCAAAGCTCTGGTCAGTGTTTGCTTGTATTGTTGTATCTGGGTGCCTATTGTGTATACTTTGCATACTGTCTAACTCTTCTTGAGGGAAGTCTGACTGCTCAGCCACAGCTACCAGGTAAATCTGGGTGGTACAGACTGCTACCAAGTGGGTTTACTGCCAACACCTGTAGTCTTAAATCTTTTGCAGTGTTCCCTAAGGGAACTGCACAGGTTTCTGCCTAACACTGGTGTACAGCGGTGGGATTTGTATTAAGTATACACTTCAGAGTGCTTTAGGATACCTTAGTACAACTAACCACAAAGCTTATCACTGAAAAAGTAATCTTTCTAACATGTCAACTATGGAAACCTATAGTCAAGAGTCCCTTGCTACAAAGACTGCTGATTGTTTAAGAGTACTATGAAAGCATAAGAACCTCCTGACTAAAGGCAAGAAAATGGAATTAATAGAAAGGTTGTTAGCTAACCAAAGTCTGGATGATGGTTCAGAGGAACCTACCATGACAGAAAATGTAGATAACAGTATAGAAATTGATATTGATCAAAATGTTGATAATCTTGAGGAAGAGTCAGAAGAGGAGGGTGAGGCTGCTGTGACTGTCCCCCCTAGGCCTCTGTCTGCTCTACCTGCTGTACCTACTGGGCCTTTGCCAAGTCCCACATTTAGTCCTCAATATCTTGAATTAGAGAAAATGAAACTTGAACTAGAGTTCAAGAGACTGAATACTCAGGCTGAACAGAGACATCAGGAAATGAATCAAGAACTAAGGCTAAGGGAAATGGAGCTCAAGCATGAGCTAGAAATGAAGAAATTATCTGTCGAAAATGCTTCTCTCTCTGGCTCCTCTAGAAGTTCCAGTCCTAAAAGACCCCGGATGCCTAAAGAATTGGTTGGTATGTATGAGCCTAAGTTGGATGTGTTGGATTGGTTGTCTCTGTTTGAATATAATCATGGGCTCGAGAACATCACAGGAAATGACTTACCTGGTTGTTCTCTAGGCTTCCCCCTGTTGCAACTGATGTGGTAATGGAGTTGGGGGAGGAGGATAGGAAAGAGTATGAATGTGCGAAACTAGCTCTGATAGCTAGATTTGGGAAGACCCCTTCCCAGTATCTTAAGAGGTTTAGAACCCTCAAAAAGCATGATGGTACCCCTTGGGCTACCTGGTTGAGTGAAGGGTTGAAAAACGTAGAGGGATGGATTAAGGGTTACAAGATGAACACTTATGAAGGTATGAAAAATCTTTTTATGTTGGAGTCAATTTATGATGCCTGCTCTCCTGAGCTCAGACAGCACTTGGCTGATTCAAGGGAATTAGATTCCAGAAAACTAGCTAAGGCTGCTGACTTGTGGGTTGCCAACAGGGCCACTCACAAGGATTCAAGGGTCACTCAGAAAAAGGATGAGGGAAAGCAGCCACCTAAAGTGAATCCAGAGAATTCTAATACCTCCCATACCAAAGAGGGCCACAAACAACAAAATAACTAGGGTAAGCCCCAGGGTAAACCGAATCAGGCTAGTGTACATTCTGGTCAACAACCAGAAGGATGTCAGAACAAGCCACCCTTTCAGAGAGCATTTGGACAATGCTATATCTGTAAGGCTACTGACCATATCAAAGGGGATCCCAGATGCAAGGGTAAACCTGCAGGGATCAGCACAGTCCCCTTAGCCCTCACTCCTGAGGATGAAGTACAGATGGCTAGTGCCCACTTTGAACTCTTTGCTGAAGAACCCTTGGGTCTTCAAGCAACTGTAAACTTAGAGACTATGGGTCTGGTTAGTCCCCAGAATAGGGTTGTGTATAACTCCCTACCTGTTAACTCTAAGGTGTATTATATGAACAGTGTTCTTGTCAATGGCCAGGATACTCCTGCCAGGAGAGACACTGGGGCCAGCAGAACAGTAGTGGATTAAAGCTTCTTTCAACCTGAGGATGTGGCAAAAGCACCCAAAGGTCCCACTAAGATGTCTGGAGGCCCTGTCCAAATGGTTCCTATTCTACCAGCCCTCATTCAGTGTAACAACATAACAGTGAGGATCCCTGTCAGTGTTCAGACTGAGGTGCCGGGGAAGGCCCTGTTGGGGAATGACCTGAGAACTCTAGGAGTAGTGTCACATACCCCCAGGCCTCCCAGTATGGAGACCCAGAACCTAACCAAATTGGCTAGAGAGGCCACCTTAAGGGACCACTCTAAGCCTGTGGGAACCTCTACTGAGACCCCCACTACAAGCCCTGGTGTTAGTAAGTTGACCTCTAACCCAGGCACATTGCAGGCTAGTACATTAGGGAAATGGGAGCCCCAACCAAGCTCCATCATTGTTCCCCCAGTCATAGAGTCTGTGACCCCCCCCCCTGCTTCTAAGGAAGAGGAGGATAGACCTGCTGGACCCTTACCTAGGCCTGAGAGAACTGGTAATTCTCAATGCTGGTGGAAAACCAGGAAAGAAAAGTCTAAGGCCAAAAACCTTCAGACTGTTGGACCTTCTACTGAAGACCCCTACCCAAATCCTAGTATTAGGGGGGAAACTCCTAAAGTAGGTAAGGTTAGATCTAAGAGGAAGGGGAAGCAGGTACATTGCCTAACCCCAACCCCTCCAACCAAGAGGCCTAAGACCCAACCTGCTCCCACAAGAGAGGTGGTGAGGAACCTTGGAGGCCCCTCTAGGTCTAAGGGAATCCTTTATAAGGACCCCTTGAAAAAGCCTAATACAGGTTCAGAAGTGGTACCAACTTCTGAGGGACTGGTCAACCAGATCCCCTATAACTTTAAAAAGACTGATGTTCCAAAAAGGGTTTGTAGGTCATATAGCTTACAAAGGAAAACCTTTGATTGGGCCATAGAACATAGGTCAAGGTGTCACCATCAAAATGCTGATGGACTCTCTAGGATGTATGTCATCGACTAGAGGTATGAGGTTCATCCAGGAGTGGATTAAATCCTCCTGTCCCTTAGTCTGGGGGGGGGGAGTTTTAGGGCGAATTCTCTGTTTAGGCTGAATTTCCCTAACCTAGTGAGTCCCCCAGCAGCTTTGCTGGATTTTTGGGGTTTATTTTTTTTCTCCTGCCAAGAGTGAGACTCTTTTACCCTCACTCTTGGGCATGATTTGAGTGTGTTTCTTTGAACTTAGATGTGTTTAATGGGCCATGGGGTCTTTTACTCCATAGGGCTTCATGTGTTTTTGTGATGTGTGTTACACAGCACCCTCAGTGCAGTGACACAGGGGTGTCATAGTGACCCCCCAGTGTAGACTCCATACCCTGGGACTGACTACTGTCTGCCAGGGCATGTAAAGTCACCATTGACTTTACTAGTCTTAAATTCTGAACAGAACCAGTACAAACCATCATATTGTGGACGTACTAGCTGGGGAAATTCGATTGCCCCAGGGTCTGTTAGTCGAGGGGGCACGTCTCTGTCCCCCCTGATCAAGTTTTGGCTGGTGGCAGTGGATACTACTTTTTATATTCAACCGCAAATATTTTCCTATGGGATTTTCCATTGTTTTAGGCTACTATCTTTATTTAATTATTTACTGTAGCCTCGAACATACCGCCAGTTTATTTAATTAATATTAATTCTCCGGTTGGTATTTTTTGCCAAAACCTGATTCTAAAATGGCATTTGTGTTCTCTTCTGTGACTCCAACCCAAGTTGAGCCCTTTGTTCCACTTTTTGGCGGGCTTCTCCACAGAAGCCCTCCAAAGTGGTGCCACTCTGTCTGGGGTACTTAGGAGCAGTGGAGGGGAATTTAGGGACCCTGGACTGAGTTGCCTAGGCAACTCACATCGCACTCCGTCCTGATTGGCCCAAGTGGTGAGCCGGCCGGCTCACCACTCAGCATGTTTGAGTGACAGCTAGGCTGAGTGAATGGGGGTTTTCTGCATAAAAGCAGGGCTTTGGGGACTGGAACTTCAGAAGTCGCCACAGGACCTAAGAATCCGACGAGGGAGAAGCTGAGCTGACCTGCCACGACACCACCACCGGTGGAGCCCAGCTGGACCGTCTCACCACTTTTCCCAAACGACAGAGGAGATCTCCCGCCGGAGAGTCTTCTTCCTTTGACTGGTGGGGATAACCAGTTTCACCGTCTTTTCGCCTTCCTGACGTACCTCGTGGCCGCCTTGCCTGTGCCAAGCACCCTGGCAACCGGGATACCACGTTTTACCACGACCGCAAAACAAAGGTACCACCTTTAACCGGAAAACTCCACGGCTGGTTTCTTCCCTGGTAGTGCAACAACCTTCATCTTTCCTCCAAGTCAAGATCTTCTCTTCCCCTGGACGACGATGCAACTTGCACCCACTACCAGGAACAACTGCCACCGCTGGAGGATCCTTCCCACTTAAGGTACCGTGTCCCGCCTGGCTTCCCTTGCTACCGACTGTACGGGGTAGATTTAGCCCCCGGCTTTCGAACCTGGGTTAGCCTGGGACACCCTGGCTAAACTTTCTTAAGCCTCTCTAAACTCTTTTTGAACCCTCTGCAAGACTTTCTAAGCCTAGTGTAACTGTGTGATCTTGGGCGCATTTGTGCTCTGCTCTCTCTAAGAGTGGGCCCAGCCTTTGGACTTTGGCTCACCAGTGACTTTTGCTCTTCTGCCTTGCTAACAGTGTTCCTGAATCTTAGAGTGGTGTACCTTTCCATATTCTGTCTTTTTCCCTCCCTTTCTCACAGACTTATTGGAGTGCCATCTAGTTAAGCGCTCACCTCTGTATGAAAATAAGTGGTGTTTTACTGTGACTTATCTGATAAGGAAAAAGGGGTGTATATATTACAATAGTAACTGTGTTTAGAATATTTTACAACAAGGGTGCTGGAGTGTTTCAAACCGTGTGTTTTTAAATAAATAATTATATACTTTGATACCAAAGCTCTGGTCAGTGTTTGCTTGTATTGTTGTATCTGGGTGCCTATTGTGTATACTTTGCATACTGTCTAACTCTTCTTGAGGGAAGTCTGACTGCTCAGCCACAGCTACCAGGTAAATCTGGGTGGTACAGACTGCTACCAAGTGGGTTTACTGCCAACACCTGTAGTCTTAAATCTTTTGCAGTGTTCCCTAAGGGAACTGCACAGGTTTCTGCCTAACATTTTCATCAGCTGAACTGTGTCCATTTCCCATTCGTGTATCTGGGCCATCCTTCTGCTGAGGGAATCCGCTTGCGAGTTCCTCACTCCCGGGAGATGGTGAGCCACGATGGATATCTTGCTTTAATGCCCAATCCCACACTTTCTGGGCCTCCATGGACAGGGTCCTGGATCCCGTCCCCCTTTGTTTTCTCAAATAAAACAAGGCTGTCGTATTGTCTGTCAGCACTCGTACTCTCGATCCCTTGATGTGTGGTAGGAACGCCTTCAAGGCCCATCCCACTGCTCTGAGCTCTAACACGTTGATGTGTAGGAGTGACTCCATTTGAGACCAACGACCTTGCGTTTGAAGAGTGCCCATGTGAGCTTCCCAGCCGGTTAGAGACGCATCCGTGACTATGGCTAGCTGGAACTCCGGCTCCTGTAGGGGTACACCGTTGTTCAGGTTGTGGAAACTCTGCCACCACTGAAGAGTCAGACGCAATTTGTCGTCTTCGATGATTATCTTGTCTGACCACGATCCTTGGGCCTGTGTCCACTGGTCCGCCAGGAACTCATGAACTGGCCTCATGAATGGGTGACAGTTGGCCACCAGATGGATGCAGGATGCCATTGCCCCTAAGACCGAAACGTATTTTCTCACTGAAAGCTTGGTGTTTCGTCGTAGTCGACCCGCCAGTCGATTGAGTTTTGAGATTCTGTCGAGGGAAGGCTTCACTAGCCCCGACTGGATTTCAAACTGTGCCCCCAGGAACACCAACGTTCTCGATGGCATCAGCGAGGATTTTTTTAAGTTTATGGCAAATCCCAGCTGTTGTAGAAGCTGCATGGTGGCTTGCAAACTTGCTTTGGTCGATGCTGGGGAGGATCCCCTTACCAGCCAGTCGTCGAGATATGGGTATACATGGTGGCCTTGCCTTCTTAGCCAGGCCGCTACTGGGGCCAGGCATTTCGTGAACGTTCTGGGGGAGGTTTTGAGCCCAAAGGGAAGCACCGTGAATTGGTAGTGAGGCCGCCCTATTACAAACCTCAGGAACTTCCTGCGTTTCCGACGCATTGGAATATGGAAGTACGCGTCCTGCAAATCCAGGGACGCCAGAAAATCCCCTTCTTGAACAGCTCGGATCACTTCCTGGAGCGTGAGCATTTTGAATTTTAGGCTCTTTAAGGACTTGTTGAGATCGCGTAAGTCTAGAATGAGACGCCATTTTCCGTTTGGCTTTTTCACAACGAAGTATCTTGAGTAAACCCCTTGACCTTTCTGTGATGCTGGAACTAATTCTATCACACCTTTTGCCAACATGAGCGTTACCTCCTGTTGCAGTACCCTCAGATGGGAATGAGCGACGAACGCAGGTGGAAGAGAATGCCCGTTCCTTATTGTGTCCAGCACCCATTGATCTGTCGTTATTCGTTCCCATTCGTCGACATAGGCTGATACTCTTCCCCCCAGAACGGTGTGTTGCTCGTCATTGCTGATCTTTGTTTTGTTTCTCTCTCGATGACGATGCATAGGATGGTCTCTTCCTGGAGGTCTGGAAGTTCCGGCGTCGGTTTGCTGTTTGAGAAGCACGCCTGTATCCCTGGGAGGGGTAGGCCGACCTACCGAAGGATCTGTCTCCTGACGCAGAGAATCTGGAATTGCCTGAAGCCCCTCTAAAGGGACGAAAAGACTTGTAGCTTCGGCCACTCTGGAGGGCACCTAATGAACGTGCCGTGTCAGAGTCCTCTTTCATTCCCTTCAGGGCCTCATCTACCTTCTCTCCGAATAGAAGGTCTCCCTCAAAGGGCATATCTAATACTTTGTATTGTATTGTACCTCCGGCCTGAAGTGGGTACACTTAAGCCATGACTGTCGTCGTAACACGACCCCATTATTGACTTGCTTGAAGCCCGATTCAGCGAGGTCCACCGCAATGTTTATTGCATGATTGGAGGCTTCCTCACCCTCTCGTACTAGTAACATCGCTGCCTTCCTATGATCTTCCGGAAGATGATCCAGCAACGGGGCCAGCCTGTGCCACATTTCTCTGTCGTATCTGGCTACAATAGCCAGAGAGTTTGCAGCCTTCACTGTAGTTGCTCCCACAGATAGCACTTTTTTGCCGAAGGCATCCTGACGTCTTGCCTCGTTTTCAGGCGGAGTCGTGCACTTGTGCTGGGCCTTCGCTTTCCTCGCCGCTGCCGCCGACACCACCGATTCAGGCATTGGTTGGGAGGATAAGCACTTGGGGGTAGACTCTGCAGTTAAATTTTTTCTCAAGCCCACCTTTTACCGCTGCTTCCGAAAAGGGGTGACGCATTGTCTGCAAACCCTCCTTCCACACATGATCTAGTATGGGTATTGAAAACACTGACCTCCTTCTCTTACCCACGTGGTCGAAAAGAAAACAGTCCTTTTTCTGTTCTTCCTGGGACAAACCGAATTCCTTACACGCTTTCTCCATCATAGAATGGAATGATGCAATATCATCTGGGGCGGGACGGCTGAGCCGGGCTCCTTGGGGTTTCTAACTCCACTTCTGACTCCCAGGCTGGATCCCTACAGGGGGATGAGGAGATACCCGACATGGCTCCTCTGTCAGACTCCGAATCTGGCAGCTCACCTTCCTCTTGGGGTGCCTGTGGTGCTGAGACTGGCATGCGTAAGTGAGTCGGTGGACGGGACGGGCCCGGCTCGTTGAAGGGTGACTGTGGCAGGTTTACCTGAGGTAGTCTCTGGTCCAACGACTGTACTAAAGACTGAAGCGTGGACAGAATCTCCAACGACAAAACAGATTGAGGATTGAGAAGAGGGGCAGACACCGGAATTCCGGATCCCCTCGTCGACGACTTGTCAACCACTCGTAGCCCGAGGTCTGCCGGGCCAGCTATTCCCCCGCTCTCGTCCTCTCCCGAGGACAGCAACGCTGCCTGTTCCTGCAGTAAAGTATCCGGAGGAATCGGATTGAAAACTTCAGGCCTCCAGGCTTCCTGTAGAACCTCCGTCGACGAGGCCACCGTCGCAGTCGTAGTCGGTGAGGCGGTAGATACCACATGCGTCAGTGGTAGGGAGGAGGCCGATGACTGGACCGCCGTCGACGACGGTGGTTTAGCAGGTGGTTTTGGCGGTCCCGCGTTTTCTGCACTTGGCCTGCTTTTACCCGACTCTCGACTCGTGGTCGATCTATGGTGATCGCCCGAGGAGGATTTCGGCCTTTCCTTGTCATTCTTTTTTGACGAAGATGACAATTTTCTCGTCGAAGATGCTTTAGCTGAATGACTCCGAGATGACTCTTTTTCCACTGGTCTAGATTTCTTCGTCAGCGGTTCCGACGATACAGCGCGGTGTGATGTTTTTGCCGATTGTGCGGAGCCTACCTCCGAAGGGGGGTATGCCCCCGCTCCATCATTCAACCATGCCACCAGCCGTCGATTTCGGTCTTTGAGGGTCTTTTGAGAAAACCCTTTGCATATGTCACAGCTATCAGCCGAATGATGAGGGTGGAGACAGTATATACAATCCTTATGTCCATCCCCCTCGTAAACTTTTTTCAAGCCGCACATCGCGCACGGACGGAACTGCGCCTTTCCCGACATGAAGGAAAAATTCACCTAACTCCAACTTCAAGTACACAACCTTGTACAAAATAGTAAGACGACACGAGGAGATCCCACTACTTTGGAGACGGTTGAAATCTGAAGGGAGCCGTGGGAGCTGGGCTTTTATACTTCGACGTCCTACGGGGCATGCGTATGCGGCCCCCAAAAGGACGTAGATAGGACACAAAACTGCCAGAGGTTTTCCTATAGGAAAAGGCTATATATGTGTACCGAGGGGTCCCAGTCTGATGATGGGGAATATTCTAAGCATGTGAATCCATGAAAGATCCAATGCTGGAGAAGAGTAGCGAACTCCAAGCCTTGTCAGTGCAAGACCCTTTCTTTGTTATCCATAAAGACAAATTGGTTTTACGGACTCACCCTAGGTTCTCCCTGAATTTGTTTCCAAACTTCACGTAAACCAATCAATTAAGCATCTGGCTTTCTTTCAGAAATGAACTAGCTCAGCTGAGGTCAGACTCCACACACTAGATGTTAGGAGGGCGGTTCTCTACTATGTAGACAAGACCAAACCGCTTAGGAAGACTGATCAACTGTTCATCTCCATGGCTACAGGTAGACAAGGAGAACATGTTTCCAAAAGAGCAATCTCCAAATGGATAATCAAATATATACAATTATGCTATTCATTATCAGACAAAACACTGCCTTCTACACCAAGAGCCCACTCCACACGGGGTACTGGGGCTACTTAAGCCTTTATTGCAAATGTCCCCTTAGACAGCATTTGCAAAGCAGCTACATGGAGCTCAGTTCACACCTTCACTCACCACTACTGCATTGACACACACTCCAAGGCAGATACACAGGTGGGACAAGCAGTTCTAAAACATCTATTTGCTGCTACTCCTTCTCACAACCCACCACTTTCTCATAACACTGCTCGCTAATCTATGCATAGCATGTGATCTAAGCAGATTACAAAAGCATCAGAAGGAATACATTACTCACCGTAATCGTATTTCTGGTGCTTGTATCTGCTTGGATTCACATGCGCCCACCCTTCCTCCCCTGAGAGAAGGTGCATAGATGTTGTATGAGCTTGATCTGCTTGGGAACTCTGTACTCACGCTACCCTCATGCTACCTCATGTCAGAAAAATACAATCTGAGGGACCTACACGCGTGAGGGATCATGAGTACAGGGGACGTCACACTAGGGATAGTATTACTAGCACGCCCTGTTTCGACGTCCATTTTCGAGTTTTGAAAACAACAACTGTAATACTACACAGCTTCCACTAAATGTCGGCCTGTGCATAGCATGTGAATCTAAGCAGATACAAGCACCAGAAATACGATTATGGTGAGTAATGCATTCCATACTGTTGTTTCATCAACAGGCATTTTTACGACTGCCTTTTAACGTGGACATAATTACAAAAAAGTCATCAAAGGTTTGGGGGGGTGTGGTGGGAAAGAGCAGATAAGGGGTTGAGGGGGTCAGGAATAGTTAAAAATAGGTGGGGATGTTGGGGCTGAAGCCCCCAAAAAAGAAAACAAAATTTTCGTAAAAATGCCTGTTGGTGAAATGACATGGTGCAGGTAAAGTGGAAAGAGTGGCATGGCGTCACTCTCAGATAGGGATTAGCAGGCTGACACCGAGGTAAAATGAGTCCATACACCTATCGCTAGAAAATACTCCACTCCGATATACTGAAAAATGTACACTTTAAATATTTTACACATATATATCTCTATCAGGTCAAATAAGAACTTCATAAATAAGACACATTATTAAATAATACACAGTATATTATAAAAACAGTAAATTTCTTTTAGGACTCTCTTCGCCCCAGTGTCGTTATGAGAGCGCACTCAACATACAATAACAGAAGGGGGACAGCAAGAGGACCACAGCGGATAGTAAATCTCCTATGGGCCTGCACATTTAAACGAGTGTCCTATAGACGCATCCCACCCCTGTTATGTATGGTAGGCCTTAGACCAGGGGCCAGGACCTAACACATAAAAGCAAGGGGTAGGCACAAAAGGTAACGAGACATTTTAATCTACCAGTAAAATAGTCTCCTAATGCCAACAATGGCACACCACATTAATTTTGATTCTCGAGTCTGGGACATAGTAATAAAAGATAATACAGATGCACACATGATAATGAAACATATTGACAGATGGTGGGAAACGAGGTGTACACTCCAAGCAATACTTCCAAATAATCAGGATGCATTTTAGCAAATCTTATTAATGCATTTCACTCCCAGGGAAAAATATGTACACAGTCACAAAAATTAGCTACAGTGTAGTAATGCCTTCACAATGAGAGATGTGCATAGCATCACTTTAAAAATACACCTTGAATCAGTGATTGGTCCCTACAATTCCGGTTCTTGTTCTGGAGCCCAATGAACCCCTTAGAGGCCCAGGAAACCTGTCCATGGGCAGGTAAAGGCACCCAGAGTCGCTCCAGGAGTGTTCAGGGTACATAGAAAGTTCCACAGATGTTAATGGGACAAAGTCATGGGGCATCCACTTGTACTGTGGTAAGTCTGTTTTACTCGAGGGATGCAACCTCATGGTGGATCAGAAGAGATGCAAATTGCGGGATCTGGAGATTGTTAGCAGAACCATAAGCCCCAGAAGAAATTGCAGCAAAGTATGAGGACAACCCATGTAAGCCATTGGGAAATGCGGTTGAGACTCGCCTCCAAAGAATCTCGGCCCCACACCACAGGAACCCTCTGCCGGTGAGCACCAGGAATAATCACTCACCCAGGGCCCAGAGGTAAGTACACACACTAGACGTTTCATTGAAAACAGCTCGAGCACTACAAAACAACCCGGCAAGTACAGGCTTATCTCCTGGCTGCAGTTTACAGGATCCACTGCCCAGGGGGTTGAACCATGAGTCAATGATGACCTCCACAGCCAAGAGAAAGACGAAATGGCCTTACCACGATGATGACCTTCAAGTGAGGAGTGAAAAATCCAATGAGGAAGACTGTGGGAAGATAGAGGATACTGTGAAGATGGATCACAGTGACTCAGTAGAAAACAAAAGGTAGCAGCCCAGCCCAGGGACCGCAGCTGGAGATACTGCGGAATGTCCCAAGGAGCTGATCAGGTGGGGTATTACTGTCCCAACTACCCTGCAAGTAGCAGCATCTTCCAGCACCAAGGCAGAAGACCCGGCAGTAAACAGCCCAGCATACAGTTTCAACCTGGAAAACTCAACCCAGTGCACAAGGGGAGGAAGCAGGCAAATTTGTGAAGGCCGGACTGAACCTCCTGGAGAAGAAAACTTAAACCAGGATAGGATATGCCCCAAACTACTGCACTTGGCCATTGTGACCGAGTAAGAGTTTAAAATGGCACAAATGACACCAGTCAACAGAAGAAACTCCTTCAGCGTATCGGGCAGAACTGCTTCTTCCAAGTTCCACAACAAAGCCACAAGAGAGAGAAGCAGGGGAGAGCCTTAACAATCACTACAATCACTAGAGGGGCAAAGGGGAAAATGTAGGACTGCCACGTAGACCACTCCCACTTGTGGTGAGAGAAAGAGCTCAGGGACCTACACTTGTCTAATCCAGTTACAACCAATACGGAGGCTGCCATGTGGGCCCTCATGGTCAGAACGACTATTCTGAGCCTGCATTATGGTTGCCCTGAACAAAAGGAGCTACAAAATAGAAAATGGCTGAAAGTAGGATTTAAAAAAGGTACAGTGGGCTACCAATACAATAAAATTGCTTGCACCACTGTTGAAGCAGAAACTAAAGTACACCTGCCACTAGCCTACACCCTAAAACCAATGCAGGGAGATATGATCACCCTGGGGCAAAAATGGGGTGCCTAAAAGGCACCCCGGAGACTGGGCACCTTAAGGTCGACCCAATAGCATATACCTTAAGTAAGGTAGAAAAGGTTGCAATGGCAGGGGAACTTCAGGAGAATTTCCTTGGGTCACTAAAAATAAGTCAGTGACCCAAAGGAAATAAAGCACATTTGACAGGCCCTAGAAAGTGGACCTACTATCCCCAAAATAGGAATTCTTCTCGGCACACATCTTAGTCACTGCCCTGCAAATGCTGCCCCTTGGTCTTGACTTGCAGCACTGGAGCCTGCACACAGTCTTGCCAATTTACATGAATCCTAACTTCAGTCCCATGTTCTCCACTCTATAGTACTGGGACCCAGAGGCGAAGACAGGGTAGGGCCTGAGTAGGCAAGACCCACCCAAAACCTATAAATGCCCATTCAGCAGCACTATGTGGTCATTTACAGATGTCAATGTCACTGCGATGGGGACAACTACATTAGCGTCAGGCCCCACTTGTTAGAGAATCCTGGCTACGCCTCTGCTGGGACCCACAAAAAGCTCTGCAGATTCATCTATCCTGAAATGTAGTCTACTCCCATTATCTGAGGATTGGAATCTCTAACAGTGCACCTGAGCATGACCCGTGCACCCCCTCTAATTTCAGGGTGGAACCAGAAGCACCACTCGGTCAATGCACTTCAATGTGGCGCTTCGATGCTGAGTTTCAATACTGCCTTCCATATCTCTCTCTCTCTCTCTCTCTCTCTCTCTCTCTCTCTCTCTCTCTCTCTCTCTCTCTCTCTCTCTCTCTCTCCCTCTCTCTCTCTCTCTTGCACGCACGCACGCTCTCTTCGTCAGCAAGGTGCTAACGTAGTCAACCCTGGAGTAGAAAGGCAACAAGGTGATTAGAACACTAGAGGCCAGAGGGGGCCAGCAAAGGCAGCCTGTAACATGCGTGCTGGAAAACTGAATGAAAGAAGAATGTTGCTTTGTGATATGAAAGCCAACATGGGGGCAGAAGCTAAGAGGCCCTCCTGAGGCTTAACGCTCATTTCAACTGAAACTTTAATAGACCCTAGCGCCATCCCTAAGAGGTGGGCACAGCGGGCTGGGAAAGGGGATACCCTTGCCCATTTTGAGTTGTGTGGCTACTTGAGCTGACCCCCCCAAGGTGCTAAGCCTACTGCTGCTGGCACTGTCCACAGTTGCTTGAAGAATATTCATATGTCTTCATCACCCTCCGGGCAGATCTGGCGTACGGGGTAGTCTGACAAAAGAAGACCCCTCCAGAGGAAATGAGATAATATTCTGCATGTGCTCCTGTGGGAGTAGATGTCCTGCAAAAGGTTGGAAGTGACAACAAGATTTCTTTATTCTGCCCCACAATAACCTTTTTATGATGAAAAGATTAGCAGGAAAGAAATATTTTATGAGTCTGAAAAACGAGGCCAGGTTTTCAGCAGGAGATTCAGTGCTGGCCAAACCTCCAGGTCCTCCATAATGCGGAGCCCTTCTGCGCGTAGGCCAGGGCACACTCTTCCTGGATACGCCCTGGCTGGCCTCTGCAGCTTCCCCGGCTCCACTTCTACAACGTTCAGACTTAGTTCTTCTTCTTACTTTTTCCCTGAACAGCATCAATGAAGGCCCTGCTTTTTTTGATTCCCTGGAACACACGTTGTATTGCGGGGAGAGTGGGATTGCAGTGTAGCCCCGTTTATTCCCAATGAGGTTATTCTTTACCTTAACTAACTTAGAGAAAATGTACTTACCATAGTAACTTTAGTACTCTGTCATTTCCTACGCGTATATAGAAGGCCCTTTAGCCTTGTGCATGGAGGAAATCACAAGTGTGACCTAGAGTGGGGAGGAGGACCTCAAGGCCACGTACACCACCGAACCAAGAACGCTCTTCTGCATGGGCGGACTGAACTCAAAATAACCCTCAACACCGATGGGCTGATTCACAAAGACTCTGGCATCTAAATAAAGCACAGGGGATTGACCAATTTCAAAGCCAGATTCTTTAAAATGCACTTGTCAGTGTATTGTTATGTGCCAGCATAAACAGTGCGCCCTCAGTCCTCGTGTTTCATGACATATATGTCCAAGACTAATGTGTCACAGCCTGCCAGCATCTACCAGGGGATTGGGAGCAAAAATTACCATGACATTCAAGAGCCCTTTGTGGTAAAATGTTACAAGGAGGTATTTCTGTCCCTATTTAGGGGATAGAAGTGCAAGCAGTGCAGAAGTGGTTTCGCCCGCTGCTGTCCTGAGTTTAGAAGACAGCACAGAAGACTCAGAAATGAGCATTTAATGCATTGCACATTTCCCTGTGCTGGTTCCACGTCCCTGCTGGGGGGACATGTGGCGATGCCCCCATCCCCAATGGCCGGTGCCATTGCACATAAGTATACAGAAAGGGGGGAAGAATGTGTGTATCTTTTTCCCCTGCAAGTGAAGGAGATGCGCGAGTCCATCTCTTTCACTTGCAGATAAAAAAGGATTGCTAATCAGGCCCATTGTATGATATGATGATATGATATAATGATATTGACAGAATGCATGTAAAGTAGCCCCGCTTGCTGCTCGATAGATGGCTGCAATGCACACATGCACACATTTAGCTACTGATGCTGCTTTGGGCCGAATACAGGGGCATAAATAACTGTTGGAATACGGAGCCCCAAATTATGGGTCTCCCCAGAATGCAAAATAGAATCCCGGCTTCAGGAGTCTCTCTGCCTACTATAGATAACCTTTGGAATAGAGAGTAAGGATTGGATTTATCTTTGTAAAACCCGAGGGATCTTTCAGACTGTGAAGGGGATAGGAAAGAAAACAGGAAGACCAATCGTTTGGTTTAGGCGAAAATCTGAAACCTTCATCTGTCGGAAAGAGGGATGGGTGCGAGCATAATCCCTCATAAACACAGCATAAGCCTTCTCAGTAAAAAGAGTTTGCAATTTGCTAAATCTACAAACTCGCCCGACTACTTGCAAGATTATGCGTTGTAAAGGGCAAAGGTTGGAAAGATGTTTGATCAAGCATGTATTAAACATTCAAATCCCACATTGGGCGAAGTTTTCTGACAGCACATCATGGGAGGGGGGAGAACAACCAAAGGAGATATTCACATTTTCGTTTGAATACTTTACTCTGTGCACGCTCCAGGACACGCTTTGTTCACTGTGCCCCCCTGCACTGGAATGTTGTTCCAGTCTCTCTACATTCTATCACTACCTACTCTTTATTCCGCAAATCGTTGAAGCTTCATCTGACCCAGCAGGGTTGATCTCAGGCTCCTTATGTCAAGCTTTCATTTGTTTATTGTTGTACCATTTTTATATTGTTGCTATGTTAAGCACTTTGGATTAAGGCGCTAAATAAGTCCCAAATAAATACAAATCCCTCTTGAACAAATGAGCCAAAAAAAAGAGACAAAATGAGTACAACTTTAACATGGCATTTTTTTATTGAGAGACAATGATCCTCTACTGCCACCTGGCGGACACTGTTCACACCGCCTGTATAACTGGCAGGTGTTCGTCTGCGATCAGGATACTTTTAGCTCAAGCGCTGTGGCGCAGGCTCTGAAAGTCAGCGATTGATAGGTGGCTGAAAACATCTGGCCCAATTATGGTATATTGCTTGCCTCAATATCATTTTACACTAGCCTGTTTTGAAGAAGGAAAAGTAGGGGGGGAAAAGGCAAGATACTGCGAGGAAACAACTTAACGTTATGTTATGTAGGGTACTTGTATAGTGCTTTACCGCTCAAGTTGAGGGTGAAGAGCAGAGAGGGGTCGGCAGCATTGCCCTCAAAACACCTGCCATGGCAACAGGTCCCCCGTTTGCGAATCAATAGTAGGGATAAATGAGTGACCCTCGAGATGGTCTCATCTGAGAGGTGCCCCTCAGACTGTAGGTTCCTTGCTGAGAAGAGAGCACTGAAGCTGCTGCCCACACAGTAAGGTGACTAGACATCCCGGGTTTTCCCCAGACAGTCTGGAGAAATCGCCCTCCCGGGGTCCCGAGAGTTTTTAAATTAATGAACCCCGTCCAGGGTTTGGATGGGCGGGTGGCTGTGGTCGCGGGTTTTTGTGGGGAACTGATTCAGGAATCCTGAAATCGAGGCCCGGCACAACTCTTCCTGCTCATGAAGGCTTTTCACACACCCATTTCCTCACCTACCCCTCCCTGGCCGCTCTCCTCCGATGAGAGGATGGTGCCTGGAACACCCCCTGACCGCTCGCAATAGGCCAGCGACATAGAAGTACGACTATAGTTTTTATCGCGTTCTGTTTGTGTTTACTGTAGTCCTACCTCTATGTCTATGACCTGTCCCGTTTGTTTTTGTTTTTTAAAATCTGGTCACCCTACGACACAATCACAGGGCCCGGACAGTACCCTACAGAATTTCTGTGGCTTTGTGTAGACTGGGCCCTGCTAAGCGGTTGTTTGACCACCTTGTTTTTTCTTCCCTGGCTGGAGTGGAAAGGTAATGGTAACATGTTGTCAATCGCTCACGCGAAATCCTGTAGCTGTACACAGAATGGGATTTTTCTGCATACTGTACCAACCCCCTCTAGCCAGCACAGCCAGTTTATTTCAAAGCGGGCAAAGGAAGCCATTTTTTGTCACGTAGTATGCATCCCTCCAGTTAAGGTTTAGCAACACCGTGCGGGGAGGCACACTAATTCAGTCGGCAAGGTCCAGTGACATTCCAGTGTTAAAGATAGTGAGCAGGAACATCGCAGGGCTTAAGAATAAGCTAATGGACGCCGAATGGATAGAATGGATGAACGCTTATGATGTGATCTGTCTGCAAGAGACATGGCTGCATGATGGTACTCTTGGAACGCTATTTTCCCAGACATAGGACAGTTATGGTGAAAGCAGTGCACTTAAGCTCTGACAGATGGCGCGGAGGCTTGCTGACACTCGTGAGGAAGGAACGTAACACCTCAATTGTCAGTGATAACTCTGGGAACATAGTTGCCCTAGCAGTGATCCTCTGTAAACATATGCCAACAAAATATAACGATAGTAAACCTCTGTGTACCCCTCCCCTACCCCCCAAGCTTACATCCACTGCTAGTCTTGGGTCTGAATTGTTCTTGTTAAGGGACCGGGTGAATTTGGAAAAGGGTGAGGTGATACTAATTGTAGATTTCAACGCTAAACTGTTCCTGAATAGAAATACCCCACGTGATAAATGACTGGTAGAGGAACTGTGTGGTGCCCCTGAGAGAGGTATAGGGGCCTTCTCTGCAATGGGCCGTTTAATAGATTTATTTATGAATAGTTATCTGTTTGTAGAGTTAATCAGTAAATGCAGAGGGGATGTCCACCCAAAATCCACCTCCAAAGATGGCCAGACGAATTCTCTCACGGACTACTCTTTGATAGATTGTTTTAATTTTTATAAGATTAAGGGGTTTGCGATCCAAGAATGTCCAGAGAGTGTCCATAACCCATTAACCCTAGACTGGCAGCTGGGGGACACATTCCCAACTGAAGTTAGTAACCCTGGATCTCTGATGCAGTTCTTATCCTCTATGACTTTAACCCACTTGTAACAACCCAGGGCCCGATTCCACCTTGTTTAAATGGAGTGAAGCTCAGCACCTTATTATATGCAGACGATGCAGCGATGTTCGATCTTGCAGCAGGAGGTCTACAGAGGAATATAGAATATGCTACTCAATACTTTAAAGATCTAGGCCTTCAGCTGAACTTCTCTAAATCAGACATACTAGTGTTTGGCAAAAAGAAACCAGCTCTTACATTGCGTCTGAATAATCAATTACTCGAGGTGGTGAAGGAATGCAAATAATCTTCTGTTCTCGAAAAGTGGAGGCTGGAATAATCATATAACGCTGGTAACAAAGCAAGCTTCAAGGGACTTAAAGGGCCTCCTTCGTTTCTGCTATAATTTTGGGGGGGAAAATATTGGATGAGTGCCTCCTGTTGTTAGGCTTCAAAGTCAATGACACTATGCTGTATGGAGCCGAGGTTTGGGGCACAGCTCCATGCAGGATTGTGGATGTAATGATGAATAGCGGGTTGAGGAAGATCACAGGCTTGCCTAGCAGAACACCAGGGGACACACTCAGAAATGAACTTGGTTTAGTAAGCTTAGTACAACTCTCTCCTCCACAAAACATGAACGTGATTGCTGCACAGAGCGCATCATGCTGGTTGTTAGGGAGGATTCTCATTAGAGTGCTAAATTCCTCCCTCCTTCAAGACCCCCAGCTCTTTGGCTGGACTTTGGGACATTTTAATTTTAACCTTGGAGTGAGTGAGCCCTTTTTCTCCCTCACCCAGGTGTTTTTATCTGATTTGGATTCTGTATTCTCCTTGTTTTTGGAGTCTAACTGCATAGGCATCACTTTTTGTATTGTGCCCACATCACCTTCAGTGCAGTGTCACAGAGAAGTCCTTTGGATTTCTCTAAAGGTTTAAATACTTTCCAATGGATAAACTACTGTTTCCAAGAGCAGTAAAGTGAAATTGACTTTACTTGCCTTTTGTTACTTTGTAGACCCAGCAAACACCATCTTATGTGGAGTGCTGGGGGGGGGGTTACTTAGTATCCCCTTTGTCTACTTTCTCATGTAACATTTTATGTTACCCTTTCTACAGTTAATGGCTGGTGGCAGTGGTTTATTTTTCATACCATTGTGTGTTTTTACCGCCGGCTGAATCCTCAGCTGCAGTATTGCACCCATGGGTGCCCATTTTGTCAAAATGGCCCCAGTCTTCTTTTTTTGCCATTTCTTACTGGAAATGTCCTTCTTGAGATTTACTCTCTGTGCCAAACCAGGTTTGTTCCCTTTATTAATTTTGTCTTTGGCGGGGTTCACTGCTGAAGCCCACCTCTGGCTCCAGCATGTCTGACAGGGCAGGAGGCGAGGGAGGCTCCCGAAACTCCCTGTGCTTAGTCTCCGTGGTTACAGGAATGCACCCAAAGATGATTGGCTGGCTGGCTGTCCTTTGAGGACCGCCACCCTGTTGTGTGAGTGATAGCTAGGCTGCAAATTAATGGGAGAAACTTGCATAAAAGGTGAGGTCTTTTGCAAGGAATGCAGAGTCGACCACTGGAAGTAGGAACCGAAGAAGAAACTGGAAGAGAAGCTTGCTGCACCCTCCTGGACAATTTGTTTGCCCGGTGAAGCCCTGCTACAATGCTCAAACTCTGAATTTCGAATTGACTAGAGAACCCCGGAAAGGACGACTTCTCCCCTTGGGTTGGTGGGACCAATCAACCCCAAGACGAACTTGCCTGGAACACCTCTCTCTGCTGGCTGTACTTCTCTGCTGCTGCAGGAACCGAGCGCCAGGGGACGGGAACACCAGGATGAGTGCATCGCCTTTAAGCCGGACCCAAGTTCCAGGAAGATCCTCCGGACTCCCTCAAAGCAGGACTTACAAAGCCTGACCCACCTCAAGAGAGTGCTGGATCCCAGAAGCAAAGAGAGCCCATAAGGTGTCCAAGAAACGTGGTGGTTCTATTTGGGAGTAGCTGAAACCGCAAAGTGCCGTTGATCTGATCTGTGCCCAACTGCTGCCGTCGACCTTCAAACTGCAGTGCAGGAGTTCCCAGACTTCCTCCATCTTGTCCCCACAACTGAGGCCCAGGAACAACAGGATCTGCAGGACTACAACAGGAACAGAAGCCATCTGGACCCTTTTCTTCAGACTCAAGGTACTGTGCAACTAGGGGTACTTACCTCTTGTTGTGTGTAGCTTGCTTACTCTCAGTTGAGACTTGCATTTGCTGCCTTTGGCAGAGTTGCTTGCAGCTTTGTTCCCTCACACGTCTTACAGCTTGTGGCTCAAAAGTGATTTCCTATATACAAACTCTCTTTCAACATTGCACAAGATGTTTGTGCTATCATCAAGAAGTGCCTCAGCTCCCCTAGATGTTGCTCAGTTGACATTGGCTGTCCTGGCTCCCTGCAGACTCTTCTGACACTTTGATTTTGTGTTCATCTGTCCCTGAAAATGTTATACATAAGTTACTTGTATTGCTGGAAAAGGGTTTATCTATAGTTCATTGGGGGACTGTGAAAGTGCTTACCTGTTCAGGAGAACTTGTTAACCTTTGTTTCCTTCCCTAACCTCCTTTTTCCTTTTTGACCATAACTCAAGTATTGCACTAAGTTTCAACGTGATATATCGATGGCCACAGTGTCCTAGCTTTTGAAGTCACCTGAGGGTGTAGGAAGTGTCTGTGTGTCATCCCACAAGGCTATTTACTTAGTTAACTGAAACTGAAGGAGTGTATTTTTGAAGTGTTTTTATTGTTGCATCTTGCCCTTTCTAAAGAAAGCGTACTTAAAAACTGACTGTTAAATAAGAAACCTTGAGTAGAAGTGTTATTTGATCACTTGTCACTGTGAATACCTATGTTGCATCCCTACAGGAGATGTAAAGGCTCTGAGCAATTTATCCTGCAGCCAGCAAAGCAGTCTGCTTAAGGAGAGAGCAGTAGAAAAGGAGTATAGTGAACTTTCTGCAAGAATTAAATTGCTAAATTAATTGAAACATTGTTGAGATGCCTGAGTGTGCCCCATACTGTTCTTTTGATCAAGTCCCCCGACTCCAGAAGACTTACTCTTATGACCATGTTAAATATATTACCCTAAGATCAGAAACACTGTGATTGGATGGAGAACAAATCTGTCCCAGCTAGCTGGGTCAAGGCAAAGATATATGGCATTTTGTATTTGACTGTACATTATTGATCACTTTAAGAAAACTGTGGTTAAGGCCTGCTTTTATTAAAAATCAATTACGGATACGCAGGGACGCTATGAATTATATTTTAGATTGTGATGACATGACATTTTTAATAGAATTAGCACATTACATCAAGAATGCATTTATTGTATTAAAACTAATACGTGATGGTTTTTAGTCTATTCGACAATGTGTTTACTTGTATTTGTATTTCCAGGCAATTTGCTTTGTACTTTGGGCATAGTAATTTTGAATCTGAATAAAGCTTTGATCTCTCTTTAGGCCTCCTATGCATTTTGACATCCCATGCCTTTAAGCTTCCTATGTTATTTAGGCCCTTCAAGCCGAAAACATCTTCCATACTTTTGATACCTTGAAGTCCTTCTATGCCTTCCATGGCTCCAATGCTCTCTATGGCCTTAATGGCTTATCTTCCTTTATGACATCAGTTTCTTTATTCTTACCAAGCAACTTCTGCTTCTCATGTCACTTATGCTTTCCTTGCATTGTATGCCTTCCATGCCTTTATGCCTTGTATGCCTTTAATGAGTTGCATACATGTTATGTCTTTAGTGCCTCTTAGCCTTGTATGCCCCCTTACCTTCCATTCTTTTCATGCCCTTGATCCTCATTTGGTGGGCCCTACTTTCCTAATTGCCACTGTGGTTACAAGCAATTCAAGTACCTGGTACCTGACAGTAGCATCTTCACTGGGCCTTCGATAGTGCATAACTCATTGTGATGCTGGAAATGCATCAGAGGGACAGGGCCTCTGAATCTTTGTCCTTTATTGCTTTATCATGTATGTTCTGTCTTGTTTTCCGTGCAGGAGTTCATGTGGGACTCCTGGTAGTGCGGCTCTTCCTCTATTTGGTTTGGTGAACAGACACTTGGGATACCCTTATGGCACCCATTAGTGGGAGTACGACCCTGTACTCCTAGTGTATGTTTTTGGGCACCTGTGTGTGGCCCACAGGGCAGGGTACAGGCTGGTGGCAGCTCCGTGCTGAATTGACAGGTGCCTTGAGTGTCCTCCATTTTGGGATGCCCAGGCCCTGTCACTGGAATCAGTGGATTCCTGATAGGAAACAAGATGGCTCCTGTGGCCTCTTGCTTTCTATTGCCTGTTACCTTACTTTTCCTAAAGTCCCAGGAAGCCCTGACTCTGTCCCTTCCCCCCTGACTGGCTGTTGGGTGGAAGTTCCATATATGGTGTTGTTTCGAAGTCCAGGCCAGACTGGCTGGAGCCTTCCCAATGACTGTATGTTGTGGGTACGCCCGTGAAGTGGGACCTGGGTGAATGGAGTTTGTGACAAATTCACATTCTGTGTTATGGGTGACTAGTATCTGGTGTTTGACACAATAACTGGGACAGCCCTGCCTGAAACTGGTATGAATGCAGTGTGTAGTGCTGAATGGCTTAGTGCTTGTCCGAATCCACATTCTGTGTTGCGAATGTCTGGATGGAGAAGAATGGCCTGAATGCACTATGAGCCTGATTGGCTGCCTGAATGCCCTTCTGAGTGATTGGTTGCCTGAGTGTGACCCAGCAAAATGAATGGGAGATCAACAGTATAGCTGGGGGCCTCTCACTGCTAGAAATCATTCAGAAGCTGAAGTAGAAACTGAAATGAAACTGACGCCGTTCAGAAGCTGAAGTTGAAACGGATGCTTAACATTGAAGCCCTCTGGAAGAAGAAGAACTGCTGCTGCTGTCCTTCGCTAATCTGAAAGCTGCGTGACTGTCAACAAACTGATCCAAGAGAGGACCTGGCTAGGAGACCTCTTCCCGAGCTACGAGGGACCATCGCACACCAGCTGATCTTTGCTAAAGCTCCCTGGTAGACAGGCCTATGAAAGGCTGCTGACCGGAGAAGGGGACCGCCGAGGAGAACGAAGAGAAGCACCGGCAGCCGTCCACGATGGTCATCGACGACCGGAGCCGCAATGCTCCCTTTGCCTAAGACATTTGATCCAAGGACTCCCTTGTTCATCACCGTCAGCCGCTTATATCCTGACGGAGAAAGTCAAGGCCGCCGACGACCGAGGAGAATTCGCAGGTAGGTTTCCCGCCACCCGAAGATAGCAGAGACGCCGGACGACTCAATGCCCTTGCTGGGCCAAAGTTCTTCGTAACTCTTTTCAGATATGATCACTCGTCATCGAGGTGCCCTGCACTCCTCAACTTGCAGGACGTTTTCGACCAATTGTCAACAAGCACCGCAAGAACTGAAGCTGCTGCTGCAATGACAGAGTTCACCCTTTTTTATCACCGAATCTCGATGACCCGTGGCTCCTGCCTGAAAGGGAGTGCATTCAAGAAGGGCCCATCGACAACTCATCGAAGAACTCTACGTGACCAGGTACTTTGGGATGGTAGACCTATTTAGAAGGAAATAAGGCTCTTGGGAACACTATATGGACTGGACTTGTATGATATATCTTTATTTACAGGTTGCCCAGTTGGAGGGATCCTCACACAGAACTGTGACTTAGTAGCTAAAGTACTGTTCTGCCTAACTATTCTAACCAACCGATTTCCTCCTAAGTCTATCATTGGTTCACTGGATTTATTGATTTGTGTGACACTTAAACTATGTCTAGTTAATGCACTTTAAAGGGAACAAAGTAATTGTGGTACCACGTAGAACTGTGTATATATTTGCCATTGTAGATTAACGGAGAACCAAGTGAGTTATTGTGATTGTGTATATAACCTTGAACCTTAATTATATAAAGACTGTATTTTAACTAATATAGTGTGTGGACATTCCTTTGTGAGTGTTTCGGGACTACACTGTACTTAAGAACCAGCCCGCATCACCCCCTGAGAAGCTAGGCCTTGATTGCTCGTCCATGTTTGCCAAATAGAAAATCTTGGCTGGGGTCCTCTGTGCCTCTCTTCTGCCCTATGGAGAGCAGGAGTACAGAAACCCCCTCCAGTCTTTACACTCATCACTGCCATTGAGGTTTTGATTCCCACTTCATGTTCTTGCGCTTCAGTGTGGCTCACAGTCTGAGGTAAAGATTGCCACTTAACCCCCTCACAGAGTCGCCTTTTGGTGCCAAGCTGCCCTTTGGGGGCTGCCTGTGATGACAGTCACAGCCTCCCCCGCAAGCTCTACCTGAGCCTCCTTCTTCTATGCCAGATACAAGGCCTGGAACAACCATGGAGATCCCGCCCCTGCCATTAGGACACTGCTGTCAGAATCGCTGATTCCACTGCTGACAGTTGTACATGGCTTCCTCAAAAGTGCACAGTAAGCCGGGCCTTTTTCAAATTGGGTCTTTGTGTGCATATGAAGGAAAATGGGTACAGTACACATCACACTAGAGATTACAGACACGCCCTGTCAACATCCCTTTTCAAACTTCGAAATACTCCACACCAACCACTAGATGTCAGCCTATGCAAAGCATGTGAATCTAAGCAGATACAAGCATCAAAAAGACAATTACAGGCATGTACTATTTGTCATATATCTATATATTTATATATATATATATATATATATATATATATATGGCACTTTATAATCAAGCAACATTTTGCACGCACTTTGCACTTTATAAAAAGAAAACTTTTTCTGTACAAAACAGATTAGTAGTCCATGCATATACCTCTGAGTTTGGGAGAAATATAAATTAACAGAGATTTTCTTTACTCGATATAAACAGGATATTAAATCCACACATTAAAGTATTAACCAAAGAGCCCTACATTGATAGGTGAGGTATATACATGGACGGAGAGCACTATGCACATTATTCAATTGCTGCTATGTATATATTTTTGCTGCTGAAATGCTATTTGCACATACATCCAAACTCTTTATCTTTTGCATTTTTGCACAAATTCTAATCATTGCCTACATGCATCTTGTCCGAGTATAATTCGAGTTTGTTGTACGCCACATGTACTCTACAAAGGCTACCATTGTCACTTGACTATCAGGCAGCCAGGAGCTACATTTGACTACTTCCTCCTTTTGATGCATTGATTAACGCATTATGGACACACAAATGCACGTCTTAAATCATGGTATACTGTTGAACTTTAAAGACACATGGTTGCTTTGTGTAAATGATGTATTCTAAGTGGCATCACATATTGTTTTTGTCCTTTTGACATGCATTTGCAAATTATGAATGTAATCCATGTCGCAAATGTTAGAGGAAGAGGTCTGTATTCTCTTATGAGTAATTATATACCATTGAGTCGTTCAAATATGGCTGCCTTGCAAAACACGTTGAATGAGTGGCTTTTTAGCAGGTAGACACTCTCTATGTGAAATCAGAGAGTCTGTTTGGGGATAAATTGCAGTCCATCATCTGTGTTGTTTGTAAACCTACGTGATCAAGCGGTCTGTGTACCGCGAAACGCGTCGTTTTTTTCTTGTTTCCCTTTCCTGATGCACTTATATTAATAAAGAAAACGTGCTGCCAGGAATGCTGAGGAGTTTTTTCCACTTATTTGCTGCAAGGACATTGTTCTCCTGTTGCAGCTGCTCTCTGGAGTGCATTCCACTTGCTGCCTTTCCTTTGAAAAGCATTTATTTCATATATATATATATATGGGATACATTACTCACCGTAATCGTATTTCTGATGCTTGTATCTGCTTAGATTCACATGCTGTGCATAGGCCGACATCTAGTGGAAGCTGCGGAGTATTACAGTTTGTTTTTCGAAGTCGAAAAATGGGCGTCGACACAGGGCGTGCCAGTAATACTATCCCTAGTGTGACGTCCCCTGTACCCATGATCCCTCACGCGTCTAGGATCCCCAGATTGTGTTTTTCCTGACATGAGGTAGCATGAGGAGTAGCGTGAGTACAGATAGTCCAAGCAGATAGACAGAAAGGTAAGACTACAAGCAACCATGCGCCTTCTCTCGGAGGGGAGGAAGGGTGGGTCGCATGTGAATCTAAGCAGATACAAGCATCAGAAATACGATTACGGTGAGTAATGTATCCCTTCTGAGGCTTGTGGAATCTGCTTAGATCACATGCTGTGCATAGATTAGCGAGCAGTACCAGAAGAAGGAGGTGGGATGTGAGAAGGGTCATGAGCAAACAGGTGTCTTAGAACCGCTTGTCCCACTTGTGTATCTGCCTTGGAATGAGTGTCAATGCAGTAATGCTGAGTAAAAGTGTGAATAGAGCTCCAAGTAGCTGCTTTGCAAATGGTGTCAAGGGGAACATTTGCAATGAAAGCCAGAGTGGCCCCAATGCCTCTGGTAGAGTGGGCCCTTGGCGTAAAAGGCAGAGTTTTTTCAGAAAGAGAGTAACACAGCTGTATGAGATAGCGCCCTTAGAGACGCGATCCCCCTCTCTGCCTGTAGCTACGGAGACAAACAGTTGATCTGTTTTCCTTAGCGGTCTGGTTTTATTTACATAGTATAAGACCGCCCTACGCGCATCTAGGGTGTGTAGTTTCACCTCAGCTGAGCTTTGTGGGTTTTGGAAGAAAGCCGGAAGCTCGATGGACTGGTTTACATGGAACTTGGATATGAATTTTGGTGAGAATCTAGGGTGTGTGCGTAAAACCAGTTTGTCCTTGTGGATAGCAAAGAAAGGATCTTGCACTGACAGAGCCTGAATTTCACTGACCCTTCTTATGGAGGTAATGGCTACTAAGAAGGCCGTTTTATAAGTCAGGTGTTTGAGACTACTTTTATGCATGGGTTCGAAGGGGGGCCCCATGAGCTTAGATAGCACCACATTGAGATCCCATCCTGGCGGTGGGTTCGAGATAGGAGGGTGAAGTCTCTTTACTCCTTCCATGAAGGCTTTCACCACTGGTACTTTCCACCACGAAACCTTGTTATGGGATGTGGTGTAGGCTGAGAGGGCTGCCAGGTGTACTTTCAGAGAGTTAAAAACCAACCCTGCATCCAGCAGGTGGAGCATGTATGTTACAACGTTGGAAGGAGTGCAATCAACCGGGTTGATTTGTTTACACTGGCACCAGATAACGAATCTTTTCCACTTGTCAAAGTAACAGTGCCTTGTATTTGGTTTCCTAGACTCTTTTAGAATGTCCATACACCTCTGTGGTAATTTGAGATGTCCAAACTCTATGACTTCAGGAGCCATGCTGCTAGGTTCATAGAGTTGGGTTCCTGATGCACTGTTTGACCTTGTTGCTGGGACAGAAGGTTGTACCAGGCTGGGAGTCTGATGGGCTCGCATACCGCCATCCTGCGTAGGTGTGGAAACCATGGTTGTCTCGCCCACATGGGAGCAACTAGGATGAGCGTCATCGATTCCTTGTTCATCTTGTACACCACCTTCCTGATGAGAGGAGTTGGTGGGAAAGCGTACGCAAACATCCCTGACCAGTTCATCCACAGGGCATTCCCCTGGGAGTCCGGTTGTGGGAACCTGGATGCAAATCCTGGGCATTGTTTGTTTTCGCTTGTGGCAAATAGGTCTATAGTGGGGAAACCCCACTGAGAGAAGAGATCTTCTACTACGTCTCTGTGAAGGACCCATTCGTGTTCTTCTGGGAGGGAGTCTCTGCTTAGAGCATCCGCTAGGGAATTGAGCTCCCCTGGAACATGTTGCGATGACAGGAAGATGTTCCGTCTGAGTGCCCATCTCCATATTTTCTGGGCAAGCTTGGACAGATTTGGCGAACGAGTCCCTCCTTGCTTGTTCAGATAGAACATGGCTGTCGTGCTGTCCGTCCTGATCTGCACCGACAAGTTTAGTAGATGGGGCTCGAACGCCTGCAGCGCTCGGAATACTGCCAGAAGCTCTAGCAGATTGATGTGGTTCTTGGCTACTGAGTGAGACCAGAGACCCTGAGCTGTGTGGTGGAGATGGTGAGCTCCCCACCCCGTCAGGCATGCATCTGTAGTTACCACTGCCTGTACTTCGGGATCGTAAAAGGGTTTCCCCTTTGCGAGATTCTCTCTTGTCCACCAGTGTAGGTTCTGTACAAGTGTTGGCGAAACGACCACTAGATCGTCCCACTGACCACTTGCCTGAGACCACTGTTTCGCCAACCATTCCTGCATGGGACGCATGCGCAGACGCGCGTGGGGGACCAGGTAAATGCATGACGCCATCATGCCGAGTAACCGCATAGCTTTGCGTACTGTTATCTGTTGACCTGACTGATAATGTGGAATTTGCAGAAGTATGTTTCGAATTCTCTCTTCCGAAGGGAAGGTCAATCCTTTCTGAGTATCTAGGATAGCTCCTAGAAACTGTTTTGAGGTGCTTGGCACCAGACTTGACTTTTTCTCGTTGATGGAGAAGCCTAATTCGTGGAGGAGGTCGATGGTCCTCTGAATGTTTGACCTGCAGATTCCTGGGGTTTCCCCCGTTATGAGCCAGTCGTCCAGATAAGGGTACACTGGGATTGCCTCCCTGCGTAGGTGTGCAGCTGCCACCGCCAGTACCTTGGTGAATACCCTTGGTGCAGAAGCTATCCCGAAGGGCAGTACCTTGAATTGGTAGTGGCGACTGTCTACCTTGAAGCGCAAGTATTTTCTGTGCGCCGGGAGCATGGAAATATGAAAATAGGCATCTTTCATATCCAAGGTTGCCATGTAATCCCCCTTTTTTAGGAGTGGGATTACTTCTTGTAGTGTGGTCATACGGAATTTTTGTGGCTTGACATACTTGTTGGCAGGCCGTAAGTCTAAAACTGGGCGCATTGTTAAATCTTTCTTTGGCACAAGGAAGTAAGTTGAATAGATACCCTTGTTTACCTGGTGTCCCGGGACGAGTTCTATCGCGTCCTTTTCTAGCAGAATGGCGATCTCCTCGAGGAGGATTTTCTGATGTTGTAAAGAGTGGACTTTTTGTCTTGGAGGATGGTTTAGGGGACGTTGCAGTAGTTCTATGCAGTACCCATTGGATACTGTTGACAGCACCCATCTGTCGGAAGTTATCCCTTCCCATGCCTGGGTGAAACTTGATATTCGTCCCCCTACTGGGGTTGCATGGGAAGGGACCCTGAACTGAGCGTCACTGCTTTGGTGGAGGCGTGCCTCCTCCTTTACTGGGGCTGCCTCTGCCTCTACCACGTCCTCTTTTACTACCCCTACCATACGCCTGGGTAGACTGTTGTGAGCTGGTGTTCCACTGTGTACCCTGGGTGTGGGAGTAGCTATTTCCTCTATTGGAATTTTGGCCGCGGGGGCGACGAAAATTGCCATTCCCTCTTTGGTTAGGTGGTTTGGTAGTTAACTGGCCAAGGGATTTGAGGGTGTCGAATTCTTCCTTAGCGTTTTTTAGAGCGTCCTCGACTGCCTTCCCAAACAGGAGATCACTTTCCACTGGTTTGTCTAAGAGCGCAGCTTGTGTTTCTGCTTTGAATCCCGACTGCCTCAACCAAGCATGCCTCTTGATGACAGTCCCCTCTGCTATAAGTCTACCCGCATTGTCAGCGGCGTCCAGAGTTGCTTTTACAGTGCAGTCTGACACGTTCCTTCCTTCCGCACAAATGCGAGCTAGCTGGCTTTTAAGGGGTTCGGGAGCAGAGTCTATTAGTGCTGCCACTTCTTCCCACTGGTGACAGTTGTAGCTAGCCAACAGTGTGGTGGAATTCGCGATTCTGGCTTGGTAGGCTGCCGTGGAAGCTACTTTCCTGCCAAAACCATAAAGTTTTTTACTTTCTTTGTCGGGGGGAGCCTCAGAGAAAGATAATGGTGTACCAGCTCTTTTGCGGGTGTTGGTTACTACTAGAGAGTCTGGCTTAAGTTGACCTCTAATATATAGGGGGTCCGACTGGGCTGCTTTAAACAGCTTCTCCACTCTCGGATTTACAGGTCTTGTCAGGTTTGGGTTGACAAGGGATGGTGCTATTCTGCGTTGAACAGATTTTAGGATGGGAATGGTCTGGGCTACTGGCTTCCTTTCCCCTATTAGTTCTTCCGCAAAGTCCCTTTCTTCCTGGACACCTTGTGTGTCTATGTGGAAGTGGTTAGCTGCCCGAAAGAGCAGTTCATTCAAGAGGGGCTGATTATCTATTGGGGAGTCAGACACTGGGGCTTCCCTTTCGACTGGTGAGTCCATTCTGAAAATATCTGGGCTATTTTCTGGCTCATCCTCGTCTTCGTCTTCGCCGTAATAATCTGATCCTGCAGGATCTTCTGGCGTGTCAATTTCCTGACCTTCTATAAGGGAAGAGTTTCTTTGGTCTGTAGGGAAGAGGTAAGAATAGGGTTGGACCTCGATGGGGTCTAAAGGCCTAAATGGTGTCTCGACCCGGAGTCTTTTATTTGAGGGGATAGGGTCCCTTGACCCTGAGGGAGAATGTTCCTGAGGGTTTAAAGCTAGGAGTTGTTCAGGGTGTCTTTCGAAAAAATTCGCCAAGGAAGACATCCTTGACATTACTCTGTCAATGTCCTCGCATGACCAGAGTTTTGAGCTTGGGGTGACCTCGCTGGGACTTTCTATGGATTGGCCCTGAGAAGACTTGGTCAGTTCTTTTGTAGTGGAGGACTGCAAGGGTTGTTTCCTTTGCTGTTTACCCCCTTCCCCGTGGGTGGAAGTGTGTTTCCCCTTTCCCTTATCTTTCGACGCCTGGCGTCGAGGATCGGAGGTGGAATCCCTGTCTTTCGAACTAGCCTTCGAAACTGGCCCCTCTTTACTCCCAAGTAATGTACCCTTTTCCTGGGGTGCAGTCTGGGGGTGGAAGTCGTGTTCGTCTCCGGACGATTGATCTTCCGGGATATTAATGGTTGAGGCACTCTGTGCAAGTGTGGAGGCTTGCCTGACGTCGTGCGGCGACCTCGACCGGGACCGCCCAGAGGACGTCCTTTGGGACCGCTCCTTCTGTGCCTCTTTCCGAGGTTTCGACGACGTCGAATCTCGGGTGGATTTTTTGTGTTTAGCGTGTGTATGTGTAACTCTTTTGTCGCCGGGGGACTTCCCCATAGTCGCCGGGATGGACGACCTTCCGAGGCCGGGGACGTGCGTTCGGCTGTCCTTCGACGCCTTGGTGCCCTCGCCGTCCGAAAGTTCGGCGTCGCTGCCGTCGCTGAAGGTACCCTCCGCCTCCATAGCTGCTAGCTTGGCGTGGTGGGCCCAACGCTTGGTGGAGCGGTCCTTAAGAGTTTTTGCCTTAAACCTGCTACAGGCCCTGCAACCCGTCTCGGGGTGGTCTCTGGGTAGGCAAAGGTTGCACGTAGCGTGCTTATCTACCCAAGGGTATTTCTTATTACACTTGGGGCAAAACTGAAAGGGCGTACCCTCCATACGCGCCTGTGGGCAGCGGGCAAGTGTGTGTAGGTAATAAGGTGTCGAGTGTGGAAGTGTACCACCCCCACTCTCCCTACTTGTAGGGCCGAGGCCAGCGGCCCAGGCCCGAGCCGAGGCGGAAGCCTCAAGGCCCAATCCGTCGGGTATTCGACGTTGATCTCCTCCCCGGTTCGGCGTCGAGATGTTGATCGACGAAAGGTTGGCCAAACGGGGCAAATTAGAATTAGTTTAGAGTGAAAATATGGCAAAGCCAGGGAACTCCGATGAAGTGCTTCCGACCAGAATGGCGGAAAAAAACAATCTGGGGATCCTAGACGCGTGAGGGATCATGGGTACAGGGGACGTCACACTAGGGATAGTATTACTGGCACGCCCTGTGTCGACGCCCATTTTTCGACTTCGAAAAACAAACTGTAATACTCCGCAGCTTCCACTAGATGTCGGCCTATGCACAGCATGTGATCTAAGAAGATTCCACAAGCCTCAGAAATATATATATATACACATAGTGAAAACACTTCAGTTTACACAGAGTTACATTGATCCAATTCATGACATCAAAACCCATGAAATTTGGCAGATGTGGGAAAGGACGATCATCTTAACTGCAGCTGTCACATATGAAGTCATTCTTTTCGTTGTTGATCCCTGCTGTAATCTGATGTCCCTCCTGGGCTGAGCAATAGTGCCAGGGGGTGGGGCTACTCCTCCATGTTAAGATTGTTGTCCCTTCCAACATCTGCTGAATTCCTGGGGCTTTGTTTTGATGAATCAGATGCTCTTAACTTTGCCTTAAGATTTTTCTCTGAATTTCAAGGGTTTTGTTATGCTATATCTTTTCCATTTGGAAGTGACTACTGTCGATGTTACAGTCATTATTATAAAAGGTTGAGGCCCAAAGCACGAGGCCAATATCCCAGTCTATTAAATAGCCAGATCCCACCAGCCACGGCCAGTGGCTACAGCACATTGAAATAATATGGTGCACTAACCATTTGCCCATTCCTTCCTTCATTCCCTCCCCCTTTAATTTCCGCAGTATTATCCCCTGGGAAATGCATGCATAAACAAACCTTAATCACATCAATGTCGCCTACTACTGGGGTAATCATTTCTTGCAATAATGCATTGTTTGCCAATTGCTCCAGTAGTAATGGTAAAATGGTCGGCAGTATAACAGTCTTCTCCATTCCCACTCTCATTCTATATGTGGTCAACCCTACCTTTTAGTTCCAACCCTCCCACCCCACTGCCATACTCCATGTAAATCCTCCCTGACCCTCTCCTACTATCCCCTTTCACTTGCCGATTCCCGGGACACATTTACTTCCAAGCGTATCTTGCAACGTTTCATAAACAGAAAGTCTGCAACATTTGATGGTAACCTGCACTGTCTTAAGTGAAATTAAAGTCAGGCTATTTCAAAAGTATGCAGTGTGTAGATTGGTTGGACTCCGAGTATTTCTGATCTAGAATGCCTACTGGAAGCAACGTCTCTATAACCATTCGAGTGATACGATTTTTTAATGCAATTAATGTAATTGAATAAGCCTAATCTATTTAATAGAGGGAATTATCTGGGAACGATTATGGCCCACGGTAAAAGAAGCGGAGATTAGATGGGAAATGTAATTAATTGCGGATGTTGTTTTAATGTAGAGAAAATACAGTCTGAAAGAATGGGGATTTTATTGGTAATGGTGTTAATTGAAGAAGCGATTTTAAGTATAACCTTTTTAGTATAATTTTTTATGAATGGCTTTATGTAGTTAAACTTCTTATGCGTGAACAGTTTGAATGTAAACTGTAACACACTGAATAAAGAAAATAAATAAATAAACACCTTTGCATTTATTTTCTTAGTGTAACCTTTGAATATTTTAACACATTTCCCCAAATTTCCACTTAGGAGGCGCAAATGCCATCCAATTTGTTTGGAAAATGTCAATCAAATCAGTCCAGCGAGTCAAAAGTTATTACCAATAGAATTTTGGAAAAAGTCAAAGATATTTGATCCTACATTTCACTGCAACATTGACACTCTGTGTCACAATGCATTACATCGGTATCTGTGGAAAGCCATATATGAGCCTACATATAGCTGCATTCTGGATCCTGTAGTTCTGGGTTGGAACAGTAGGTCCCGAGGCTGCACTGAAGGCTCCTTTGCCACCCGTGCCACCTTTGCCCGCTTTCTTTAGGCAATTTGCTAATCTGCCTAGATTGCCTTTTTGTAGGTGCAATAATACATATTATGAATCGGACATAAGTTAGTTCTGTCATGCTCGCCTGTCAGTGATGCAGACCCGGAACTGCAAATCTTCACTAAAGGAGAGTACATCAGATTTAAACTTTGTTGTGTGGTTTTGTGTCCAGAGTCCTTTTAATTCACACTGCATTGCAATGTCACGCAAAGCATGATATTTATCTTATACTTGCCTTTGTGTTTGTTGGGGAAAGGTTTTGACCCTTTTTGTGCCATTGATCACCACCCTTCGTTCTCTTTTCCCCTATCACTAGTTCCCTCTCCCAGGGAAGAGTGGGTTCTGGGTAAGGTGGGTAAGAGGTGCGAACAGGTCCCCCGCAGATAAGGCATGCACAGCTGTACTGTGAAGGCAGTCATACTGCATGATGTGAGAACAGTTGCCAAATGTAGTGGTTAACGGCCTGAGTCATGGAATTTCTTGCATGGTGCAAAGTGACTTTGCACTGCCAACAAACACCTGATTCATGGAGCAGTGCAAAGTCACTTTTCACTGCATAAATTCACTTTGCCACTGCTTGACACTGATTCATGGAACTGTGAAAAGTGTATTATTTCGGTGCAAAGTCACTTTTCACTGCAAAAATACCCTTTGCACAGTACCATGAATCAGGGTGTGTGTTGGCAGTGCAAAGTGACTTTGCAGCAGTGCAAAGTCTCGGGCTGAAACTCAAAATGGCGACGTTCATGCAAGGTACCCAAGGTTTTAGCTGGTCAGTCCATCACTCCAAGGATTCGAAGCACCGTCACAGGACTTCTGAGATCAAGCGCAAAGCAGGGCTCGACCAGGGCAACATTGGGATTGGAGTGTCAGCCCTCTTCAGTGAGTTGCTGTATCGTCCTTTCGGCTCTTCAGTAAACTTGGTTTCTTCTGCAGACTTGTTAGACTCTGTTGCTGAGCTGCTGGAATGGACACATGACCTCTCCTCATATCCAAATTCAGGAGCATGCTCGCACCCAGCCCACCAATGAGAAGATCTGCCCCATGCATGCACGCCAGCAGCGGCCCAATCAGGAACCACTGGGGTCCTCATGTTCTCATGCATGCCAAACACCCTGGCGCCAGTAATGTGGATTGGAACCCGCCAATCCCAGCCCACTTTCTGGATGCCTACACACGTTACCTGCAGAGACCCACGAAAGAAGCAGTTTTCCCTGGCAACTGCATGCCCAAATAAGGAAGTCCCGCACCTGGAAAGACAGGGGGAAGATCAGAGGATAAAATCGCCAACGTGATAGACAGAAGATCTTGTGGCACGGCCATGTTGGACACTGACAACAGTCTTCGGCCAAATGCGATGAACACAGTATGGCTCGATAAAATGTTACACCAATATAAGAAAAAGCTACTGCTGCCACTAGTCTGTCCTAAGGCACATTGTACAACCACCAAAAATTCCTTAGGGTGTGTCTAGGGCCATAAGACACAATGGCCCCATTTCACGGTACTGTAAGGTACTTTGTGTGTGGGAATATACCAAAATGTCAAATCTAAAATGCCGACCAGTGCAATTACTGCTCTTTTGCCCATTACCAAAATTCTGACTGAAGTCGCCAAAACCTATGCCAAAAAAATAAATCCCATTACACTGTATAAGTGGAGCAGGGGTTGTGGGTGTGTCCACCACCCTTCTTGTTGAGTTTAATGCCCCCTTGTTTAGTGTAATGGAAGTCAGGGGTTGCGTGGGATGATGAAGTAAAAAAAAGGACCCTGTGGCGCCAGTTCCGAGCCACATTAGTGGATGGGAACTGACACCGCAGGGCCACAGATAAGTTGACGCTGACACACAGAAGTGTGCCGCAAAAAGGTGAGTAGGGAGGAGAGGGCTGGCGTCTAAGGGGTGAAGGCCAAAGTGATCATTGTGATCACTGCGCTGCACCGTAATGTAAGTCAGCATTTTGAAAGTCGACATTATGGGCGGCGCAGTGATCACATAGATCCCTGACAGCCTGAAGGACGTGTCAGTTTCCCCATATCAATGAGCAAAGGCCTGTGCAGGGAAGCAGAAGGCTTCACTATACTGCATAAAGTTCAGGCCAGATTGAGACAGAGGAAAGCAAAACGTTTTGGGGTCCATAGAAATTGACGGAAAGTTGCTAATAGAGAAATCTTTCGTAACAAAGAGCTTTGGGATTTTTTCTGGACCTTAGATCTGGGGAGACATTTTTCCTGTATCCCAGATACAGTGACCCCAACAGTCAAACTTGTAATGAGGCCCTAAAAAAGAGTGTGAGGGTTTTCTTGAGTTCAACTAATTCAGGAGAGAGGGAGTGGCTGAGCTGTTTCAAGGTCACTCAATGAGCGTTGCATTGCTGCCATCCTGTGTCCAGTCTGGGTACTGCTGAGACTCAGCCGATCTCCGAGTTTTGAATGCATCTTTGTAGCATTTCTTTAGTCTGTATATCCCTTGAAAGGTTAAAGACACCGCCTTGATTGTGATCACAATAGGCATGCAGCAGCTATTGTGTCATTGGTTATCAGTGATGTTCGGGAAGGTTCCGTGGCGCCATTGAGGCTGACTGGTCTGTCAGAGAGAAGGAAGGCTGAACTGGTACCAGTGGTAATGTATGTACAGGGCGGGCTGCAGATGAAAATGATGTCTCTTTCCTTCTGGTTGGAAACCGTGCCTCCATACATCAACAACAAAAACGCATTGATGTGAATGTAATGTTTATTATTCAATTGGTGCAGCTTTGAATACACAGCGCACTTGCAGCAACACAATGATAAGATGCAGCTTCTTCGTGAATCTTTGTGTGCTCATATCCTCAGCTTGTGGTTTTGACTCTGTGGCAAAGTTCTACATGGAGCCATGGGAGGCCGGTGGGGAGGGGGGGGGGTTAGTGTGGCCTATAGTTTATCAGGGTACATGTTTAGTTTCTTCGCACAGAAGAACAAAGAAAGGCAGTCAGATGGGGAGATGAAGCCCTAAATGGCCACTTAAGAAAGCTCTTAATCTTTCTTTACCAGAGTCACAAGGGGAGGTGTGGGCTGCCCATTTTAATTGGAAAGTTGAAAGTCCTAGGCAGTGCCCCGAGCAATGTGTATATGACAGGAAGAAATGTGTGACCCTGGTACTAGAACCCTGACACCCCTGGCACATGCTCAGCAATCCTTGGTTGAGTGGTTGCATGGCAAAACCAAGGGTCGAAAGCAGCCACCGTTTTCTAGCTGCCCTGTTGGCTTTCTGTTGCTTTCGCGCCTTCCAGAAGTGAATGGTAGCCTCTGGAGGCGATACGGGTGGAGTAGAGTGAAAACTCCCACCTATTCATCTATCCTTAGCCCCTCAGCATAATAATGTTTGCTGCTGGGAGTGAAAAGGATGTTCCTCGGTATATGCAGTGCCATGGCCGGGAGGTTAGCTCAGGGGCAACGTGCTCGTCTTGGAAACAAGACCATGCTGAGCAGCCCAGGTTTGATACCCAGTCAATACTTAGAGGCTGGAGTCTCGTGTGAAGCTCAATATACATTACCAATGTATTTATTTTACAGTGGACCTGCTCCGATGCTTGAGGAGAGCGTGTGGTGGCGCTAGCCTCCCCTAGCAAGCCTTCCCTAACACCATTTTGCCAGAGGCCAGCGGTGCAGCGCCAGACCAAGCCGCACCTGCAGATGAGCCCCACAACAGAGAAACTCTCCCCATGGTGCAGTGTCGTCCCTGATTCCCCCGCCTTACATTCCGAATGGTAGACAGCACTCACCACATGGTAGACACCATGAACGCTCTCCGGCCCCCAGGTGGCACCCACACACAGACAGGAGGCAAGAACATGGGGTGTGATGCTGAGGGAAGGATAGGAGCGACCCTGCTCTGTGCCCTGACCGGTGCTGTCCCACTACCACCCCCTGCCAACTACTACGGCCCCCATTATCCTGTTTCTCCTCCTCCACCACCACACAACATGTTTTGCAAGAGCGAAAGAGCTCTACTATAAGATGGGGGTGGTGATGGCAAGGCAGGGTTGACGCATTAGACTGCAATTGGGGTAAACTTTCAGCACTTGTGACTTTGGTCTTTACCTTTCATAAAACTATACGTGTCACGTGGGGCTAGAACTGCCATAAGATGACAATACATTGGCACATGAGGCTGCAGGTGGCATAAGATGGCAGTGCATGGTCACGGGAGGCTGCACATTCCACAACAAATGGCATAGCTGGCTTCACAGGTCATAGTAAACAGTACCTGGGAATGTGATGCTGCATTTGGGAACGCAATGGCAGCCCCCGAGGATGTGAGGGTCTCATTTGCACATAGTGACTAAACCTGAAACATACGTCAATACCTCACATAAAATGCCCGCGCATCCCAGACTGCATTTGAGATACGATGGCAACACCTTGGCATGTGAGGCTGTGTTTTACGTTTCATGGAGATGCCTACCACATGACGCTACATATGCCATGAGATGTCGACACCTCAGAACGCGTGGCTAAAGTTGGCACATGGTAGTAGCATCTACCCTTGTGAGACTTACCCAGGCCTGTGATGACTATGCATGGCACCTGAGACTCTGACTCGTGCAAGGTGGCAGTATCTGGGGCTGCACTTGGTGATATGATGGCACCACCCAGACATCTGAGGCTGTACTTTATCCATGATGACTATTCCTGGCTTGTGAGTGTATGTTATGTTATGTTGTGTTATATTAATAGCATTTACTGAGCGCACGGTCACCCAAAGGGTACCATGGTGCTGTCAGGATGGGGAGCAGCCAGGACAGTACTGAGTTTATCTAAAATAGGTAAGTTTTAACCGCCTTTCTAAAGGCTAGATAATTCAATGTTTTCTTTATGGTTCGCGGAAGGTTGTTCCATAGAGCCGCCGCAGCTATGGAAACGGCCTGCCCACCAACCCAGGCCCATTTATACCTCGGTACCACTAAACAATCAGCCGAAGCCGATCGCAGATTACGACTTGGAAGGTACCAGGTACATTTGGCTTGAAGGTATTCAGCCCCTTGGCCATGGAGAGCACGATGGACTATACACACAGCCTTGAATCCAATCCGTTGGGTCACCGGAAGCCAGTAGAAGGCTCCAAGCACAGGAGTAATATGTGCACCAAAAGGAGAGCTAGTTGCGACCCGGGCCGCCAGATTCTGCAGGCATTGCAATCGTTGAATCTGGCCCTTGGGTTGGGCCAGATACAAGGAATTGCAATAATCTAATTGTGATTACACCATGGCAGCCACCACAGGTGGGCGTAGTGATGCTTGGATCAAGGGAAAGACCTTCTGCAGCACTCTAAGCTGGAAGTGACCAGCTTGGCAGACTGCTGTAACCTGTTTGTCCACAGTCAGAGTGGCCAAGAGAATAATCCCCAGATGTTTCACTTTGCTGACAGGAACCGGTAGGAGACCCAAAGATACCGGCCAAAAGGAAGACACCCAAAGAGTGGGTTTAGCAGGGCAGTCCACCACCATCACCTCTGTTTTGTCTCCATTCGGTTTGAGCCAGTTGCAGTTCATTCACTCTCCAACGGCCACCAGACACTCCCGCAGGCACGAGGACACCTCAGCTTGATCGAGAGCTAGCCAAATGAATATCTGGGTGTCGTCGGCGTACGAGTAGCATCTGACATGGAAGGAGTGGATCAGACTACAAGGGCCCAGATGTAGATGTTAAATAGAATTGGAGACAGGGAGGAGCCCTGAGGCACTCCACAACTGAGGTGACAAGGAGCAGAAAGAAAAGGCGGCATAGAGAGGGTCTGAGTACGATCCGCCAAGAATACGTGAGCCAGGCCAGCTCTTGCCCAGATAGACCAAATTGGGCAAGGCGGGATAACAGGATGGAGTGGGCAACCGTGTCGAATGCCGATGAAAGATCTAACAGGATCAGGGTGCCAACTCCACCTGTATCCACCAGCCTGGCCATGTAATCCTGTACGTCGTACAGTACACTCTCAGTGCCTATGCCCGGGCGGAACCCAGACTGAGCAGAGTCAAGAAGATTGGCAGATTCCCGAAATGTAGAAAGCAATGGTGACACCAGCGACTTAAGAAGCTTAGAAAAAAAAGGAATAAGAGAGATTTGGCAAAAATTGGATAAGACTGTGGAATCCAGGGTAGGCTTTGTCAGGAGAGGGACGACCCTGGCCGACTTCAGTTCCTGCAGGGCCATCCCAGATTGAAAAGAGTCGTTGATATCAGTAGTAATCTTAGGAAGAAGGTCCGGGGCAGTGTCCTTCATAACCCGTATAGGGATGGCATCAGATGGAGAGCAGGATTTGATTTTTTGGATGGCCGCTAGAACTGTCTCTTCAGAGAATCTAGGAAAAGTTGACCATTTCTTACGTGGCATATTCTATCATATGATGACAGTGTCCCTGGCATATGCCGGCTCTGCTGGGCATACCCCTGGTATATCATGGTTGGATTCCTGGCATATAAGGGCTGAAACCCAGTTAACATGATGTTGGAGAAGATTTTTCTTTTTGCGGCTTTCTTTCCATTGACATCAATGGAAATTCCCGCTTTCATTGCCAGCTTGAACCCTAACATGGCTTTTGGAGGCTAGAAAAGTATTTTTGCTTTACTTTTCTTGCTCAACTAACCTCTTCAAGGGACACTAATCAGCCCTTATGGTTACCACTGCGGGAGATTCCTATGTTCTTTTAATGTAGCTCATATCACCTTACTATGGGGGCACTATGTATCACTCTTTTGTTTTCATTTGGTAACATTGAGTTACCTTTTGTGATGTGTCCAGGATGGACTAGTGGCAGAAGATCATTGTCTACCATTTCCTTTAGTATAATCATGTGCACATATATTGTTTACTGCATAACACCATTGTGAACACCATGTACTCAAAATGGCCATCTTGTCCTTCCTCCATCCCTCTTCTGTCAGGAAAAAGCCATACATAGCATGAACTTTCTCAGGCTTCCTTTTCAAGTTCCCAAGCAAAGGGGGAGTGTGTGCAATGTAGCCAGATATGGGGGGTGGGTCTGTCTTGCCCCAATCAACATACCAGCCAGGGGATGTCTGTTGGTGGGCAGATGTAGGGCAAGAGGGTATTGAGGATTGGGCAGCCCTTGCCAGTTTGAGTGGTGCAGATCCTTACCCTTGTTGTGCTTGGACATCCCCCAGCTCGAATTTGGAATAAAGCGTGTCCTGCAGCTGGTCCCCAGGTTGCTACCCAGAGACAAGACCATGGACAAGAAGAGTATCGTGCTGAAGACCCAAAGACCTCTGCTGAACACAACCAACATTGCCTCCAGCCAAGTCCCGGTGAAGCCATCCCTCTCTTGCAATGATCCAAAAAGACCCTTGTCAATGTTTTGACTCGTGGGCTAGATGGATAAACCAGTCCAGACTCTTGCACAAGAAGCCTGCTGTGAGAAGCCATTGGAAGTGTACCTGGACCATCCTGAGGGCTGCCCAGTTCGCACAAGGTTTCTGTAGTGCATCGTTCACTGTCCTGAGATGCAGCTTATGCAAGCTGTCGACTTGTGGGCCAAGACCAACCCTCCTACCATTGCTGGTCTACTGCAGGAAGATGGCAATTCATGGAGCTGTGTCTCCTTCACCACCATGAGTATCGCCTACCACCCCCTGATCGGGGGTGGGGGAGACTTCACTGCTGCCTATTTCTGTCATTTCCTTGGTGTCTCCACTCATCGTTGAACCTGCGGTGTCCCCTGTTCTGAGGTGCCTGAGCCATCCTCATGGAAGAAGCCTGGAACCGTGTCGTTGCAGCATGGAACTGCCATGACAAACTCAATCTCGAAACCAAAACCAGCCTCCACCCATGGCCTCTGGACTCCGGGCAACTGGACCAGTGACAGATGTAAGTAGTACCGTTGATTCTGAGGACCCTGTGGGTAGTCCTGCAGAAAATCAGAGTTTGGGGCAGGTGCTTGCAGATCTCTTTCCAGCACTCATCATGGGGATTTTATGGGCGTAAAACCATTTCCCTATCACTCAGCTGCCTGGCTGGGATTGGTAGAGTTCTGGCTAAGGACCCACCCCTTGGCAAACCCTAGTGTAGTGGGACTGGGAGAGTACCTCTAAACCGCATTTACCTAGTGCCAGTGCTTTCCTTCCAGAACCTTTGCTCACCTGTTGGCTTTGTCAATGCTCGTTCTGTGACTTTCAGACTTCAACTCCCTAAAGAAGTACTTACCTGGGACAATGCCCTAGGTCTATGTACCTGGCATGGAAGAACTTCTGAAGTGATAGGGGTCTTAAAATGATAAGGCAGGATATATATTTGTAGATTGCATTGCGCTATTATTTTCACTTTACTGCTTCATTTATCTTATATGTGTTTATGGGGTGTTTTAATTATAGGTACTTACCTTTTATGGATCTAAGTGATTTCATGTAATCCATTACTGCGATTAATCGATATCTTTTTTTGTAGCCACATTTCATTGAAAATAGATGCAGGGGGAGACCCCCGCCTCCACCCCCACCTGCCCCAACTTAATCATCAATAGCCAAACCCAACCCCATCTATATTTTCTGTGAAATTCATTCAAAATAATTGGATGAAATTGGATTTGCAGTAATGGTCTGCGATGCGTTCTAGCAATACCCCTTTTAGCTTTACATGCTTAGAGATTTAATGGCCTTAAAAAATAGTGTTTTGTACTTCTGAGTTGCTTGGCTTATTTAAGAGCTCTGTGTGTGGTTAACTGTACCTACTACACCACCCCCATATGTCCTGAAGTCTGCATTACTGCTCAGTCCACACTACCGTGATAAGAGTTTGGCAAGACTTAAGTGTGAATTACCCTCTTCACCAGCTACGGTCACCTCCCGGAACACTTCCACATGGCTGGTGGTCCTGAAAGTCCATCGTACCTGTAACTAATGTAGCCCTCATTTATATTATTTGCCATGCCCTTCTTTATTTCAGTGGTGTCACTTGCAGTGATGTCATTATTATGGTCAAAGGTCTTGTGACAACTCTTCCTTTGATTTAGCCAGAGGTCAAAGGTCATGTGATGCCGCTTCCTGTGATGTCTTCCAGCACGTGATGTCACCACTATCATTTTAGTGAATTGATATCCTTGGGGTGCAGGGGGGCATCCGTTTGAAAAAGCATCTACTGGACATTTTTGTAAACTGACAGATGTAATTTTTGTTGCGGGCCTTGGCCGGGGCCTTGAACTGTATAATCTGGGTGGATGCAACTCTGATGTGTACTTGTGTACAGGCACGTTATAAATTCCATATCATATCATAGTGGTCTCCTGCCCCCCGCACCCTCACCACCAAGTCTCGTCCGAGGGGTTATTGCGGGCTGTGCCCACTTCTGGGTTTCCTGGCCTGTGGCAGAGCAGCTGGGGGCATTACACATGGCAAACAGCATTCTGTGCCAACAGCAGGAGCCTGAACAACTCCTGAAACCAGCCCAAACACATTCTGCCTCCAGAACAAACATCATGAACTTCTGACAAGCAGGTACTTGACCAAAAAAACAAAACACCTGCTTTGCCTGCTGCTGTATTTGTCCAGGTTTCACACGTCCAGAGACCTAGGCATTCACCGAGGCCGGGAGTCGAAACACTCACATTTAATGCTGGGGTTAATATTTGACTAGAAATGAATCTTGGCTGTGAATCCGCCGGCGTCATTTCTATTTCCTTGTTTGTCTTCATGGCGTGTAGGTGGAAAGTCGCGCTCAGAAGACAGATGCTATATGAAGACCTCATACTGCCTGCACAAAGCTGATGAAAGAGTGGGGGGATGGGAAGGCTTGTCACCTGCACTAGCAGGTCTGCACCATGAGTATCGTCCTTCTGGTCAGAGCCTCTCTCTATATATATCCCATGATGGAAAGCTGTTGCAGCCCATCTTTTAGGTTGATTCTCTGCAATGGCACAGCCAAGATAACACATGATGGAATGGAATGCTACCCAAAGACACTTTTTGAAATCCACAAAACATTGCTTGAAAGGTTTTCTTCCATCACTTTTTGGCATTGTGAGCGATTCTCCCTAAACAGCTGAGGCTGTGTCCAGATAAGGGTCTTTTGATCGCTCTGCCTGCGAAGTATAGCTCCGTCTCACTGTGGAGGACTTTGAAGGCTGCAGCCTGTTTGGGGTTCTTTCTCTGCAGGGGGCAGGTGGGCTAGCAGCTTGTACAAGACATTAGAGGGCCTGGTTAAGAGAGACTTGCAAGTGATCGGTCCTCTTCAGTAATGACACAGGTGTGCTAAAATCAAAAGGGGTGGCAAACACTGCTAGCGCCACTGTTTCCACCCCCCACCCTCCTCATTTTGGTGCCTTTGTGAGGTGGAGTTTGGAATCCGGGCGGACAGTTTCCCGCACCGCTAAACAGATGTGGCTGCTTTACCGCCAGCATGGATTTCCATGATAGCGGTAATGTCACAGATTTCTATGGAATCCGCCTGAAATGACCACATGGTAAAAGCAGGCTGATTCCTTAGGGATCCTTTGCAAACGTGTTCCGTCATTTTTAATTGAGAGAAGAATGTACACGTTTCCATCAACATAATGGAAAAGTGTACATTTCACTTTTCCACCACGTGGTTCAAAAGTAAAAAATTGCACAGAGGGGACCTTTTGAATTGCAATGCACACGTAATTGGTCCCTTCTGTGCAACTTACGTTTGAATCGACCCCATCAATAGAACAGAATGCAACAGTTTTATTTAATTTATTTATTTTATAATAAATAAAAAATAAATAAATAGAACGGAATGCAACAGTTAGATCCATTGAATTGAGCATTTTCATCCATCGCTTGCTGGTATTTTTCTGCACATTTTACAGAAAGTGGAGTAAGAAATGAATGCATTTAGAGAAGAGAAGGAAGGAGGGCAAACAGGAGAAAAGAGGAAAATGGCCACCGTGAAGAGACACAAGGTGTGTGAGATGGATGGGCGAAAGAAAGAGAAGAGACAGATGCAAGAAAGAGGGGTGCAAGAGTGAGGAAGGGGAAACAGGAAGGGCATAGTCTAGAAAGGGCTGAAAGAGAAGGGCAATGAAGGCGTAATGCAGAAAAGGTAGGGTGACCAGATTTAAAAAGTAAAAAACCGGGCCAGGGCAACTAACATAAAAGTAGGACTAGCTCTTGAAAGTGACTGTCAAGGCACTACACTTCAGTAGCGGTTGGAGGAGAAGGGGTTTAAGTGTTACTGTTCAAATAAACACATATTATAATTAATTTATCACAAACTAACACTATCTTAAGTTGTAAAATGCAGCATTTCTTCTGTGTGAGATTGTGCATTCCTGCCTGCCAGCCATGAAGACCTACTACAAAAAAAACGGGACCACTGCAGTTTCCAATGGGAACATCATCTTGAGAAAGGGGGACAGAGCACCAAATACTGGGACAGTCCCGGAAAAACCAGGACGTCTGGTCACCTTAAGGAAAGGGGACATGTACAAAGGAAGGTTCACAGGACCAAAGAGCGAGGGAGATCCGAAAAGACAGCAAGAGGCAGGAAAGAGACTGGCAGTCGGGGTCTAAAGACAGACAGGGGTATAAACAGGTGTTAAAAAGAGAGGCGCCTTCCAAACTGAGCAAGAGAGGCTGGGCTGAAGAAGACAGGAAGAAAGACGCAGAGAACAGAGACAGTATGGAAGGGAAACCTGGAATTAGGGGACAGAGACAAACAACTAAGAGATGTGTACAAGAGGCTGAAGACTGTGGAGTGAACAGAAAGCTCTGCATGATGGTGTGTACTACTGAGCCACCGTGTGTAAGCAGTCGTTGTGTACAAGGTGTGGTGGGAGAGTGAGATTATGATACAGAAACGCAAAAGAGAGAGCGTGGCAAACAGCCAAGTGCAAGCAGAGTCAAAAGACAGAAAGGCAAACCTTACAGGCACAGGTCAGAACAGGCAAACAGAGGAAGCCCATGTCTAGAGACAGGGATACAGAGAAACCGGCAAAAAGGCAGACGAGAAAGAACCAGACAACCATTGACACAGGCAAAGAGCTTAAACAGCAACATGCAGGCAGGGAGTGGCTCGGGGGGTATCTCTCTGAAAAGCGCAGGGCAGACAGTAAGTCACAAGCAGATAGCAGCACTGTCATGAGACGCAGAGAAGCAAACTGTAAGATTGCAAATCAGGAAAACAGGCATAAGAGATACAAACAGCAGTCTAAAAGCTAAGAGGGAAACCGGCAGATGAGATGAAGAGAGAGGCAAAGACAAGGTGCAGAGAGAAACAGCGACAGCAGAAGGCAGATCAGCACAGAGGGTGTCAAATCAAAAGGAACACTTTCAATGTTGGTTCTAGACCAAAGGCTTCCTAGCTTCAATGTGTATCACAATCTTTCCTCTGATAGGCCGGCGCATGAACCAATGGTGGGACAGAGTCAGTCACACGTCAGCAGCTACCTGAGGTGTGACTGGCCCCTTACCAACGCTACCGACCTCTCAGCGACCTGTCGAGGGACTGCCTCATTCCTCTTACATTGAGTGAGCGTATCCATGCACTGACAGCCAGACCATGCCTGGAGCTAGCAGGTTTCCACTGGAATTAAGAGGACACTTGCCTGCATCGGTCACATACCCACAGACACCACTTACCCCTTGCCGAGCGAGACCCACCTCACTCCTCCAGGTGATAACATACCTGTCTTCGTTGGTGTCGCACATGTCTCCCACCAAATCGCTGTCCGCATCTGTCTGGAGTCAAGAGGCAAGAGTCAGGGAGATTCTGAAACCCAGAGCATCAAGTCAAGCGCGGGGAAAGCCTGTTGTGTCATATCAGCGGCATCCTGCCCAGCAAGGGGGAATGTGTGGCATTACAAAGATAGCCCGGTGAGACTCTACCACCCCGGTCAAAAACGCAGAGCGCAGACCACTTCCATACACCTCTGTGTGCCGCTTACTAATGGGCGAGGGGAGACTGCCCCAGCGCGTAACCTGTAATCTCGATAAAGGAGATAACGTGCAGATATACAAGGCTATTTGCAAAGGAACACATACTCTTTTGTCATGGCAAAACCTTTAAAAATAATGGGTTAAAATGTTGCATATTAGAGCATACTTTTAAACGGTATCCGATCATTGCTTCTAAAACAAAGCATCGACAAACCATACAATTGAAAAATAAGCATAGAAAAAACCCATCAAATGCATTTTTTTCAATGGTAAAGGGTATGGTTTAGTAGAAATGTGTTTTAAACCATTAAAAACGAGGGTTAGGGGGAAACCCCCATAAAAAAATTTACAACAAAAAAATGCATTTGATGTTTTTTTTTAGATGCTTTCGTGTCAATGGTATGGTTTGCCGATGCTTTGACTGTCGATGCAATCACTAGGAACACTTTTAAACAAAATTGAATGAAAAGCCAGACAGCGTGCAATTGCCGCTGGGGGGGGGAGGGGCAAGGGGCAGGCATTGTATGCTTTTCCTGGACATCTATGGTAGATATCCAGAAAAAACATACCATCCCATGGCCCCACAGCATCTAACCCACTCGATCATTTCGGCAAAGCTACTCATTTACAAGCATAGAAGATTTGCCTTGACAACGACCCCTCTGGTCGAAACACCTGTCGGCTGAACTGTTTAGAATAAATTCATTGATTATTTACAGAACTCTCTTTTGGAATACTACCACTGATATTTTACATCATCTATACTTGAATTTATAAACGGTGTACATATTACTCCTCTACAAACACTATCTAGAACTGTACAATTTTCAGGCCTTGGTGTGGGTGGGCCTTGTGCAGAGGAGTACGCTGCTTGTCAAACCATTACGGAATTGCTGAGGTGGTTATTAAGCGCACAGGTTTCCATCCAAACCCACTCATTAACTTATCCATTCATGTTATTTGTGAACACTTCTTTCTTTTCTTAAGAACTACCCCACACCCTTTTGTATTAGTTGTAAGGTTTGGCAATAGGTTTCTCAGTATAGGCCCTTTTTATTTTGACACAATGCCACTCGGACTGCCTTATTGTCGTTTGATCATTGACGCTTGCTCACATCTTAGATTTAGGTTTAGTTTAGGCGTTTTTCCACCCTGCAACATTGTACAATAAACACCCTTGAACCGTGATCACTTGTGTCTGTCTTTACTGTTGTCACCATGAGTTCCTTACACTTCACATTCTGATTTCTTGCAAAAATGGGGTTTCTGGGCAAAATTGAACTTGGGTATCTTGTTCAGACCACTTTGCCATCCCCATCACACTCACTCTCCCACAAACTATCTCCTCCACCCGCCACACAGCACCCCTTTCCCAGCCAGGCATATCAAGTGCACCACAAACACAGCTTTCGTACCACTCATACCACCCCCATCCTTTCACACCCACCCCATCTTATTCCTTGACAACTACAACACCACATTCGCTCTATCACTCAACCAAATAGCCCCCCTCAAAACATTAGAAACCCCACAACCACCACCACAAGACATGATTCAACAAGTCCATCCTTACCATCAAACAGGAAACGAGAAGCTTAGCAAGGGCCTAGCAAAATAACCCATGCCCCTCCGCCAGGACACTCCTCAAAGACTGCCGCTCCAAATAAAAGATGGCTATATGCAGAGCCAAAGCTGCTCACTACCACCAACATAGAAAATCACCCTCAATCACACACAGAAACCTTTCAACATCATCACGTTACTCTCCAACCAACTAGTCATCACTAGCATGCCCCACTTACGTCATGATGCAACTCCCTCGTGAACTACATGAACTCCAAAATACACAACATCAGACAAGCCCTCCCCAGCGCAGTTCCTCTTCCACCACACAATCCTAAACCCTCCCAACACATAGAACACATTCCAGCCCATTGACCAAAACCCCCTTATCAGCCCCACAGCCAAAACGAGACCAGCAAACTTCCTGGATAGCACATGCCCAACTCAGGCCGCATCTAACTGCATCACCACACCGGTTCTACACTGAGTCATCATCATCAACTCCTGTCTCCCACATGGCACATGGCACAATTCCCTCCACAATCAAAACATAACAAAACCCCTCCTCCTCAAGAGACCATCCCTCAACCCCAAAAAGTGCCATCTCATCACAGTCCTGTCATACATCACCAGAATCATGGAAGGCCTTGTCACAAACCGCCTCCACGAGTCCATCAGCACAGAAATCCTCCCCATCTGCTTCCAATCAGTTTACTGTCACAGCACAAGACTGCAACACTTCACATCTTGGATGACTTCCACAACATCACTGACAAAGGACAGACGGCTCTTCTAGACCTCATCGACTTCTCTGAAGCTTTTAACACCATCAACCACATCATCCTTCTAAACATTTTGCGCCGCAGGATGAAACTCTCGGGCACTGTTCTCATCTGGTTTACCTCCTTGCTCACTAACATGATACACTTCATCGCCATCCCCCCAACTGAGCAAATCTCACTCCAGTCATATCTAGAGTACCACATGGATCTTCCCTCACTCCCCTCCTGTTGAATCTATGTGTTCAATCTGTAAGGAATCGGGAATAGGAGACAGACACAGGAATATTGGTTATTTTGTTCAATTTTATTTAAAGTAAAAGAAAAAGGGAAATAGCTCACTATCCGTAAAACTAAGAGGGATTTCCCTGCCTTAACAAAATAAACTAATGTCTCTGTCGGGATGTCCAAATTAAAGTCCTCCGTACTGTGTCCAAAACCTAATCTGTCCCTCACACTCAAAACTCAACAAAATGTGCAAAAGGGGAAGAATATTGCTTGGCTGGTCCTCTGGCAGGTCATCCGATCATGGCAGCCGCTTATCATTACATGCCACTTACCTAACATTATTATTGCGGCCACCGCTTACGGCAACGCGGTGGGTGCAATGTTAGGCAATTTAGCCTTAGGCTGCCTAAGGCAAGGCCCTTGCAGCCTAAGGCTAAGTTGCCCCTTACATTATTATTGCGGCTGTGTTTCTTCTGAGCATATGCATGCGGGAGTTCAATGTCCAAAATCCCAGATGCCGCAACTGAAGCAAGTAAATACCACTTAGAACTGACAATATAGACCCCCGCAGGTAACAATGCATGTTAAATGTACGCCTGATTGCCACTAACCGCGAAACATTGATTGAAAATCGGTTGCTTTCATTTGCAACCGCCATCTTGTATGGTGTTTACATTAGCCTGATAACGAGGCTCAGGAGAGGGCCAACGTTTGTCAGCATATGCAGATACCACGGGAAACTCAGGTACTGTGTACACATCGAAGTGTACACAAACAATTACAATTCATTCCTGAAATGGTGTCAGGAAATGTGATAAACAAAACTCGCATTTCGTTTGCAAAAAAAAGGCGCTTTGTAGACAGCTCCTAGTTGAAAAAGATGCTCATAAAGTTTATATTTCTAACAACATGTATGTTTTATTGGTAAGCCCAAATGACTATATTATGAAGGGATTTTCAAAGTTTTAGGTCAAAATAGCATTATTTAGTGGGCTTTTAACGAGCCCACCAAATTAGGCATAATACTCTGGGACGTCACCTATAAAAATCCCTGGCTCTGCCCCCGAAACCAGGACCCTAATGAACGCCAAAACGCACTGGGCCTGATTTACAAAGTACTGAGTGAGGAACTTCTTGAGTGGGGATCTCATAAGGTGTACTCTCGCGACCCGTATGTTAGTGCTATTAAGGTTGGCAATGGTTTTCTTATTTTATTATTTTATTCTTGTGTCGCAAGGATGTAGGTCAACACGGAGACATAGAGTCCCTCAGCTCCGTTTGTAAAGTAAGCAGTAGTTTGTTTGTGCCTACACCTCTTTATGAACAAGGATTTGCCAGAACCAAAACAGGACCCCCGATGCTTGAGGCATGAGCAAGAGAATTTTGTAGGTGGGATTTAACCCTGGAACTACCGTGATACACTTCAACTAAAAACTAATTCCCGGAAATAAGGAAAGGGAGATTCGCATTACATTCAATAAGGCCTGGATTTGAAAAAGGCGCCAATGAAACGCCGAAACACGTGTCATCCTTATGGGCAGAACATATATCAAATAAATTAAGAAAATATACTTGAAGAAACTTGACTACGTACTTTTATTCATTTACATCAGAAATTTGGCGCAAAGAGGTGTAGGCACAAACAAACTACTGCTGATTTACAAAGTGTTGTTCAATGGGAAAGTCCCATTGAACAGCGTTGTCTAAATCAGGAGTGTCTCTAAATGGTAATTCAGCATTTTAACAAGGGAGCGGCGTGTACCTCGAATATTTCATAAATCTACTGCCACCTGCGTAGGGTATTACCCTTTAAACACAATGGATTGTTCTTTGTGACATTGCTGCCTCCAATCATGTGTTTATGTCACAGACTTTATTCAATTTAGCTAAAAATATTGGAGTATAAATTAAAATGGTTTTATTACATCATTAATTGTTAGTAGGTCTACAGAGCTCATGTATCATTGCACCACTGTCGGTTGTGTGCAGAAAAGACCGAAGCCCTCCGCGAATATGACACCATTAACTGTCATTCATTCAGCTTCCTTTCCAGTTGAAATGTCTCAATATTTAAAAAAAAGAATTATTTGTGAAGATGGCTGTCTAAATGGGTAGTTCAGTGGGTTAGTGTGTAAAATGTAATTTAAAAAATATGTTATTTACAACGTATGCTAAGAGAGTGGCAGCACGTGCCACATATAAAGCATATTACAACAAGGTGTATTGTCAGGCTTTTGCGGTAAAATTGCGTAATTCATAAAAGAAATAAATATAATAAACTACACAAATAAACTGATCAACGTGGCAGGGAGTAACGAGATCAAATTCGGCATTCCCCAAATGTATTTCTAAAATCGGTTGAATGCATTTTTAATACCACATTTTAAAAGAGTAAAATGTGACAGATCGATTTGATCTGCAATTGTCACACACAATTGACAACAGGCATTACTATACACTAATGTGCCTCGTTTTATTGAAAGTGTCAATTGTTTCTGTGCACGTTTTGGGAAGCAATGCGTGCCACTTTGTGCCACCGAGGTTACGTGCATGCTTTGCCCTCCATAGTGTAAAGTAGCGTCCTGCTCCGTGCACACGCCGGCAGCCACTTGAAAACATGGAATCCTGTGCATTCATCCCATCATCGAAATCATATTTCTATGCATTTTTTTTAATTTTGGACATTTGTATGGCGCCTATACACAGGTGTTTAGCGGCGCCATATATTATCACCGTGGCATATTGTAGAGTGCGAAGCAAGCTCGGGGGCAGTAGAGGAACACATTAATATCAAGCACGGAACATGCCATCTGGCCTGCTGGTGTGAATACGTTTATTTATGGCAGACAACGGGTATGGGGAAGGCGATCAAGTGCATTTTGGATCCTGCCCCTGCTGTGCCTAGCAACAACTATACAATCCAGAGGAACGTGAAAAGAGGGGTGAAGCTAGGTATGTGCCTGGATTTACACCTCTTTTTTGGGCACTAGTTGATTTAAAAATGGTCCAGTGTGTGGTACAAGCAACTAAATATGTGATTTGTAATCGGTCCTATTAAATTATACACATTTTACAGATAAATCAGAACTAATTTCCCAAATATTACACGATGGCGCCAATATAGTGGTGAAAAACTAGAGCCCGGTTGTACATCACTTTTTGCACTCTTGAGATTGTGTAGATTTTCACAGGCAGGACAGGGGCATGCACTGAACTGCACATGGTCACATGTACCACGCATTCCTTGCCACAAAGAAATGCATTAACGCTAGCACTTGATTTTCAAGCTGGCCTTAAAGCATAGGATTCCTATGGAATCGGCTAGCTTTCACCACCTACAAACGGCTGACACTTTCCATAGCAGTCCATATGAAAGGTCTCCAGTCATGCCTACATAAAAGTGGCATTTACACTTCTTTGCAGGTATATTCGGCTCCACTCGACTTTGCATCAATTCGTTTGCACTTCGTAGAACAAACCACGAAAATTGAACAGCAGGGATTGAAATGCACACACGTGTGCATCTTGTCAGCCCCCAGACATTTCGCACCAGTGCAAGTACTATGGCAAAAACTGCCCTAATATAGTGCAAAAGTGCACTCACCCCGGTGCAGTTTCATAATATTGCCCAGATGCCTGTGCCAGCAGTTGCTGCAGCGCCAAATATGTGACATGGAGCAGCACCAGTGTGATGAGCTGGTGGTGAGCCGATCTAGGTCTAGCACTGAACTGGCCCAGGCCGCGCGCACCTGGCATTGTGGGGCCAATATTTTTTGGTCCCTGGCACTTATTTCTTTTTACAAATTAAGCAAACTGCGCCTGACATCAGAGGCACAGGAAGACGTCCTGGACCTGTGGTCAATTGGCTAGAGCTATGTATCCCTTTGAACGATAAAGTGGATAACGAGTACAAGGCACAGGTGGTCATGGCAATATCACTGGAAGCATCCTTCTCCAGTGAAGAGGGAGAGGAGAAGCACTGTGCATGCATATCCAAGAATGCAAGCAGACCACTCAGGACCCCCCTTCCGTCCTTCATGCACACCCACCCTCCTGTGACCTTCTAGAAGAAATGCAGGAGCTCTGGGAGCTGTGGGCCATGGAGTTGATGATGTCCCGGGTTATTACTAATGTGTGCGGTGCTCAGAGGTCTGCATTCAGTCTTGGACCTCAACTGTTTCACCCTCTATCTGTTGTAGCAATGCTCTGAGCTGCCCACCTTGTTTTATTAAAAGGGTTATTGACTCTGTCCTACAGATATCAAAGATGCATTCTTCCATTTTCCCATTGGTGCCGTTACCAGGAATTTCAACATGTTAATGGCAAGGGAGACCATTAACAACAACTGGGTGCGATAGCCTAAGGTTTACCCCTGAATTCTCTGCCACTGTCCTGCATGCAGTGGGACCTAGCTGGGAGACATTTTGTTCTTTGTGTGAATGAGCACCCAGCAAGGTGGGCCTTGGAGGGTTTCACTTATCATTTCTCTGCTCTTTATTGTGGCTGCTCGAACGGGAGAAAATTCTGTGTGTTTCTGTGCATTTTGTTCCCTGCACACAGGGACTTGTTTCCATTGTGCCGTAGCCCCAATTCCAGTCTGGGGGCCTCGTGGCCTAGTGGGGCAGCCAATCTGTTGTGGCTCTTCAGTGTTGCAGCATGGCCAACAGCTTTTCCTCATGTTCAGGCACAGGAGTGCCTCCTCGACCTTGGGGCCAGGGAAGGCCCTTATTGGCTAGCATTCCTGCCAAAATAGCCAATCGCAAGCCGGCAGGCTGGAAAGCTGGCCCGCCAACCGAAGGTCCTTACCTAAGGCCCCTGTCTGAGTCTGTCACGGCTGAGGAGGGCCTGTGGGCCTTGAAGGCCCCCACCTCTTCATCCCCTGAACCATGAAGAGCAGTGCTTCCCACTGCAGCCGGTGCCCAGATGAACTTGCACCCTTGCATCTCCATGCACCCCCCACATTGACAAGTGAGTGATGGCTGAACTTTCCTGCTGCCTTCTCCACTAACAAACCTGAACCAAAACCTCTTCCTCACTCTGACTTTCTGCCTGGCCTAATCCTCCTATTCTTTGCATTCCTGTGCCCTGTTGCATTCTTGAACCTAGGTGTGTGTGTTTGTAACTTCTTGCACCCCACATTGTGCATTGCATTTCTGTGCCCTGTTGGATTCTTGAACCTAGGTGTGCGTGTTTGTAACTTTTTGCACTCCACATTTTGCATTGCATTTTTGTGCCCCTCCTGTAACTAGTAGGCCACCTGGTGAGCTTGGGCTTGGACTGTGCAGTGTAGCCATCCCTCCATCCTTCAACTATCCTCTGCCACTTTGATGGCACTTACCATCTCTCCTGCTACACTATCACGTACCCTCCCTCTCTTACGAAGTCTAAAAGGAAAAAGCAAAAAAAAGGCATCCTGACTGCTGACCCTGTCATACCCATCGCAGATACTGATGTCAGCGCAACTTCCAGACAGGTCTTCAGCCATTACATTATAATTGGGGCCGCATTGCAGGCGAGCTGGATCACAGCCGCTCGCGTTGCCTCGCGGCCTGCCAGCTCGGGCCAAATCCTGGCCTGCGGTGGACGCAGGCACACGATGAGCAGCACGCCACACCAACTGCGGTCAAAGTTGGGTGGGGTGTGGTCACGGTCATCCAACATGATCATCCAACCTTACATTATTATGGCGCCGCCCGCCGCCGTGGATGTCACTCACATATTCACGGCGCCGGCAGATGGACGCAATAATAATGTAAGCTTAGCCGTCACATCAGAACGAAGTCCGAATCCAGGCAGAAAGTTTAACTTTAAGTTGACTTACTTATGACGTTGTACACTAGGCCTGCAGGAACTTAAGCTGCACACGGGACCACACACGCAGGGGCAGGCTTTCTCACGAGTCACTCACTCACGCCACGCCTTAACAAATCAATTGTGCTTGTGAAGTGAAGGTGGCCTGCCTCTGCAACAACAGACTCAAGTGACCCACCCCCACACGCACGTCTTCATATAATTTCACTGGCTGGAGAACAGCCAATGAAAACTGTACATTCTGTGTTACTATAAAGAATGTATCAAATACTGCATAGTAACAGAATGTTGGTTTTCATTGGCTGTTTGTTGTTGTGCTGTACTCCCAGGCCCAGCCAGCCATGGCCATCAACTGCAAGCAGAGCAGCAGAGCAGCCTCAGAATGATTTATGATCATGGAAACTGAACAACCAAAGGAATTACACGTGCGCCAGACGGACAATGATGTTCCAGTGCCCAAAAAAGAGTGCCAGTGTTGCCCACCGCCAAACACTGACACAAAGTAAGCACTAATACAGGCACAACTGGCTGCCACCAGCGCCATGCCATTAGCTGCTCTGCACACAGATATCAATGCAGAGCTGAGCATAGAGTTGACAATACCACATGGGCCTGAGGCAACACAAATGGGCTCCCCAGGAGATGCCCTGAACTGTGTCTGCATTTTTATTGACCAAAGTGACTTCGTTAAGAGCCTAATTCGGCACATCTTCTCACAAAGGTTGGCCAGTATCCAGAGAATACTCAAAGGATGGGACAGGAGCCTTCACCACCTTAGTGGCAGGAGTGCCATAACCTGACATAAATTCTATGTTCCTCTTCACCATCCTTATCCATCATGATACATGGATGTTCTCAGTGCTCTGGCCAGGAGAGAGAAGGGACAGGACTTTCACGATGTAGCTGAATGTAGCAAGGTATTTTTTTTGAGTGGTTGCTTGGAATGCAGGCTGAGATTGTGAGATTCAGCCCTTGATCCGAGAAACCTGATTGGTTGGCTTCCCCGCCCCAGGTGCTAATATTTCATTCATCAGTTTTGACAAAGCAGGCACCTAGCTGAAAGTTCATCAGCCACTTCGTCGGGGTGGGGTGTCTGCCTCTTACAGTGAACTAAAAATCCATGGTCTCAATCACTTGCATTGGTGACACTGTTTAGTGAACTGAAAATTGCCCCTGCTAAAGGTTTGGAGTCTCTTATAGCACTCGTTGAAGTCTGCTGTCAACAGAGTGGACAGCAAAATCATCCCAACAGCTTCGGTGTGACCAGAAATGACTGATGACTTGACCTCTCACACTGAAGCAGTTCTCTGGCAAAGGAATGGCTCTCGTTCAAGGTCTATCTATCCAATAGGAGGCTGGCTCTCCTGTAGAGGTCTGGCTCCTCAGTAGCAAACTGTGGGCCCCATCACGGGTTGGACGGAGCGGTAAAAATGTGGCGGTAATGCTATTACTGCTGTATTGCCGCTCAGCCCAATCCTGAATTTAGGTGGAAAGTTGGGAGATTCACCTGGATTAAGCTGAAGGTAAATCTGCCGACTTTTGCCCATTTTTGGCAATTTGTGCTGCAGTAAATGTGCCGGAAATGCCCCTATGGACTATCAATAAAATGGGGATTGGAGACTGAGTTGCGGTAATGCTATTTGTGTTGGATGCTATCCCAGTGGATTTGCCACTGGGATACCGCCTAATTTGTGATGGCCCCCTGTAACCATCATTCCAGACTGGCTTTAATAAGGTATGGGCTCTCCTGCAGAAATAAGCTTCTCGACAGGTCAGTCACTCTCCGGCAGCAGATTAGCACTATTACAGGTGATTGGTTCTCCTGTACTGGACTATCTCATCAGTAGAAATCCCCAGGGGAAGGCTTTCCTAGAGCAGATTCGTCCTACTAGAGGCAGAGGGGGATTTAACACTCACCAGGCAGACAAACAGTGACCGGGCCCCTGTGCCCTGCCAAACTTCCCAGCCTCTCTGTCAGAGACACACAGACTATGGTGGTTCATTCCTTCTTTTCACTTCCTCCATTCTTGGGCCATTGGAGAGCATGTACGGCAGACATGTCTACATCACCTGCTATGTGCCCCCACAAGGAAGAAACGCAGCCATGGCCACCAGGCCTATATTTAGCACGGTGCTGGTGGCCGTGGTCTGCATTCTGTAACTGTTCCTGAAGGTGCGTGCAAGCTGAAGGCCCGGGGCACACTGCAAAGAGGAGAGAAGTTAGTTTCTTCTGCACGGAGCGCAGAGGCAGCCAGGAAAACGAAGGTAAGTGTTACAACTACCCAGCCCTGTCCCTCCCTTTCTGCCTGCCTTCCTTGCGCACTTCACGATCCATGTTGCTGTGACCTGGTCCCTCAGGGTTGAATGGACGGGCCCCACACCCATCCCTATGGGCATTTCTTCTCCTTTCTAGCCCCCGCTGCACCATTCCCACCTCCCCATCTGGTTCACTTGGGGAGGGTTGACTATCCCATCCCCCTGCGGCCCTCTCCCCTTTACCAGGCATATGTGTATCACTTTGAAGCCCCACTGCCTGCCTGTTCCTGACCTTGGGGGTTACTTTGGCTGGGCCCATAACTTCAGTCCTCTGGTGCCCTGCCCAGATTTGCAATTTTTTTCTGTCCAAGCTGGATCCCGTTCACCATCTGTTCCATCTGTGACTTGGGGGCTTCCTTTCCCATCCTTTGTGCCCCCTGCTATAAAACATACCCCCCATCCCTACCCTCCACCACATAGCAGGGCCACCTTCCCCTGACAAAATGATTTTGCAGGCCACTTTAGGCTTGATTGCAATGGCACATCAGAAGCAGTTTGTGGCGCGCACAGTTGGCATCATGCATACCTCTTATGGGTATCATTTGTGACAAGAGTCATTTAGCTTATACACAGCACACTGAAATAACACAGTAGGACTCTTAGGAATTAGAGGCACTGAGGGTCAGATTTTGATTTGTGGCCTGCCTGGGTTTTTAAAGGCCCTGTACAGCAAAAGGCATGCAGACTCCCTAGTTCTTATTGTATGGCTTGACATAAGAAACATCACAGAAAATAACATCATTGGGATTAACATTAAGAGGTTTTCATGTGTATGCCAAGAGGAGTTTGTTGTGCACTATAAGAATGGACAGTATATTATGAATATGTAACAAGGTAGCTCAGTTAGTTGAGCGCTCGATTCTGTGATTTGTGTGAGATCTGCAGATTGAAGACTCTAATACTGGAACGGCCAACTCAGCATTTCCTTCCAAGGTCGATAAATCAATACCAACTTTGTTTGGGTGATAATTGTATGTGAATATGTTCTACGAATAGTGGCTTGGTGAAAGCGCTATTTAAATAACCAATAATTATCATTAAATAGAGTTTAGTGACTCTTGAGAGTAGATTTGATTTCATAGCAAAAGTTGCAAACTCTTTTGCTTTTATGGGCTCCCAATATTTGTAGATGAGGCACGATGAGATTGCATGATTTGCCCAGGTCTACACACTTTGTTTAAGTAGCAAAACCAGGATTGTGTCCCAGGCAGAGACCACGTATCTTCTCAGGTATACTTCATATGGGTATTTTCTAAGGTTTGGGAGTCTAAAGGTTAAATCATTTGTTTCTTGGAATGCCTTGAAAAGTACACAAATCACATAATACAGTAACCTGGCAGTATATCATTGTTATAGAAATGTGTCAAGTAAAAGAGTGTTATTATACATTAATTTTTCACATTCTGGATGCCAGGTTTTCCTGTGTAAATCTAGAGAATGTTGTGGTGTGCAATATATGAATGGAAACTTTATTATTAATATATAACAGCTGTAGAGATTTGGTGCGCTCCTTTAATTACATCTGGGATGTGTAATAATATTTCACGTGTGTGGTGTAAGGACACTGGGGACATGCATAAAATTGATCTGCAGGCTGTAGGAATTATCCTGTGATCTCACCTCCTCTGACGTCTTCCCATTGCCCATGTTAATAAGACTCCCCTTTTTCTTCTTTTTTCCTTTAAAGACTTGCTTCTTAGAGCCATATTTCTAGGAAAATGTGTAGTCTTGATAAGCTGTAAGTAATTCTCTTTCACCCTTAATCTTGAAACATGTTCATTTCCAACATTAGCTTCAGGCTTCATCCTCCAATATTACCATTGACAGCAAGACCTGCTGAGATGGCCCAGCTGTTTCCAGTTAGTCAGACCACTAAACACAGGTAACTGCAATAAAGACAACTTTAAAAAAACAGTTTTTGTCCCAAAGGTTTTCCATTGTGCACCCTAAACTCTGCCTCCTTGGCCCGCCCACCTAGGGCCCTGTGTCAGGTGCTGCCCACTGGGCCCTTTGCCTTAAATCTGCCACTGACTACAGGGGACTGGTACCCAGGCTGATCAATGACTCTGGCAGGGTATCTGGTAATATTATCCCGACCAATAATATCACCATATATATGGTTGTCGGGAATGGCCATAGGTGATATTATTAGTGGGGATCATTTTGGGGGTAAATGGGAGCAGGGGCTGCAGGGGTGGCCCCCGCTCCCATTAAAATAACATGGTTTAATGGTTTAATATCGCCGTAAAATATGGCGCCATTCTTGTATGGGGATATTTTTGCGAGGATATTAACACATAGAACACTCTGGCAGAGGACTTGCTGGCTGTCTTTCCAAACATAGAACGGCTACCTGGGAACTGGTTCTCCAGGAGAAGATTGAAAATATATCAAAGAAAGTAGATGTAATGTTAGTAGTTCTTTGCAATTCTATTTTTATGATCAAACGTCATCCTGCAATCTATGTTAATGTACTGACCTGTAATATACATGGAACACATAGCAGGATGTATCAGTGACACATCTGCATATATTTACTATCTCTTTTTGCAACTTGTATTTTTTATGTATTTTATTTTGTATAGCGCCGGTAGCCCGAGGGCATCAGGGCGCTTAAACTTACAACACAGCAGTAACATGACAGACATTAAGTATTAAATTGAAAGTGATCAGTTATGAACCGGAAACCAGAAAACCAGCAGACACTTATCTTTTGGACCATGTCATGGGCTACTGGCATGCAATGGCAGCTGGGGTGTGCCTATTAACATGCTCTAACAAGCCTGGAGCAAATCGGAGAGCCTTCATCACGTGATGGTGGCGAGGCTGGAACTGCCTTTAATCACCACTGCTGTGATGAGGTAGAATGAACATTGGCCGCTGTGACTTTCAGTTCAGCACGCAATGAGGGAGTGGAACAGACTGGCACCGGTGCAGCAATAACCCACAGGGACCCATTGGCGCTGGACACTGGCTGAGGCTTTGGCAGGATCAGACAGGCAAGAATACTATGATGCAACCTGGCTATGCATTGTATTTTATTGTAATTGTCATTTACATAGCAGCGTTTACCATTGTTACAGGCGCAACACAACCTGGCTATGCATTGTATTTTATTGTAATTGTCATTTACATAGCAGCGTTTACCATTGTTACAGGCGCAACACAACCTGGCTATGCATTGTATTTTATTGTAATTGTCATTTACATAGCAGCGTTTACCATTGTTACAGGCGCAACACAACCTGGCTATGCATTGTATTTTATTGTAATTGTCATTTACATAGCAGCGTTTACCATTGTTACAGGCGCAACACAACCTGGCTATGCATTGTATTTTATTGTAATTGTCATTTACATAGCAGCGTTTACCATTGTTACAGGCGCAACACAACCTGGCTATGCATTGTATTTTATTGTAATTGTCATTTACATAGCAGCGTTTACCATTGTTACAGGCGCAACACAACCTGGCTATGCATTGTATTTTATTGTAATTGTCATTTACATAGCAGCGTTTACCATTGTTACAGGCGCAACACAACCTGGCTATGCATTGTATTTTATTGTAATTGTCATTTACATAGCAGCGTTTACCATTGTTACAGTCGCAACACAACCTGGCTATGCATTGTATTTTATTGTAATTGTCATTTACATAGCAGCGTTTACCATTGTTACAGGCGCAACATGCCACAATGTTGGATGTCGCAGAGTAAGATTAGGATGCGTCTGTGCATTTTACAAAACTATGGGCCTCATTACGACCCAGGCGGTAGCCGTGCCCTTCTTAATAAGGGCACGGCTGCCGCCGGTAATTCATTTTTACTGGGTCCAAGAGAAGGGCAATAACCGGGTTATGCCGACCTTGGCGGACCTGGTAATTGCCCTTTTCTTGGACCCGGTAAAAATAAATCCCCATTCCCATTGAGCCCCATAGGGAATGGGGAGGATGCTAACAACGGGCCCGTTAAGAACAGGCCCGTTGTCAGCATCCTGGTCTCCTCGCGGGACCCGCTAAGGACGCCTGGTTTTACCAGGCGTCCTTACCGGGTCCCGCGAGGAGACCTCGTAATAGGGCAGTATGGGGTTAACAGCTCCGGCACCTGTACCGGTGCCGTTAACCCCTTACCGCGCACTTCGTAATGAGGCCCTATGCGTCAAAACTAAGTGGCCCCAAAAGGATGTTAAAAAGGATTGCTAAAAGGATTGTTAAAAATATATAATATAGAGTATTGCCCTATTTATTTCTAAAGAAAAAATACATTTCAGCAAATGGATACATAGTGTAACACCACCACCAGGGAGGTCATATGGGGATCGCCAGCGTTGCAACCCCATTGATCTCCCTTCTACCCCTAAAGAAAATGGTGTGTTTTTTTTTTTTTAAATGGAAGCTCCTGGGATGTGGCCAGCGCCACGTGGGTCTTTGTTTCTGGAGTGCCTGGCATTCTAGTTCAGACCGCTTTAAAAAAAACAGCGAGTTCTACAAGTGTAACACTTTGAGCTTTGACCCTAAATAATTTGTCTTTCTGGAATTGTATACAATAATTGCTAGACTCATTAAAGGTTCATTTCAGGCACACTTCAGGGGGTGAGTCACTGATTTAGTCTGTTCCTAAACACCTCAAATTCACAATACAGACAAAAAAGCATTTAGAGTAGAATAAGCATCCATTTCGGACTTTGCATTTTGCTTTTTTCGCAATTTGCAGTTATAGCATGTTTTTTTCTGCCATTGTCTTTGTTACGATCATCACAAGACATTCCATCTCGGTGTCCTCCGTCACTTGACAAAATCCTTGTACCAGAAAAGCTTGTGTACAGTGTAGAAATGATTGATCATAGCACATAAATTAGCCCTTGATTTCATTGTGCCACAATTAATGTGTTGTTGTAATGTGTCTATCTTTCCTATCTCCCTGGCATGCTGTTCAGGATGTTTGTTTGCATGTATGAGGTAATGAGTGACCAGAGTACAGGATGCCATGTTAGTGCACTGCTTTGCCTGAGCTACTCTAAATGCTTTAATTCACAGTTATCAACCCTCCCAATAGTATGTATTTTGCCAACCTCTCAAGCCTGTAAAGTAGATCCACGCAGGCTTGACATTTATCAACTCTCCCAATGGTATGTATTTTGCCAATCTCTCAAGCCTGTAAAGTAGATCCACGCAGGCTTGACATTTATCAACTCTCCCAATGGTATGTATTTTGCCAATCTCTCAAGCCTGTAAAGTAGATCCACGCAGGCTTGACATTTATCAACTCTCCCAATGGTATGTATTTTGCCAATCTCTCAAGCCTGTAAAGTAGATCCACGCAGGCTTGACATTTATCAACTCTCCCAATGGTATGTATTTTGCCAATCTCTCAAGCCTGTAAAGTAAATCCACGCAGGCTTGACATGTGGGCAACTTTTCACCAGACCTGCAGATGAACTACCATGCTGTTAAATCTCAGTTACCAGTTTAATGGTATCCACTATAAAGTGTAATTTGCTTTCAGACTTTGAGAACATTCAGGCATGTAATTGTTCCTTTTACTGTAGCCAGTATTATAGCTCAGTGGGTTCAGCGCTCGCTGCTGCGATGTGAGTAAGATCTGCAGGTCGCAGGTTCAAATCCCAGCAAGACCAAGCCAGCTTTTTATCCTTCTGAGGTTGATAAATGAGTACCAACACAGGTTGGGATATATTATATATAAGTGTTCTATATAAAGTGCTTAAGCGTAAGTGCTATATAATTATTTAGTAAGTTAGTTTATTTCTAAAGCGCTTGAAAATTAGCCCTGAGACATGAAAGCGCTAACACTAACAAGCAACAAAAAACATACAAGAATCAGGAGGGTTAATCAGAATTCAAGAATACATTATCATTTTGCCTTGGAAGTCTACTTGCATTCACAGTTATATGGGCCTTTAGACACTGATATCAATGTTACATATGGTGATCCATTCTTGTATGAAATGTATACCACATTACAATGATATCGTAACCATATTTTTCTTAGTGTACTTAGGAATAATGCTATAAAATGCCAGCTACTGTTTTGTCAAGGAGTGAAAGGATGTGTTCTGTCGGTTCCTGTGATGTCACTTCGGGGTGGGGCAAATGACATCACTTCCTGTGAAATCATTGGAGGATAAGGGTCATGTGATGTCACTTTCACTACCCCAGGCATTTTGGTGAAATGGCGTCCCTGACCCCAACCATCACTCATTGTGCGGTTGCTAAGAAATGCTACCACTCATCAATGCTCAATTCCTGTCCATAGGAGACCCCAGCCTAAGAAGAAATATACAGCTTCCCTTTCTTCTTAAACGTCCGTACCAGCCCTGACACACCAGGAACCGCAGGCTACCACTTGCCCCTGACAAGTAATTTGGAGCTCTGTGACCTGCACTAACATTGGCAGCAAGAAGCCCAGCTAAAAAATGAAGGGGGATATCACAGGTGAGCCTTATAGGAGTTTATATAGACGTAGGCAGAGTTGTTCTTTTCACTCCCCCACCCGCGAACAAAACCGTGAAAAAGCAACAGTGACCAGAGGTATTTCACTGCCCCTTGATGCACAACACAGTGTCTGTTTTACACGATTGAACAATTCCACTGGAGACTTTGCACAGGTTCACCCCTGAGAAAAGTCAATTAACAGCATAGAGGGAGGGCGGAAACAGGGTGGGTCATGGTGGCCCCTGGATACTTTTACACGACCTAATACGGGTCTCTAAGAAGGAAGGCAAATGTTACGGATTTATGTTTGACACATGCACCAAGCTGAAGATAAAACACTGGAGACAGAAACTCTGCCACTGCATCAAGAGAGACGTATATGAAACCAGCCCACGCAATGAGAAAATCCGACCCGAACGCAACAGGAACGAGAAAACCGCAACGAATACGGAAAGTTACAAAAACAGACAATCCCCTGCTAACCCTGCTAAAATGTCTCTAACGCTCTCCACATCCCACCACCCAACTCGAAAGTCGCATGACTTAGACTCTCACCACAAACACCCAAACTACAGGCACTCTACCAACTCTGCACTACACCCAAGACACACATAAAACACGCGCATACAACCACGCACACAACATCACACAAAGAACAATCAACAAAATCAACCCAGCACACAGTGACCGGTTTTTCCAAAGTGAAGCAACCAACAGCACATCAAGGCTCTCTTGCGCTTTTCCCTCTCAGCCCATCTAACTAATCCCCCCCCCCCAACCCACGTCCTTTTCAGATCCGCCTGAGCGCCTGGAGGCCATGAAATATGGCAGTGGTGCAGGGTACAAATCACATTAACATTACACGGCATAGGTGGTGGATTATTCACTATAAATAATAGTAATAATACAAGTATTAATTCTGGTGTTTTATACAACGCTGATATCACTGGGAATCCAGTTTCAAAGAACTTGGTAACCTGTGTTACTTATTACCAAAATATTGCGGAGTGAGGAGCGTAAAGGGCGGAGTGGGGAACGTGAAGGGCCAAGTTGTCCTCACTAGAGTACACAAAGTAGTGTCCTGTTTCCCTGTCGAGTCGTTTGCACTTGAGCAATCCTCCTGGCTATATAAACATAGGCAGGTCATGCTGACATATTGGTAGGATCCTTTTAGAGTGCGTTTTTTTGTGTGTTTTGGCGCGATCAGACATTCACCAGAGCAGGAGTGACACCCAGTGGTCAGTTAAATTATGGCAATGAATGATGTTACGAGGCAGGTAGATATCAGCACGGTTAGAGTATGTCATTGAGTGACTCCTGGAGAAAACTAGCAGACACTGTGGCAATAGCGACATCCAGAGGAAGTTGGGGGCAGATGCACACTGGGGGCCAGTAACAGAATGCAATTGCCCGAGGGAAGGGAAAAGACAGGCAGTGTTGCAGCAGCAACACAAAGCCAGTGGTGGACTGGGAACCAAAAGAGGCTCTGGAAATAATGTTCAAAGTGGCATCATATGGCACATTTTCATCAAGTCCAACCTTTTTCCAATGAAAAAATATGGAAATAAAATAGGTGATCACATAAAAGAGGCCCAGGCTGCAGAGGCCTACTGGGAAATCTCCAGAGTTCCCTACAGGCCAGTCCACCCCTACACACAGCCACAGTGTACCATCGCCTGAATCACTGATGCAGGTGTGGCACACATTATCCACTTTTAATAGTGCAATAAGCGGTACGCCCTCGTATGGTGCAGGTTGATGTAGGCGTTCATTTTCAGGACAGCGCCGCGTACTGCTTGTGAAGTGTTTTCCTTAAATAAACTGTGACGCAAAACACTGCATTTGTAAGTGCTTGGGTC